>NC_136866.1:19717774-20317774 GCF_951799975.1 Gobius niger
GTGCTTCAACATTTTTATTGTCACAAACAAAAGCAGCTTTGCATTTTCACTTTTGCATTTCGGTGTAACTGTCCAACTATCCATCACTTTAAGGCCTGTCCCTGACTGCAGTCAAATCCATGTTGTCCCCTCAAGTGTATTGAATCCATCGTGAAGTTGTTTGTATTAAAGAGGGCGTATTTTGCTTTTTTCAATCACATAGCACCAGTCTATAGCACACTACAATGATGACGAAACCTTCTGCTGGTCTGTAAATGCAGTAAATTAGAATAACTGCCTTGTATAAAATTGCTCTCTCAAACTGGCTGTAGCGAATGTCTTGAAATAGGCCTCTGTCTCTTTAAGAACCTCTGACCCTTTCTGACACGCCCCCTCCACATGCTGTCTGTGGCACCGTTGGGGAGGGGGTTCTGCTGAGGAGCAGTGGTTGGTTACTCGGCTGGTGACGAAAGCTCGGAGGCGTCTCCAGGAGGTGGGGGCGTTCCTAGGAGGACTCAGGCAAACCTATCCCTAAAATGGCTGCCATCAGAGTTTTTACAGATTACTCAAAAATACGTGAATGTGCCAAGGCAACACTTCAGGCATGTTTTTAATGAGGGAATGACATAATAACATGATGTAAAGCTTGAAAAAGTCGATTTTGCATAATACCCCCCCTTTAAGTCATAGGAATATTAGGGGTGTGATGGCACACGCGTGTGTATGGAACCATTTGGAATCCGGTCCACTCGTTACCAAGTTGATACAATCTGAAACGTGTGAGCGGAACAAGCGTTTCACACGGACGCTACTGAGTGACACTCTGTTCCTTGTTTTTTTTTTTTTTTTTGTCTTATTCATCTGTGCTACCTTTTGAGTGTGACCAGTGATGACTAATCCAAAGTATTTAAACACTCAAAATGCAAGCGTGTTATTTTCAATACTCTGTACATTTTTAAACAAACGGTAGCACAGTGGTTAGCTGCTTCACAGCTGGAAGGTCCGGGTTCGATTCCCACCTGGACGGGGCCTCTCTGTGTGGAGTTTGCATGTTCTCCCCGTGCCTGTGTAGGTGTCCTCCGGTTTCCCCTGCCACTAAAACATGTACAATAGGCCAAGATGAATATTGAGTGTGGAGTGAATGTATAGCGCTTTGTGACCATGTCTGTGAAAGGCGATATGCAAATGAAGTTCTTCTTCTTCTTCTTAGTAGCACTCCAAACTATGCATTTAGCAGCTTTAAGACAAAGTCAGTGCTTTAAAGAGGACAATTTGAAACTAACTTGCTGAGAGATCATGTCAGGCGAGACGCTGCAGGTGAAAACATTGATTCTTCAGGCTGAGGTTTTTCCCCAGTTTTCTCGTGTAACATCATAGTTTTAATGTCAGAGCATAAAACAGACTTAACTTAACCTTATTAAGGTTTATTTTAAGAAGTTTTGTCACTAGCGATTCTGAGATTTCCAGGAAGTAACTAAAACATTGTGACGCATCGGCCTATTTCTCATACGTATTAATTCACAAATACTGACATGTTAGGTATCCACGTGTAGCATGAAAGGCTGTGGCCGAGAAGGCGCTGTAATCCAAATATGGTCATTTCCTCTGTGAGAGACAACAAATCTTTACAAATCTTTATGGTCTTGAACATGACAATATTTAAGGGTTTTTTCACTTATAAATGGCTTATTAAAAAACTAAACAAGATCCAAAATCCCTCTGAGCAAATCTTTAGTACTTGCAATACATTTTTCCCCCTCATATTTACATCAGCAATGTTCAGTCAACGTTTGAAATTGATTTAGAATGTTGAAATAGTGAACCACTAAAGTTGGTGGCGTTTGGGAGACGCCTGCAGCCTTCTTTCTCTGTGTGTGTGTGTTTGTGCGTGCGCGTGCGCGTGTGCGTGTGCGTGTGTGTGTGTGTGGAGGTTAGAGTGGGCCCCCGGTGAGATTAACCTCTGCTCCGTGTCAGCGTTTGGCATGCAGGCCCCGCCCACCCAGCTTACAGAGTCCCGCCCACTCCCAGGCTTTGTATCTGCTCCTGCTGCTGCTATTAGAGACATATGTATTTGTCAGAGATGCTGAAAACAGCAGAGATCCAGTCTGTGAGCGAGTGCGGGGCAGAAGCAGCTGCTGAGCATTGGTCAATAAAGCGTTGACCAGTCCATAGATGTAGGTACTGAAGGGCAGAGTGAGGACACACTGTGGAATAGGATGTGCTGCCCCTACTTTAAGCTTTAAGGCAGTGCACGGCAGGTGAAGACAACCATTTTTCACGCCGTGGTCATTTCGATGATTTTTGCTCCACATCTTGGCCAAACTCTCCCTTCTGCGGTGTTTATTGTATGATCTTCTGTCGCACAACAATATGGCCGCACCCCTGGCATGTTTTCCATATTCATTCACAAATATTGACATGTTTCATATCGTATCATAACCGAAAAGACTGTTATCCAAATATGATGGTCCAGTGTCATTTCCTTTGTGCAAGTCGCCAGCTTGAACTTTTCCATTTTTCTCCAAATGAGGAGGAAATGGATGAACATGGTACTTTAGCATTTTTTTGTTGAATAAAATCGTTAGCTATTTATTAATTTTGTTTTTGAATCATAAAACATGTGTTTGAGTGATGTCACATGTGTACAAGGAGTCTGAGGCTCCAAATCGTCCGGACCAAATGTAACACTTTACTAAACCTACGTTACGCAACATTAATCCAAACATGGAATGAGTCTATTTTTGCATTTGCAAAAGCCCTTCTTTGTTTCGGCCACAAACTAAGAGATTCTTTTCAAACCCTGGTGTCAGACAAAGAGATGATTTCTTTCACACTTTTCATCTCTACTGTGAAGGTTATTTCAGTGTATAGGTATCAAATGCTTATGCTTGAGTTCACATCAGGCTGTAAAGAAGCAAATTCCCACATATTCCCGTTAATTCCCACAGAAAATTTCACACGTTGAAAATTCACGGAATTTTGCAACCCTAGCATGGTCGAGTGGTGGTGGTCAGAGGGACCGTCAGCGCACATGTGTGCAGTGGTGCTTCTGTCAGCCTGCCCCGGGGAAAACTGTAGCTACACACCACCACCGTGTGTGAAGTGAATGAAGTACAAATCCCCTAAACTGTGTGAAGCACTTTGGCCAACTCGTGTCATGTGGGAAAGCGCTATGCTAATAAGCTAATAAGCTTCCATTCCATTACCTGTGTAGGTCATTTTAGGCACCAAAGCCTTATTTGTACACGAAAACATAAAATGATAGACAACTTGATAGACACCTGCAGCGTCTGAAATGGTTTATCGCAGTAGTATCACCTTTTTTCATCCCACACAACCTAACTTCCAAACTTCTGAACGCTCCTCCAGGCCTGCCACCATCACTGCTGTTTATTTGTGTCCGCTTCCAGGCCGTTACTCTCCCTCCCCTCCGAGGCCCGATAGAATAGTCTTGTGTTTTTGCCCCGGGCCTTTGCGGTTATCGGCTGAAGCCTAGCCTTGTCGCTGGGCCCTGAATGCACCACTTATTAAGCCGCGGGCCGTGCGTTTTATCACCCGTCACCTCAGCTTCATTTCCACCCCCACTTCTGATAAATGTGGCCCAATGATGTAGTGCTTCCTTTCCTAAGCCCCAGATCAAATATTTAGCCACAGACGTAATTATCTTTCTCTTTTTTGGGGGGAACGCCGTTGATTTGCATTAGGCTTTTAAGTGTTCTGCGGGGGAAGGGCCAGGTTGTAGGGTCACGGGCATGGCCGCTAATGACGACGTGTCGAGCTGGCGTCGCAATAAGGGCAACTCTGTTGGTGGTTTGGCTTCCCCCAGTGCTGCCCCTGGCCAGCTTTGTCCACTTAGCATTTCCTGTGCGTGAAATGGGCGCAGGTATCATACCTATATTTGCACAGTCAAATAACGGAACTCGAAGGTTTACTTGATAGTGCGGTTTATGCATCATTTGGCCCACACGGCTTTGTTGACCAGTCATCACATACGGGGTTGTTGGTCTAGTGATTTTGGAAAAGTTTGATGCAGGAGTGGAACTCGTGACGCAGAGGTGGCCTGTGCATACCCTGTACGAATAAAAGGCTGGTCGTTTTCCCTCCTCCTTCGTGATTGTTGGTGTAAAAAACAATGGCTGGATCTGGTCTGCAGCGGTTTCCTGATGACACGTGTTGGCCGCTCCGTCCGCACTGCCCTGTCTGTCCTCAGCCCTCCCTCCTCACCGCCGCTTCACGTATCCCACAATCCCCCTGCGCGTCGGCCATAGAAATATATACAGCGTCGGCCCTCACGTTACACACTTCCTGTATCGAGTGATGCCGCTGTCATGGCCGCCACGAGAGAAAAAAGCTCCTATTTCTGGCCAGATCAGGATGTGGAGATGTTAGAGGCAGCATCGATCTGCGGAGGCTTCCTCCTCCTCCTCCTCCTCCTCCTCCTCACAGACAGGCAGACACACACCCACCTCCCCTCCACACAGCAGCAGCAGTAGCAGCAGCAGCAGCAGTGTGACAGGGACACATTTGTTACATATGAACCATACACACAATCAAGGCTAACACGCTTTGGAAGCTATATGTTTGATTTCAAATGTAAAGCTTTTGTGTGTAGCTTATTTCCTTGTAGCAGACTAAAACCTTTCTTTCTATGAGAATATTGTAAAAGAAAGAAAGCAGTACAAGAAACATTACTATATGCTTCCATGTCTCAAAGTTGTAAAGGTGTGCATATAAATTCAAGCCTGTGAATGGAGATGGGAGATGGGATTGTGACCTGAACCCTGTGATGATCCGTTTATGCTGTTTAATGCAGTATATGCTCAAATACAGGCACTTTTCCTCTATTGGTTCATCCCATTGTGAGTTACAGGTGGACTGAATCACTGTACAGTGTGAATGTTCAGAAGGAGCTGATGGCTTTAGTTGGGGAAATATAAAGATACAAATTGTGATTGAAGTTCTAAGAAAAGTGTAATACTAACAGACTCTTTCGCCCAATGCTACATGGGAATGATTGAGATAAGGTAAGATCAAATGTATTAGTCCTAGAGGGGATCAATCCAGACCGTTTTTCATGATATTTGTAGCACCACAGCATATTCTATGTTAGAGCTATGGACACATGCTATGGCCTGTTTGAAAGGGGAGACTCTAAGCTCTCAGTAATTGAAAACCGTTTAATTCTACGTGCCTCGGTTCCTGAGAAATCTTAAGCTAAACAGAGGCTAGAAACGTCTAGAAACTAAGATATCGTGTGTTTTATGAAACATGCGCCATTTGAGCCTTTTAGATTTGGGTAAAGCCAAACTGGAGAAAATGTGCTGGGTTTAGGTGGGGGTTAGTATGAACCAAACAGAAAAATGTATCAGATACATTAAATTTAGACATTGGTTTCCATTTTACAACCATAGAGGATTTGGGGAAAGGAACTCAAACAGGAGTTGTTTTTAAGTAGTTGTATCATCATAAACAGATCGGTGAGATCTCGCTGTAGAATTCCCGTCCCATTAAAAAAGGCAGTTAACTAGCTGCAAATCTCAACATTGACCACTGAAAAGTCAATGTTTTAAAAATGGAGACATGTGCTTTGTGTTTTCCATGGATCATTCCCCCTGCTGCCAGAGGAGGGCGCTTCAAGCAACACACGATCCCTAAAAGAGCAGCTCATTTACATTACACAATGTGACACATGTGCTCAAGAGCCTACAGCAGCTTTACAAGGCTCGATTAGGCATTAACCTGCATGTCCACTCAAAATAAATTACAATCCCCGTCTATATTTCCTGCGGGCCTTTCTGACGCTCCTGTGCTCACGCCGGCTGCCATTTTCACATGTTGTTCTCATCAGTGTTAATCGTATCTCCCAGTTTAAATAGGTTGTATGTCGAGCTGTGCGCGTTTCAGCAGGCAAGTGGAGCTATTTTAGTATGTCTTCTGTTTTTAAGACGATAAACAAACTCATTTTTTGCGAGATCATCAGTGTGAGAGCTTCTTGTAAGGCGAGGCGAAATATCATTTAGACTTATCAATATGAAGGTTTTGCTGTAGATCATTGTCATAAACGTGAGGATACTAGCGTGGTCCGTCAAAGCATGGTAAAAAGTGAGACTGCAGGTGCAATGGAACAGCATGATGGCTACAGAGAGTTTTTGGAACTTCCGGTCATTTTTCCTGGATGAGGAAGATGGATGGCTAAGGTGATTTACTGCTTTAAGATGTGGATGTTCAGAGAGCAGTTCACCTTGAAAGCATCTGAAAAGCGTGGAATACTGCAGTTTCTTCTCTTTGCAATCGACATTAAGGATGAAAACACAGATCATTTCTTGAATCTCTCAGACATCTCGTCAGACATTGAAATGTTTTCATTGAAAACCTACTGAACATTCTGTCTTCTGTCTTCATGCTTTTATCGGGGCGACGGTGTGGTGGAGAGTAGAGCAGGTCGCCTTGTGATCAGTGGATCGGTGGTTCGAATCCTGCAGGTGCACACTGTCATTGTGTCTTGCCTCCTGCCTTGCCTCCTGTGTCTGCTGGTGTGTGCATGAGAGCATAAATGGGTGAGTGGTTCCTTGATGTAAAGCGCTTTGAGCACCTAAGGCAGGTAGAAAGGTGCTATATAAATGTGACCATTTACCATGATGTAAAACAAACAAAAATAAAATAAAGATTTGAAAGTAATAATTAGGCAATAGAATATCATTATCAGCCATATTTATCAGTTGATTTCCTTGTGCTCGCATACTTTTCATTTTTACTGTGACATAACAAACGCATAGTACTTTTGGGACTCTTTGGGAGTGACAGGACAGTGCATGTTAATGAACATGCATGTAAACACGCTACACCGGATTGTAGCCATAGGCTAATTTCCATTCGTCGTCCCCCATGCACACTCTCAAACACACTCTCATTCATCATGGCCTATTGTACATGTTTTTAGTGGTTTCCTCTGGAGTACCCAGAGGAAACCTACACAGACACGGGGAGAACATGCAAACTCCACAGAAAGGCCCCGTCCAGGTGGGAATTGAAGCTGGAACCTTCTAGTTGTGAAGCACAAGCGCTAACCACTGCTCCACCATGCCGCCCATTTTTGCATAGTTTTTGAATAAGCTTGTTATTGGGATCCTGTTGGTATCAGTGGATAATGTTCCCTAATGTCTGACTATGTTGTATCAGTTATTTCCGGACACCTTTGAGGCTGATAGTGGGGAGCGTTTGTCTGTCCTTGGAAGTATGGAGGAGTGGCTCCAGTAGCCAAAAACAAAATAACATTTCACTCCTTTGCATTTGGTCTTTTTAATATTTTTCTAACACAAAGGATTGTTTCATCCTGGTGTGTGAGATGTGTCCAGGCATAAGCATAAGACATTCCAATAATTTGCAAACTCTTAACACATTTGAGTAAGCCTTTCTATTGATTTTTAACGTCGTAATAAATATCGGCAAATATCGGATATGGGCCACAGCAGCGAGGCAAATATCGGATATCGATATCGGCAGAAAATTTTCATATCGGTCCATCCCTAATAGTTTTACACTTTACACATTTTATTTAACTTTGAACAAACCCTACATATAAACATCTCTTAAATGAATTCTGCTGTAACAAAATAAGCTTTGGCTTTAAGTTGTGCAATGTTTTATGAGCAGGAAATGCAGAAAATGACAGAAAGTCAATAAGGAATTGCATTTCCTAAAACTAAAGAGCTAGAGTTCGGAGGAGGGCTGATGGAAGAGTGTGGCCTTGTCTCGAACTCAAAAGGCTGTAAAGAAAACTGTTCAACGATACCAATATGGGGAAAAATGACCGTTTTGATGCTGTTGGTCCAGGGACAGCATTAAAGGTCCTATATCATGCAAAATCGACTTTTTGGAGCTTTTTGCCATGTTGTTTTGCTATTTCCTTATCAAAAACACCCCCAGAGTGGTTTGTGGCTTCATTCATGCAGTTCTCAGCAATCCTCCTGAATCCTGCTCTCTGAGTAGCTGCTGTTGTGACACACTGACGTTTTTTACGTCATTGTGTCAAACAGGAAGAGCACAACTTCTGTAATGTAATGCCTTACAGCCTGATTTTAGTTTATAAAACATCTTTTAAAAAAAATTCTTCTTCAAAAAAAAAAAGGAAGCGCTTCCAGGTCAGGGCTGAAAACAAACGCACCCCTGAGCATCTGAACAGATGTCATGTTTGCACTGAAGGATGTGAAGATGGAGCTCTTTCTAAACTATTCCGGACACGCCTGTTCTTTATTCTTACCTAACGATAATGTCGCGGAGAAAAGCACGTTTGGCTACGGGAGGTGTAGGACTTTTTTCAACCTTCCTAAAGAAGAGGACACTCGCCACAATTCGGAATTTCTTTCCGGGATTCAGCGACAATCACCAAAATAGTGTTTTTCTGTGTTTTTCTGTTTCTCTGATGGATGTTTGGTGAATCTTCTCAAAGTAGATTAACTTTTATAACAGGCCTGTGTGTTAGCATGTGTGTTAGCGTGTGTGTTAGCATGTGTGTTAGCGTGTGTGTTAGCGTGTGTGTTAGCGTGTGTGTTAGCTTGTGTGTTAGCGTGTGTGTTAGCGTGTGTGTTAGCTTGTGTGTTAGCGTGTGTGTTAGCGTGTGTGTTAGCGTGTGTGTTAGCGTGTGTGTTAGCTTGTGTGTTTGCCATTTATGAAGCTGTGTTGCAGATGTCAACTCCTTATAACTGTATTGTGAAGTAACTTCACTTATTGCTGTGATATTTATATTTATTTTACTGCTAATAATGCATGGGCAGATCCGCTCGGAGAGAGGGGGCGGAGTTAACTGAATCGAAGCGTCTTGTCTCCCGGGTTTGGAAAATACCCCCAGAAAATACTTATATTTCTCACAAAAAATAGTGCTCCATAGCGGAAGTGGTACAACATATCATATAAATGCCTATACTTTACTTGGGATGGCTAAAATACAGTAGAATGATACAGATCCTTTAAAGGAAATGACTTGGATGTTACAGCTCAAATAAATTATTTTTTACTTTTTATTTGTCACAATTTCTCACAATTTTCCCCAAATGATTCTCCATTTTTCACCCATTCTTGACATTGGATTTAAACCTGATATTGTAAATTTGCAGATCTTCCACATTATTGTGTTCTAGACGACACATATTTTATCATAGATATCGGAAAAAGTATCGTTCAGATACCGTAAACCAAGTATCACTCAAGTACCGGTATCATATTTATTTTTACAGTACCCAGCCCTAATGAGGGATTCATATCGGAGCCGATAACACGAGATGTTTATCTTCTCTTATCCGCTCACATCCAGGACAAATAAGAAAAGTTTGCTCATATTAAGATACGTTTTTGCTGTGCATGGAGATAGGATGTGTGTTATACTGTAATAATCGCAGACTTTATGATTTGCGACGTAAATGATCTCATTTGTCAGTCCAGCTCCTCCTCTCCCTCCTTCACACATACTGTACAGCTTAACCTTGAGTCCTATGGCTTCAGTTCCCTCATAATTCATGAAACATAATTGAGTTTTTTCCAGTATCTTGTGTGGAGTACTATACGGCACAAACGCCTCAGTCTTTCACTGGTGCACAAAAGTCTCTGATTGAACGCCGTAGCGAGATACATCTTGAGTTCAGCGAGTTCCTTTCTCGCTGCTCAGTATCTGTTTAGTACCTTTTGTATGAAAATACCTATAGCTCGCCTACTGCTGTTCTGTGTTGTATCCATACTGGGAGGCTGCTCTGACTTCAAAACAGAAGTTCATGTCCTCCTCGTGCCCCATCCCACAGCTATTTATAGCAGCACGGTGTGTTGTCATTTTTTTCTTTCTAAAACCCATGCACTCCATGGCCTTACGTGTGGGAAGAATAGATTAAAATATTGTTGGATGTTGTTAAAGTCAATACAGAAGGTACAAGCAAAGGTCAGGGTAGGAGGTTTCTGCTGGTGTTTGTTTCACTTATGTGGGTGCACCCGACTAGGGCTTTTCCCCCCAATACCTGGACGATACCGAGTGCCACACGTGTAGAAAGTTCATCAGGAAAGCACAATGTGCTGATTGATTTTGCCATGGTTCTTACTTCTTTATCTGCTCTTGTAAAGTCATCAAAGAGATGATTATTGTGCCCGTAGTGCTGGGCACCGCTACATTTTACAATGTCCAAAACCAGTCCTTAAACAAAACTAGAGGTCGGCCGATAAATGGGTATTTTACCATTTTGGCCATCGGCCACCATAATTCCGATAGTCACCTCGTTCCGCCCCGCACACTTGCTTCAACAAGTCAACACTGTTTCTCTGTAGAAACTGATTTTCTCTTGACATCTGCAGCAGGGTTGCCAGGTCCATGGTTAAACTGTGGCATAGTGTGTCTTTTTAAGCCTTGCTGTGGGTGAAAAAGCCTTGTTTTTTTTTTTGCCATGCTGTTTTCAATTGCCCAATGTAATATGGCTTATTTATTCATAAAAAACACTTTTTGTAATGACCAAACCTCAAAACCAAAGGCTCTAAGGCTTTGTTAGGGAGCGAGGGAGAAAGGGCTGGTTTCTCATCATTGCAGGAGCACAAATGAGTAAAACACATTGAAAATTCCAGCCGCGCCATATGTTGACAGATTTCTGGGTGGGTTTGGCTGCCGAGACCTGGCAACCCTGGTTTGCAATCTTATGTAAACTAATATGAGAGAGGAAGCGGGCACTATTCATAGTGGCTACCGGAATAAGGTGAATAAGGCCGATATGTTTACTCCCACTGCCCTGACAAGTGTTACATTTTTAGGGGGAAATAAAAGACTTTGTTCAAACACTTGAGGACAGGCTAGTCGTATCATTTTGGCCACAGTCCACATGTGTTTCTTGTGCTTCTTCTAGGACCTTCACTGACAGTGACTAAAACTGGAGACAGTAAACAAGGATAGAGCTGAATCCGAACCTACGGATATTTTCACGTTTTTTCAGACAAACGTGGTAGCAGTTAGCTGCTAGCAACAGCATTCTTTTTGGATTAAGTTGAGAGTGAGACATAGTATTAAGTGTCTATGCCACAGCCATTGTTTTTCTCATGTTTTTCTCATTATGGTAAGCTACTGTTAGCATAAAGTAGGGCTGGATGATATGGCAAAAAAGATTTTTTTCTCTCATATTGATCGATTCCCATTTTTTCCTTATAAAATAAAATCTACAGCTACATGTAAAATAAATACATGATGCTGACTCATGAACTTAGACTTACCTTTTATTCAAACCAAAACGAATGCTTTCCTCCAGTTTCATTTTACCTCCATAAATTCCCCATTGTCTCAGTTTCTGCCAAAGAAGTGTAAACCTGACGATTATAAAGTGCCATCACATGTTTCAAAAAAGGATTAAGCCATTTCATGGCACGCCATGGTTTTGCTTGTTTCCAATGATGGAGTATTTATAATTCCTGCAAAATATACATTCCATTGTGGAACATGAGCTTTACCAGTGGGGCTTTCGGTCAATCCAAAAAAAAGTCTGCATCAGCCTTAGAAAAACCCACATCAGTCGACCTCTAAACCAGTGGTTCCAAAACTTTTTTGGCAGGGACCCCAAAAATAGACATGTAAATAACTCGGGACACCGTTGTATAAAGTTATTGCCTCTTACGCTACTTTAGGGAAGAAAAACATTTGAAAATCAAGTTAATGTGTATTTAAACTGTGTTTTACTTAAAACAGTAGCATTTTTTCTTTATTTCATCCTGAAATCATCTGGGGACCCCCACCCAGGCCTTGCGACCCCCCCGAGGGGTCCCGACCCCTAAACAATGACATGGTTTTTGATGTGCCTCAACAATACTTTTTTTTAAATGTTTTTTTTCGTTTTATCAGCGACTGAACAGCAGCTGCATTTTCCTCCCAGATACAAAACTAATTCTCTATCATTTGACAAGATCCGTCACAACTAAGAAAAATCTTTCCCAACCAAAAGGTTTTGGCTCAGAGGCCCCCGAACCGGTCTGCGTCAAGAGCCCTGATCAAAGACTCATTAAGCTAATCTGCACATAATTATTCAATTACACTGATTTGTGATTGTCATGTTGTTTTACTCATTGAAAATCACTGACTCACATAATTATTTGATTGAAGGTCACATGGTTAAGTGTCAATTAGACAATTTACAATGAAAGTATTCTTGTTTTCTTCTTTTTAACACTTTTAACAAAAAAATCCAAATTGCTTGTACGAGACGAGACAAGTTTATTTGTTCTATAAAAGTGCATATTATTTGGACTAGACTTTTTATTTCATATCAAACTAAACGTGAAGACTTGCTCTCCTTTGTGTGCTGACAAAGTAAGTCCTGAATGGTGAGTGAAGGTCAGCGCCGGTGCCTATAGGAATCATTTGGGCGGTTTTGTGGATGTGTAGATAAACCCGATGATGCCTGGAGATCCCATTTGACACGCTCCCCTGGCCGACTCATAGGAAGTGTGCCTGGAGCAGATAAACTGTAGAAGAGAGATAACAGTGGTGTGGGCAGGTGCTGCTAACCACATTACTGTGCTACAACCGCCATCTTGGAGCGGTCCGCCTGTGTTTCTTAGGCGAACCTCATTTCCATATACATCTGCAACACGTCGTAATGAAATGCTTCCTTCAGTATGAAAAGGCAATTGAAATGGAATATGAGTGGTCAGCAATTACATTTTCTCAAAGGGGCCAAACGAATATGAATATATGAATACATATATGACTGTGTCCATCTTTGTTTATAGAAGCACTCCGGAATAAACTGTGAGAGTTATTTCAGTCCCGATCAAAAGCTGAAGACTGGCTGAAAGGTGGCAAAGATTCTCATTTTGCATTGTTGGATCTTAACAAGGTTTCAAGTTGAACAATATGCAACAAGTAGAAATG
The DNA here is from genome assembly GCF_951799975.1 of Gobius niger. Taxonomy (NCBI): domain Eukaryota; kingdom Metazoa; phylum Chordata; class Actinopteri; order Gobiiformes; family Gobiidae; genus Gobius; species Gobius niger. The sequence continues at coordinate 19,730,637 of NC_136866.1, forward strand.
GGAGTGGGATAAAATTTGGGGAAGCACCGTTCCAATACTGGTATCGGATATCGGAGCCAATACTGGAAAAAATACAATATTGGATATCCAGATATCCAATTCTGAACCGATACCTGTTTTGGCTCTCACCGTGTAAAAACACAACTTTCACCCAGTAAACTGAAGTGAATATAGACATGCTGTATGTCATTTGGCTAGCAACAGTATGCTGCTAATGCTAACGTCAGCTAATCAAGGCTGGGACAGAAACTATGATTTGATCACCCAATCAAATTAAAAAATAACCACTGCTGGAGCGGCCAAGTGTTTTGTAGTTAATGACATGTTTATGATGTGACACATTTTTAATGCACACGTTGTAATGATCAGATCATTTTCTGTGTTTATATTAAAAAAATCCAAAGTCCAGTGATCCTTGTGTAAGGTTTTCCCAATAGTTTATTCATAGTTTATTAACATAATATATAATATAATAGTTTATTCATAGGTATAATTGTGTAATATTTCGCAAGAAAAGATCAGATTTATTGATCTCACTCTGGAGAAAAGAGGAACATTTTCTTCTTTTACTCACAGCAGGATATCGGATATTGGCAGATACTCAAACCACCAGTATTGGCATCGATATTGGAAGCGAAAAAGCTGGCGTCCATCCCCAAAGGTTCTCTATGAGGAGAAGAGTTACTTACACAGGGTGTGCGCTAGGGCTGAACGATATATCTTTATCTTTATATATATATATATATATATATATATGTATATATATATATATATATATATCTCATATCGATATCGAGATATGAATATATTAATATCGAAAAAGCAATGATATAAACGATATATACACTCACGTGTAAGATGTAAACATCTGGAGCGCAGGCGGAGTGAGAAAGCTGGTGCAAGCGTCGTCATCTTTGACACAGATTTAGCCACTTTTCATTTCTCCGGTGACATTTTTTGTAAACAGGGCGAGCAACAAATGTGTGACCCTCCAGGATTTTACTGAAGTCACCATGAAAGTTTTCTTTTTTGTACTGTGATGTTTTTATTTTTCTGAAAAAAATAATAATGCTGTGTTTTCATCAAACCCGTAGTTATATCGTATCGAATCGATATCGAGATATCTGGCATGAATATCGAGATATGAAATTTTGTCCATATCGTTCAGCCCTAGAAACAGTCTTTCATTTGATTTTGTGAATACAAGGCCTTAAAAAGTCTTACGTTTGAAGTTTGAAGCTTGTGGTTTTAAGACAAGCTCCTGTAATGAATCATTAAAAAGAATGAATTTGTGTGCTGTGTTTTGTGTAACAAGCCGGGGTCAGACGGCCTGGAGGGCAGCGTCTGGAAACGGCTGTTTTTTACTTCATGGGTAACAAGTGAATTTCTCCATTGTGAGATCAATAAAGGATTATCTTATCTTAACTAACTTGTGCTTTTTGCAGTTGTCACTCAGTCAGAAGATCAGATTCAGAAGCATGGCGCAAACTATTTTACATAACTGGTCTTTTGGTGTGTGTTAAATTGTTTATATCCAGGTCTTAAAAGTGTGCAGAACCCTGTTTCAGATCTTAATAATGGCCTACATTTATCACACTAAAACGGTCGTGTTGTTGGGGTATTCAGTTTGACGGGCTGCTCCCTGGATAACCCTGAATATACCACAGATAAGTCACGTTTCCAATCAAATTCTCACATTCCTTTCACTTAATAATAAAATCTAGCTTCATTTACTAACAACAATGAATGCAGCTAAGTACCTGCAGAACAGTCTTGCATTTCACTCTCATTTTTGTTTTAATCGTTCCTTTGTCTGTGAGGAAAGTGCACTCTACTCCGCTATAGAATCCAGCCCATGCATGTGAAATATGTCTGACCTTGTCTTGTCTCACATCTCTCTCTCTCTGTCATTTCTATTCAAACTTTCCCACATTTAACTCCCGCTCTCCTCCGCACATGCTTAACCTCACGTGTAAATGCACTGTGTGTGTTTTACACATATTTGCTGGGTATTATGGAGAACATATGCAGATTGAAAAGGCTTCTATAGGCGCCGCAGGGAAGGCAGTAATCAGCGGTACAGAGATGAACGTGTGCTTTTGACTAATCTATATTCGGTCACAGTCGCACACCAGACGCCGTCAATTACAAGAATAGGCCATAATTAACATTTAGCATGCGTCTTTCAGTTGGTTATTTTACTTTGGATATATTCCATGTACTAAAGTACATCTCTGACATGTTACAGCCGTATGAACCACCTCGGGCCCTGAGATCCTCTGGGAGGGGTCTCCTGGTGGTTCCCAGAGTCAGGACTAAACACGGTGAGGCTGCGTTTCAGTTTCACGCAGCAAAAGTGTGGAACAGCCTCAGTGAGGACATGAGACAGGCGTCAACCCTGACTATGTTTAAGTGCAGGCTGAAAGGACACCTTTTTTACTGCCGCCTATTGCAATTGATTGTATTTTAACGAATTTTAATATATACAATATACATATTTATTTTATAATGTATTTTTAATTAATTTTTAATGTAATTTTATTGTGTTTTAATGAGAGACAAAAACATGTCAAAAAGGCATTATTATTATTATTATTATTATTATTATTATTATTATTATTATTATTATTATTATTATTATTATTATTATTATTATTATTATTATTATTATTATTATTAATTGAGACATTACACTGTTGCTCTCCAGTGTGTGCTGTCACTCAGGGCCACATGATTGAACTATTGTCCTGTTACGACTTAGAGGGAAGTTTAAGACCCCAGAGTGGAGTCCTGACTCTAGACGGGGGAACCTATTGTACATGATTTTAGTAGTAGGCTCTGGTGTGCGTCTTGTCCTGGTGCCACTATTTGAACCCCCCCACATTAACCCGTCCCGTCTGTGTCCTCAGAGTAAGCTGGTGATGGAGGGCTTCCGCAGCCTGAAGGAAGGTGAGCCGCTGGAGTTCTCCTATAAGAAGTCCTCTAAGGGCCTGGAGTCTCTGAGGGTGACGGGGCCGGGCGGAGGGCCCTGCTCCGGCAGCGAGAGGAGGCCCAAAGGCAAGACCCCCCCGCACAAGCGCAAACCAAAGGGAGACCGGTGAGCTTACACACCTTTTTTTGTTTTTAATCTTCATCGTTTCTCTTTAAGGTTGTCAAGTCTTTGAGCTGCTGCTCAAACTCGTTTCTAGCTCTCACAGATTCTCCCACACAGCCCCATTGTTCAGCTGTTGATTATATGCAGGCTTTAGTTGGAGCTCAGACTGAGACAGAGTTATACAGAGAGTCCACATTCACCACCCGTAATATAATCTTGAGTCTTGTCTAGCTTTTGAATAAATAATTTTCAAGTGAAAATACATTTTTTAATCAGTAAAAATTTCAAATTTTGCCTTGTATTTGGATTCAGAACTGAGTACGGTTACGATTTTCAATACCAGCAATTAAACAATACTTGGTTTTCGATACCTGAACAGTAATGTTTGCAGATGAACCTGATATTGCACATTTGCAGAATGTCAACAAATGTGTGGAAAATGGGGAATAGTTTGTGTGAAACTAGGGGGAAATTATTTAAAATTCTTTTAAATAAAGAAAACATTGTTTAAAAAAAAGGGACAAAATAGGGTAAAATGGAGAGTAAATTGGGTAAAAATGGGGGTAATAGGGAAAATATTAGTAATAAAAAATGAGCAAAAATCAAGGGAATAAAATTGGTAAAACAAGAAGAAAATTGGGCAAAAATTTGTATTTCTCCCGTCTTTAGCCACTGCTGTCTCCCACAAAGGAAATGACCATATTTGGTCTACTGTGGCAGTACATGTGGATACAATGTTTGTCAATATGTGTGAATGAATAAGCGTGGGAACCCGTTTTTTGCACCGCAGTCTTAAATAAGTATTGTAAAGGGTATTTTAGTCTTATACTCACATTGACATTAAAACTAAAATGTTAAGGGAGAAAGCATTGACCACTGTGTGAAAAATCGATGTTTTCACCTGCACATATTGCCTTTTCTGCTGAGAAGGCCCTTTTCTGCGGTTTCCATTTTGTATTTATGACCACAGAATGTAGTCGAACATACAGAAGAGTAAGCATGTGAAGGCAAAGGTAAATGAGACTGCGGAGACGACCAGGCTACGATGTACTCTTCGGAAAAGGTGAACAGCCGTACGTTTTTGTGTCAGGAGCACGGCCAGTCGACGGGAGCCGCTGCATTCAGCCATTGTCGCAGGAAACCTATATAAATGCACACATCTCCACGAGGTGAGCTCTCTCCATTCACCACATGCTTGTTGCTATGGTTATGGTGCGCGCTAATATGGAATTCAATGGGGGCACTTTGACCCGCCGGTGCCGCTGTTTTGAATCAATTTGCAGCTCTGAGGTGAGAGGCGGCGGAGGGCGGCGAGGCTCCGGGCGCATATATGCATGTCAATACCTGCTCCGGGCGCTCATTGTTTTGGGCGCTCCTCGGTCCAGGAGGCTGGGCTGAGGCTTCAGACGGCCTCGCGTACGTGCACCATTCAGACAGGAACAAGGAGAAAAGCGCTAATTTCCCCATTATAAAGTGTTCGGAGCGTTAAGGCGAGACGCTGCAGGCGAATAGGACAAAATACATCCACATTTAGAGATATCAATTTGAAACTTTTGCTGTAGATTCCTGAAACTAATACTGTACGAGGAATGTGTGTGTTGTTGTTTTTTATGTTGGCATTAAAAAAAAAAAAGTTTTATGTTTTGAAATGGCTAAAATTGCCTGTATTTTTAGCAACTAATTATGAATAATGGATATAGCTGAGTTAAATTGATGGCTTTGTTGATATATTAGTTACAAAGATTGATAAATATTTGTACATCTGTAAAAATTCTAATTTCTTTTCAAAGCTCAATAAATCAGGCAGATAAGATATTGGTAAATTCCTCTGTGGAAACCTTTAAAATATGATTATGTACATGACAGTTAGGTGTCTTTATTTTCAATTGGCCAAGATCTGGACCGCGAAACAATCAGGTCTGGCCCACTGGTAAATAATAAATAAATTCAAATAGACTCATCCCGATGCACGCAGCATTAGCAGGTATATTGTATCTCACTTATCAACCAAACCATCAATTGAAATCTGCCTCTATACATTATTCACAGTTGGTTGCAGCAGCTTCACTATGGAGGCTCTGCCCCTGCTGAAAACATGATTATTACTTTAGTCTTTAATGTAGGAGCTAAAGCACGTGCTTTTAATAAACCTCCGCATGAACAGCAAATGGGTGTTCTCCATTGTAGCACTCTCTACGGTGAGACGCTGCAGTGAAAACAGTTGATTTGTGGCTAGTTTTCTCCCATAACATCTTACTTAATGCAGTAACTACATCATTGCATCGCAAAACCCGGCTCCCACGAGTATTCATTCACAAAGGAAATGACCGAGAAGACGCTGTAATCCAAATATGGTCGTTTCCTTTGAGGGAGACGGCAGCTGCTAAAGACGGGATCAATATTCACAGGGCGCATGTGCAGACAGTATTTGGTCATATTTATACAAGTTGTGTTCAGCCAAAGTTTCAAATCGATATATCCAAATTACTTTGTTTCCCCTGTTCACCTACAGCGTTTCACAAAAAAACGTTTATTTTAAAGCGTCAACACAAAAAAAAGTTTCCCATTTCATTCCTCGCAGTCCGATTGGCACCATAGACTTTGCCTTCCACTTGGCACATCCCACTGGCATGAGCCGCACGCCTGCAGGTGTGAGACTGGAGGAAAGCCTATCCGCCGGAGCAGCCTTATTGTTTTACCTGGCTGAATAATTGACAGCAGTTTGGGTAATTGAGCCGCTCTCAGGTCAACCGTCTGCACACGCACCAGCTTTGTCGACTCCGTTAATATCGTTAAGGAACGGGACGGGGAGTAAACACACATGGCGATCTGCGATGGCACTGACCTGTTTTGGAGAGAGTGGGAAAAGATTTGACATTGTCTACACATCCGGGACCAGCAATGACATAAGAACTGCTGAAAAACTGACATGGCCGAAAATGTATATTGTGATTAGGGGTGTGACTATACTGACTATCAATACGACACTGATACTTTTGATTCTGATATTGTTATTTTTGGTGATGTCATGCATATTAATGAGGTAGTAGTGCTCTGTTTTTACATAAAGAGACCAATCAGATGGAAGAATTCAGTCAGTCAGTCAGGACAGTAGAGGGCAGCACTACAATTGTAAACACTGTCACACAGACATATGACTTTAAATTATAGTTTATTTGATTGATTGATTGATTGATATGTGGTTGATTGATACCTTTTGAAACTGGAGGTTTCTTGTTTATTTGAAGTTAAATAAGTGCCATTAACAGACCGATGTCCCATTTTTAGTGTATAAGTCAGGAAAAGCAATGTATGAATCATATGTAGTGTGTTAAATCAAAGGGTAACATTATGTTTCTCTAAAAATCATGATGGATCACAGGTTTTCGTTCAAGTATCGCAGTATTGCCATGTATCATATTGATATAATTGGTACCAGACAAAATATGGGGCAAATGACTGAAGCTCAAAAGAAGCCATTTCAAAAACATATCGAGCATTTGTGAATCGTGACACATGATTTTTGTGGTTTTCAAAGCGTCCCCATGCACCCCCTCCTCACTGCTGTCTCTGCCATGGCAACATTGTAAATAAGGATTTGTTCATTATGTTTTGCCTGATCACATACAGGAAATGAAAATAAACTAAAATAACTCAGAGCACGCGGTGACGCAGAAGGAGAGGTCGAGGTTCATGAGCTCATGTGGAGACGCCGCAGATGAACGGGATAGGAGCTTGTACCCACGTGCACGGTGCTTTCCTTCATGTACATTCAAGATGCAAAGCCCGAGACTTTCCTCGCAAAGATGATCGACTCAAACAATAGAGAGGCTTAAAGTCTCCACAGTCATGTAGATGTAGATGTTGCTGTATAGCTGAGCGTAGTGTGAGCATGTCACCATTGCGTCTACAGTGGTTTTGCACTTTGGGGCGGTGTCCAAACCGTGTCAAAATAATGACATGCATTTCCGAACATGTTTGTTCTATTTGTCAGCAGGTTTTATCACTCACTTCGACACTGGTTCTTTTGTTGTGTTTCAATTGTAAGCACTCAAACTGTGAGGTCAACTTAATCATGACAAGTTGTGCAAAATAGAAGTGTGTTTCTCGTCCGGCAAACCTGGTCCATAGGTTTTCTTGGCCAGAGAAAAGGAATGGTGTCATCAGCCGCCTTGTATAGGGCAGGAGTCAGGCACATGTGAGCGCTCAGCTCGAGGCTGCTGCCCTGACCTCTGCTGGTCACAGAGCGTCAAGACGCTCCAGTGTGTGTTAGCGCTAAATCCACACGCATGCAGCCGGTGTAACAAGGCACAGTACCAAACAACCTCTATTATACCTCCTTTTCTTTTATAATACCTCCTTTCTCTGTATCCAGCTGAATGAATAATGCAAGGAAATATAAATAAAAGGAAATGCATCAACATTGAATGACATAAAATATAAAAAGAAATAGAAATAAGTGAGGGTTTTGCAGCCATTCCTAAAGTCCAGAGCACCGTGGCCCCCGTCATGATGCAGCAAAGAACCTGTCCCATTTACATCTTGAAATGACTTCTAAACAAATAACAACTGTAAGCTCCAGACTGAAGTAGTAAATTATTTATTTTCATATATATATAAATATATTTGTCATTGTACTTGTTTAATAAGCGAGCTTTGGGGCCCCAGACCCGGCTTTGAAACCCCAGCTGCAGCGTTATGTCAGATATTACACGGGCAATTAGTGCACGATGTGGAAGGGCATAACATACTGCATTATTGACCGAGTGCGGGTTTCTCCTGCAGCTCCACTATTGGCAGAAGATCAATCAATATTTCAGTTTGTTTGGTTTATTAGAGAAAGGAAAAGGCTGATGAATGATGCGCAATATATGACTTATTTCTCACAGGGTCTCCACAGGCATTCAAATTAAGGCTTTAAGTGTCATAAAAATGCAAGCGCAAAAATAAAAATGTCTTAAAAAATGACAACATCCCTCAACTATTTTTTTACTTTGAGTTTAGCAAAAATACTAAGAGGATAAAATTAACACATTTCATTGCTGAGTTGTTTTGGCAGATTTACACTTGTGTTTATTAATACAAAGTTAATTTTAAATTTAATGTATTGTTTGCAAGTATCAAGTATCGCAGTACTTTCGGTAACGCTATATTAAGGTGTGCTCATTAAGTATTAATACGGTACTAATAAGCATTAATAATATGCTTGTAAAGCATTTACACACTTCTTATTATACTTTTATCTGTTAACATACTAATTCAACCTGAAAAGACTCACAGAGACAGAACAGGCATTAGAACGGTTTATTGAACATATGAATCATTATTGGGGCTCAGACCCCGGCGGAAGATCGCTTGAACGATATGAGCTGCTGGCATTGAACGCTAGCCAGTATCTTCCCCGGAGCCTGGACACTGGTGGTGGTAGAAGGAGACCTGGGGCGGCCTGTCGATGAGCAGAGGAGAGCCAGGCGGAGAAAGGGGTGGAGGAGGGTCGTAGCACGGCTGGGAAACTGTGAGTGATTGACCAGGGGGCTTAAGAAGGAGAGCCTGTGCGACGAGTGGCTGGAGCGGAGACGAACGCCGCGTTGATTGGTTGCCGTGTAGGTGCAGCTTGAGCTGGGTCTGTGGTTGGATAATTGAAGAGCTGCCGGTGATGAGGAGATGAATGAATGCAGCTGGTATGTCTTCCAGGTTGAATTTGCGCATAAGCTTCATTAGGCCATTAATAATACGCTTATTCATAGCCAACCCTGAAATGATTACTTATGCTTATTAATCCTTAATGAGCACACCTTAATATAAAGCGATCTCATACTTTCAATATCGGAGGCATTTTCACCATACACAGTAACAGTTACAGCACATTTTTGTGTTAATGCCCTTTTCAGTCTTAAAGCTGCACTAAGCTCTGCCTCTCACTCCCCTGCACGCTGCTCTGATCATAGATTCAATGAGATACTGAAATCTCATTAATATTGTGTGCAACACACATTTATCAGGATAATAAATAAGATGAAACACAGACTTATATTTGCTAAACTGAAACTTTCATGTAAGTTTATTCTTTTTGTTCTGTGTTTAGAACATAATACTTCCATTTAGAACTAGGTTTACAGTGCAGAGCTTTTTTTCCCCCACAACCCTTGAACGCCTCAGCCTCCGGTCCCTGCTGTAATCATGAGGAGGAGAAAGAGCTGACAGCTCCCTGTAGATATTGGATTGTTAAACAAAGGGACATTTCATGAGGATTTCAGGTCGGTCAGATGTTTGTCAGTTCACGATCCTTTTCTAAACTTCTGTGATGATGCTAAACTCTGTATTCGTCGCTAATTGCGGTGGCATCTGCTGCTTCAAACATCTGCGATCTCTGCCTTTGTTTGTGTTTACATGGGGGCAGGCCAAAGTTTACAGTCCTAATGCAGGTTGTTGAAGTGATGCTGATACAGAGATTATTGCACGTAGTTTTGCATAGTGGTTATTGCACATGTTACTTCGCAGTAGTGTTGTACAGTCTGTGCTCCTTCAGCCCAGGACGGAGCTGGCCCTGCTGACCAGCTTGTTCAGTCTGTTGTTGTCCCGCTCTGTGCTGCCCAGCACATGGCAGCGTTGTGGAGAGCAGAGGCTACCACAGAGTCATAACAAGTCCTGAGCCGAGGATCATACCCTCAGTATCATGATACGTATCAGATCATTCCAGCCCTAATATTTGATGTACTCATTTTGAGTAGCTTTAGCTTCAACCTTATACTTACTTTTAATGACGACCGGTTTTTCCTCATAAAATAAAATAAAGTTCTAAAAAGGCTTTTGCCACAGATTATACAAACAATGCACTGCGTGTCACATGATCTGCTCTTGTGCTTTTGAGTTCCTCAGGGTTTCCACAGGGCATTAAAAAGCAGGTCATTAAATGAATTTTGTCAAAATCAAGGCCTTAAATGTCATTAAAAAGCATTGTTTTTATCTGGCATTAAATCTAAATTAATTGGAAAAATATGGCATTGTCAACATTTTTACTGTTCATCGAAAAGACCTTAATCTTTGGCTGGAATCTTTGACCACATGTTTTTGCTCTAAAGTTGACACATTTTATTCCAATTCTCTTTCCTCTGTTTGATGAAATGTTTGCAAATCTTAAGAAATGAAATACACACAGATTCTTCTTTGTTTGTGGCATTCAAATATAAGAATGCCAATAGAATGCATTCAATTTGACTTATATTTGACGTATTCTGTAACGAAATAAAATGTATTCTCTTATAAAAGTATTCTCCCCAATACTGCCTGACTGTAGCTTCCCTGGGACGTCTCCAGCTCGTCTCCATGGAGATGTCCACTAAAGCCAAATACAAGATTTAAGCAGGTTACGTCCTCATCCACATCCATTATTTTATTACTCACTGCAGAAATCCACTTTTCTGTGTCAAGAGAATATCAAAATGAGAACACAATTCAATTTCTCTGCTAAGTAAGAGTGCATTATTTTAGCTGTTTTACAGGACTTAAAGTTCTTTCTAAACAGTTTCACGCGATCGCACCAGATTTGACTGTGATTAACTGATGTTTCGGAAAGGAAGAAAAGTATTACATCAGCCCTGTTTTATAATTGTGCATTCACGATCCAAACTCTTGCACTGTTTGTAAAAGTTGAACTACATGTCTATTCTCGACATCGGCGTGCTGTAAAGTCGTGAGGAGCTGCGTTCGGAAACGAGGAGAGATAAAAAAGTGATTAGTTCTCAGAAAAGCTTTACAGCCGGTCAAGGAACTGCCTGTCACCGCCGCGTTACCCGCTCATAACTCATCCAAGACCCTTTGTATTTCCTACGCTCCGGTGTTTCATCATGTATTTCTCGTGCCAAAATGAAGGCCTGAAATATCACCCCGGCTGCCTGTGCCACCGGCGGCGTTCCTCCCGCCCTCTCCTCGCCCCTTCTCCCCTGCTAGTCAAATGAAATAATAACTGAAGGGCTTTGGCCAGTCCCTGCGTTCCACACACGTCATCACGGCCGATGTCGCACTGACATCTAGTGGCCGATCAGGGTTAAGGCAATTGGTGAGCTGAAAACAGGACAGCTTTAGTGGGTAATAAAATTCAGTAAAGTAGATATAGCATAGATAACAGGACTGAGACAGACTTTGTTGATCCACAATGTTGTCACAGTAGCTCAAATAGTAATCTAAAGTTAAGCCCTATTCTGATGGGATTAGTTTTACCTTGGGGCCACATGTGATGTGTAATAATAGGGATCGTCTGTGATGGTAATCCCGTGCCATGTCGGCCATGTCGGTAATGTGTAAAGACCAGATTTTGCTGAACTCCAAGGTCCTGTATCGTAATCCAATGTGAATAAGTGTCCCTGTGATTTGGACAGAAATGAGCGATTCATGATTAGGCGTCTTTTGTTTCCTGTGGCAGTTTGAACACCCTCACATTGGTTCATGTAGGGTGACCACCTCAAATAGTAGTGAACGTCTACCTCAAGACACCACTACTACTAAAAAAGAACATGTTTATTGAGTCGACTTTGATTTAACATTTCATTTTACAGCTCTCACTTTGCGGAAAAAATATTGGGATATCTATCGTATGTCGATATTCAATCCAAATATATCGAGATATGACTTTTGGTCCATATCACCCAACCCTACATTGGCATCATATCCAGGAGATTTCATCAAAATCTCAGGCTTCGGTGTCCTGTGCGAATGTGCTACATAAAAAGCAGACATAGGGGTATTTTATTTAGATATGGGGTCCCTACATAATGCTTATCCAGTGCGAATAGGGCTTTAGAAACAGACAACGGAGATATATTCATTACTTATGTTTATACTTATATACACATTTACTAGTATGACATATTAGTATAGGAAGATATACAGAGAAAGAGCTCTACAGTCCGGTGGAGTGGGTGAGCAGGATTGTCCACTGTATCTCACTGTCACAAATGTCTCCAGCTGACAGCCGATCACCTTGGTATTTGTCAGTTTGTCAATCCAGGAGATGCCCCAAACAGACCACAGCGAAGAACAGAGCGCAGGCCACCACAGACACGGAGGGACACTCTCTGTGCGTCACATGTTGGCACTATAAAATTATTTGTCCTATATGTATGCCTATAATTATTGTACATGTATCACTCTAAACCATTGAATGAAGCTATGTTCGATGTAAAAGCGGCAAATTGCACATTGTTAAAAATCTTCTTCTCAGGGCACCGCCCGCTCACTGTTTCTAGTATTAGCCAAGCTCACCATCGTGGACAACACCTCCCACCCACTGCACGGGACTGTAGAGGAGCTGAGCAGCTCTTTCAGTGGAAGACTGAGACACCCTCAGTGCAAAAAGGAGCAGGTCCTTCATCCCCAACACTGTAAAGTAACATGTGCAATAACCTCTTTGCAATACTACGTGCAATAATCTCTGTATCTGCGTGACTTATCAACCACTTGCACTATGATTGTAAACCTGCACTGCCAATGCTGACATTTTTTATAATCTGATTATTTTATTTTTTGTTTATTGTATATACCTGTGTTTTTTCTTGAGAGCTGAATGCAGCAACTGAATTTCTCCATTGTGAGATCAATATCTTATTACCTGTAGTGTTTTGCTCCATGATTGGTGCTGTTTAGTGCCAGAGTAATGTGCCTAGAGTCACCTTAACCAGTGGCCTCACAGAGGCCTATGGAGCGAGAGGACCGACCACTAAGCATCTGTTTCCAGCACAAACATCTTTGCACAATTGCCTTTCTTGTCTTTCTTCTGTCGTGTCTTAGATGGTTTCTACTGACAAAGACCGAGAGGGAACTCATGTTGTGCCTGGTTTACGTTCACTGTTGTTGAGTCTTGAAGATGGCGGTTTTTACTCGGGCTGTATTATATTAATTTAACAATACATACAAAAAAATATGTCATTCATTTCAGATGATGATAAAAGTAACTTAAAAGTGCTTGAAATAGAGGGATTTGTGCTGATTTGGAGTAGATTTAGACAGACTTGTTGCTAACGGAACAAGCATGTTTTTTCTTACTTTTGACCTTTTTTTGTGTGTTTTTATGTTATATTAAAGGATCTGTATCCTGCTATTTTAGCCATCCCAAAGTAAAGTATAGGCATTTATATGATATGTTGTACCTCTTCCGCTATGGAGCACTATTTTTTGTGAGAAATATAAGTATTTTCTGGGGGTATTTTCCAAACGCGGAAGACAAGACGCTTTGATTCCGTTACCTTTCTGAGCGGATCTGCCCATGCATTATTAGCAGTAAAATAAATATAAATATCACAGCAATAAGTGAAGTTACTTCACAATACAGTTAAAAGGAGTTGACATCTGCAACACAGCTTCATAAATGGCTAACACACAAGTTAACACACAAGCTAACACACACGCTAACACACAAGCTAACACACAAGAAAACACACACGCTAACACACAAGAAAACACACACGCTAACACACACGCTAACACACACGCTAACACACAAGCTAACACACGTTTTGACCCACCAGCGCTCTGTCCTGGCCTCTCCACATTTTGGGACTCGCGTTGGTTATAAAAATTAATCCACTTTGATTCTGGTGAAGGTTCACCAAACATCCATCAGAGACAGTCATAGAAAAACACTATTTTGGTGATAGTCGCCGAATCCCGGAGAGAAAAAAACAACTTCTGACGAGTGGCAAGGCAAGGCAAGGCAACTTTATTTATGCGGCGCACTTTGTACACAAGGCAACTCAATGCACCTCACAAAAGAAAATATGCAAAATTACAATCAGGTTAAGTTTAGGCAAAGGACATCAAGACATGGGAAACACACAGTACACCTGGGCAGGCGCTGGAATTTTTCGTTGGGTAGGGGAGGGGCGCCCACCTGTCGACTGGAGGGCGGGGGTGGGGGAGTTGAAAAAAGTTGGTGAACACAGACGCAGAGGGATTTGGGGCGTGGTTAGGGAGGGGATGTGTGTGCAGTTATTTGCATAGTCCTTGAAATGAATGTTGTGAGTGAATGTTTGTAAACATAGTCGCAGAAGCGTCAGTCAGTATCTGGTTTAGCTCCGTGACTTGACCTTGAGTGGGGAATGCTGACGGTGTGGGAGAGATAAGAGGTCCAGCTGCTTCAATCTCCTCTCAGGAGGAAAAGAATTATTCCAGTATTAGTTCATCAATTTATTATAATTTTTCTTTTTTATTTTTTCTTGGTCTCAGCATAAGTTCAGTTCTCCAGAGCAGGTAGTTCCTTCACAGTTCATCCCTTTTCCTGCCAAGATGTTGCCCTCTTATTGTCCATCTCCACAGCGAGCTGCCAGGTCGTACGTAACAGTCCATCATTGTGCATTACTTTCCTGTATAGTTCCATCACTCCGTCACTCCCTGCTCCAAAGTGCTCGTTCATTTCAAGCGACAGCAGTGGGGTCCGATTGCAAGTTGTCAACTGTCCGACTTTCCGATAAACCAGGGCAAAGCCAAGTCCGTACCCAGTTATCAAGAGTCCAAATAAGTAAATATCTTTGATGTCTCCGACCGACAGGCCCGCTAGGCAAACGACCACTTACTGCACACGTCCACCGTAGCTCTGAAAGTCCAGTCAGGGCAGACGACCTCCTCCGTAGTCTCACTTTGTGAAAAAACCTTATCAATTGCGCTGAGATTCATGTTAATCAATTCCATAGTTTAGTGGTTCAGGAGGACAGCGGGCAGGTGGTCCAAGAGAAACAAAAGTCAAACAAAGACACTTGCAGAAGCAGGAAAAAAGCACGAAAGTTAGAAAACGCGTCTGCACTCGACAGAGACGGGAAGAGTGGCCTCTTCTTTAGGAAGGTTGAATAAAGTCCTCGTAGCCAAACGCGCTTCTTTTTCTCCGTGTTCTTATTGCCTCTTGGCAATAAGAACAAAATGTAAAATAGGTGTAATTTTAAGTAATCTAAAAGACAGGGCCCTGAGCGTCCTCTGCTGTGGACAGAGGCTGTGAAACTGTGAGTGCAGACTCAGAGTCTGTACAACTCTGATAAAACTCAGAGGAGAACAGACCTAAAGACGAATGTCTGTTTATTTAGCTCATTAACATTGAGCTTTGGTTCTGGTTCAACAGAACTGTGACTCCTAAAGATCGTGCAGCAAAGAAAGCCCCAGCCCCTCACACAAACACCACCACATCACGAGGGAAAGAAGTGATCTCGACACGCTGTGCATTTAGTCAGATAAAAGCCTATCGCGAAATATGCGGCGCACGCTGTGAAGTCAGACCCAGGCAAGTGAGAGGGGGCGGAGCTTCAGTCTGAATGACATAAACCCACGGAGACGCTGGACACTTCCTACGTGCAAATATAACAAGTGAAATGGATTTAACTGATCAGAGATGCACTTAAGTGCGTAGGTTGTGGAGTTAAGGAATAGTTGCAAAGGAAATTGCAGATTATTTGAATACATTTAGTTGTGGGAAAGTTGCAGACTTTTAGAAAAATTGCAACGGCGCACTGACTTAGCGGAGTTTGTTTGGTTTTGCGTTGATGGGACTCTGTATTTAGGTGTTTTTATTGGTTTGTTTGACTTATGAAGGTTTCAAACTCTGAATCTAAACATTCTGAGGAGGGTTTACTGAACCACTAACCATGATCGTCTCCTTGTCTTGTTGTTTTGCAGCTGTTATAACTGTGGAGGCCTGGACCACCACGCCAAGGAGTGTGGCCTGCCCCCCCAGCCAAAGAAATGCCACTACTGCCAGAGCATCACGCACATGGTGGCCCAGTGTCCGCACAAGGCTCTGGTGCCCACCCCTGGCTCCTCTCAGGAACTACAACCACCACCACACCCGTCTACCTCGGGATCGTACCTGTGCGCCCCCGCGGAGGAGGAGGCCGAGGGGAGAGGCTCCGGCTCGTCCCCCCTAGACGGCTCCTCTTCGTCGCCAGAGGAGGCACACTCTCAGCGGGCGCCCAGGTCCCAGCGCTGGAGGAAGTCCTGAAGCAAGAAAGTGAGCGAGCGGCACGGCGCCCGTCGAAAATCGAGAAGCAAGCCCGCATCTACCTCGTCAACTCAACGGGACGGGGTCACATAGGTCGCGTTCATGTTCCAGGGCTCACCGATGTCAAAATGTCAGATGGAGGGCAGGGTACGGCTTTACTCACCGGGCTTCAATGTACCCTCAGGAACAGATTCCATCCTGTTAATAAAGAGAGTAATTACTACTTATAAATATAACATTATAACTTATAACATTTTACAATTAGACCCAGTTGTAACAATATGGAAATATGGTATTTCAAGCAGTGATCGTAAGGCAGACCAGCAAAACTATAAAACAACAATTAACAAAACAAATATTTAACGTTTTTTTTATTTGAGCTGGTTATTGCACTTAAAATTAGGTAATACATCTCAATTTACTTGGAATAAGATGTTTTTTAATTCTAAGTGCAACAATGATATACGTTCTTACATGGTAGGTCAGAATGACTGAAAATAAGGTCAAAATCCTCTTAATTGCATGCATCTCCCTTTAAAGTAAGAATGGATGCTGTTTTAGAATGTTTGTCACATTGATTATTGTTCTGGGACAGTGGTTCTCATTCTTTTCACACCAAATACCATCTCATGAAATATTTGGCTTTTCAAAGTACCACAAAGATACATTTCAGACTCAACAAGGTCTTTAAAGAGGCTACTTAAGGCCCAAATCTGGCCAAGATTATAACCTCATTTTGACTAAACCGGCTGTAAACCAGGTCTAAACCAGGAATGGACCAAACTTTAATGCATTACATTCCAAAAAATGAATACCTAGATTAGTTGAAATGTCTCAAATTGAGCAGAATATTTAAAATATGACTTGGTTTGGCTTGTCAAGATGTTTCCGACTCGATTCGTTACATTTTGTCTTTATTTCAGATTCATTTATCTACCAATGGGGTAAGAAAATCGTACTTGTCCCATTTGCAGTCGTTCTTTCTTATTTTGAGTGAGATTTACCATAGAATCAGTGTGCCATGTCATGAAACAAGCTAATTATTCTTAGTCTGATCGGGAAAAAAAGTCTATATGAGTGAAAACCACTCAAAACAAGATTCATACAAACCAGTCAAGCCCTTTACCTGCCCTCCATCTCCGCTGAACACTTTTCAAATGCTACAAAATCACGTGAACGCAACCTATTCCCCGCTCCCTATACTTCTCCTTTTGTTTTATTATTGATTTTTCTGAACCAGCGCAGCTATGGCAACGATCAACGGGGTACGTGCGTGTTTTTGAATGTTTTAGTTGAGTTCTGGGGTGCAGCTAACCTCCGCTGGAAAGGGGACTGCAGGGGGGGAAGAAAAAAGAGACTTTATCATGATTTTGAAATCAGCGCAGCTCAAAAGATTATGTATCTCTCCTGTCTGTTGGACCTACACTTTGGCCATGTGATTGTCTTTTTTTTTTCTTTTTTATTTCACCGCTCATATACCCAAAAGGCTGCTCGTGCTTATAGGCGTAATTGTATATTTTAGAGGCCTAATCGTCCTGTAAAAAGCATCCTCTTAACGCACACTGTAGCCTCGGTTTTGAGGAGGATTAGCCGTTAAAAGCTAGACGATAATCCGCCGCGCAGGGTTGTCGGGCTAAGTACCAACCTTTAGGGATAAGCTACGGACTCCTCTGGGATGTCCTGCCTTTTCTTTTAGCGAGCTGCTGAATACTGTCACTACGGAAATACCCTCACACCGCCACATACGCCTCTCTCTCTCTCACTACCGGACCAATAGATTGTCTCCTATGTGTGCACGTGAATGTGTAATTCAGGCGGGACTCGGCGAAAAAGCCTTTGTTTGTGAGAAATATGAAGGAGATGAATAGTGGACCAGTGAATTGGAAAGGCAGAAAGGAATGAGCTGCCTTAGCAACGGCAGTATCAAATCTGATCAAATATGAGAACTTTGAAGTACCACTTCATGGTAAATTTGACCCTCCAAGCACCACCAGTCCAGAAACCAGGTCCAAACCAGATCTGAGGGGCTGTTAACACGGCAATAGTCTCCAGCACTTCCTCTCACGATGTGCTTATATTCATACTAATTATATTAATTCATAATTTAGCCTTGCGTCTAAACGGTATCAACCAATGGCTGCGGCTCAAAAGTACAATATTATCTTCCCGTTTCTGGGAAAAAATAGCTTGTCTAACAAATGTTGCGGAACATTAAAGCTACTTGCACTCCTTTTCCGCCTGTGCCTACCTACCTGATATGTACTGTTAGCTGGTTAGCTAGCAAAATGAACAATATCAACAAAACCCATTCTGAACAATGAAACTGTAACGTCCTGAAAACATTTGGATTTCTGGGGCGACTTCAGTGCATTCTGAAGTAAAAGGAGGTCATTACAAATGATTTATCAACCGTTATTTGACGAGAAAGCCCCTCATGTATTATTGCTATTGTGAGTTAGCCAAGCATTGTTCAGACTGGGCTGTGACGTGGCCGTGAGTCTGAGCGGCTGAGAACGTCCTCTTACAGATATGTTTTCAGTGAAGCCTGGGGTTAGGAGACACCATGTGCACTGTGGTGTAAAACATAGCCCAAAGAACATGCCAACTCCACGGTCCGGGTTTGAACCTGGGGCCTGCTGACTTTTGGAATAAAACCACTTTAAGATTCCAGGTCAGCCAAAACCTAAAACTAGGCCTTTGGTCCACTATTCTTCTACTGTCTTTCCACAAACTTCTACACTTCTCCTTCTGATTCCTAATATCATAGTTAGACACGACTTAGTCTAAAAAGCAAAAATATTATCAGCATAGTTAGAGTTCAAGCTAATGAATCAATGCCAATTAGTGATCTAGACTTGTTTGATGCCTAGCTGAATATAACATTATAAATCATAGTATAAGTCAATAATATATACATATATATATGAAAATTGAAAAAGTCTATTAACTTTAAGTATGTAAGGATTTAGTTTGGACATATAGGTGATTAGCCGTGTATATTACTGCATGGGAAACTTTGTGTGTGAATCTTTAGCTTTTCTCTCCGTTTTAATTCAAAGCCTTATTGTTTTTTTATCGCTCATAACTTAGCCTCGCGTCAAAACCGCAACAGTATCAACTAATGACCGCTGCTCAAAAGTACAATATTACCTCACAGTTTCTTCCTGTTTCTGGGAAAAAATAAACTTGTCTAACGAATGTCGCAGAACATTAAAGCTGCTCACGCTCCTCTTCCACCTGTGCCTACCTACCTGATACGTACTGTTAGCCTGTTAGCTAGCACCAGCCGACCTGGACACGCCAATGTTTATCTCTAAGGGAGGTTGCGACGCTGCTGCTGCTACACTAAAGAGAGAGACATAGCATTATAGAGGGGAATAGAGAGGGAAGTCGTGCCGCATTTGGTTGAATTTGAATCCCGAGCACGGCTGTGGTGGTTTGACTGACCCAACAGTGTAGCCTGGCCATGCTAGCTTACATTTGTCGTTGCATTCAACAGGGAAACCTCATCTGTCTTATAATGCATTCTTTCCGGACAATTCTCCGCCAGAGAGCCAGGATTTAAGATGTGGCAAGTTCACACAATCAATCAAGCTGGTGACCACAATTTTTCACGGACCTTTTGGCATGAAAATGATCTGTATCTATCTCAAAAAGTATAAAATTACATGGATTAATCAAATTGCATTTTGACCAGCACCCCTTCCATATACACGGAAAGTTCCGAGCACCATCTTTCAGTTGCCAGAAGACTTTTCATATCGTATTATGTTAGACATGCAAACTAATCATAGTGGCGAATCATTTGTTAGCATTTTAGGCAAAGTATTTGGTAATATTGCTATTGTTATGCTTCAAGATGTGTTTTGTGCAGTACCCCATGCGGTAGAAATCCGAGTTGCCTCTCTCGGACTGTAAAAAAAATAATTAAGAAAGACAGGAGAGAGCTAAGCAGTAGCTTTGTAAATTCAGTTCAGGTTCAGTTTGATTTACACAAGGAACATTATTATTAACATCATATCTTAACCTGATGTTAAAACATGAAAATGGCAATATTTCAAAGTATTTTGCCTAAATTGCCAACAAGTGACTTGCAACTGTGATTAAACTGACCATATTTTCAATCTACTTCCAGTGTGTAATAGCCTGAAACCATGCATAAGCTACATATGGAGGTATATGATTTGTCCATGAAAAGCCTTCAGTTTTGGTCCAACACAGTGCCCCCCCGAGTCTGTGACTCTAAAAAAAACAATGTCCTGCTAATCAAATTGAACATTTTTGAGTTAGTAGAATGCAACAACACGGTTTTGTGGCAAGCCAGGCTACCATCAGTGATCCAACAGTGAGCCAGCACCTCTCTCTGACCAGACTGAATGTGAAAAGAGCTGAAGTCCAAGGGTGGACAACGTCTATCGAAATGTTCTGACAAATCAATCACTTTGTATGATATCAAACTTAGCTTGTGTGTTGACTTATGTTTTTTTTTTTAAAGAGCTCAAGAAGACCGCCGACTTTTTGGTATAATGGTATTGTACCAAAGAGCTTGGTTTTATTTTGAAGGCATCTAAACAAGCTGAAGTGCTAACCTCACCCTTTCAGAGTAATGGCTGAAAGACACTGCGCATGTTTTTTTGTTTTTTTTTATGTACAGCTTTTTGAATGTGTGAGTGTGTTGCATTAAATATCAAATGTATGGAAGTTGTTTTGCCAGTGAGACTGGGACAAAGTGGTGAATGAAGGTACCCTTAATCAGTGGCTTTCAAACTGGCATGGCATCAGGACCTGCCGGCAATAACAAGCCCAGAATATTTTTTAGCTGTCAACAGATATGAATATTAAAATACTGTATTTGGCTTGAGATAATTGATGATTCAGGCATTTAATAACCTATGGCCCGTCATATAAACCAGTGATTCTGAATCAATTTAGAAGAAAATGTATAATAATATAATTCTGACGTTCTAATAAGGACTGCAATGCCATGTCAACAGAAACCCCTTTCAGTGAACAAACATTCAAGAGGAACCTTTTCCTTCCAATGAAAAAGTTTTTACAAAGTGTATGGAATTTTGCATAGTTTGATCAGTGCCCCTTTTGGAGTCTGCACCAGATCCTACCAGTAAACATTAACATATGTGCACAGAACAGAAGAATAGCTGAGAATCGCCCTGCTGTTCTGAAAGATTTTAACACGCAAATGCTACATCAAGCCAGCTTCTTGAGTTAGCCTGTGTCTTTGCACATGTGAAGTACAAAAGTTCCAGCATTACCTCCTTGCTCCTGTACCTTTCCCACATTTCCGCAGCTCACTGGCAGAACCCTCTTCCATACAAACCAATGCAGCGACAGTACCAAGATGAATGACCAAACAGTCAGAGCACAGCCTGCGCGCTCCACAACTCTGTTTTGTATGGTGTATTTTTGACATTTTTACACAATTCCTCTCAGGATGATAAACTATTCTCAGGGAATTAACCAAAAAAAAAAGTGTATTTTATTCTTTTGGGAATCATCCACTGACTGACCAACCACCTCTGTAAAGCAATGGAGATATGCCGTATGTATCCGATGTTCATGTACTGATTTAGCAACTACCTCTTGAGTTTTACATAGTTGTGCATTTCTTTTTGTTTTTGTATATTTTTGATGATATGATTAACTGTAGGTCTATTGTACTAAAGGTGTGCTGTGAGCTGAAGTTCCCGTGTGTTGCCACAGACTCCCTGGTCTTCCTTCCCACTGTTAAATAATAACACTTTTTTTTTTTTTACTGCAAAACTTTCTTTTCACTGTTACCGTTTTGTTTACAGCAAAAGCCTACCTCATAAACTCGCTGTTCCTCCACACATCATACCTCCTCTACCTCCATGCAGTTTCAATGATGTTAAATATACATCGAAATTTCACAATATGAACCACATAATAATCAAAAGCCGTGGTTCCGAATCTTACAATCATGTAAAGCAGTGATCTTTGGTGGGCTTCGGGCCTGTTCAGATGATGTGTAAAATGATTAGTTTGCCCTATATAAAATTTTGATTTGATATTATGTTTTCCTTTATAAGTATCTGAATAATCAACTTAGTCCTTTGATTATTTTAAACTTGGAAATATATTGCTATTTCTTTGAATGTGTATTGTGTCCAACCCATACAGTATAATGATCACAAGCTACTTTCATACATGTACTGGACTCCACCAGTAGGCATGAATATTCGACAAAAGTGACGAGGCAAGTATGCCCTATATCCTCTTGCTTATTGGTACTTTAGATTGGCTCAAAATGCCATACTCAGATACTCAAATAAAAAAAAAAGTAAACCAAATTTTGGACATTTTTCCCCAGTATATGATGACTTCAAACCCAAATAATGTGGCGAAATACTACGTGGAAAATCTTTATGTAGGTGTCCATGGGTCGTGAGTGTTGATTAAACTAAATCATTGCCACACCATTCAAAACTAAATATTCTATTTTTTGAATCATAGAAATCAAAGAAGCGGTAACTGGGCCAGTTGCTTCAATTGCACCCTCTTGGCTTCTTGAACCCGGCCCCATGCAAAGCCATCCTTGTTTTAAACTATACCGAGGTATGGTATGTCCATTTCATGATGTTTATAAAAGTGATGTGGTTTCCCCATCAACATATAAAAAGAGGAGCATTTGTGGCCCCTTGAAGTGTATCCGACCCTTCAAAATAAAAAAACTTGACCTAATATTATGTAGCATTTAGCCTAGAGGCCATTCTACATGCTATTATCCAAAGTAAAATCTCTGTCTGTAATGATTTCTGAGCAGACTTTGACTTCACGCAAATGTGGTCGATGGTTGATAGGATCAAATGCTGTTTTCCTCACGTTTGAGAAGAAAAATTCAGGCATGGAAACATGGTTTTAAGCGGACATTGTTGTTTCCCTTAGATTTGGCCCTGACTCCCTTAGGCATCACAATAATGATGGGGAAAGCAGGCAACCTTGATGAAACCTACTAAGACGCTGGGAGAACTTAAACTGGGAGAGTCCATAGTGCATGCATGAAAACGCAAAATTTTAAGTTATTGACTTTTGAAGAAAAAAAAATATTAGTACCATTATCAATGATATGTAACCAGTAATCCCTTTATGAAATTGAAAATCGAAAGTACTGGGATGGACACAAGCAGTGCCTATATGTATCCTTATCCCCGTGTTTATTTCATATATTGTTCTGAATGACCGTTGTTAACCCTTTTCAGAGCCGCAGATAATCACGTCGAGTTTGGAGACAATGACCATGTTTTTTGGCGTTGTAAGCCTAAGAAAATCAGTGACTTTTGTACCAATGGTGAGATGTGTGTCTGAAGAGTTTTTGTAAGTGCAAAC
Organism: Gobius niger; assembly: GCF_951799975.1. Taxonomy (NCBI): domain Eukaryota; kingdom Metazoa; phylum Chordata; class Actinopteri; order Gobiiformes; family Gobiidae; genus Gobius; species Gobius niger. The sequence continues at coordinate 19,754,072 of NC_136866.1, forward strand.
CTGTGAGATAAAGCTCAGTATTACAGGCGAACCGAACAACATGGCTACGTACAAACTATAGTGCTGTCTTTTGATTAGTGTTCTCTAAGTAGCTTTATATATTCCAATCAATGTAACTACTGATTGATATTTCGTGTTGTCGTGGTCTGTATTTGAAAAGACAGTAGCCATTTCTCACATCGCACAAAGACTGTTAAACAATCACACGTATAAATGTAATAATCAAAGTTTCTGTCTCTGAAACAAATTAGCACAATGTGTTTTACTTACGCAATTTCAAACTTAAAAATTAAAGGGACTGCATGTACTCTACAATTTGTTACAAAGCACCAAATTACCTAAGAAAGTGTTGCATTACTTAAAACCAAAGAGGATGTATTATAATTTGTAGGAAAAATAAACTTGAGATTAATTCCGATTCATTGGTTGCATTTAGTAATTTAAAAAAGCAGCACACTTGATATATGTAGTCCCTGTATTTTTACAAATGAGTAAAATGTCTACTTAGCAATAAACAGCTGAATAGTAGTGAACAGAGATTTGAAAAAGTTCTTTGCAAACCTTCTAAAACAATTTTAAAGGCTTAAAAACAATTGTAAAGTCATTTAAAGCCACACTGTGGAACAATCCTTTAGCGACGCAGCAACAAACATGGTCCGAACTCGGTATTTACAATCCACTCTGGATTAAAAAACATCTGATTTTGCCTTAAAACTCAGTAAATCAGGCGAAAAAAACGTTTGCCTGTTGTGTGTCTCTGTAAACAATCAAGTTGTCGACCACCTACAATAGAACAAATGTTTGCGCTTTATTCTATTTGTAGGATTCAAAGTTCCGCAGTGTAGCTTTAAATCCGAATAAAGGAAACAGATTTGAACCCGTGACTTTGTGCGAGACAGAAACTGCTAAGCAACTCTGCTCCGATCCACTTACCTCACACTGCTGCTGCCTTTGCTCCAGTCAAACACATGTACTATTGTAACCCATGGGACGATTCATTTTTATTTGTGTGACTTTTCTGTTTTTTTCGTAATTCAAACTGGAAGCGGGGGCCTGTACGCGGACCTAATCCCTCTGACATTCCCTGGAGTTTTTGATTTTAACCAGAGGGATGTCTTGTTTAGAGCCAAGCACTGATGATGATTATGACGATGCTTTTGAAATGGGGGACGACAAAAATACGTTCCTATATATTGTGCATATCACTCGTTTTATTTTAGCCCCAAAATATACAAAAGTGTACTGCCTTTTTTTTCTGTGAATCTTTGGATTGGATTTATGAAATAAATGTCTTAAATGTTTTACTTGATTGGAAAGTAAACCTATTATATTGGCATTAAAGTATGTATAATTTCCTACCTGATCATGTGTTGGGTTTGCTTTACTCTACAGATGTTCTCACACTTTTTACACTAAGTACCACTTTGTCCATGAAATATTTAACCTTCAGTACCACCGCCAGGGCCAGATCAAGATCCAATCAGGACTGGGTCTGAAATGGGTCTGAAATGGGATTAAAGTAATGGGACTAAGGCGGGTGAAAACCATGTCCAAACCTGAAAACACCAAACTGAAATGCACTAAGGTATCCGTGAAGTGATCTGAATGTACCACAGTTTGAAAACCACTGCTCTACTGCGGTTACTATAGGCCTGAGGCCGGGGTGGGCAATTCATCTTTACAAGGAGCTACATGAGCTACCTTCTGTATATTGAGTCAGACCAACATTAACTTGAACTTAATTCTGATCAACGTTCTCCCGTTGCAAAATGCAAAATAAATTCTATCTACCATCTTGCTCAATGGTAAGTGTAACTGTGTAAGTGTAAGGGGCACATCAAGATTGCTTGTCTCTGCTCCTTTTCCTTCAAAGTCCTTTGGCTTTGCAGTTTTGTTGTATATATTGTAGTGTCACTTTTAAAAGAAAAAGTAAATACAATTCAAATAATGAAAAAATATAGAGCCATTTGATCCCACTCTGGCAGCCAAGGGTCATGTTGCCTCTGATCCCCTTTTGAAATGTGGCATGGAAAATGGAGAAACAACCTTCTAAATTGTGGAAAAAGTTGAGGACCGGACAAAATTGCTTTGGGGCCAGACCTGGCCCACAGGCCGCATTTTGTCCATCTCTGCATTAGGCAGTGGACAGTGGTCAATATGATAATGTATGTAATAAATCATCAATCATAGGCATTCTGTAAAAGTATTCCATTCAAGAGTGTCAAGTGTCATTAGTTGTATATAAGGGGATAATGGTGTTACCCTGGCAGCCATTGTTTAGCTGGATTAGCAGAGTGGATTGAAATTGGGCGGGTAAATGTGCATCATATTTTGCCTGAGAAACTACAATTTAATCTAATGTAATTTAATAGTATTGGCACTGCACAAAATATAGTCCTGGTCAAAACATGTACTTTCTTACCTCAAAATCCTTTTTTTTCCTCTATAGAATCCGCATGAACCACAACCTTGACAACCACCATGTGGGATCAGGGAGGAAGTGGGTAAACACCATGTAAACACTGATAAGTTCATTTGACTCCCATCTCATCCCTGATTGGTGGAATTGCTCTACAACTATACCCGGTCTCCCCTTCTCAAGTGAGAGTAAAACAGTACTTTTACTAAGAGCACGGAGTAACTGTTGGAGCAAAGACTTGTGGAGTTTTTTGTTTTGTTTTTTTACTCAAAAACTGCTTGCAAAAGTACAGTTACTTCAAAAAGATATTTAAGTACATGTACTTGAGTAAATGTAGCTGAGTACTACCTGCCTCTGATCATCATCATCATCATCATCATCATCATCATCATCATCATCATCATCATCATCATCATCATCATCATCATCATCATATTTGCGTTGTAGACTTTCCTGGTTAAATACAGCACAAATACTAGGTGGTATATCTGGTCCTGCAGCACCACCTACTGGTGAAACAGCAGTGTGGCTCTTATGAAATTCATATGAAAAGCTTCTTCCACGTCGATTTTAGCGACATAATATCAATTGTTGTTGTCGTTGGATGTCATGTTGATGTCAGTAGCAGATGATATGATGCGACTGTGCTGTCTGTAACTGTCACAGCCTGTTCCCTGAATCCATCACATCATCCAAAAACAACCATTTACAAATGAAGCACTGAGAAACCTCAGAGTCCAGAGTCTGAGATGTGTCACATGACTATACAGATACACTTTTTAAGACAATTTAAAAAACAAATGAAATTGTCTTTAAAAGTCTTACATTTGAAGTTGTGTTTTTAAGACCTGCTCCTCATAAGAGCTATTTATAATAACTGATAATGCGTTACAGAGTTTTCTGTTTGGTTCCTAAGGAGGCGAGGGTCAGATGGTGCAGCGATGGAAACAGTGTTTAACAGAGCGGCTAAGGAACAAACTATGGGACAAGGGAGAAGATGATGAAAGACTGTTGCGGAGCAGAGGGAGCTGCGCAGAGGAAGAGGAAGGAGGAGGAGCTGACCAGTGCAGGACACCACGCTCTGAAACAGGGACAAACCCAGGACTGCACTGTTTCAGAGGATCACTGAAGGCAGTACTTCCCCTATACCTCCAAAAACATGCTGCTCAGGTCGGCCTGCAGTCGCAGCGGCTCAGGACTAACACCTGAACGCAGTTTCACTGTACGGTTGTATAACTAAAGCACTTACTTACTTAATATTCACATAATCTGTATAAAATAGCAAATTGACGCAGTACGTAAAAGACAATGCCTCCATTCCTGGCGGCACGGTAGGTTAGTGCTCTCGCTTCACAGCTAGAAGGTCCGGGTTCGATTCCCACCTGGACGGGGCCTCTCTGTGTGGAGTTTGCATGTTCTCCCCGTGTCTGCATAGGTTTCCTCCGGGTACTCCGGTTTCCCCTACCATTAAAAACATGTACAATAGGCCAGGATGAATGATGTGTGTGTAAAGATCTTCTTCTTCTTCTTCTTCTTCTTCTTCTTCTTCTTCTTCTTCTTCTTCTTCTTCTTCTTCTTCTTCTTCTTCTTCTTCTTCTTCTTCTTCTTCTTCTTCTTCTTCTTCTTCTTCTTCTTCTTCTTCTTCTTCTTCTTCTTCTTCTTCTTCAGTATAAATAAAGATCTTCTCCCTCCCTATTAATACTCATTTCCATAACCATTTGTGATACTATGTTGGTGGCTCGTTTCTGTTCTGAATTCTATCATTTATACAAATCCAATAGTTGTTTGTCTTGAGTTTCTTAATTCTATCTGAAGTCTAGACTGATTGTCACCATATTCACCAGTTATATTACCCAAAAGATATCCAAATAAGAAATCAGATATAAATGATGTAAAATACTGTATTTTCCTTCAGATTCTTTAAGTGAAGGTTTGAATGAGCCTAAAGCTGAAATGACAGCGAGAAAGTTTATGACTGAACCCTTTGTGTCCCGATCCGCCAGTTGAGAACCGCTCTTCTGAAGCAGCGTTGACCTTTGTATGTGCGGCTGGGGGCTGTGTTGACCTTTGCAGTGTCGGAGCGAGGGCCTGTGCAGGGAACACAAGCGCACACCAAACCCCACACACGAGCCTCTGCAGGGCAGCCTTTCAAATATAGGTTGTTTATGTGTTATTTGTTTTTAAACAACTACCCAGTTTCCCATAGAAAAGGAGGAAAATGGAAAAAGACCACTAGGGGGCAGTCAAAGGCTTCATTTTGTGTTATATCTGTTTTCTCAACCAATCTGCTTAGACTCTAGCCCTCATTGTGTCAGTGTAGAGTGTACTGTAGTGATGGTTGTGAGTACCAGACAGCAGCTATGGTAGTGGCAGAGCTGACTGTGGTGGAAAAAGTGAAATACCTTGGTCACATGATCCGGAGTGACCTCTCTGATGATGATGATGACGTCCAGAGGCAGCGCACAAGTGAACATGCTGGCACGAACATTTGGATTGTGCACAGAAACCATGTACACAGCTTTGTTTAAAGCCTGCTGCACATCACTCTACACTGCCCCCTTGTGGTGCTGCTGTTCTGTTGAAAGTCCCTTCCAAATAGCAGCTCGTTCCACTGTAAGTATTAAATGTATTTTGTTTCTTTATTCTTCATAATGATTTCTTTATATTCACCTTATTCCGCCCCGCCCACTTTTGAGCCCGTTCATTTAAACGGAGAACGAGGGAAAATGTTCTCCGGTAAAAAATGTGATGTTTAGTCGATTGATTTGTGTAAAATGTTCATTTGCACCAACAAGTCAACACTGCAGCGTTTCTCTGCACGGCCTGAAAACGCTTTGTCTTCATGACTGATTTTTTCATGACTTCTCCAGCCCCATGTTAACTGATAGGAGAAAAGGGGCGGGCACAATTCATGACGGCGCCCACGCAAACTTCCGGGACAAGACAAAGTAACGTTACTCTTACTTGAGTAAATATATAACCTACACACCTGTCTGATGTTTTCCCTGGGATCTGCTGTAGCCCCTCCTCCAGTTTGGGAGTCACTGCCTCGAGTTGCTTTTCTGATCCTTCCAGGTCTTCTCTCTGATGCCTCCACCCTGCAGGCCTTCTCCAGCTCTTCCCTGAGGCCTCCCCCCTCCAGGTCTTCTCCAGCTCTTCCCTGATGGCTCCACCCTCCAGGTCTTCTCCAGATCTTCCCTGATGCCTCCACCCTCCAGGTCTTCTCCAGCTCTACTCTGATGCCTCCACCCTCTAGATCTTCTCCAGCTCTTCCCTGATGCCTCCACCCTCCAGGTCTTCTCCAGCTCTTCCCTGATGCCTCCACCCTCCAGGTCTTCTCCAGCTCTACTCTGATGCCTCCACCCTCTAGATCTTCTCCAGCTCTTCCCTGATGGCTCCACCCTCCAGGTCTTCTCCAGCTCTTCCCTGATGCCTCCACCCTCCAGGTCTTCTCCAGCTCTACTCTGATGCCTCCACCCTCTAGATCTTCTCCAGCTCTTCCCTGATGCCTCCACCCTCCAGGTCTTCTCCAGCTCTACTCTGATGCCTCCACCCTCCAGGCCTTCTCCAGCTCTTCCCTGATGCCTCCACCCTCCAGGTCTTCTCCAGCCCTACTCTGATGCCTCCACCTTCCAGGCCTTCTCCAGCTCTTCTCTGAGGCCTCCCCCCTCCAGGTCTTCTCCAGCTCTTCCCTGAAGCCTCCACCCTCCAGGTCTTCTCCAGCTCTTCCCTGAAGCCTCCACCCTCCAGGTCTTCTCCAGCTCTACTCTGATGCCTCCCCCCTCCAGGCCTTCTCTAGGTCTTCTCTGATGCCTCCCCCTCCAGGCCTTCTCTAGCTCTTCTCTGATGCCTCCACCCTGCAGGCCTTCTCCAGCTCTTCCCTGATGCCTCCACCCTCTGGGCCTTCTCCTGCTCTTCTCTGAGGCCTCCCCCCTCCAGGCCTTCTCTAGCTCTTCTCTGATGCCTCCACCCTGCAGGCCTTCTCCAGCTCTTCCCTGATGCCTCCACCCTCCGGGCCTTCTCCATCTCTTCTCTGATGCCTCCCCCCTTGAGGCCTTCTCCAGTTCTTCCCTGATGCCTCTACCCTCTGGGCTTTCTCCAGCTCTTCTCTGAACCTGTGGCATTTTTCTAGTTTCTCTTGTTCCTTTTTCCTGATGTTCTATGTCAATTATAATGGCTTTCCTCCGCCATTTGTCCACAATTCTGTCAGTTTGTATCTGGATGTCATTCCACTTTGACCTCGGGGTCTCCAGCCCATACACTGCACATAACGTACATAGTAAGTGTGCCTTGTCATATGAATTATAGATAGTCTTGCCCTGTTCCATATCACTCTGCAGCTGGTCATTATCCCTGTACTGCACTTGTTCAAGAGATTTCAACAAGAACCTCTGCTGTTCTTCATCCTCGTCCTGAATTATTCAGGTCCCAGGGCACAGAGAGCCCAAATTTATTTCAGTACTGCAGAACCTACACCACCACCTTACACCTGCACAGACCAAAGCCAAGACAAGTACACCATGCATACTCTTGTAAAAGTCCAACTTTCACCATTAAACGGAGAAGCTGTGTTCGATCCAAACATGTGCGGACAGATTGTGGCAAAAATGGAGGGAAAAAGAATTTGTTTGAGCTGAAACAAAAAGTCATGAACCAAGACAGTATCAAAACTTGGATCTAAAGATATAATGTTCCTCTGTAAGCACAAATCCAGTCAGGAGGACTCTTACGCACAAAAACCTCTCCAGCACTGTTCACAATCACACTCGTGATTACGTTTGAACGGGAAAGCGCAGTCACATGTTTCAGTCACACTGGCAGTGATGAACGTTTGCCGTGCAATCTTAGCCTCCTCTTTCCTGGCTCCGGTTCCTCCATCTCGGGCATGCTGAGCTCTCCACCTCCAGCTCCGATTGTCTTACCAGCACCTCATGCAGCTGGAGTTGGAGCTGATCCAGCTGGCCCAGGAGCTCTGAGATGGATTCTTTCCCCTCTCTTCCATCTTCTTTTCCAAATCTTTCTTTTCTTCTTTAAACATATTCCAACTTGGCAACACCAACGCCGGAGCCGCTCCTTGTCGGCACCACTATAGAAACGTCTGAGAGCGTCATCAGTGGTAGATCAGTGGTTCCCAAAGGGGATCGGTACCCCTCGGGGTCTTTCAGATGATTTCAAGATGAAACAAAAAGAAAAATGCTACTGTTTATAGCATATTTTTGAGTTGAAACCAGCCTATGATTTGTGAAATCCATTATTATTCAAAATAAACTGTTCTATACATACAAATAGTATAAGAGGCAATGCCTTTAAACAATGGGTGTCCCGAGTTGTTTACGTGTCACTTTGTGTGGTGAGAACCCCAGCACTAGAACCAGTCATTCCTATAATATTTGATCTTTTGCATGCCCTCACTCCTCACTCCCTCACTCCAACGCCCTTCACTGCCAATCCTGATCTTAAAATACTTAACTGAGGAGTTGTCAAGGGCTTGGGGGCTGAAGGGGCGTGATGAGGATAAACACATACCATTAAGTCGTAACAGTGTGACCAAGGAGAAATATTTAGTCGCACAAGCTACGTCACAGTCACACAAAATCACTCTCTTAAGCCCTCCTGTCCCTTTTGCTGTTCAGATGTGGCTGCAGTGCACTGTGTCACGCCTCCACCTCTGGTTTTTCGTTGTTGGCTCACAGTGTGGTATTCTCCAGAATGAGCTCGTCAGTGGAAGATGTGCTTGTGTGTGACGCAGAGGAGGTTTCTGGGTCGGGCCGGGGATGGGTAAGCACAGCCTTGGGCGGGGATTCGTTGAGCAGGTTATGGTCTGTGTGACATTTTCTTTTTCTGTTTTTGAAGTCGAGGTTTCACCAAGTTGGTAAATGTCAAGTGTCAACCATAGACTTAAAGCTGAAGTATCTGTATTTTTGCCACCTCAAAGCATGTTGCAAACTGATCTTATTGCTTTATCTTCATCTAAATGTTTATTGAATGTTTATCCTCCTCATTTACATTAATTACTCCATTTCAGAGAGAATCCATGTCTCCTCCTACAGAGCATGTTCCAAAAAAGGACAAAAGGCGGGAAACTCTGCACCTGTGAGGCAGCTGAGCAGAAACATGCCTCCACAGAGCTCCAGGACCTGTTGATCAAAGCTTACTTTAAAACAAAAATAACATAACACCATCTCAGTTGATACTTTTCTCAGTGTCGTCGCAGGAATCAACTGTTTTTTTTAGAAACAACACAAGTCTTTGGAGCCACACTTTTCCCGTTGGTATCGGTGGTATTGCAACAATATCGGCCCAACACCACGAGGACCAAAGAGAAGTGCTTTCCTCGCCCATTGGTCTCAACACTGCAAATGGAGGTGCACAATCTTACCTGGCAACACACAGAGCCCAGACAATTCCATTCTCAACATTAAAGCTGATGAACATTCTTGAAGAAATAACATGCAATCTCAAGTTGCAACAAAAAAACATTCCAGGATCGACACTTTGGTTTGTAAATGGATCTTTAATGGCACATGATGTGTTATTAAAAACTAAAGAAATAAGGCAACACTACATGGTGACATTGTAATGACGGTATTTGTTCAACTTTGCATGAGTGTTCCACGTAACGTTTTCATCAGGACGACCCCAAGCCTATGGACTGAACGCTAATGACTGGCGCCATCGGATTCAACTGCAGAGGTCATGACAGAGGTCAAACCTACGCTTAGGAGATAGAACCACCTTATTCTTATTAATCACTGCTGGATTTTCCATCTGGGATTTCCTCTGCAGAGAAGTAAAGATGGGTCTGCTCACCCAGCTGTGTTGTCATTGTACAACATGGTTGAGACAAGAGCAGGACGAGGAGGTTCAGTACATCTGGGGACGCATATGTTATCAGGAACCTGTTTTTTTCCCTCAGTATATTATTGTATATCAACTTTTTTTTCAACTTTTATTGCATTTCTGTGACAGTGACCCTGAAAATTGACCCCCTGCTCACATTGAATCCTTAACTGTTGCGGTGCAGCCTCCGCAAGGAATCCAAAGTCATTCAAATCAATGTTGACGGCTCCTATTGGCCCCGCGCAGTGCAGATCCTGTTACTGAGGCCAGAGTCTATCTTTGACAAGACGCTCCAGCACTAAAGAATAAAGTGACCTATACTAACTTGCGCTTACTTAGCTAATGTAAACAATACAGCAGAACAGATGCACGCCCCCACAGAGGAGCAGTCAAAAGATAAGTTTCACTTTAGAAGAGGAAAACTCTCACTTTATTTGGATCATGTGGATTTCTGTGGATTATACTTGTCTTCTGACAGTGAATTGATTTATCTGTGTTTTCCACATAAATGCGCTGTTTACTTGAATTTCTTCATGTACAAAGTTGTTATTGAACTCATGGTCCTGTGAGGGCTCCGCGCCGTAAACAAGCAGTATTCAAAACTGGTTAAAAGCCTTTGGTTAAAAGTGTGCCATCTGTAATCCAAAGGTTGCGAGTTCGACTTTAATAAATAAACTTATGTCAAGGACACTGCTGCCAAAAGGGATTATCGGCTGAACTAGAGTTAGCATTTGACTAGGGAAAGCTTTAACTTACTTTTATTTTCTCAATACCTATGCAAAAATATTTCTACAAACAGAAAATAGAACAATAATGTGTGGAAGATCTGCAAATTTACAATATCGGGTTCATTTCCAATGTCAAGAAATATTTGAGAAATGGGGGAAAATTATATAATAAAAGTATATTTTTAAAATAATTGATGAATTATTAACAAAATACATAAATAAAATATACATACATATTTATTATATAAATTAAAAAAATGGGAGAAAATGTGGTAAAAAAAATAGAAGAAAAATAGAAAAAAAAATTGGGGCAATAATAAAGGGAAAATTTATAAAAATGAAAAAAATAAAAAAGGGGGCAAACATTCAGTAGAAAAATTAGGGGAAAAATCATTTATTTGAGCCGAAACATCTGAGTCACTTCCTTTAATGCTGTCCCTGGACCAACAGCAACAAAACTGCTTTTGATACTGTAACTTTTTTTTGGGATACCATACCAGCATTGTTTAACGGGTTCCAGCCCTAGACCCGACTGAGTGCGTTAAATTTGTTCAACAAGATCCTTGTTACGTTAGCTCGTGGTGCAGAGCCCTTGGTTAGAAGAATCTCAATTCTCAATCTCCACCACTTTGATGGTCGCAGTCATGATTTATTTATTTTTTGCTTGATTTGCCGATAATATCAACCAGCCAATACACATCAGTTTACATTAGTGCCTAATTTTGGTCACATGACTGATCAAAGCCAACATGGAATGGAGGTGTCAGCACATATGTCGTCTTGTTCCATGGGAAATCCTTTTTTTTTTACTTAATACTTCGTCCCCAGATGCACAACCTCGCCTGACCCTGAATGTGACTGAGACAAAGTGAGCACTGAAGAATGAAGCCACCCATTGGGAAACGCAGTTGGCTTTGAGTTCTGCTACATCTTCTGTTCACAGAGAGAGAGACGGGGGGGCTACAGGATACAAAGTACTACAAAACCGGCTTGTCCCTGTACAAAAACAACCCGTTAGAAATTCTGCAGTTTCAGTATGAGGCGTTTCAGGCTTGGTGAACATCTGTAGAACCTTGGTTTGACTTTGGCACAAGAAGACATTACAGAAGAACGTGACGATGACTTATGAACTAAGATTCACACTTTGAAAAGATAATTTCAAACCTTTTTGGCACGGTTATTTTTCTTCAAAGACTTTTGAGTGACTCTGGATTTGGAATGAAACTGTTGGGGCACAAAAATATGAAGAGACGACAAACTGTCATTGACATCAACAGAAAATTGTTGGCATGTGTGAGTGTATGCCCATACATCACTTTTTTTTAAACATTTTTCCCCCCACAAAAAATCTAAGCGCAAATACCCAGACTAACCTCTCCCTAGACACCTGGTTAAAGTGGACATATCATACATACTCCTGCCTTCATCTGATAACATGATACTTCATGTTGAAGGATTTAAACTAATGTCTATGTAAGGAAAAGTGCGAGTAGAGAATCTTGAAAGGAAGCAGGCGGAATTACTCAGGAACAAAACAAAATTCAAGCCACCATTTTTAGCGAATGGATTGCTAACAAATCAATGGCGGTGTGATAAGCACAGAACCGCTCAATAGGGTCCAGGTGCTGATTTATGGACTTAAAAAAATGCGGAGGAGATTTATTTATGTAACAAAATCCAGGAAATACAGATTGGAGCAACCAAAGAAGATTACATAAACCTTCGTGAATCAAGGGTCTGTCTTTCGCATTTTTGTATGATATGTCCCTTTTAAGAACTTTCCAAACCAAGTGGCAATTCCGCTTCATCCCTTGACCTGGGCTGTGTCCGCATGCCCACCCTTGGCCATAAAACCCCTCATTTGCTGTACCAGACTTTATACTGTAGTAGACTGTAGTGCACTCATTCTGTTGGTGATCCGGACATGCGGCTCACTACCTTCCTCCTCGCCGCGCACATCACGTGAATCCAGCGCTCGGCTAAAAAGTAACTTTGCTTAACCTCTGTAATAACAAACTCCTGCAATAAAGGTCGACCCAGGTCAAGTGATAATTCAACATTTACGGATAAATATTAAGCAGACGTGTTATATTTAGCATTAATGGTGAAAATGGCCTGGATTATTACCATTCTTGGCCTGAGAGGACAAGCTAAAGGTTAGCAGCTAACATTAGCAACTTTTCACCATAACTGTTTATATATAAGTGTTTTTCTTCATGAACAATGCGCAACACGCCTTTAAACCAGTGTTTGTGACATCCAGCCGTGTTGAGTCCAGTTCAAAGACCCTTCGCGTCGGTTGTCTACCTGCGACTCTCCCAGTGAACTTTGGTCTATATTCCCCTCGTCGAGTGGTCGAGTGACCATCGGCGCTCACTGCTTTCAAGATACCTGGTGGAAAAAAATTGAGTGCACTACTTTTTTCAGTCTGGACATTCGGACACCACTCTAGAATGGCGTGACATCTATACCATGCACTTTTGTGAATAGTGTGGACCTTTGGACACAGCCCTGGTGGGAGCAGCGTGTCTACACCTCATTCTGTCTCTACTCTCTCCAAATCACCTTACTGTGTTGGAGGTTTTGTTTTTAGCCATCATTTCACAGCTTATGACCGTTGTTAAGAGTGACAATGTTCATGGGCCACTAACTTGGAGCTATGCTAGCTGCTTGGGCTAGCTCCTGCTTTTCCGCAACACATCAAAGTCCAAGCTTTATATTCAGTCCTTCACCTACGAAGATATGTAAAATTAACCATTACAGACAGAATTTATGTTCCAGCCTGTAGATGGCGCCGCACTTTTTCTTGCCGACAACTGTTATTCTTAGAGCTGCTGGTTCTATTCCCGATCAACCCAGCTAATATGTGAGGTCAAGCGCATTGCTAGCCTTTTGTAATTTAAATCCATTTGAATTTACACGTCCGAGCGCATTCCTCTTGTCCTTTTCCTACTGTCACGTTGAGGTGACGCTGTCGACATTTCGTATTTCCACAGGAAACATTTGGCAACAAGTCCAGTGAACCCCCACAGCTGAAGTTAACTTTGTTCGACCCCGTTTAAGAGGAGTTTTCGGGGCAGTCTTTTTAGGCCATGGTCTCCTTCCCCGGGAGTCTGCGGTCATTGAAGGTGTGCATGTTGATGACCTCCTCTGTCTTGACGATGACCGGAGGCTGGGGCTTCTGTTTGAGACGCCGTTGGCACTTCAGAGACACACGCAGCTCGTCCATCATGGCGCTGCAGAAGGACCTCTGCGGAGGAGAAGGAACAAGGACAGACGAGTTAAAGATACAGACCACACGTTTTAGATTGCGGAATGCTTGAAGCTCAGCGGCCCTCGTTCATCAAACTAGCACGCGACAAAACGAGCTGAGAAATGCCAGTCTGTGCCGGCATTTATCAATCTGGACGTGGCGTATGGAGCACTCAAGCCCTCCACTGGACCAGCAGGGGGCGCACATATATAAACACCAAATCCAACTGAACACGGTGTACCTGTTCCTTGGGACTGCTGAAGTGCTCTATCTATTTTTGATAAAGATTATTTTTCCAGTCAAATTAGGCTATTTTTATACAGCAACTGTAAATGGATAGGTAATACGGTTTGAAATCTTCCTAATGCGCCAAAAAAATTACTTAATTCATGCCGAAAAACCCATGGGTGAGGCCTCATGAAATACAACACTTTTAGGGCGTTTCAATCAAATGATGCTGGTTTTCAGCTGCCGCGTTTACCGTCAGCTGCTCGTGCGTACGTCAGGGTTCGAACCCTTCAACAATGTACTTAAAAAATATACATAATTCTGAGTACAATGTTGATAAATGAAGGCCAACGTCTTCAAAAGATTGACACTGTTTCTCATGCTTCCTTGAGGTTTATTCCTGATGGATCCATTTGACGCACAGAACTCTGCTTTGTTGCAAAAAGACTGCAAAATCACTGAACTAATTTTTTTTGAGTGCCTTTAAATCTAGATTGAAAGCACTTGACACAACCTCTTGTAATAGTTTCTCATACCGTGACATCATTTGAATTGTTAATTGTGTGACTCCCCAGAAAAAGAGATTTTTTAATATCAATGGGACTCTCCTGGTTAAATGAAAGTTAAATTCATTAAAATAACATTTCTTTAGGACTCTGTTTTCTGTAATATCAGTGCCAACCAATTCAATATTTTGGTATCGCTTTAGATTAAGGTGTTCTCATTAAGTATTAAGCATTAATAAGCATTAGTAATCATTTTAGGGTTAGGGTTATAGTTAAGGTTAGGGTTAGGTTTAGGGTTTAAGTTATCAGTTTATCTGCTTGGTTTGTGCAATGGATCATGAGGCCAATCTGAATTTTTCTTGGACTTACACTGCGTTCCAAATTATTATGCAAATGACATTTTTCTAAGATTTTCTAAATTGTCAACTCAAATGAGAGTCAGCATAATTTTCAAGTCTTTAACTGGTAGAGGATCATTTAAATGTGGTTGAAAAAAATCTCCCAGTGATATCAGTATTTTTTTCAAAAATAAAAACCTCAAAATCCATTGTTCCAAATTATTATGCAACTCATCGTTTCAATACATTTTAAAGCTTGTAATTAACTGAAAATGGTCATTTGTTGAATTTGTAGCATTAGGAGGTCATATTTACGTAAATCAAAAGCTATTTCAATCAAAAAAATCTTAACAGGTCAAGTTATACTTTACCATAGGAGCCCTTCTTTGAGCAGCTTCAAAATTCTTAAATCCATTAAACTTGTGAGTTTTTGGACAGTTTCTGCTTGGATTTCTTTGCAGGATGTTAGAATAGCCTCCCAGAGCTGCTGTTTGGATGAAAACTGCCTCCCACCCTCATAGAAGTTTTTTTTGTTAAGGCTCCAAAGGTTCTCAATAGGGTTGAGGTCAGGGGAGGAGGGGGTCCACATCATGAGTTCTCTCCTTTTATGCCCATAGCAGCCAGTGATGCAGAGGTATTCTTTACAGCAGGACATGGTGCGTTGTCACGCATGAAGATGATCTTTGGGATCTTTGGAAAAGCACGGCTCTTCTTTTTGTAGCATAGAAGACAGTGGTCAGTCAGAAACTCTACATATTTTTCAAAGGTCATTTTCACATTTTCAGGGAGCCTAAAAGGGCCTAAAGGGGCCTGACCAGCTCTCTCCCCATGATTCTGGCCCAAAACATGACTCCGCTACCTCTTTACTGACGTCACAGCCTTGTTGGGACATTGTGGCCATTCACCAATCATCCACTACTCCATTGATTTGACCATCCAGGGTTACATGGCCTCATCAGTGAACAAGACTGTTTGAAAATGAGTCTTCATATATTACTGAACCACTGCAGCCGTTTCTGTTCATCAGCTTCAATTAACAGTTTAGGGGAGGCCCGGATAGAAGGTTTATGCACAACTGCAGCCTCTGGAGGGTCCTACACCTTGATGTTTGGAGACTCCAGAGGCACCAGCAGCTTCAAATACCTGTCTGCTGCTTTGTAGCATCTGTTCTCTTAATCTGGTGTGCTTGTCTGGCAGAAACCGTCCATATTGTGCCTTTATGTGCACAAACCCGAGTGTGCTCTGAATCATCCACAAATCTCTTATCAGTGTGATGATTATGCTTAATCTTTCATGAAGTATCGAAGGTTTTCATACCTAGACCAAGGCATTCAGCTATTTCATGCTTTTCATCAGCAGAGAGACCCTTTTTCTTTCCCATATTGCTTGAAAATGCATAATAAAGTGGAACACCCTTTTTCAGTAGTTTTTCCCTTAACTGGGCTTAACCTGAAAACTAATCATCCCAGGTCTGAGATTAATGTCAGTGATTCATAGAGCCCCGAGACACAAAACCATCCATGAGTTTCTTTGAAAAACTTTTTTTTTTTTTACCTTTTTGACACAAAAAATACAATTTGCATAATAACCTGGAACGCAGTGTATTGTTGTATGATGATTGTATAGTGTCCAACAACAACAAAGTGTCCAAACAAAACAAAACAAATCCAAATTGGCGCAGTGGCTTATGGGATGGCACATAGCTCCTAATCACCGGTTCGTTAGCACCAGAGGTCCCTATGCTAAAGTGGCTATGATAGTTAGCATTGAGGCTCCTTTCTACTCTACTTCTCTACTTCCTAACTGACTGACCAATTTGGAAGCTTCTTGTCATGGCAGACGCTGACGCACATCCGGTTTGGCGTAAGACCTCTTACCAATCTGCTTGTTTCGGAAGGAGCCTGTTGGTCTGAAACAGCTGTGGCTCTGTGGGCGGAGCACTCAGTCAGAAGACTTCTTAAAGGCACAGGCCACCATTTTTCCATACTGAGATATGTTCTTGCCTGCGCTTAAGAGTTGATACGTACCTCTCTGGTCTTTGTGCGTGCGCTCAGTCACGCAAAACGACCAAAGATGTTGTTAGTTTTTTAGCATTTGGCCTCTCCCAATGTATTCCTATTCACCTTATTCCGGAGGCTCACGTGGGCGCCGCCATGAATTGTGCCAACATGGGACTGGAGAAGTCCAAATGAAAAAATGTTACTACACGAAAACAAAGCAGTTTTTCGGCCGTGCAGAGAAACAGGGCAGTGTTGACTTGTTGGTGCAAATGAACATTGGATATTTTACACAAATCAATCGACTAAACATGAGCGGAGAATATTTTCCCTCGTTCTCCGTTTAAATGAGCAGGCTTCGCGCTCGACCGGAAGTGTCTGTACAACGGAAGTGCCGGGACAATGCAAAAAGCGGCAAAAGTGGGCGGGGCGGAATAAGGTGAATAGCTCCAAACAGGGGTTAAGTTGGAAGCTACCAGGCTCTTCCACGGGCACAAAGACCAGACAGGTACGCATCAACTCGTCTAAGCTCAGGTAAGAACATATCTCAGAATGGAAAAACGGTGAACTATTCCTTTAAGGTTCTGAGCTGGAATCTGGCTCACATGAAATTAGACATTTGCTTTTAAGTGTGTGTATGTGCCATGTAAAGATGTTGTCCCATAGGACCTTGTGGAGGATAACAAGGAGACACTGAGCTGAGCCCCAGAACCAGGGTTTGAACAGTTTCTCATGTGCTGCAACTTAATCACTGGGCCACTGCATGTTGGGCTTCATTAGTGTTTGGTGAAGCTTATGGTTATATGTTAATATTTAGACCTACTGGACAACAGTATCGAAATGACGCCTGCATTCTGTCTCTTTATGTTTATCATCATGTTATATTATGCAAAACAGACTCAAAAATCTCTCCTTTATACCAGTTCGCTCCACATTCCTTATACTTTTTTATGTTCTCTTTGACCTTTATTTAACCAAGAAAGTCCCATATTCTGATTTGTCTGCTCCTGGCCCCAGAGAAGCCTCTTATTGTACATGTTTTTGATGGCAGATCACCCGACGGCCACCTCTCCAGGCCCGATGAGAACATGCAGACGAGAAACCTGTGACATGGAGACGAGAACATGAGCCATTTCTACTCTAGAACAAAGCACACTTTCTGATGGACACGAGATTTCGAAGATCTGTTTTCAAATTCCGCCTTTTCCGAAGCTGATTTTACCCCCCGCCAACTCGCATTCCTGTGAAACGTCTTCCACACTCACTCCGTCTAAGCTGCTAAAACTCAAGACAAAGAAAAGGCTTTATTTACTGCCATAAAAGCGCCTCTTCTCGGAATGACACCCCTTACGTAAGGCGCTGGTATCATGTCTCCCCGTCCTCTCCCGGCATTATGCAAATCCTATAAAATGCTTAGCGTGCCGAGTGCTGACATTACAAGTCAGAGCCATTCAGTCGGCGTAACGCTAAAGCTAATTCGGCTGTGCGTAGGAGGGGAGGTTGAGAGAGCCGAGAGAAGGAAGCCTTTCTTTCACCGTTTGTTTGTTTGTTTGTGTAGGTGTGAAGTAGTGCATGTCTGGAGGTG
Source organism: Gobius niger (assembly GCF_951799975.1). NCBI lineage: Eukaryota > Metazoa > Chordata > Actinopteri > Gobiiformes > Gobiidae > Gobius > Gobius niger. Next base: position 19,771,966 of record NC_136866.1, read on the forward strand.
CTCGCTTTTTCCATTATTTACATTTTCTACAGTTGGTGCAAGTGTGGGAAAGGCTAGAAGGCGCTGAATCGTTTTATATTCACAAAAAGTTATCACGGCTCTGGATTCACAGCCGATTGAGAAACAGACAAAAGTGACCAGCTGTTCCCCTCTGGGCCGCACCGCCATTTAGACCCACGTTAGGGGTGGGGGTCGATATTGATATTTACAGCCTTTAGGCCAGTGTAACGCCTCATTTGAAAGCTAAGGCCTACAAAACTCAAATAAAAAATGTCCTGATATTTTCATCTAAAAATGACTAAATAAAAAAAAGAAAAAAAGAAACTAAAACCATCCAAACTTCCAGTGACAATTTGAAGAGAATCATATTTAAATCCACTGCCAAAGGAACAGCATTGAGATTTGTTCCTCTGGGAAAAGCTCCATGAAGCAGAGGACCACGATTCAAAATGACTATATGCAACTTTAGTCGACTAAATCAAGACTAAATTGAAGAGAATTATTTGACTAAATCTTAAGTATAATGAAATGGCATTGTGAGACTAAAACTAAATGAAACGAATTGCACCAAAATGAAGTCCTTAAACGTCACTGAAAAGCGTTACCGTTAGCATTAAATCTTCATTTCTTGATCTTTTATGACATGAATTCATAAATAGTTACAAAATGTCTGGTCCAAAGCACAACTGCACGTTTTGATGAAAATTTCAGTATTCCTCGGATTAATCTAGTTAGTAGCATTCAAAAACCTTCCTTTTGCATAAAATGTACAAAATCGTGTCTGAACGGATCTGAACCTCTGACCTATAGGTGTGAGTTTAGGCCACTGATCTTTATCTAAGATTTTCAGTACGATATGAGGTGGTCACCCTCGTCAAAATCAACAACACATACAACCGTTGATACAACTTAAACCTATTTTTCTATCGTTCTTTTGGGTTCATATTTCAACTAATTTAGTGCAGCTGTAATGCATTTATAGAAAATCTAGTTACCTTTACTCAAGTACTCGAGTAACTTTTTGTTCATACAGTACTTTTTTACTTCTACTTGAGTATTATTAAAATTATGTAGTTAGTAAGTTCATTTTGATGTGTATAAAGACATATTTCTTGTTTTGTTTAATTCATAATCATTTTTTTATATTTATTTTTATGGGATTTTCTTTGAAAATATGAAATTTTTCACATTATTTCATGTTTTGTTTCTCATAGTTATGTCACTGAACTGTATCCTGAGTCAGACTTTATCGCTCAAACTCTTATTAGTGTCACATTTCTGCAGCTGAGCCGGAGGTCAGGGGGGTTTGACCGACGCACTCTCTTCTGTTCCATTTTGAGTGTTATATATCAAATACAAAACATTTCAGGTTGTATAAATTGGCCAGTTCCAGTAAGAAAGCGAAGAGATGTCCAGTTGATGTGACAAAATGGTATTTATTGTCAGCTCCTCTTGCCAATCAGAACTCCTGCCAACAGTGGCGGCCGTGCCCGTTGGCCTGGTCAGAAGAAGTCCCAAAGCATCATGTGTTTTTTTCTACTGTCAGCGCAGCACGGCTCTGCGCCCATCAACCCTTGCTGTTTTGTTGCATTTGGACTTGGTGCTGGCGAACCAGACCAGGGCACATTTTGGATCAAAGTGATACTGACGTGACGTGAACAGAGCTCAAGTGAAGGCAGCTTTGAAACAGGAATATCATCTGTGATTTAATATTTGACAGTGTGCTACAGTGGGAAAGCACAGTTTGTAAACAGGCATATTTACAGTATGAGGAAATGGAAATGCTTCTTTGCAGATCGTCCACAGTGACAGTTTGAAACGGTCTGAAAACTGTGACCTACAATGAAACCCCCACCCCCAGTAAAAGAACAGACTCAACTAGAAATGCTGCGCCATTGCGATTGACTGCGGAATTGCGGGAAGCGAATGCAGAAATTGCATTAACTGTTCAAATTGCATAAATTGCTTAATTTGCATAATCTAATTTGCATAAACTGGTAAAATGCATAAAATGTCATGTTGCATAAACTGTATAAACTGCATAAAGTGGTAAAATGCATGAATGGGTTAATTTGCATAAATTATGTAAATTGCATAAGCTCTTTAAAATTCATAAATCCTAAATGGCATAAACTCTTAAGTTGCATAAACGGTTTAAAATGCATAAAGTGGTTAATTTGCATAAATTATTAATATTGCATAAACTTTTTAAATTCCATAAACTGGTCAAACTGTTGAAAGTGCTTGATTGGCAGAAGCTGCACAAATGACTGAAAGTCCTGGAGTCTCCCCATTGGCTGGATTCCCCCCATACACACCAATGCAAAAATGTCAAACTCTCGTATAAAAAAACTGGAAAACTGCAGAAGGCCAATTTTTTCTCAAAACCCACAAGTTGCAGAAGCTGAACATGCACAAAGTGCAGAAATTGCATAAAATGCAGAAAAAAGTGCAGAAAAGCATGGATTTGCGGAAGCCCCATTATAAGTCAATGGGAAAAATCTCCGACATTTTGGCCGATTGCGGAAAAACCGTAAGTTGCAGAAGTCCCAAAAGTAATTACACCCTTCTCCTCAACATGCAGAATGTTTTGATGCATAACTTGCATAAATTGCACAAAGCATGAAGGTGCTGAAAGCTCTAGAAAATCGGGAAAAAAGATGGAAGAGGAATAATAATAAAGAACATGAAAACCAATAATTGACTGCGGAAGAATTCCGCAGTCAATCAATTAACAACAAACGCCACAGAGCTAAACATCTCTGCGCTGAGCTCATTTTGCACCATGCCAATAATTAAAAGAAGCCATCAACAGGAGTCCTGCAATTATCTGCAAACTCTGCTGGCAGAGTTAAAGAAGACGCCACGCTGTGTGATGACTCACTCAGAGAAAATAGAACGAAGCTAAAAAAAAAAAATCATGCATGCAGCGTGTTCAGTCTTAACTTTAGGGGGCGTTATGGAGATGGTTCTAGACTTTCTTTGCCTGTTTTTGCAGTTCAAATCACAGGAACCACGTGAAACTGCAAAATAAGCAGGTTTTCTACATAAGGCCAGGGAGGCTGGATATTGAGTTGCAGAAACAGGATGGCTGTATTCAGGCTGCAGTGACTTTTTTGTCGTTGCATGCATCGTATTTCCAAATAAATGCGACTTGTATCTGGTTTCTGGTCTAAACTGATCTCGCAACGTTTGTTAAAGTTGTGCAGAGTCCAGCGATGGCCTAACTTCATCCATCAAGTGCACCTGTTTCCCGTCCTGTGACCTTTCAACTCTTATTTTTTTCACTTACTGTGACTAACACTAACCGACACCATTATTATTTTGCTGAATGGTGGTGTTACAACTCTCCCCATGTTACAACCATACCCGGTCTCCCCTACTACAAGCAGTCCTGAGCATTACTTTGATCGTAAAAGTGGATTGTGTTGTGTGGGTAGAGCTGTTGATAAACCTCTGGTGGAGTTCAGGAGGAAACATATTTGTACGAGAACCTGTTGTTTTCAGTAAAATCACTGGTCACATTTTTGTGAGTTTGGCGCCAAACAGTTAAAAGTGCTGACCTGTTTTGGTGATCAGTGTCATATTCTGAGAGAACATCAATTCAGTGTTGAGCTAAACGTTTAGCAAAATAAAGTTTATTTTCTAGTTTAGTTTCTGGTATCGGGACCACACTAAAATCGGTGCATCCCTAAATGGTGCCCAGCCTTACATCTGAAATGATGACATCAGCAAATTCTCGAACGTGAACATGACCTACTGAAATTCATCTTGCAGTCCTTATCAAAATAATAAACTGAAAACCGGCCTAACCTTGCCCTTTCTGCCCCGTACCTTCTCCATCTGCGCGTTCTGCTTGGACTTGTAGAGGACCTCCCCCACCGCCACGAACACGGACAGCACCAGCCCGGCCGCCAGCACGATGAAGATGCCGCCGATGTTCTGCACGCCCAGAGCGCTGGCCTCTTTGCTCTCCTCCTCCGGGCAGCCGTTCCCCCGCCACCACTTCTCCTTCATCATGTGCAGCTTCCCCTCCTCCTGCAGCTGGAGGATGGCGATGGTGATCTTGTCCCGGTACGGCGAGCCTGGATGGGCAAAGCCATACATGATTGGATACAAGGGTATTGATGCTACTTAGTAACATGTTAGAGCACTCACAGTTACGAGTAAAGTAACGAGTTAGTTTTGCATTTGCAGGTTTTCTAGAACTAGTTTCTTTTTCAAATCAGTAACATGGTTAGTTTGGGTCATATCAGAGCTCGTGTGCATGCCCAGACTGTGTCCTCCAAAACTTTACATAAACTCAGCAACACGACAGCAGAGTTTCCAGTGAGCGCGTTCACACTGTGGAAGTACTTACAATATTTTGAACTTCCTGGAGAAAAGGACAATACAGACGAAGCTGGTTGAAGCTAAAGAGGAAAACCAAGATGGAAACAACAACAACTCGTAGCTTTTGGCAGTATTGGTCCTTCCAATGTAAAACAAATTCATAGCTGGTTATGACTGTATGATTAATCTAAATAAAGTTGAGTATGTTGTGTGTTTATTATTACTAACTCAATTCACTTTGTAAAGCGTAAGAGCTCCTTAACAGACTTTCTTTTTGTTGAAAACCTGATGCAGTTTCTGATGGAGCCAAACTGTTTACCAGGGCAGGGATGATCCACTTTTGACATGATCCGACACGTATCACGATACTCAGGGGCTGATCCGATACGCATTGTGATACAGTAAGTTATTATGAGAAGTTAAAATGTGCACAAAAAAAACTGTCATGTGTCCAAAGTTTATAAACCAAATTTATTTAAGTGTTAAGATTGAAAAGTGTACATCCTATATCACATCGCACCAGCCCCTGTGGCTCCTCCTGCAGGTGGTGGGTTCACATGAAGGACGGCCTCATGGTTCTAACCGAGGCCTGTTGGTCTCTCATAAGGAGCTTCTGAACCGCTCTTTGTCTGACCCGTCACCTAGGACCCGTTTGTCATGGGAGACCCTACCAGGGGCACGAAGCCCCCAACAATAGAGCTCCCAGGGTCATTCGGGTGCTCAAACCCCTCCATCACGTTAAGGTGGTGGTTCCAGGAGGTTACAATCCAAATCCGATCCGATATTTTGTCCTACTGCTTAGATATTAATGCTACGTTTTTATTCATGCTCATTATTCTTGCCTTTTGTCATTTGTCCACATACAAAATGAAGCTCAGAAGTGAATTGATTGTGCTTATTGAATACATTTGCTAGTAAGTAAAAAGTAACGTTACCCAGCAACGGTCGTTACAAGAGTGGGTTTGGTCCGTGTGGGTAAATGAAAGTCCTTTCACTCAGTGACCAGAGCGTAGCTTCCCCACAATTTCCCGGTCTTCGATCACACAGTCATACAGTAAAATCACACACAAATCTTCGAAACTAATTGGCTGACCTGATTTTGATATACTAGAGGGGGAAACCATTTTGCTCTGCTGATGTATTGGTTACTCAGACATTTGTGGGAAAATTAGATTCTGCAGCGAATTACAAATTTGAAAGTAGTCACATTACACACTCTCACTTGTGTGGCCTGCTGCGGAGTTGGGCTGATTCTTGTGTTCCTTCGGGGAAGTTCTGGGTAAAATTGACTGAAAAAAAGATCTGGCTCTTTTGTTTTTGGCCACATTCATTTATCTTGTCAGAATTAGTTGCTTGTTTTTGCCTGTAATGTCATGAATAAATGTTAATTTAGGCGAGCACACACTAAAGCTAAGTAAAAGTCTCTGTAGTTTGCGTTTTCCAATGAAAATCAGGGGCGTCTGTGTCTCTGGGCATGTTTTCAGTCGCTCACTTGGTCCATAGTAGTAATGCTGTTGTTAGCATAAATGCTGTGGCAAAGACAGTGCAGCGATGTTTGAGCTCCTGCACATCTGGGAAATATAGTTTGGACCAGAAACAACCTGCGGCTGATGGATTGTTTTTCCTCTTCACTTCTGTCCAAAGGTAGGCTCCGCCTACAGCCACATGTTCTTTTTATTCACTACGTCAAACTTTCTGTGATAAGTCAGTTTCCATCTTCTAAAATGTGCATTCATCATCATTCATTCATCATTCGCAAAAATAAAAAAAAACACCTCAAGCAAGTGGATAAACTTTTTATGCGAATCAAGGCTTTTAGTTGGAACATCTGGTGTTTCCATCACTAGTTACTAGAGCAAAACTTAAAAATGTGTATTAAAATCCAGTGATGGAAACGCAGTTGCTGATTGGCTAAACCCACCATCTCATTATACTGTATTCTGTCGGGAAGCCTTTAAATCATTTGTAATGACTTACTTTTACTTCAGAAAGCTCCAGACAAAGGCGTGTACTGCAGTTTCTGTTGTTTTGTGGACACCTCATCGTTTTCATATCCCTTATACCAGACTTTTTGTCCGTGTTGCAGCTTGAGACATGGATTTCGGCAGATAATGTTCTTATTAGCCAAGTTTTCAGAATCCAGTGTTTTAGATATGCATTTTCCACCCTTTTGCCACTCTTGTGTACAACAATGTACACATCTCTAAATGGCTATTGTAAAATAGCTTATTTTTGCATAAATCTCTCTCAACTACTTGATAACTTTCCAAAACTACCAAACCTTGGATGTGTTTTTGTGTTTTTGTAGTGAGACATTCAGCCTGGCTAACGCCAGACTAAAATCACAAGTGATATTTAGTCTGGGGATCACCAATTCATTTTCTCGTAGGAGAGGTGTGGTGTGGATCGTCCATAGTCGTTTATTGGGCGCTACGAATGTCTATCATGCGTCAGCACATAGCCACAGCCAATCGTATCATCTTATCCAATGACGTATGACGTACCCGCTGTAAACTTTCGAGCTAAACTATTTAGAATTTAGAACACGGTCTAAAGCTTGATTGAAAAATAGCATCGCGTCTGCTGCTGTCATGTTTGATCCGTAAATTATTATTTTTTTAAATTTCATCCATCATGTACAAAAATGTACCGTAAAATCCGGACTATTGAGCGCACCTGAATATAAGCTGAACCTACAAAATTCAGAAAGAAACAAGAAAAAGTACATATATACGTAGGCCGCACACAGTTGTCTGTCCATGTTGTAGCATGAGAGTGCACACACACTGCACAGGGCCGAGAGATGCGGGACAATGTGTACGAGCATTAACACAAGTGTCGTTTCGATCTCATATCCTCCTCGCTCGTCTTCACTAAATGGACACCAAACGACTTACTGTATTTCGCCACTGTGAGTTAAAACTGTTCGGAGAGATAGAGCGTAAAGCGATGGTCTCGGTGTAGCGCCGGTATCAAAAGCCTCACCGCTTTAGAAACATGACTCAGCACTTGTACTCCCCCCACAGCACCCCTGCAGTCTGGGAGTGGTCAAAGAAGGAAAAAGGGCTGAACTTCGGGATAACTCCTCCATATGATATCTCGGTCAGGCTCAGCCATAAGATCTAAACGCTACGCCGTTAGCACGTAAACATGTGTAAATTAGCAGCATTGTTGCATAGGCTTTTTTTTTGCGTGTGCAAAAAGTAGCGGTTTATAATCCTGACATGACGGTACACGTTAGTGACATCCAGATAAAAGACACTTTTGTTTTTGGTTGGGCTGTGTATTCATAGCTTTCTTTGACTATGAAACAGCTGTTTCTCTTTACCGTCACGAACCGTATCCACATTTGAATAAAAAAAGGTAGTCTGAACATTTCCCTGCCAGTGTATTTATACTCGGTCTGTGATGTTGTTGGCTGCTCTGAGGGCGTTTTTCTGTAAGTCCGCCTTCAGAATCCCACTAATCCCTAACACTCACACTCGCGCCGAATCCTCGCTCGTCTTTGCAGATTTATAATACGTTTGGCAAGCTGCAGTCAGAGCTCCCAGTCTTGTTTTTTTGCAGAATTAGCTTGGCCATCTCTCCCAGCTCAGTCGGAAGTACATTATAGCACAGTATGGCTTTGAAGATAGCGCTGGCTTTATCATCAGTTTCACGCTCGTTAATGTTGCGAGGGGAAAAACGGCACAAAACCACAAGTCAAAGATAGAAGGGAATTAGCGCAATACAAGGCAAGGCAGCGTGATCAAAGCTTTGGTAATCTGCAAAGAGGTTTCACGTCACTCGACACGGACCAGACACTGCAGGTGAATAATAGGAGGGACAAAACCAGAGAAATGTTCAGAATTTTTTTATTTTTTTTTATAAAAATGTCCTATGTGTGGAGCTGAGATCTAAATAATGGATAAAGCCAGGTTTAAATGTGTGGTTTTAATGTGTTCAGAGTTCAGAAGTGAAGCTCTATAAATCTGCCCAGGAATTAGATATTGAAAAATCCTTTGGCAGAAACCTTCCCAATCTTGTTAAGTCCAAGCCTGTGAAGTTTGGAGTCTGTAGCAACTAAAGTGGAGATGATGTTGCAAAAGTGTAATGAAAACCTCATTTAGAGAAAACGGCCCTGAAGTTTAGTAACGTCCGCACATGTATATATATATAAGATTGGCTGGGCGCACCCTAAGAGAGAGGGTTGGGAGCTCAGTCACCCAGGAGGAGCTCAGAGTAGAGCCGCTGCTCCTTCACATTGAGAGGAGCCAGTCTGGGAATCTTTGTTCAGACTGCTGCCTCCACGACCCGGCCCTGGATAAAGTAGGAGAACATGGATAGATGGATGGAAGGCTTGCACATACTTTATTACAACTCAGGCACCGGAAAAAGGTTAATAAACTGACTTTAATAATTGTAATACTGAATACTGAAGTCATCAGCAGATGGCAGAAGAGAGCGAGTTTGGATCTGTTTGCCGACACAGGCTGTGATGCCCCACAGAAGTCACACCCAGGAAGTGCCAATAAGGTAAGACACAAACTCAGAGACAAAACAAGGTCTGGACAATGTCAGATTCTCCATGATGTGCCCACTTAAAGGCTTTTTACAAACACACTTTTTGATTTCTTTGCGTCTCATAATTTAGGACAGTGGTTCTCAACTGGTTTAGCATCGGGACACACGATGACAAGACACAGCCAAAATATGACTTACACCTGTAAAATATAATTTTACAAGTAAATATGATCTTTTCCTCTAAAATTGTTGTTGTGAATTACTTTTATTTTATGTGACCTTTATTTAACCAGGAAAATCCCACTGAGGTTAAGAATCTTTTTTTCAGGGGAGTCCTGGCCACAGAGGGGGCCCTATTTTTAGTGGTAGAGGAAACCGGAGTACCCGGAGGAAACCTGCGCATGGACACGGGAGAACATGCAAACTCCATCTGTCCAGGTGGGAATTGAACCTGGGATCATCTTGCTGTGAGGCACGAGCGCTAACTGCTGCGCCACTGTGCCACCAATGACAAACCAACCCAATAACAGTCAACAAGCTTAAGTAGTGATTCTATACTTTTCTGTGCATAATATGAACAGGAATGTTTTTTGCGAAAGGCTCACGATGACCCACTGTTGGGTCCAGACCAGGTGAGAACCACTGATTTAGGATGGGCATGAACAAATCAAGAAAATCTCCGAATGGAACAAGTGAATTTCTCCATTGTGAGATAAATAAAGTCATGTCCAGAGGTGAGTAGTACTTATGATAAATCGCTGTTTATCATACTGGGTCAAGCTGTACAGTCGTACTATCCCTGTCATGACCGTGGTGCTCGGGCACCTTCACTCAGCCACTGAATGATTTGCCTGCATATCAGTATGACGCTCGACAGAGGGTATTTTTCCCTCTTCAGTGGAAGCATAGACAGACTTGAATGGTAGGACTAGCACAATGTCTCGAGTTCATGTCCCCGGGTCCCGTACTGATGGTAAATAAACTTCTCCTGTATAAGACATCCAAACTGCTGCCTGTTCTTCATCTATCGTCTCATAAACTTGATTTCATATACTTGATTCTTCAGAATATTTTTCTTTCTTTCTCATTTCCTTTGGATTTTACATCATTTCATCTTTAGTTTTTCATCATTTATGTCACAACTGAATTGTAAATCAGAGTTTTACGCTCAAACATTCCCTTAAATAGCATTTTCCCTCACATATTTTTGTACTCTTACTTTAGCTACTCTACCCACCTTATTCTCACAAAATGCAATTGTTACCAGCAGAGGGCGCACAGGCTGATGACACAAGTCCAGGTCTGCTGTTCAGAGGGAACAGTGTAAAAACATGGAGATCAAACATGTTGCGATAGTGTAGGGGTGAGAGAGTGCGTTTATATGAATGTCTGGAGCGGTGACAGAGGAAGACATTTTTCCGAGTTGAGTTCACGCTCCGGTTTCTTTAAAGTCCCGGCGCCCGAGAGGATGACTGACTGTGACAAGTCATGTTTGATTCATGAAGTCCTTTTAAAAGCTCGTTTGGCTGTTTACAAGATCACACAGCTCATGTCTAATAAGGACTCCACATTTCACTTTTAAATATGTTTGGACAAAGTGGCTAACGAGATCCTTCAGAGACGATGGGAAAGATGTGAAAATGCATCACACAAATGCTATTAGACGCAACCACACGGCCTCCTCTTTGTGCCAGGGCCAAACCAGATATTTGTTTAGTCATCCTGTTAATATTGAAGCATAACTATTACCATGGCAACAAAAGGCTTCTCTCTCCCCAAACTAGGGTGTTTTTTTCCTTACAAATTGGGGTGATTATGTTGCTTTAAGGATGTTCTGTTCAACTCAGGACTAAGTTTGTGTTTTCTTCTTAAGATGATTATTTTTCTTGTAATTTTGCTTCGTTAAGCATAGTTAAGCCCTTGTTAAGTCCAGACCTGTACTCAAAATCAGGAGAAATTCTCTTACACAGTTTTAAGCCATTCGCCTTACCATCCATCCATCCATCCATCCATCCGCTTTATCCGGGGCCGGGTCGCGGGGGCAGCAGTCTCAGCAGAGATGCCCAAACTTCCCGATCCACACACACCTCCTCCAGCTGTTCTGGGGGGACCCCGAGGCGACACCAGGCCAGCTCGGAGACATAGTCCCACCACCGTGTCCTGGGCCTTCCACGAGGCCTTGTCCCACTAGGACATGCCTGGAACACCTCCTGCGGGAGGCGACCAGGAGGCATCCGAAACAGATGCCCGAGCCACCTCAGCTGGCTCCTTTCGACGTGAAGGAGCAGCGACTCTACTCCGAGCTCCTCCCGGGTAACTGAGCTCCTCACCCGATCTCGGAGGGTGCGCCCAGCCACCCTGCGAAGGAAACTCATTTCGGCCGCTTGTATTCGCGATCCTGTCCTTTCGGTCATGACCCAAATCTCATGACCATAGGTGAGGGTGGGAACGTAGATCGATCGGTAAATCGAGAGCTTTGCCCTCCGACTCAGCTCCCTCTTCACCACGACAGACCGATACAGCGACCGCATCACTGCTGACGCCGCACCGATCCGTCTATCGATCTCACGCTCCATCCGTCCCCCACTCGGCCATTCGCCTTACAATGAACAAAAACATTTTTCTTTTGCTCCCGTTATCCATGCACTGAACTCAAAGTCATAAACCTATTTCTATGGACACAATAGACCAAATTCTCTCTGATATTGTTCACAAATCAAGACCGTATGAATATTGCATTGGTGCCTTAGGCTGTCCACAATAAAAGGCCACTGTGAAATGTTTTGCTTTATGAGGACGAGATCCTAAGGTCCATCGATGTGCCATTCATCCATGTTGCAGTGTGATAATGCACAGCTCCATGTTGCAAGGATGTGTGCACAAGTCCTGGAAGCTGAGACCATCCACCATGACACCATGACACCATGACACCATGACACCATCCACCATGACACCATGACACCATCCACCATGACACCATGACACCATCCACCATGACACCATGACACCATCCACCATGACGTCATTGACCATGACACCATGACGTCATTGCGGGCGACCTCCAACAACATGGAGTCGCTTTGGAAGATACACAAGACTGTCAGCGCTGGAAACAACTCGTTCACCTGGTTGGCTCAGCGCACACAGATGGGACCCCCCAACCCATCGCAGGACCCCTAAGTAAGTGACACCATCCCAGCTCTTGCATGGCCAGTGTACTCACTGTCACATATTGAGCATGTTTGGGAAACTCTGCATTGGGGCATACAGTACACAATAACGTGTTCCACTGAAGAGGGGGGAACCAACATTTCACAACCGACAATCAGCTCTCTGAAGGAGATGTGCCGCTCTGCGTGAGGCAAATGGTCACACCAGATACTGACTGTTTTTTGTTTTTTAAAGGTCGACACCGTTAACTTAATTCTAAATGGATGAATTATGTTCTAAATGGAAAAACAAAACAAAAAAGAGACTTAAATGAAAGTTGCAGTAGACAGGCTAAGGCACACATGTGTAGGGCTGGGTACCGTTGAACTGGGAAAAAAAGTTTAGGTACTACCGGTATCAAAAAAATCTGAAGCAGGTACCGAAAAAATTTTAATAAAAAATCATCATCTTTATATCCAAGTTTTGATGGTGTTGGTCCAGGGACAGAATGAAACAAAGTGACTTGGTTGTTTCAGCTCATTTTTCTCCCCATTCCCCTCCCCCCCATTCATTTCTCACCAATTTAAAAAGAATTAAATAATTGCCCATGCCCCATTTTTTTCTCGTTTTCCCAATTTGTTTCTCATTACTGACATTTTCCAATTTCACCCCATTTTTTCCCACTTTCCCCTGCTTTGGGTGTCATATGAAAAGTGCTATACAAATAGACTTCCATTCCATTCATTTTGCCCCAATTTCCCCCCATTTTTCACACCTTTCTTAACACTGGAGGTGACGCCAATATTGTAAATTTGTATATCTTCCACATACTATTATTTTTGTTTTCTGCTCCTAGATGACAACTATTTTAGTATAGGTAACGGTAAAAGTACCGTTCAGGTATTGGTATCGAAAACCAAGTATTGTGGTGTCGAAAAGAAAAAAAGAATTAACGTTACCAAGCCCTACACAAAATGTTTCATGTCTTTGAGTTAAGCGCATGAAAAACGGGACCATAAACAAAAGTGTTCAGTTTATATTTTTGTTCAGTGCATACAAGCAGATTGAAAACAGAGGCAATAAATAGCAATTCATACTAATAAGTATCAAATATTTAGAGAAAACAATCCTATTCTTCCGAAGGGACTGCTTCAGATTCCAAAATCCCGCTCTTACAGAGCACCACGCAGCAGCCGTTGGATCCAGGTACAGCTGCCTGTTGTTCCGCTGTCAGCCTCTTCAGTTGACGCAATCCCGTCTCATCTATCATTTATTGCCTCCCGTCTGTCAAGCTTTCATCTCCAGACAAGCTCATATCCAACCCAAACAAACACACTTAGTCCCTCTATATGCCGCACATCTGAATTACGGTCCCTACACCCTCCTTCAATATCCTCTTTCTCTCTCCTTTCAAAAGCCATTGTACTGCGAACCTGGCTATTAGCATGCACTTAAAGAAGCGTATGCTAGCGAGATCCATCCCATTCCCCTGGTTTAGGCTCCTCTCATATTTCAAATGATTAATGATGGCCTAACAACGCCAGCCTTGGATGAATGCTAATAAGATGGGTCCGTGGAGAGGAGGATAAGGAGCGCGCAGCAAGGGCAAAAAAAAATAAAAAGAAGAAGAAAATGCTTAGCTCGACGCGGCGCATGCACAACTATCTGACAGACGTGGGACGCAGCAGGGCATCCATCACTGCCTGCCAGGGCGAAGATGTAAAATGGACGTGATGAGTAACAGGCTAATGGCCAGGCTTACTGTGAAGATGGTAACAGCTCCACAGGGAACGAGCCTCTAATCCATAGCCTCTTTGTTTGGTAGGTTTGTGCTGGTCCAAGTCCTCTTTTGATGATTTCTCAAACCAGGGATGGGCAGTAGTGAGCTACAGTACATTCATTAAGTTACAATACACTAAAACACTCAAAGTAAAGCCTGGTTCACACAGTAGGATCATTTGCCTGATTTTAGCCCCAATTCTCCCGTCAATCTTAAGGACGCTTTGATTATTGTAAGATGATCTGATCAGATATTCCTGCTGTGTGTGTGTGTGTTCAGACTGTTCTCGTCTGCTCGGAAGGACGTTGGGACCGCTCCGATCATCCAGCACATTGGATTGTTTCGGCCCGATTTATCATGGTGTATGGTACAAACAAACATCCTGTTGACAACTCACTTCCAAATCGTAATGTAGCAAGTACAGGCCATGCTCGTGTACTTTTTTTTCTGAAATCACGTTGGATCTCGAGATATTTTGCGAGAAATCCTGTCTGACCTGGGAGTGAAATGGGTTTGTGTGTGACCAAAACTGTTAGACGCGTGATTTCTTATCGCCATGTGTACCGGGGTCTCTCAGGTTTGGAAAATCTGCAGAAAATGTTCAAATCTTCCCCTGTGAACCAATTGTACTGTCTCTTCTTCGTAACCATTGCCACCATTAAACATTGTGAAATATTTGCCTTGAAAGCGATTGACTATGGCATCAACTACATTTCAAGAGCGGACATACGTGAGCAAACAGGAACCAGAGTAAACCAATCAGTGGAGGGCGTTGTTATTGATGGTTCTGCTCTGTGTGCTGTCTGTAGATTGTTATCAATTTCCAAGAGTGACGGCAAATAAATGAATCTGATTGCACGGATCTGTTTGAGTTTGGCAGCAGCAGCACCAAATAACAGTGTAAGGCCTATGGCTGGGTACTGTTACCGGTACAAAACATTTAGCCCAAAGTGGACATTCAAAAGAACAAGGCCCGCAGTAAGGTGCAGTGGCATATCTATGTTTTTCATATTGTCACTGTATTGTGCTCAGAAATATAATGTAAATGCGCCTGCACTGATGTACCTTAATAGGAGAAGCCAAGATCATTTATTTGATAACCGGAATACTCCAGTGCATGGAAACACACTCAGTCAATAATCATTTTTCGAGACGTGTAGTCACCCTATTTCCAAGTGAAAATGTACTTGTGTAGAAACTAAACAGCCACACGGAAAAAAATCACGTGTTTTTTGTATCATACTATTCCATGTGGCATGTTTGAGCGTGTTTATGTACCCCAGCCTGTGACAGCAGGTCTGTGCTCTCCTGAAGGACACGGCTGTAAGTACTGCTGCTTTATGTGCCTCTCTGGGACCATAACTCTTTCCTCTCTTACCTTTACAGCGATCACAGCGCCGACTGATCCATAACCGTCCCACGCCTCTCCACCCAAACCCTCCCCATCCCCGCGTGAGTCTGTAATTTCATTTGCATATGGGCCTGGTTACCACTGTAGGGTAAGCGTTGTGACCGACCGGGCTGTACGCCGCAGTCACGTGATGAAATAACACACTGAACAGATAACAAATAATTCTATGCTAGAACTAACCTCACTGTCCACATGCAGAGCTTGTTTATGAATTACTGAGCCAATCCACACAAATCCAAAACTGGCAGCAGGTTTGTGTCGACACAATGAGTAAGTGTCGAAAGTGTCTCTGCATTAGGCGGTGCTACGATTTAGTAACCCTGGTCATCAGAAGCTCATCTGACATAACATCAGCAGACTGTTAGTGTGTAACAAACAGTGTACATGTCATACAGATGCATACAGAAAATATACAAAAACAGGGGTGAAAAAAGGAAGAGCAACAGAGAAAGAAGCTGAATAAAATAAACAAGCTAAATGAATAAATGTAACTTTAATACTGTTATCGCTATTGCCAATATGAATGCCCTAAAAGATCTGGTGAAGAAAACATACTTTTTGTGAGGTGCATTGGGATAACAGTGTCCTGATTCTGTCCGGAAATTCACATGACTGAAACCCATGGAAAATCTAGTCCTGACTGATTGAAATCACAGTTAAATCCACATTGATAACACACACATTCATTTGTCACGATGGTGCGTTTCAGAGCCCCATTGGAAGAAACATTGCAAAGCCCTCTGCAGTGGCCGAGCTACAGCTCCCAGCCTTGGCCACATCTTTAACCTGATCCATAAATCCTCCCTGGTCGGCCATTTTCTATTTTTTTATTAGGCTAAACCTTCAACATCTCTCACAGTGGAGCCGTGATAGTCCTGACCCCATCAATAAAAGGTCAGGCCGTCCACGGAGGAGCACAGAGTCGCCATGAGCACTTGTGTTAAACGCCTTTCTGTCGCACTGCATCTGCACACTCACAGAGAGGGGTAATGACGGGAAAACGTGAATATCGCTTTAATTATATAAGAATTACACATAGGTCAGTGTAGTTCTTCCCCCGATGCTCATGATCACTTTATAATTTCATTCATTCACTCCCCATACGTGACCGCGGTGATATTTAGTCTGGGGACCACCAATTCATTTTCTCGTAGGAGAGGTGTGGTTTACGATCGTCGATAGTCGTTTATTGGGCGATACGAAAAAAAAAAGTCTGTCATGCGTCTGCACGTAGCCATGGCCAATCGTATCATCGTATGAGATGACGTATGACATACCCGCTGTAAACTTTTGAGCTAAATTATTTAGAACAAGGTCTAAAGCTTGATCGAAAAATACCATCGCGTCTGCTGCTGTCATATTGGATCCGTAAATAAACTTTTTTTTTATTATCCGTAAATAAACCACAAGCTTCCGTATATCGAATAGCGCGTCATCATCTTGCCGTCCCTCCTCGCTCTGTGATTGGTTCCCAAATCCACCGGAAAATTTGGGCCATGGTCCCCAGGCTGTTGTGCAGTTCGAAATAATTCGAGCGCACACAGCAGCATGGCGTTAGCCAGGTTAACCGCGGTGAGCTATTCTAGATAAACAAGTACCGGGACAGAACAGAGCCCACACACTTTTTCATATTGATTGTGACAGTGTGACAAGCTTGTGTTGGCAAGTTTCTCGAAGCCCTACACCAGGGATAGGCAAGTGTCCGTGGTGGAGGGCCAATTTTCTTCATCGTCAAAAGACGAGGGCCGGACCTTCCAACTGTAGGTGTAAGGCATCCATTATATTTGGCCTAAAACATTAGAAAGGACTTTAGAGTATTCAAATTTCTAGAGTACTTTAACAGGCATTCTTCAAAATCATCTTGAGGGCCAGAGGTTCTATGATCGAGGGCTGATTTTGACCCCCAGGGCTGACTTTGCCTAACCCTGCCCCACATTCTAGTCAGAATTCATTCACTGCACACTCACTTACACCCACAGTACATTCATACACAGGCCAGGTGGGTGAAGTGTCTTGCCTAAGCACACATGGGACTGGAACCACCAACCTCTTGGTTACCGTCTAGTGTTGCTGTATGTGGTGAATGAGAGCTAAGGCATGCTTTAGCAGGTTTAAGGGTGTAGCGCCCCTCCTTACCCATAGGTGTCCCCACGCCGTAGGCCTTGGAGTCGATGAGCCCGCCGACCTGCGTGAGGTTGCAGTTCCTCTGTGTGATGAACTCGATGGTGGTGGACTCGGTGAGGAAGGCGTAGTCCGAGGTGAGCACGCGCTGGATCCCCTCGTCCACGTTCTGCACGATGACCGAGGCGCGCCGGCTGTTCATGAACTCCCACATCTTGTCGTACGTGGAGATCTTGGTTTTCTGAAAGCACATCCACTGGTGTTGGAAGCATGGAAACAAATTAACTGGGTCTCTGAGAAGCCCAGTGTTTATTCTTCAAAAGGAGTAAAATCCATATGCCATTAAAACTTATTTTGTGAACCATGTATGTGGATATTGAAAGCAATATCCAAATTAATCCATTCACCAAAACAATTTAAGGCAAAGAATGATGATGATGATGATGAATTGAGACGCTTTTAGACTGTGACTCCCTTCACACAAATATTTCTACAGTTCTGGCTCTTTTACACCTGGCCCAAACATCTTCTGGCTGTTCACACTTGTTTGAGGTTTGAGTGCAAAGTGACCTAACATGCATTTCGGAAATGAAGAATTGTGACAGTTAATTGAACCATTCAATTTGACAGTGACCCCATCACTCCTGACAATCTTTTTTGGAAAGTGAGCATTTTATCACCACTCTGCACCCCAATACTGAATGATACGGATTTCTTTGGTCTGGATTGTGGACTAATCTTCCATTGATAACGCTTCAAAATACATTGGACAGACGATTTTGCAATACCCAAATCACGAGTCGATTGCCGCACAGAACAAAGGGGAACATCATGGATATCTCCCAGTGATGAATGTCAGAGGTGGGGCGAACAGTACTTAGAACCTTTAATTGAGGTGTCAGCTGCTAAAGTGTGTATACATGTTTTGGGACACCCTGTATGTGCAATACTCACAAAGTCGACAACTCCAAATCCAGTGTCCAGTGTGTGAGTTGCTATCCATCCATTCAGCCCTGCTTTTCTAGGGTTTGCTTGATTTTTCGGCCTTTTGCCGACCCTGCCTCACCTTGAAGAAGGTCATGGTGGAGCCGTCCTCCACCACGCCGTAGGGGATCTTGGTCTGCTTGGCCAGGTCGTCTGCAGAGTCGATGGGCGACTCCATCCTCTCCACAGTGAGGAAGGCGGCCAGGTTGGCCGTGTACGAGGAGATGATGATGAGGGTGAAGAACCACCAGATGCCGCCGACGATGCGTGTGGACAGGGCTTTGGGCATCAGCTCGGAGCCTGGGCACGTGGCAAGGCACGGTTAGCACACACACAGACATATACCATGACATAAGCAGTACGAATAAATACATGATCAAGAAATGTAACATAATATGTGATGAAATGCAGGATAATAATAATAAGAAGAAAATTCTGTATCTAGTGCCAATAGTCTACTGGTTAAGGTTGTGGTACATACTGTATGTAGTACATTGTTCCATCTTCAGTATTGTGGGAGTACAAGTTTCAACAATTGGCAGAATGTCTCTCCCTGCTCTTTATCCCCAGTCCAGGCTCCTCATGGTGCCGGAAGTAAAAATCTCCATATATTGTCTTTTAAAAGGGTTTAAAAGAACACCATCAGCTAATCAGCCTCAGGTGACTTATGAAGATGTATCCAAAACTGAAAGGTTATAAAAGCATTTCGATGTATTGGGTATTTTCTTTCTGCATTTAAACTCTACCAAGCATTTGTTCATGTGCAAAATAAGTAGCACGTGCAAAAGTGGACCAGCAGGAGAGTTATTTGCCCATTTCTTACTCCCAAAGCACTCTCTCATTTACATGTCACAATTGTAGCTCTGTTAAATGAGCTGTAACCTGCCAACAGATAACTATGTGCACTCAGTTTTAGCACCAGTTTTTATAAATGACCAAATTAATATGCTTTCGTATAGTCTCTGGAGATCATGAATGGGATTTTTACTTCCAGCACTGGGCGGAGCCTCGACTGTTGAGCCCAAGAGAGAATACAGGCCCAAAATCCTTACAAGAAGGACAGAAAAGGCTTGATCGTGAAAAATGGACTTTGTTAAAAATCATAATAGTGAAAACCAAAAAAAGAAATGTCCCATAATTAAGCAGTACAGAGCGTGTGCAGAGGTGTTTGGGCCAGAGAGTCATGTACCCAAGGTAACCTCAATCCTGACTCCACACCCCGCTGCCCCCTAGAGGCGCAATGGCCAACTGCAGCAGGAGACGGCACTGGGCGAGGTCCAGGACACCCAAACCTACACCAAAACTACTTCAACTGCTTTAACTTTAAGACTGTTATAATAGCTCTTGGTCTTGTTTTTAAATGATAATCGGTAAATGTAGGAATGCATCTGTCCAAACTTATAATGGGCAGACACTGTTACATATCTGCCATGTATCGATGGTCAGTGCATTTTAAGCGTAATACTGAGTAAAATAGCCTTATTTTTTGTTTCAAGATATGTGTTGTGCAGTTGGTAAAACATAAAAACACTTCACCGTGACACATTTCCAATACTAATTTAGAAAGAAATTTATATTTTTAAAAAATCAAATAAAAATACTAACCTCTTTAAATACTTGAGTACACTGTATATTGAAGAAATTCTAATTTGTGGGATGAAAAACTGTATAACGTTCTATCTCACTGTAATGTGCGAGGGGTTCTTCAATGTATTTTCTTCTTAATTTGTTTGAAAACTACATAATAAAAATTCTTAATAAAGCAGAATAATATTTAGTTAAAATGTGCAAATAAAGCAGAATAATATTTAGTTAAAATGTGCAAAATAAATGCAAAAAGAAAGCACTACAGTAACATTAATTATATTGATAAGAGTTTGAGATGGAATACATTATTGAATGTCATTGATATCTGTCCATGGATTAACACTGACTAAAACAATAAGAAAAGTCAATAACTAATGTGTAGCTTCTGGATCAGAACTGTGAAGGATGACAGCATTTTCCAATGTGCCAATAATCCCTTGCTTGGTTTCCTTAAGCTCTACGCCGTTTTCTGTTTTCTGTCTCATGTTACTTTAAACGCTCCCTCGGCCCCGCCCCCAGTGCGTCTCCGTGTGGCCGCACAAACGTGGCGTCCCCCGGGGCAGCGGGGTGCAGAGCTGGGCACAGGCTGAGGACAGTACCTTGCTGCATGAGAGCCCCAACTCCAAACCAGAAACTATTGAGGAGCGTGAAGTTGTTCTCCACCACGTCCGAGTCCGGGTTACAGGGGTGCGGATTGTACCACTCGTACGGGCTGAACCTGCGGGGCGGAAACACACACAAACACAAAATATGAATCCAGCAGAAAGTACAAATCCTTCTATTAATTGTTATTATATTCTTTAGTGTCCCTTGCGGGAAATTTGTTTCCACAGCCTGTCAGGTCAACACCATCACATTTAACACTGAACAAAAGGGGTTCACAGAAGTAAACAAAGGTAACATTAAACAAGAACACACGGAGTGACGCCTCACCATCAGAGTAAAGTTTACAGACTTATTTGAATGGATACACCCTCTGCACTTTCTCAATGAAGCCTTTCTGCAGTTGAAAAGTAGATCGCTGATGAGAAAAGGGGAGGAAGCTGTGGAGCGTCAGGGCGACACTTACTGTCTCTCAAAACAGAATTCAGACACGCTCATCTGTCAGCGCACTTCATTTCCCATCATCCCTTTGGCCTTTGTAGTTCATGTGTAGTTAGCCAGGCCCAGGTGCTGCAGCCGCCTCACTCTCAGAGAGACTGGGACCGTCACAGAGTACAGGCGGCACTGCACTGCTCGCCTGCAGCCGCCTGCAGAGCCTGGCTCGTCTTAAACACGCCTCCCTCTACACATGTCACTTCCTGTCAGTGTCCAGTCAGGAAGTGCAATAATAAACATCACCAAAAATGTAAAATTAACAAAAAACTAGGCAGTTTTAGTAAAATCCTAGTTATAATTGTGTTAACTATGTTTTGTCTGACATAAGCACTTCAGATGGGACAAAATATGCTGATGATTTTTATTTTTGACTTTTAAACCTTTTTTAGAAAATAGGATGGACACAATACTGGTGAATATATCGGACAAGACAAAATAGAGGATAAACGCAGATGCGTGCTCCCCTGAGGAGCTTATCGGCGTATTCTAATGGCGTCACTTAGTTTGTGTGAACGGATCGAAGGCCTGGAACAACACTGTCACTGCTGATCACAGGCTCAGCCTGACACTCCTGCTGCTGCCGAGGGAGGGAAGGGCGACGGTCACCTGCAGCTGCACTTAAGACACAGGTCTTTCCCTCCACGTTAGCCAGTCAGGGTGTGACGGTTCAGTGCATCACGGTGCAAGTGCGATAGAAATACAATAAAATCACCTAAATGTTCATTATTAGGCCATTTTTTAAAATCTCAGAATAAAATAGCAGAAACTGTTTCATTTTCCAAAGCTGCTTCTTAATAAAATGTGCCCCTGGGCTCACAATGCAAAACAGAATAGAAAACAAAATGTGTTCTCGAGCAGTGGTTCCCAAAGTGGGGGTCGCGGGACACTGAAGATGATTTTGAGACGATATTTTTTACATTTCTGACATTGAATTTGACGCCTCAGTTAACTGAGAGGTTTTTCTGATGAAGAATTCTTCATTCCACAAGCATCTCCCAAGCCAAATATAACTAAAAATGAACCTCAAATGACTAATCTGTTATTTTTGACTGTCTCTGTTTGATCGTGATTGTATTTTTCCAAGTAAAGCGCTTTGTGACCATGTCTGTGGAAGGCGCTCTACAAATAAAGGCCTTTCCTGTTCCTTGTCCTTTTACAACCCATTTTTCGGGTTTTAATTTCATTATTTTGTTGGCTGATTGCAATTGGGTCCTCACTCCACCATCGCACCTCCAAACTGTGACAATATTGTTCGATCGGAGCAGGAAAATATCGCGATGGATGATATTATTGACATTAAAGATGCTAGATCCTGTCAACTCTAAAGCATAAAACAGTAAACCTTTGTTCTAAAAGTCAATAATCATGTCCTCAAATACCACTCAAGCTGCAATAAACATGAAATATGATGTGACCAAAACCCTTTTTCTTAAAATTCAAAGTTTTAACAAAAAAAAAAAAAAGGGTGGAAATGCCACTAAAGGTACATGAATTATTATTACTATTAATTAAAACTGATTAAGTTATCAATCTGCCTTCTTAAAATGTTATTTATTGTTAAAAAAAAAATAATAATAAAAATACTCCAGGGGTTCATTAAACCCCTCTGATGAATGCCCTTTTTAGAGCAGTTAGATACGGCCCTGTTTTATAAACGCATCAACATTTTCTGATATTTCCTTCCCTCCTCTTTCGAATGCCGTCTTCTTGAAGACTATGTAAGCGGACGCGGATATCATCACACGCCACGATTCTTCCTGTCAGCGCAGACGGGATGTCAGACTTTGGCAGCAGCAGAAGTACCAGAGACTTTTGTCCTTGGAATGAACCGTACAACAACAGCAAAGTAAAACTAGCAAGCATTTGTAACATTCCCAAAACATTCCTTACAAAATGCCTGTATGCAAAAATACATAGCCACTATACAGAAGTCTTCATTATATATACATTTATGTATCCAATGAGAGGCCAGCCGATATCATTTATTGCCCGATATCATGCCGATTAAAGGCGGAACCGAACATGACAGTGACTTCCTTTGGTTCATCCTCAGAGAAAGATGCCACAGTCACACACAGTGAGGTCATTCACACACAGTGAGGTCATTCACACACAGTGAGGTCATTCACACACAGTGAGGTCATTAACACACAGTGAGGTCATTCACACACAGTGAGGTCATTAACACACAGTGAGGTCATTCACACACAGTGAGGTCATTAACACACAGTGAGGTCATTCACACACAGTGAGGTCATTAACACACAGTGAGGTCATTCACACACAGTGAGGTCATTAACACACAGTGAGGTCATTCACACACAGTGAGGTCATTCACACACAGTGAGGTCATTCACACACAGTGAGGTCATTAACACACCATGAGGTCATTCACACACAGTGAGGTCATTAACACACAGTGAGGTCATTCACACACAGTGAGGTCATTAACATACAGTAAGGTCATTCACACACAGTGAGGTCATTAACACACAGTGAGGTCATTCACACACAGTGAGGTCATTAACACACAGTGAGGTCATTCACACACAGTGAGGTCATTCACACACAGTGAGGTCATTCACACACAGTGAGGTCATTAACACACAGTGAGGTCATTCATACACAGTGAGGTCATTAACACACAGTGAGGTCATTCACACACAGTGAGGCCATTAACACACAGTGAGGTCATTAACACACAGTGAGGTCATTCACACACAGTGAGGTCATTCACACACAGTGAGGTCATTCACACACAGTGAGGTCATTCACACACAGTGAAGTCATTAACACACAGTGAGGTCATTCACACACAGTGAGGTCATTCACACACAGTGAGGTCATTCACACACAGTGAGGTCATTCACACACAG
The DNA here is from genome assembly GCF_951799975.1 of Gobius niger. Taxonomy (NCBI): domain Eukaryota; kingdom Metazoa; phylum Chordata; class Actinopteri; order Gobiiformes; family Gobiidae; genus Gobius; species Gobius niger. Next base: position 19,795,808 of record NC_136866.1, read on the forward strand.
TGAGGTCATTAACACACAGTGAAGTCATTAACACACAGTGAGGTCATTAACACACAGTGAGGTCATTAACACACAGTGAGGTCATTCACACACAGTGAGGTCATTCACACACAGTGAGGTCATTCACACACAGTGAGGTCATTCACACACAGTGAGGTCATTAACACACAGTGAGGTCATTCACACACAGTGAGGTCATTCACACACAGTGAGGTCATTAACACACAGTGAGGTCATTCACACACAGTGAGGTCATTCACACACAGTGAGGTCATTCACACACAGTGAGGTCATTAACACACAGTGAGGTCATTAACACACAGTGAGGTCATTCACACACAGTGAGGTCCATGTGACTTCACATTCATTCATTCCTCTGAATGAAAGTGAAAGCACAAACTGCCTTCATTTAATCCGTTTACTGAGGTGGCTCTTTAACACTAACATGTGACTGAGCTGTGGTGACAACAACATGTATTTTGTCACTTTTATAAAGTTTAGGGTAGCACTATAATAATGGTACAGGAGTTCATGCATGATTTTCATGAATTTATGCATGAATTCATGATACATTCATGCATTACTAAATCATGACTTCTCAGGAACAAACATGATCACATGTTGGTTCATGGATGACTTCATCCCTGAAATAAACGTGTAACTACTGTAATGAATGTAATGAAAATCTTAATCATTCATCATGATCATGAGGATCATGATGAACATCATGACTCATATGGAGGAAACCTACTTGCAGATTATGTCCCCTGAACTAAAGTGGTGCATTACCCTAAACTTTTTAACCTGTTAAAGGCCACCTTGGTCCTGAAGAAGAAGCGTTGATCTCTGGATTGTTTCCTCAATTGGAATTTTTGTTTGGAAAAAACTATTTAAAAACCTTGATTACAAATTATTACAAGTACAACTTAACTAAATAAGATCTCCAGAGCTGGTTTTTAACAGGGTAAAAAATTTAGGATAATGCCCCACTTTAGTTGAGGGGACATGATCATAATGAAATCATGATGTATTAAGGATTAGCAAATGATAAGTTCATGATTGCTGTAAATTTTATCCTATAAAGTTATACTTTGTCTTAGTAGATTTCCTCCATATGAGTCATGATGTTCATACATGATCCTCATAATCATGATGAATGATTAAGATTTTCATTACATTCATTACAGTAGTTACACGTTTATTTCAGGGATGAAGTCATCCATGAACCAACATGTGATCATGTTTGTTCCTGAGAAATCATTTAGTAATGCATGGATGTATCATGAAATCATGCATTAATTCATGCATGAGTTCATGAAATCATGCATTAATTCATGCATGAGTACATGAAAATCATGCATTAATTCATGCATGAGTACATGAAAATCATGCATGAACTCATGACTCATTATTATAAAGTGTTATCAAGTTTAGCTTGTGCACAATGTTTTTTTTATTTTTTTATTATTGATGTTCTTTCATAAATGCTTTAAACTGCACCATAACTTTGACTGAATTTGATCTTTTGAAAGCTCTTCTATGGTGAAAGTCTGTCAGTTTGGATGATTTCAATTCATTTGTGCACCTTTTAGTTTTAGATGACTTCTCAGACAAAGCCATTAATAGTTCTCTTTTAAAAGAGCAGTTCAGATTAGACTTTGTGGTACGAGGGTCAATGTGGCACGAACGCTTAATGTAACGATGTAATGAAGCTCCCTATTATCCTCATCATGTCAGGATGTTTTGTACCAAACACAACAGGATTTCCTCCTGATGGAAAATGAAACGTACAGAATAAGAGAATGCACAGTCGGGCTGTTGTTGTGTGTTCTTTTCATCTCTCCATGTTTACTCTGTCACAGAGCGTTCATCACCACATTTCTGTGTATTCAACCCTTTATAAAGTCCTCCCTACAGTATACTCTATGTATGCTATTGCTTGAACGCACAAACGGTGGATGATATTTGGATGACGTAACCTTGTTTAGGAAGTAGATATTTTTAAAATTACAAACACTGAAAGAGGAAGCCACTAAATTAAAACGTCATCGTGTCCAAACTCATTCCTAACTTTCCTAACATATTTATAGCATCCAATTCTTCACAGGGTCAGGTTCATGGTAGCCTGAGAGTTCATGAAATTGTTACAAATCCAAAACTAATTTAGTTCCACTACTAGAAATAGTGCCTTTAAGCTTGGAACCATAATGTCCGCTCTATCTGTGTGCCAAAAATTGGTCTGAGGGCAGCATTTGGCCCCCGGGCCGCACACCTCTGCTTTAGATGTTTAAATGGACCACTAAAAATGACCACTGCATGAAACATCTGTGTTCTCATCTGGATGTTTTTGACATCTGTGTCGCCATCTTTCTCCATTCACATAATTACAACTGCACGGAAAATGACATGTATACAACAGTCGGCCCATTGTTCCATTCCTTCTATATTCACACATCATCTTCCCCTCCAGCTCCGATATTTGCTGCGGCTGTCACATTGCGTATCTGTGTGTTTGCGTTGGCTGTATCCAATCCTTTTCAAAGTCAAATATGTCCCTAAGACGCTCTATTTATGCTGCTGTTCAAATATGCGCACACTGGAATACGCCCGAGGCTCATTTGGCCATGGTAAACAATAGACTTGCATGTTGGATCTCTGCAGGTCTTATTATGATTGTGAACAGGGCTGTAAATGTTTTTTTGGTGGCCCACGTGCAGGTGAGGTTTGGGGGGGGCCTTTAGTCTGATGAATTCTTTACATCTCACAATTAAACAGACTGTATGGGTCTAACAAGAAGGCAGCAAGAAAATGTAATGCTTTTTACAGCCATTTCAAACCCCCAATACTATATTATTAATGCCATAAACGCAATAAAAATCTATTTGGAATGAAGGAAAATTTAGATAATCAGAAGCAAATTGGATACAACAGGCAACTTTTAAGCAAAAAGTAAAAAAATAAAATAAAAAAAAAGAAGCTAAACCTGCTGTTGAATATGTTTCAGACCACAACTGTGTCTTATATGAACATATGGAACAGAAAAATAATGTATGGAGGTAATATCTGATTCAGGACCACGTCTCAACCGACCCTTTCTCCCCACTTTACTCAGCACCATTTGTCTGAACAGAATTCAATGAATGTCGTCTAATATTAAAAATGAGTCACCCTGAATCAAGCTACTCAAAGAATAGCTAAGAAAAAAGAAGAAAGCATGAACAGAGCAAAGACAGTGTGGACTTTTTACATACATGCACCACCTACAACACTGATGAAGAAGTGAAATAAAAGTCTAGTCCAGATATCTATTTAAACTGTCAACCTGTCCAGATGTCTTTCTAAAACATTCAAGTCATTATTATGCACCTTTTGAGCTGAATGGCTTCCTCAGTTCAACAGTTTATTTCTGGTTGCAATGAAGACCATTTCTAATAACCTGCAAACACCTTCAGTTCAGAAGAACCCAGTACAGATGACAACCAACACCTTATTAACAATGGAAAAACGGATGTAGGACTGAGGCCTAAGGTATTCAGAAAAAAGGCAACATGGAAACATTTTTAGGAAAGTTTATGATGAAAAGGTGGTCAAAGCACTAGTAAAAATACAGAGCGAGTCAAGTTTTTACTTCAATTAAAGTATTGAAGAATTTGGTGTAGTATTCCAGGCAGAAAGTACAATTAATTTTAAATCAATGTTGCAAATTATAGTAACTTTGCAGCCCCCAAAACCAAAAAGATCGTGCCTGAATCAGCAACATGACGGGGACACAGCACCACCTACTGTTCTGGAGGTGGCACCATGAAGCTTACAAATGTGACAAAACGTGCTGCTAATTTTGTTTCATTTTTTTTACTTGAACTTTACTTTAAGTTCTCAATAAAAATACTACTCAAGTTAAGTACAAATCCTCCATAGCTCTCCTTGAGTATAGTACATTTATGAGAGGCCCAGTGTATGTGCCTAGTCCAGCCACATCTGGAAACGGCCCTGCTCGTCAACACATTTAGACTTTGTATTCTTCCAGGTCCCGAGCCGTCGGTTCGACCTTTGCCCGTCGCTGGTTAGTATTCCACTGGGCCATGTACCGCCAGTGTAAGGTCACCTCTCCTTACAAGCGCGCAGGGGACATGTCCGACTGCGACCATGGAATCCTTAAAAAAAAAAACCTTCCCTCCTTCCTCCAGCCCTTCCTCCTCCTCCCTCTTCCTCCACGGCCGCCTCCACTGCACTACCACGACACAACACACTCCCAGATGGTGCATTCAATCACCCAGGTCGACCAGTCAGTCCATAGACCTATACATGAATGAATTTGGGTCGGAAAAAAGACGGAACTCTGTGTCTATTCAGTTCAAGCGAGACACTGCATGTGAATAGAGAGAACGAATTTAAATAAATGAGATATCGATTTGAAACTATTGCTGAACATTACTGATATGAATATGAAAAACAAAATGTATTGCACGTTTTCCGTCACTTTATGTTTTCATATGTAAATTACATATTATATGCAAAATGGACAACATTGCAGATATTTTGAGACTGCAGTTACACGTAAGACCTGAGGTGGCAGTAATGAGTTTAAAATGACCAACTTGCATCTAGTCTCTTTAAAGTTTTGAAACGTCTGCACATGCGTGTGTATGTTTGTCCCATCTTTAGTCACTGCTGTCTCCCAGAAAGGAAATGACCATATTTGGATTACAGCATCATCACGGTTGCCTTCTGCATCCCACAGGGACACAAAATGCGTCAAGATTCGCGAAGGGATCAGCAATAGAAAACGGCTGTTGCTGCGCAGTGTTACTTCCTGGATAAGTAAGTTTGGTCTTTTTTATGATTTAAGATGTTAAGGGAGATATGAGTAATTACGAAGTAAGTAAGTATGAAGTAAGTAAGTCCTCCCACAGTAAAAAGCAATTCTATCCGTTTTATTCAGTTGGTTTTAACCATTCCAAATACATGCCCCTTTTTTTTCCTGCTGGCAAATGTTACAGTATGATAATGTACCACCTCTCTCAGTACACACAGGGACATGCAGAGCTGAATGATTAATGGAGATTCTTGGCCCACTCCGTCCTCCTGACAGTGTGTTGTTCAGTTCTGCGATAATGCTGGACTGCATCATTCATCCACAATAATTGCACTCAGATCTGCTTATAAACCATGATGACAGTCCAATGCAAAGATAGATAATGAGCTCTGTGAACTTCCTTGTTCAGAATAATAAACAACGGTAATGAAAGCCCAGTCTTTAACTTTAGCAGACAGACTGTTTTAGCTATACTCTAACTGATGGATGGGCCCGATCTTGTGTTTCAAAACGCAGACTATAGCGTAACATTTTGCCCTGAGTAGGAGCACACTTTGTCATAGCACATATAAGTGGAAAGTACGCTTTTTTCTCAAACCAGACTCCGCGGAAGAGGGAGGGGTTGTGGGGGAGTCGCGAGGGAACATGTGCATTTGTTTTGTTTCGAGTTTTGCGGCCAGGCCGATCCGCACCACAGCGGGACCGGCATAGGCGACATCTCTTTCTCTCAAGACACAAACATTGTTTAGCTCAGGATGGGGTTACTAAAGTTTTTTCGTTTGACCTGTAATGCTATACAGGTCGGCCTATAATGCTTGACACAAGGCAGTGTGAGGACTGCCTTGAATGTCAGCGGTGCTCCAATCAAAGCAGTTACCTCCTCTTGCGACGCCCTGAGCTGCTATACCATTGACAGTGCGAGGAAGGAGGAGGAGAAAGAGTGTGACGCTGACAGGCAGGGAGAGCAGCCAATCAGTGTTCAGATCAGGAGAACATTCTTCAACCACGCAAATACAGAGAGAGCACCAAAAGCACTGGCATTGATACAACATAGACACCCCTTTCCCTGACTGAATGTATCTGCAAACTCTTCTGTCCTAAATGAGGCCTAGTGTCATCCAGTTTAAACAAAAGTTTCAAAGAAAAAAGTTTGTTCGGATAAATAAAGCTTAATGGACATATGTGTAAGGTGCCACAAGGCTCAATATTTGGACCAAAACTGTTTTCAAAATGTATGGGGAATCTCTAAACCTTTGGAATCAGTATCTAGTGTGTGTTAATTGAAACATCAGATTTCAATCGAGTCTGCGACAGTGGCTGAGATGGTAGAGTGAGTCGTCCCAAAACCGTGAAGTTGGCGGTTCGAATCCGAGCTCCACGGGCGATCTGCTGTGATTCTAGATATCAGCCCTCCAACAACGTCGATGATAAACTATGGATAGATTTGCTGTTCAGAATTCATGACAATCCCAACATATGCACTTAAAGACGAGAGTCTAAACTGCATTGGATAAAAATTCTCAAGCTACATGTCCAATATCCAATCCCCCAAAGCGCACTTCTGAATTATTTAGCTGAAGTCGTTTGGCAGGCTTCCCGCTGTCTGGTCCTGCAGAGTGTCCCTTCTATTTAGCCAACCTAATCTCGTAATTTAATGGTGCAATTTCAAACTCTAGCTATATTCTTCCTGGCAGGTGGTGTTTGTCAACCGTTTCTCTCTGGACGGAGTTTGTTTTGCTATGAAACTAAAAAATCGATGGGAACGAGTGCGCTGGAAGGAATTGCTAAGCTCATTCTCTGTGTCAAGAGACTGGGAAAAAAATGATGTGTAAATATGACAGAAAACATAATTGAATATGTTTAATGGATGCATTTGTAAATGACTTCCTCAGTTGTCTCTGTATAGGGGACATTGTTGTACCTAGCCGGTGGATTAGCCTACTGTGCATGTTTTATGATGAAACAGGGATCAAGGAGTGGCACTTGGGAACATCTTGCTTGCTTTGTCTTTTGAAACGTTGTCTTCCAAGCTACACTGTTATTGAAGGGAAAGTTTAGGTATACTATTTGAATTTGCTCATGCAGGGAACTTTGACCTGTGTATTTGGCCCTTTCCCCACGCCGTACACTGAGGCGTGGGGCAGATGCGTGCAGTGCACCGCATCTCTGGATCTTCATCTAGGATCAAAGTCTTATAAGCATGCTATCCACTTACCATGGCGCAGAAGGACACAATTAAAGGCACATCTTGCATATTCTGATCTAACTTAGGTGACAGTTGCGGCTTTCCTCGTGGGTTAACTGTGTTGCCGGTAACATTTGTGCATTTGCGGGAGTGCTGAGGGTTAAGACACATGCTGTGAGCCATGCTTCAAGATCATAGTGTTAGTTATGGGAGGTTTAATTGAAGAGATGCTGTACTTAACAATCTGCTTTTAAGACTTGGTTTCAGTGCGACATGCTGAAAGAAGGTGATACATGTGTTTAGACGAACCGGCCAAGACGGGAACCTCGTCTCCCTGAGCCCAGAGGGGTGTGAAAATGGAAATAAACGCACACACTTTTATTTTATTGAACTATATTTAACCAGGATTGTCCCACTGAAATTTAGGATCTCTTTTTCAGGGGAGTCCTGGCCTGTTTTTATTATGTAGAATAATACACGCAAATGGCATAGAAAAGTAATTACACGCAGTCTTTACATTACAACTATTATATTTTTTAAAAGCGACTGCTGTTACTTAGTTAAAAAAAGACATATTGCTTCTTCCCGATTTTTTTAATCAAGTCCAATTGCATTTTCTTTTATTATTAGAGTTATATTTCAAATTGCTGGAACCTTCGTTGCTTCAGAAATGTATTTGGCATGGCTTATATTCACATGATACACAATTTAGTCCGAAATAGATCTTTATCGCGAGTGTATATTGCACCATATTTTTGTCTTACGAGATTTTTCAATGTCACATTGCAAGACGAGGAGATTGTAAAATCGTGAGTCTGTTCTCATCTGCTCTCATCTGCACTCGTCTGCTCTCGTCTGCATCTGTCGACTCTCATCTGCACTCATCTGCTCTCGCCTGCACTCGTCTGTTCTCGTCTGCATTCGTCTGCTCTTGTCTGCATCTGTCGACTCTCATCTGCACTCATCTGCTCTCGTCTGCACTCGTCTGCTCTCGTTTGCTCTCGTCTGCTCTCGTCTGCACTTGTCTGCACTTGTCTGCATTTGTCGACTTTCATCTGCACTCGTCTGTTTTCGCCTGCAATCGTCTGCTCTCGTCTGCGTTTGTCGGCTTGCGTCTGCACTCGTCTGTTCTTGTTTGCTCTCACCTGCATTTGTCTGCATTTGTTGACTCTTGTCTGCTCTCATCTGCACTCTTCTGCACCCGTCTGCTCTCTTCTGCTCTGTTATGCACCTTGCTGCTCTCGTCTGCACTCGTCTGCTCTCGTCTTCTCTTGTCTGCACTCGCTTGCACATGTCTGTTCTTGTCTGCTTTCATCTGTACTCGTCAGCTTTTGTCTGCACTCATCAGCTCTCGTCTGCACTTGTCGGCTCTCGTCTGCTCTCGTATGTACTTGTCTGCTCTTGTCTGCACTGTGTGATAGTTCAAAGAGACAATCGTAGCTGCGCCCAAAGTTTTGTCGTCGGCTTCAGACAGCGTGTGTTTAGCTGAGGCAAATGTCGGATGTTAGAGGGGTTTATTTCCAGAAAAGTGGCGAATGGTTTCATTCATGTAATGTAATGTACATTGAGAGGCTAGAAGTTCGACTAACTACTTCTGATAATATAATTACAATAATTAAGAAACAACACCATTGCTACAAAACTCTCCTCATGTCGGTGTTTTGTCAGAAACAGGACAGTGCTTTATTCACCATCATAGGCTTTCTTTATGTTTTACATAGTGGTGGGACCGATAATTTTTTTAATCAAGTTAATTATGTCGTCTGTAATTAATTAATCACAATTAATTGCATTCAAGCAGAATTTATTTAGGGGTTGTATTTGGTTTTTTTTAGATCTATTTTTGCTGCTTCTTTGTGTTTTCCGACATTTTTACTTATTTGAAGTGGAGATGTGAGGCCTGTGCGATCATTTCAAACACTTCAAAGACAATAGCAGTTTCATTTATTTTGGAGAATAATCTTTTTAAATAAGTTTATTTATTTAAATTATTTATTTATTTATTTACTAAAGTAAAGAGTGATTCATTCTGATTCATTAATTACTTAATCGTAATTAATCGAAAAAAGTCCCAGCTCTAGTTTTCCATTTATTGCTTGGGAGTCATTTTTGTCTACAGGGACGTTTGCTGAAGACCAGGTCCGAATCAATTCTGTGACTTTGGACTAGAAATAAATAACTGGTTTCTATTTCTATAATGTTGTATGTGTGCAACAGATGAACACAAAATGCCAGACAAAAGCCGAACATGTTTCCTTTACGTTTTAGTTCATAAAATGATATAGAAAATTCTCTGGGGACTTCAAACCCCTACTTGTCATTGAAGAGAGCAGTCAGCCTGACACAATTGAGAAAAATTAAGAGAGAAACAACAAAGCACCTCCGGGATATGACCAATTATCCAGCAGGGGGCACTTTTGACCTCACTTGCCTGTATGAGGGTTAATCACCTAAGCCTCCTTAATTGTTGGTTACACGGACGAGCGCTCCCACATGCGGCTGGTCCTCTCGCCCACCGACTGTTAAACGCTTTCCCCAGATGGCCCGTTAGCGCTCTTGCACTCATTACTCGGGGGTATCATTAGGTAAACGCCTCACATTGATTTCCGCGGATTCTTCCGAACGCCGGTGTTAAGCAATTTGTCCAGAGAGCGGGCTTCAGGATGTTTTTTTTTATTGCCTATTGTGATGACCCAGTGCCGGACCTTTTAGCGAATTAGTCCTATACCTTTAAGGACTGGAGGAGGGAGTGCGAAGGAGCAAGCACGTACACTGATCAGCCATTAGATTATGACCACTCACACTGGAACAATTTGTCAATTATTTATTCAGACACAGGAAAAGTTGGTTTTGTTTGCCTGGTGCTACAACCGGTCAGTGAGAGTTTCTTTCACAAACCAATGAACGGAGAGGGTGCTACAGTACGCTGTCCACACTCAGCACCAAGCATGTGTTCAGTTAACATAAGCAGCTCTTGTCTTGGGCAGTATTATGAGTCTTCCCAAGGAGGTTTTTATTTCTCTTATGTCTATGTCAAACTCTCGGTCGTTCCCTTTGTCTCTGTCAACATGAAGTCAATGAGTTTGGTGTCGCTGTTGTTCCCTAGTGTTGATCCCATCCCAAACATTAGCCCTGGTCTAGTGCAGCTCCAATCCTTTGTTTCCGTTTTGCTCTGCTGGTCAGTGAATATTAGGGCTGGGCCATATTTCTCATTTCTTCCTTATTTTTCCCTTGCCTGGCTAGTGCAATGCTACTGTTTGCACTCAAATCATTTCGAACTGCACATCAGTCTGGGGATCATGGCCGAAATTTTCGCATGGATTTGGGAACCAATCACAGAACGAGGAGGGACGGCAAGACGATGACGCGCTATTCGACATACAGAAGCTTGTACTTTATTTACGGATAAAAAAAATTGTATTTACGGATCCAACATGACAGCTGCAGACGCGATTGTGTTTTTCGATCAAGCTCGACCTTGTTCTAAATAGTTTAGCTCAAATGTTTACAGCGGGTACGTCATACGTCATCTCATACAATGATATGATTGGCTGTGGCTACGTGCAGACGCATTATAGACATTCGTAGCGCCCAATAGACGACTATGGACGATTGTAAACCACACCTCTCTTACGAGAAAATGAATTGGTGGTGTTAGCCAGGCTAATTTTTCCCAGTTCTTTTCTCTATTTTTCCAAATGTTTTCAACCCAATTTCCCACATATATTTCCCCCATTTCTTCCTGATACCTTTGTTTCTCCAGATCCCCAACCCCCCATGTTTTCCATTTTGTCCCTATTTCTTCCTAATTTTATTCCAGTGTTGTCCCTATTTACCATTTTTTTCTCTCTTATTTATTTATGTTACCATAGTTAACCCATTTCTTGATATTTTTGCATATCTTCCAAACAGCAATTTGGATTATGACCTCGTAGACAATATATTGACCAGCTCTGGTGTATATCAAAAACAAGATGACAGAACTTTAATGACTTTGGATACTGGCATTGTGTCCTTGGGCAAGGCACTGTACCCCAGATTTTTAAAAGAGCTTGTATTAGCGACAGTCGGAGGAGCTGTCGAAGCAGAATATAGCAGCTATGTTAGTTTGTCCCATGGCAACTGTGGGAAAACTGTTGAAAGAATCTGTGGTCATAATCTTTTGGCTGATCTGTATACTCCCAGCTTGTCCACAGGCGTGAATGCGGGTGTTACCAGGCGGTGGCAAACAGCAGGGGCTGTCCGTAAACATGCGGCTGATTCTGGATAAACGGTGAAATCTTCTTTCTGTTTATACAGCCAGGCAGTCTCTTTTTCAAGGGAGTGTGGGAAAACCAAAGATTTAAAAGTAGTTTCAATTGATTCAGTGTTAATTTAGCTGACAAATCTTAGCTTCATTTAAAGGTTTTTCAGTTTTTGACACAATTCAATTCCTTCCACTCATAGTCAACAAACTGTTATTTTTAGTCAACTTGCAAATCCACAAAGGAAAAGGGAAAGAAAGAAAAACTGGTAACACTTTACATTACGGGCCGGTAAGTCCTTGGTACTTAATAATAAGTTATGTACTTCTAGATTCCGTGGTAACTCTTAGTAATGAAGGTTGTACTTTTTGTTTTCCATAATGCTGTTTTATGTTGTTTTATAGTCACACAATCCTAGAAATTATGTCTGTGTGTAGAAGTACCACATTTACTACCTATGAATTGCTGCTGTAGTATTCTTGAATTACCAATAAGTACCACAGATGTATCACTGAAACTACTAGAAACTATCATTTAAAGTATCAAAGTACATAGAAGTATGACCTACATTACTAAGAGTTACCACTGTATCTCATAGTAATGAGAGATACAGTGGTAACTCTGTCTCCCTAACCCTAACCCCTTATGACTTTTAGTACCACAATAATAACCGAGAATTATCACTGTAAATACTAGTACTTACCACTGTAAGTACCACTGTAAGTACCACAACAAGTACCAAGAAGAACCACTGTAATTACCACTATAAGTACCACGGACTTACCGGCCCGTAATGTAAAGTGTTACCGAAAAACTGAAATTTGACATCAACTGTTGCATCAGGAGATGGATCTGTAGCTCCAGCTCAAACATATTTTTAAGCTTTCATTAACAACTTTTTGGCTGATTTGTTTCTCAGCAGAAGTACTACTTTTCTTAATGTATGAATGAATTTGTCGGCAAAATGAACACTGTTTTTACAGTTGAAAAGCAAATCCATTAAAGTGCATATGACAGACTTTCACCACAAGTGTTCTGACGTGGGGAAAACAATCGGTAATACTTTTACACCTACATTTATATCAAATGACAAAACATAACAGTAACTGCAGACTAAATATTAGTATAGTAGTATAGTAGTATAGTATAGTATAGTGTTTTAACCAAATGCAAAGAGACTATAGAAACTTTTCATGTATATTTTGTTTAGATAACTGTTTGGGGCCCCTAAAGGATCACCGGACCCGCTTTGGAAATCACTTTGTGACCCAAATACAGTAAATACTCAAGCAAAAGTAAAAAGGCTGGGTGATATTGGTAAAACCTCATATATCAATATTTTTGGGGACTCAATTACGATTATAAAGCGATATTTTAGCAAAATCAGAAATATGCAAAAATGTGCTGCAAACACATTTACATTGTGTTGCATCTTCATAAGTTGGCTGATAAGTACTTGTACTTAAGTAAATGTAACTGAGTACTGCCTCTGCTATTTGGGAACATGAGAACACTTTTACCTCCAATTTTTTTCATTAAATTGCCACAAATGTAGAATTTGAGAAAATCATTGATTTGACTTACAGCTGCCTGTAGAAACCCACTTCACTGGAGTAAAACCCATCACACAATGAAAACCTGTCACATGCACTTTAACGGCAACGTGCACGACACATTCTGCCTCATATGTCGAAGGGAGAGGAAAAGCACAGGCGTGTGTATGTGTGGGCATGTTACCTGGCAATGACAAACAGCACGCAACTGACCCCCAAGCAAGCCAGCAGAATATACATCCAGATATCAGGCGAGAGCGGGTTGAGGAAAGAGAAGACGCCCGGGTTGGTGCCGTTGGGTTTGCGGTAGAGGATGCTGATGCCCAGGGTCATGAAGGGCTTCGAGAAGTCGATCACCTTCTCACGGACATACGTGATGGCCAGGGGGGCCACCGCCAGGTCGGCTTTCTGCGAGGAAAGGAGAAGTAAAAGGGAGGAGACAGTAGGTGAGGAGAAGAAGTGAGGCAGAGAGGCAGAGGACACAAACACTGACTACAGTGAAGGCTACACTGTGGAACACTCCGAGTCATAGTTACATATGAACATCATTTACATCACTTTGATGCACATTTGGAAGCTTTGTATATGTAGTGAACAACTGAAAGTAAACCTGGCACGGCAACAGATTTTCAATCCCACTTTTTTTACCCAGGATGGAAAAGGCCAGTTGTTTCCTGATTGGACAGTCTCCGACAATAGCAGCCAATGATAAGTGGAGCTGAAACCATGACGTCACCTCCACCAGACATCCATCCATCCACTTCCGCTTTATCCGGGGCCAGGTCGCGGAGGCTGGGGGGGACCCCGAGGCGACACCAGGCCAGCTTGAAGACATAGTCCCTCCAGTGTGTCCTAGCTCTTCCACAAAGCCTTTTCCCAATATGACATGCCTGGAGGCGGCCAGGAGGCATCCGGAACAAATGCCCGAGCAACCTCAGCTACTCCTTTTGACGTGGAGGAGCAGCGGTTCTACTCCAAGCTCCTCCAAGGCAACTGAACTTGAATACAGAACGGTGCGCCCAGCCAGCCTGCAAAAATCGGCCACCTGTATCCGTGACCGTGTGCTATCGGTCACCCAAATCTCATGACCATAGGTGAGGGTAGAAATGTAGCTCAACCAGTAAATCGAGAACTTTGCCTTCGACTTAGCTCCCTCTTCACCACAACAGTCCGATACAGCGACCACATCACAGATGACGCCGCACGATCCGTCTATCGATCTCACGCTCCATCCTTCCCTCACTCGCAAACATGACCCCGAGACACTTGAACTCCTCCACTTGAGTCAAGGACTCCCCACCAACCTGAACTGAACATCACTTTTTGTGACTTTTTGCATTGTCCACAGGACAACACTAGCTTAAACTAACTAACTAACTTTTCATGTGTAAACAAAAGTTGATACTTGTGCGTATTTGACCTTGTAGTGACCCATTGGCTGTATGAGTGGACAGCAGAGCACCTTTACTTTCCATCACAGTGATCTCTAGGATGTTCCAGGATCAGTTGCAAATGCTGATGGAGCCTCTCACCAGAAAACCTACAGAACAATTGATCCTAAAGTGTTGTAGAGACCAATGTGATAGAAGGTAAAGGTGCCATGCTGACCACTCACACAGCCGGTCAAGGTCAAATAGGCAAACAAACCAACTCTTTTCCCCTGCAAAGGTAACCCTTACCTTAGCCTTAACCCTACGGATAGTGGAGTTTGTGTAAGGTAAAGTGCAAGGTCTAGTCTGCATCCCTGAGCATCCCAGTGTCCAGTGCTGATGCATGAAAGCTTTATCCGCTGCACACTTAGCTTTATACACAATTTTATTATTGACACCAAAGGAAGTCAGAGCGGACATGTGTCTCATTAGTATTACAGAATGTGCACATTTAATCATATTCCTCATGTAACGTGGCAAGTGCTTTCTGAACTGAAACGGTAAATGACTGTGTGGGCTGCAGAGCCCCTGTTAGCTTGATACTAATGTTACGCACAGGGTCAAATCCTGTAGTGCACTTGTGCTCAAAGCAAAGCAAGCTTCAGCAAGCTTCATCTCCATGGAGACGAGCTGGTGATGCCCCTCCCCCTGCAGCGTTACAAGTCAGGAATTTCACCAATAAAACCAACCGTGATGAAATGAAACGCTTGCATTTGATCGGAATGATGATAAACTGTTAACTCGGACGGGGAAGGACAGAGCGAGCGAGCGGAGGGGACCAGAGCGAGGCTGAAACAGATGGAGAGTGAGGTGAGGAAGGGTGAAGGGCCTCGAGGGGCCAATAAAAAGACACGGAGCAATCACCTTTATGTGCTGCTGGTGTGTGGACAGCTGCGGGTCAATATGCACACGGCTCTAATCACTAGACATGTTTCTCTTTAACTTCTGTTCAATGACTGCAGTTCAATTACACACCGCTAATTATAGTAAACACGGCATGGAAGCTTCATCACAAAGCGAAGAAGGAAATGCTCATCTCTTTTGAAAATGCTTTTATTAATTTCTTTTACTCCCGCCACGAGACACATGTAGGTAAACATGAAACAAATGCACTCCCGCGTTATCGCTGTGGTGCGTTTTGTCGGCTGATTTATACAAGTTCTGGCGTCGGCTCCCTGGTTTGTGAAAGCAAAAAAGCCTTTTCTATTTGCTGTCCAGTGTTGTTTTCATTAATGAAGACTATAACGAAATGATCTTGTTAACACCTTTTTTTATGGCGTGATGGCGACAGGTTTAAAACACGATGAGATGAGGAGACGAAAATGGGAGAAAGTAGTTCCTCAAACGGTTGGCAACCAGAGCAAACACAGACGGTACCCGTGACACAGAGCGGCGCCGTCTGGCCACATGACCCGCATGCAGCAGGCTCCACCCCCCCATTCTCTCCCCGTGCTCCACCCTGCGCCTGTAGCTTGATGGTTTGTCAAAAGCTTATACTGTAGTCCAGCCTGTCCACCTTCATCCACATTTCTAATACATGAAATCAGACTAAAACTATCCCATTTAGAAATGACTAAAGCATTTTTGTCCAAAACACTGAAACAAAAACTAAGAGTGCTGTCAAAGACAACACTGTTGCTGTCCCGGAGGACACGTTCACATATTTGAAGAACCTCCTTCATCCAACGATTGGACCTCCATCCCTGTCATGATGATGTGGTTTATCCTTTTGTAATGATCAGAAATGGTGGATCTGCGCGGGTTAGTTCTTGGACTGCAGATGGCGCTGTCTGCCAACTTCCCCAAGTAGGAAAAACTGCGCCAAAACATCATGTGAAGAAGAATGAATGCTAAATAACCACCAGCACTGACGGTAAAAATGCAGTACTTCTATCACTTCTATCACTTGTCTCTTCGCCATCGTACTCACGTGGTCGATGAGCTCACGGATCATGCCATTCCACTCGCCCGTGCCCTCGTCCAGGACTCCGTACCTGCCGTCCTCCACCAGTTTGACCTCATAGCGGAACCCCAAGATGGCCGACAGCTCCTTCAGCAGGTCGATGCAGTAGCCCTCGAAGCGGTCGTTCCCGTACAGGGGCTTGTCCGACTTCTTAAACATGACATACGGCTCCTCCTGGGAAACAAAGACCCCGGGTTCATGGAGCAATGGGGTTAATGGAGGAAATACTCATAGTCACAGTTTTATGTGTCACCACATACCATTCTTTAATATTTCCCCCTGAAAAGTCTGTGGGGGAGATTAACTTCTGAAACCAAAGAGTGAGGCTGAGTGGTCAGCGAATGTCCTGGGTCCTTTCGATCCCCAGACCATGCCTTTCTGTGTGGAGTTTGCATATGTCTCTGCCCCATGTCTGGAAGGGTTTCCTCCCCGTTGGTTTCCCTCATCAACCATAAAACATGCACGATGGTGAATTCTCCAGGAGATTCTGACTAGGGCTGGGGACCGTCACATTTTGTTTGTCAATACCAGTACTTTAACGATACTTGGTTTTTGATACCAATACCTGAACTTTACCTATATTAAAATATAGAACCAACATCTAGAACCAGAAACTGAGCAATAATGTGAGTATATTTAAATATATCAGGTATCAGGTTAATATCCAATGTCAAGACGAGTGAAAAATGGGGAATCATATGGGAGAAAAACAGATTTTTTCTATACCAGACTATTGTTTAACTGTACCCAGCCCTAATTCTGACCATTTCCTGGGTGCTGCACTGCGGTCGCCCACTGCTCTTCATGGTTTGCCCCAGCGGCATCGAAGGATTGGTTGAATGCTGAGAGCAAATCAAGCACCTTAAAGAAGAACTAAGTAACTTGTTTGCCTTAATAAGTCCTTTTTGTAGTCCCTCTGGGGGTAATACAAAGTGTTAAAAGGATGATTGGGGGATCTTTTATCTCCACCAATGTCTCTCCACACACTTCCCTCCTTTTCACCCTGAACTATCCAGTCAAATAAAGCCTATGGGCCTAGCCTGGTGTTGTAGTGTAGCCCCATGGTGCATGCAGCAGTGTCTCCTCACCAGGATGGTGGAGACGCGCAGGGACTTGTTTGCCAGCGAGTCGGTGACGTTAGCTGCTTTGCTTTTGTGGCTGTCTGTCATGTTGAGGCCGTTGGGGGGATCCCATGTTCCGATCTGTCCAAAACAAGACAGGCACACATCAGTTAGCGTCGTTCCTGCATGTTGCGGGGTTCCGCCTCTACACAAATGATATGGCTTAGTCAGATTTGTGTCAGGTGACTTTATTGTGCTGGTCCGCCCAAAAAGTGCAAAAATAATAGTTTTACCAGGTTTCAGATCCACGTGCAGTGCTAGTCCGGCCTTTTCAGCTTTCCTGGAGCTGGTACCTGCGTTGCACTCAGCTCCCCTTCATACACACACACTGCTCTTGTGGTGCTGAAGGCCCCCTCATATAGTATGAAGCCCCTCCCACAACACAATTAACTGAGAAAACCAACGGTTTCTCTACATACAGAAACCAAATCACAAAGTAATTAAGTTGGAAAAATCACCAAAATAACTAAAGACAATAATCTGTATACTAACCACTCAAAATATCCCAAACAAGAAAAATACAATAATTTCCTACGGAAAACATGAAGTCACGTGATGTTCTGTGACGTCACCTGAATGTGCCCTGCGTATCACGCAACATAATGCGGAAGACGCCTTCACTCGGGTTGGCTGTGTGAGGGTGTGCGTGTGCTGTATACTGGAGAATAATCTATGGATGGAAAAAGGTTCGAGCAGCAGCCAAGTGTGCACCCATGGCGGCTGCGGTGGCTGAGAAGAACCCAGAGGACAGCGGTAAACAGTCTACATGGTAAGGGAAAGTTGTTCTGGGTGAGTGTGCGTGTGTGTGCGTGTATACAGGTGTGTTAGCGTCGTGGCCTCCCCGCGATAGCGAGCGGCTGCTCCGTCACACTGCAGATTTGATATTCTGAACACACTTTGGGGAGGAGAGGAATAAATACAAGAGACTGAGGTGCAATTACATTCCTTATTACCAATCCAGGACCACGTGATTTCTAGCATGGCAGGGAGACGCTGCAGGTGTAAATTCAGAGATATCAAGTTAAACATTTTACTGTAGATTACTGCTATAAACATGAGAATTTATCATGAGAGGTTTTCAGAGGGGATTTGTTTAGCTTTTTTTATGAGCTAATGATAAGTGAAAAAAAATATTTATAAATCAGGGAGGGAATAGATAATAGATAAATCCACCTTAATGTGGTGGAGGGGTATGAGCACCTGGATTATCCTGGGAGCTCTGTTTTCGGGGGCTTCATGCCCCTGTTTTAGTCTCCCATGGCAAACAGGTCCTAGGTGACGAGTCAGACAAAGAGTGGATAAGAAGCTCCTTATAAGAGACCAACAGGCCCGGTTAGAACTGTGAGGCCGTCCTTCTGTGGACCCACCACCTGCAGGCTAAACAGCTGCCCCCACGACTCGGCAATGGACAAGTGGAAGAAAATGGATGGATGGATGGATGGATGGATGGATGGATGGATGGATGGAAATAACCTTCAAAAATATTGTAAAGTCCAGGACTGTCATTTGTGAATGAATATGTGTGGGAAATGTTGTAGTTACTTCCTGGAAATCTCCGGCTCGCTTGCGACAAAACGTCATAAATAAGCATCATAAAGGATGAGTTTGGTCTTTTTTATACTTTGACATTAAAACTAAGATGTTACGGGAGAAAACTCAACATTGACCACTGTGTAAAACATTTATGTTTTCACCTGCAGCGCCTGGCGCCAATGGATTTGTGTGCACTAGAACCTGGATGTGGTGACCTCCACATTTTTAATTGGCTGTTACCAAATCCATAAGTCATCCCAGGACACGTTTTAAGCATTTCTGCATTATTATGGCACCTTTGATTTGTTAACATGCTGTTAGCTGAAATGAAGATGGGTCATTGAAATTAAGGTATTTCTAATTTGCCATATTCGTGACACATGCCCATATTTATCATGGTTTCATTGCTAAACCGATAATGATTCACCTTCTCCAGCCCGTCCTCTTTAAGGCTGATGACGTCCAGGTCGAAGTCTGTCCTCAGTCCGTTTGACCTGTTGAAGAGGACCCGCCCCGTCAGGCCGTCCCACTGGGCCTGTGTGGGCAGAGAGGATCAGTGCAATGAACAGATTTTTAGAAACGCCTCTCAGTCATCCAGGAGATTCACATTGTATTAAACGTTTTCAAAGCAGGCACCTTGGCTGGAAGATGCTGAGTCACATAGAGATATACAGAGGATTAGTGGTGGGTTTTTCTAAGGCCAATGCCGACATGCACCACCGATTTTTAAAAGGTCTCATCTATAATCCTGTGTATGAGGCTTCTTAACAGTTAAATGTATCGGGGTGAACTGTGACAGCAGGGGGCGCTCTGGGTGTGATTTATTCAGGACACTCCTAAGTAGCTACTTCAGAGGGAGCTCGTTTGAAAGACAAATAAGTTTTTTTCTCTTACGGTTCCGAAATTATAATCAAAAGTCTGCAACATCAAATATGAAATACAATCAAATATGAAATACTGTATTGTTTTCAAAGTGCGTTATCAATAAAGCTGGCATGGTATACCATCTCGGGGGCTGGATCTGGCCCGCGTGCCGCATGTTTAACATCCATGGCCTAAACGTTTCGATAAGTACACTGCGTTCCAAATTATTATGCAAATGACATGTTTCTAAGATTTTCTAAATTGTCAACTCAAATGAGAGTCAACATAATTTTCAAGTCTTTAACTGGTCGAGGATCATTTAAATGTGGTGGAAAAAAATTCCTAGTGATAACAGTATTTTTTTCAAAAATAAATATAGTAAAAACCTCAAAATCCACTGTTCCAAATTATTATGCAACTCATCGTTTCAATACATTTTAAAGCTTGTAATTAACTGAAAATGGTCATTTGTTGAATTTGTAGCATTAGGAGGTCATATTTACTGAAATCAAAAGCTTTTTCAATAAAAAAAATATTAACAGGTCAAGTTATATTTCACCATAGGAGCCCTTGTGTGATAGCTGCTTCAAAATTCTTAAATCCATTAAACTTGTGAGTTTTTGTAGAGTTTCTGCTTGGATTTCTTTGCAGGATGTCAGAATAACCTCCCAGAGCTGCCGTTTGGATGAAAACTGCCTCCCACCTTCATAGAAGTATTTTTTGTTGAGGCTCCAAAGGTTCTCAATAGGGTTGAGGTCAGGGGAGGAGGGGGTCCACATCATGAGTTTCTCTCCTTTTATGCCCATAGCAGCCTAACCTGGCTAACACCAGGCTGCTGTGTGCGCTCGAATTATTTCGAACTGCACGACAGCCTGGGGACCATGGCCGAAATCTCCGGTGGATTTGGGAACCAATCACAAAGCGAGGAGGGACGGCAAGACGATGACGCGCTATTCGATATATGGAAGCTTGTAGTTTATTTACGGATAATAAAAAAAAAGTTTATTTACGGATCCAACGTGACAGCAGCAGACACGATGGTATTTTTTGATCAAGCTTTAGACCTTGTTCTAAATAATTTAGCTCAAAAGTTTACAGCGGGTACGTCATACGTCATCTCATACGATGATACGATTGGCCATGGCTACGTGCAGACGCATGAGACTTTTTTTTTTTTTTTTTCGTATCGCCCAATAAACGAGTATGGACGATCGTAAACCACACCTCTCCTACGAGAAAATGAATTGGTGGTCCCCAGACTAAATATCACTTGTGATTTTAGTCTGGTGTTAGCCAGGCTAATAGCAACCAGTGATGCAGAGGTATTCTTTGCAGTAGGACATGGTGCGTTGTCATGCATGAAGATGATCTTGTTCGGGAAAGCACGGCTCTTCTTTTTGTAGCATAGAAGACAGTGGTCAGTCAGAAACTCCACATATTTTTCAAAGGTCATTTTCACACCTTCAGGGAGCCTAAAAGGGCCTAATGGGGCCGACCAGCTCTCTCCCCATGATTCTGGCCCAAAACATGACTCCGCCACCTCCTTATTGACGTCACAGCCTTGTTGGGACATTGTGGCCATTCACCAACCATCCACTCCTCCATTGATCTCACCATCCAGGGTTACACGGTGCTCATCAGTGAACAAGACTGTTTGAAAATGAGTCCTCATGTATTTCTGAGCCACTGCAGCCGTTTCTGTTCATCAGCTTCAATTAACAGTTTAGGAGAGGCCCGGATAGAAGGTTTATGCACAACTGCAGCCTCTGGAGGGTCCTACACCTTGATGTTTGGGAGACTCCAGAGGCACCAGTAGCTTCAAATACCTGTCTGCTGCTTTGTAGCATCTGTTCTCTTAATCTGATGTGTTTGTCTGGCAGAAACCGTCCTCATTGTGCCTTTATCTGCACAAACTGGAGTGTGCTCTGAATCATCCACAAATCAAAAGGTTTTCATACCTAGACCAAGGCATTCAACTACTTCACGCTTTTCATCAGCAGACAGACCCTTTTTCTTTCCCATATTGCTTGAAAATGATGATCTGCATAATAAAGTGGAACACCCTTTTTCAGTAGTTTTTCCCTTAACTGGGCTTAACCTGAAAACTAATCATCCCAGGTCTGAGATTAATGTCTGTGATTCATAGAGCCCCAAGACACGATGCCATCCATGAGTTTCATTATTATTATTATTATTTTTTTACCTTTTTGACACAAAAATCCAATTTGCATAATAATTTGGAACGCAGTGTAGTAGCCTATCGTTTCCAAATGACAACAAGACTTGGCCAAATAGGCTTGTGTAATGTCCGCCTGGCCTTGTGGGTAAGTGGGTGTGTACCTCTTTGATGAGGTTGATGAAGCGTCCTCCAAACCTCCAGGGCTTGTGTCTGTTGCACTGCAGAGAGCTGACTGTGATCTGCTGGGCCTGCTGAACTGCCACGGCGACCACGTGCACCGCGTCGTACATCAGCGCCGCGTCCGTCTGTCAAACAAAACAATATATTACACATACTTAGGTTGCATTCACGCCTGAGACTCGGGTCAAATGGGACTAAATAAGAGAAATCCTCTGCATGCCTGGAGAAAATCAAAACCTTCTACAGGAGACGTGATGAAAAGCTGAAACCTGCTCATCTGATTGGACGATTAAACTCCACTTCCTTTCACTGTCTCTTGTTTACAAAAAGGATCGGTATCAGATAATGACTGTGTTGGTTTTCTTTTCGCACTTTTTAATACCTGGCAACAGCAATGGGCTCATTATGAGCAGCAGACGAGGCAGTGGACCAGGAAGATATTTTTCTTCACTGGAGCTCTTCTTTCTCATCGAGTGGCACAGCCGTTAGCACTTGTGCTTCACAGCCAGATGATTGCGGGTTTGAGGCTTGTTCTCCCCGGATACCCCGGTTTCCCCTACCACTAAAAACATGTACAATGTAGTGTGTGAGTGAGTGGTTGGTGGTGGTCAGTGGGGCTGATGGCACAGACTGACCACCACCAAGTATGGAGTGAATGAATAGTGACTACAGCGTGGCACTTTGAGACACTTGGCAACACAAGCTTGAAAAGCGCCAAACAAGTGTAAGCCACTTGTCCTGGCTGTGTCTAAAGAGGTTAAAGGTTAGTGAATGTGAGCTTTAATCAAAGCTAAGTGCAGTCCAGAGGAATAAACTCGTATGTGTATGTTATTAGGATCTCAGTCATCCATGTCACTCTTTTGAAAGGCCTATCGTAAGATCCCATCTCTACTTCGGGTAGTTTTCCCCTCATCTTTGTCAGACTTCCATCACCAAAGCCTTGAGTCATTGCTGGTTTGTCAGACAACACAGACGCTGGTGCAACACTCGCGATCCGTTTCCACAGACTGAAAAGTGACAGCCACTTGACAAAACCGCAGCAATCTGTCATCATCCAACAATTTGAAAACTCTGTGATCCTTGGAGGAATAAAACCCAGTCAGGCCGGGCCGGGCCGGGCCGAAAGTGACAGAGACAATCTTCCCAAACCAGAATGCATTTATTTCACAAAAAGAACACATTTTCCCAAGGCCGGCCTTGGGCATAGGGGACCCAGGCTACCTAAGGCGCCATCTGCTGGAGGGGGCGCTCAATTATGTTTTAATTTTTGAACCCCAGGAGGTCCATGCTCCCACCATCTAACATCTCTGATTTTCGGACATAACTTTGGAACAGAAAGTGATAGAGACTCTTTTGTGTCAGAAACTAGAAATTTGAAATGACCCCCACCCTCATCCTTCTGTAACATCGTGGTGAAAAGAGGCTCCTCCTCTAATATACCTGTTGTGCACACGTTTCATGAAGCACATGCTCAGATTATTTTTTTATTATTAATAGATAACCATAAGAAGAATGTCAATCAAAATAAAATAAAATGAATCGAGCCTTTTCTATTTCCAAAGCGTGTCCAAAAGGATTGGGATAGAAAAATACTCACACAAAAAAACAATAGAATGCTGTTAGTTAATTCAGAAAAAGTCTTTGTGCATGTGCGCTAGAGACACACACAGAAATGTAAATGATTTTATTTGATTACATATATTTAGTGTAAGGGCTGCAAACATGACTTGTTTTATGTTTTAAAATCAACATTTGTTTGTGTGTGCAAAGCCTTCCCTCATCCTTCACCACCAATTCTGGGGATTTGAATTGATTTTAATTTTATCAATATCAATGCCATTGATCATTTCTGTTATCGTTCTGGTTCTTTGTCGATTCCAAAGCGAGGAGAAGAGCAAAGCAAAAAAGTCTTTCAGCACACTCCTACGTTTATCCGGAAACAGAAAATGCTTTCCTCATCTCACCTTTGACCTTACCAAATACCTGCAAAAAAGCCTTATTCCCCCACTTTCAAAAAATATGAGAATAGATTTGAGTAAACAAGCTGGAGCCAATAGCAAGCCTGTGGACGCATCTGCAGCTACAGAGCCTTTCATTGCGGTGAAGTCCATATCTTCTGATGAATGTAGCATGCTCCTTTAAATCCCTGTATTACGCCCATCACTTTGACAGTATTTTTCGGTCCACCACAGTGCCCCCTCTCCTCCCTCCTCCCCGCTCCGGTCTGTTGCCATAGTGCACTGTGCTGATTGTTGGTGACAGGTTCTGATGACCCACAGCGAGCGTGTGAGGCGTGAGTCACACAGCACACTGTCTGCAGGTTCACACAGACACACACAGACTGCATACGAGGGCAGGTCCTGATGCTTGAAAAACGCCATTAGGAATAGCACTTTTCACCAGTGGGATCAGATTTGTGATTCATGTTTTTCAAATCAAGCTCTGGATCATTGTCAGCATGTCCTGGAGCATCAACACCTGAGAGAAGGTCTTCTGACAGGTTCAGTACGTGGCGGGACAGAGCGTTTTGTGAGTTCCAACAGCCCAAACTGAATCGTCCAAAGGTGGTTCAGGGCTGCTCCAGTCTGGCCACTTCAGTGTTTAAGTCTTTGGCAGTTGGCTTGTTTGACTGGTTTGATGGTGGGTGGGAGGTTGACATGTTACGCACGGCTACACATTGATTTAATAAGGAAGCGTGCACTCTCAAGCAACCGCAAAAGCAGAAACAAAAGAAAAGTGATCGCATACAGTGGGAACCAGTTGTTTACATCTAAAAAGGCACATTTGCATTTTTTTCTCACTGTCTGACACGAAACCTGAATTAACTTTTATTTTCAACTAGAATAAAAAACAAAAAAAGATCTAACTCGGGTGAAACGTTTTGGATTTTCTTCCACAAGCTTCTCACAGTAGTTGGCAGGAATTTTGATCCATTGCTCCAAACAGTACTGGAGTAACTGAGACACATTTGTAGCCACCTTGCGTGCCTATGCCTTTTCAGCTCTGCCCGGACATTTTCACCTGGACTGAGATCAGGACTTTGTGATGACCACTTCAAAACATTGACTTTGTTTTCCTTAAGACACTTTGTGACCAGTATTGGCAGATTGCTTTGGGTCGTTGTCCATTTGGACCCATCTGCGCCCAAGCTTTAACTTGCTGGCTGATGTCTTTATTTATTGGTTTATTTGATGGGCCAGTGCACGTTAATGAACCTACATGGGTCTCATGCATGTAAACAAGCCACACCGGATTCCCCCATGCACACTCTCAAACACACTCTCATTCATATTTCCACATAGAGTTCTTTCTTCAGGATGTCACTTATTTTGTGAAGTGCATCAGTCCTTCTTTTGGCACAGAACCTTTTTTTGTCTCGACTACCCCTTGAGTTTATACATTTATACTCCGAGTACAAAGTGACCAACTAAACAAAAATATTTCAGTATTTAAGAGTGTGTCGTGTTCAAAATGAAGCTAACATACTCTCCAATAAAACCTTTTGAAAAACATAACTAGAACTAACTTTACTTTGAAATCAAATTGGAAATTGTACTCAGTTTCACTTTCTTCTTTAATCGGAATGAATTCCAAGTCCTAAGTGCTCAAGTCCCCGTACCCCTGGTTGGGAAACACTGGTCTAGACCACTGTACCGCCCAATGAAAGACGGCTGTTCGTAGAGATCTAGCCTGTTACTTGCCTTCCACCCGATCAGGGGATTAGGGTTATGTTTAGGGTGAGGAACGGCCGATGTGATGGCAGTTGTGTTCACTCACTCAGATCTCACACATTTAGAAACTAGAAGGTCTTGGCTTTCAAATGAGGTGCCACACTGGCATATAGGCTGTAAGCTCTCCTGTCAAAACGCTTTGAGATTTGAATATGCATAATTGCTAACAACCTGCAACAGCTGCAACCCTAATCCTCAGATCCTACTACCATATTCCTTTGCCTGACTTTACCATAAAATTTGCCGTAACATGCGACCTTCCAAAATCCCACCAGACCTAGATCAAGTTCAAACACAACTAAAATATATCCAAATTTGTTCTAAAGTATGTCTAAAGTGTTGACCAGGGCTTTCCAAATACCGTATCTCACAAGCTTAACAGTGCAGTTCTTACAAAGTGTTCCCAATGTCTGTCTCGCCTCTCGGCAAGAACAGTCGAACCCGCCTTGTGAAATAAATGTCCTCTTTTAGTCTCCCCTGTGAATGCTCCATATTGTTTTTACTTAAAGCACTCAAACCTCCCCGCGGACCAGCGCCGCCTCTGCCATAACCGCCCGGATCACTCGCAAATTGTTTATTTTCTCTCCCCCAAAATTGAACGCAGCCGTCCAACGCGCAAAGCCGCCATTTATTTCCTCCGTTCCCTCGATGCCAGCTCATCTTTCTCCTTCCTCCATCACAGGGAGAGTCCAGGAAGCGTTCGGCGGCCGCCCAGAGAGGAGCGGCAAGGACGGGCGGGCGGGCGATGGCGCGGTAAATCACAGGAGCGGGACAGACGTGACGGATGGCAGGGGTACCGAGCCGACGACGAGGGGAGATGCCTCAAAATGCTTGTTAGCGGAGGCCAGGGCTAACAGACGGGTTTCAATCATCCACACAAACAATCGAGCACATCCCAAAGGTTGCAATTACTTTGACAATGTAATGCCTTCACATTCCGTCTCTCGGAGGTCTCATAATGAAAGCAGCTTCAGTTGGGCGCCCGACAAATGTGTTCTGATTCTCACATTAGCTGAGCAGTTCATTAGGGCATCTCCGAGTCTCCGGTAGAGGCTGGAGTTTGAAAGCTGGTGGGAGGGTGGTAATAAAACTATCCCACCGTCACAATAGCACAATCAAAGAATCAGGAAACAATTGTTAATTCACAACTTTGTCACATGTCACCAACAAGAAGCGTATAATAGCAATATTGTTGAATTGTGGGACTAAAAATCAAATCAAACAACAGCAATTGTCTGTAGTTTCAAGTGTCTATTTTTCCTCCAGTGAACGCTTTTCTAGCTTATCTTCAACTGTCTTTTGTATAACACAGCGAGCTTTCATGGGTGAATAAATACTTTTTCTGCCCGTAGTACAGAGTGAATGGGGGGGTTTCATCGAGCTGTCAGAGCTACCCATGATACAGGATAAAGTGGGTACAATAGAGAGTAAACAAGCCCTGTCAGTCCGGTTGGACAGTGACACAGGCGCCCCAGAGTGATGAGTTCGGAAGCGGTGAGGCTTCATGAAACCCCGTTCAGCCGGAGCCACAGAACATGCATGTTTTGCAGCATTGTTTTGAAACACATGCGCTTTGGGCCTTCGTCCCAGCACCGAATCGCCCCAAATCCAGACGGCCGTCGCTACAGTTCATTCTTCAGTGTTTTCTCAAACGTTAATGCACCTGGAAGTGTTTTGAATGTGCATATTCAAATCTAAAATCTGTCTTGTGAGGAAATCTTTTATTGAGTTTGTAATGTATATTAGTATTATTATAATATCGTTTCGCAATACTTTTTGCTGGAATACCAAGTATCGTTACAACACTTTCAACACTTGTGTTTGGAGGCATTAGGCACTGCTTTGTTTTCTACACAAAATATACATTTAATCATAATCAAATAAGATAAGATAAGATAAGATATATGACCCGAGGAGCTATGTTGTCTGGGGCTTTATGCCCCTGGTAGGGTCTCCCATGGCAAACAGGTCCGAGGAGACGGGTCAGACGAAGAGCAGCTCACAAGACTCCTATGGACAATGAAAGAACAAGGACCGTGACGCCGCCCGGCATGGCGCAGCCGGGGCCCCACCCTGGAGCCAGGCCTGGGGTTGGGGCTCGAACTCGAGCGCCTGGTGGCCGGGCCTTTGCCCACGGGGCCCGGCCGGGTACAGCCCGAAGAGACGGCGTGGGCCCGCCCTCCTGTGGACTCACCACCCGCAGAGGGATCCGTAGGGGTCGGGTGCAGAGAGGACTGGGTGGCAGTCGAGGCCGGGTGCCTCGACGACCTGGTCCACATGCGCAGCTTCTGGCGTTCGGGACATGGAACGTCACCTCGCTGGGGGGGAAGGAGCCTGAGCTTGTGCGGGAGGTTGAGAGATACCGGCTAGATATAGTCGGGCTCACCTCCACGCACAGCTTGGGTTCCGGATCCCAACTCCTGGAGAGAGGCTGGACTCTCCATTTTTCTGGAGTTGCCCGCGGGGAGAGGCGGCGGGCTGGGGTGGGTTTGCTCATATCCCCCCAGCTCAGCCGTCACGTGTTGGAGTTCACCCCGGTGGACGAGAGGGTCGCGTCCCTACGCCTTCGGGTCGGGGACAGGTCTCTCACCGTTGTCTCGGCCTACGGGCCCAACATCGGTGCAGAGTACCCGGCCTTCTTGGAGTCCCTGGGAGGGGTACTAGATAGTGCTCCGACTGGGGACTCCACTGTTCTGCTGGGGGACTTCAACGCCCACGTGGGTAACGACAGTGAGACCTGGGAGGGAGTGATTGGGAGGAACGGCCTCCCCGATCTGAACCCGAGTGGTGTTCTGTTATTGGACTTCTGTGCTAGTCACGGTTTGTCCATAACGAACACCATGTTCGAGCACAAGGGTGTCCATAAGTGCACGTGGCACCAGGACACCCTAGGCAGGAGGTCGATGATCGACTTTGTAGTTGTGTCATCTGATCTCCGGCCGCGTGTCTCGGACACTCGGGTGAAGAGAGGGGCTGAGCTGTCAACCGATCACCACCTGGTGGTGAGCTGGATCCGCTGGCAGGGGAGGAAGCCAGTCAGACCTGGCAGGCCCAAGCGTGTCGTGAGGGTCTGCTGGGAACGTCTGGCGGATCCCTCTGTCAGTGGGGTCTTCAACTCCCACCTCCGGAAGAGCTTCACCCAGATTCCGGGGGAGGCGGGGGACATGGAGTCAGAGTGGACTCTGTTCTCCTCCTCCATTGTCGATGCGGCTGCTCGTAGTTGTGGCCGTAAGGTCTCTGGTGCCTGTCGCGGCGGCAATCCCCGAACCCGGTGGTGGCGCCCGGAAGTAAGGGATGCCGTCAAGCTGAAGAAGGAGTCCTACCTGGCCTTGTTGGCTTGTGGGACTCCTGAGGCAGCTGAGAGGTACCGGCAGGCCAAGCGTGCTGCGGCTCGGGCGGTCGCAGAGGCAAAAACTCGTGTCTGGGAGGAGTTCGGGGAGGCCATGGAGGAAGACTATCGGTCGGCCTCGAAGAGATTCTGGCAAACCATCCGGCGCCTCAGGAGGGGGAAGCAGTGCTTCACCAACACTGTTTACAGTGCGGGTGGGGGGCTGCTGACCTCGACTGGGGACGTCGTCGGGCGGTGGAAGGAGTACTTCGAGGACCTCCTCAATCCCGTCGTCACGTCTTCCAATGAGGAAGCAGAGGCTGGGGGCTCGGAGGTGGGCTCGCCCATCACCGGGGCTGAAGTCACCGAGGTGGTGAGAAAGCTCCTCGGTGGCAAGGCTCCGGGGGTGGATGAGATTCGCCCTGAGTACCTTAAGTCTCTGGATGTTGTAGGACTGTCTTGGCTGACACGTCTCTGCAACATCGCGTGGCGGTCGGGGACAGTGCCCCTGGATTGGCAGACCGGGGTGGTGGTCCCTCTCTTTAAGAAGGGGGATCGGAGGGTGTGTTCCAATTACAGAGGAATCACCCTCCTTAGCCTCCCCGGTAAGGTCTACTCCAGGGTGCTGGAGAGGAGGATCCGGCCGATAGTTGAACCTCGGATCCAGGAGGAACAATGCGGTTTTCGTCCTGGTCGTGGCACACTGGACCAACTCTATACCCTCCGTCGGGTGCTTGAGGGTTCATGGGAGTTCGCCCAACCAGTCCACATGTGTTTTGTGGACCTGGAGAAGGCGTTCGACCGTGTCCCTCGTGGTGCCCTGTGGGGGGTGCTCCGGGAGTATGGGGTCCGGGGCCCTCTGTTAAGGGCTGTCCGTTCCCTGTATGACCGCAGCAGGAGCTTGGTTCGCATAGCCGGCAGTAAGTCAGACCTGTTCCCGGTGCGTGTTGGTCTCCGCCAGGGCTGCCCTTTGTCACCGGTTCTGTTCATTACTTTTATGGACAGAATTTCTAGGCGCAGCCAGGGGCCGGAGGGTGTCCGGTTTGGGAGCCTCAGAGTCTCATCTCTGCTGTTTGCGGACGATGTTGTTCTGATGGCTTCAACGAACCAGGACCTCCAGCACGCTCTGGGGCGGTTTGCAGCCGAGTGTGTAGCGGCCGGGATGAGAATCAGCACCTCCAAATCCGAGGCCATGGTTCTCCACCGGAAAAAGGTGGCTTCCCCTCTTCAGGTCGGTGGGGAGTCCTTGCCTCAAGTGGAGGAGTTCAAGTATCTCGGGATCTTGTTCACGAGTGAGGGACGGATGGAGCGTGAGATCGACAGACGGATCGGTGCGGCGTCAGCAGTGATGCGGTCGCTGTATCGGTCTGTCGTGGTGAAGAGGGAGCTGAGTCGGAGGGCAAAGCTCTCGATTTACCGATCGATCTACGTTCCCACCCTCACCTATGGTCATGAGATTTGGGTAATGACCGAAAGGACAAGATCGCGAATACAAGCGGCCGAAATGAGTTTCCTTCGCAGGGTGGCTGGGCGCACCCTCCGAGATCGGGTGAGGAGCTCAGCTACCCGGGAGGAGCTCGGAGTAGAGTCGCTGCTCCTTCACGTCGAAAGGAGCCAGCTGAGGTGGCTCGGGCATCTGTTCCGGATGCCTCCTGGTCGCCTCCCGCGGGAGGTGTTCCAGGCATGTCCTAGTGGGACAAGGCCTCGTGGAAGACCCAGGACACGGTGGTGGGACTATGTCTCCGAGCTGGCCTGGTGTCGCCTCGGGGTCCCCCCAGAACAGCTGGAGGAGGTGTGTGTGGATCGGGAAGTTTGGGCATCTCTGCTGAGACTGCTGCCCCCGCGACCCGGCCCCGGATAAAGCGGAAGAAAATGGATGGATGGATGGAAGATAAGATAAGATAAGATAAGATAAGATAAGATAAGATAAACCTTTATTGATATCACAAAGGAGAAATTCACTTGTTACAGTCGGCGTTCAAGAAGAAGAGTTAATAAAGTATGATTAATAAATCATCATGTAATTAAAAAGGAGTGAAGTCTATATCCTGGTTTAACCTTGGATATTGTGGCTCCAAGTGTATCGATCCAGCAGGTCTCTCGATGCCAAATGTCAAAAGGCATTTGGTATATAAACTTTGGACGCACTGCTTTCTTTTTTACACATTCTTAAGTAAATATATTACTTTTCAAAATGACTCACTGTATTGCAATACATAACGGATCGGCCCCTGAGTATTGTGGGGCGTATCAGATCGTCCAGTCCTAATATACAGTATATGATGCTGAGGAACCAAAGCACTATTATAGTTCCTTTAATTCCTGCACGTGTTTAGATGTGAAGGATCAGGAGTCCCCAGGGAGAGCGAGGCACAAACCCCTCTCCACCCAGAGGGACGTCCGCTGACCGACAAAACAACAGTCTGCGCTTACAGGCACGGCTCATTTCTCCCAGGAGTGAGTTTATCTGCATGTGTGAGCCCACGTCATCTGCATTCTGCCCCGCGCTGCATTTGGCTCCTGCACATTAGCATAGGCCTACACAGCCCCCCTCTCTGGGTGACAGCCCACAGTCAGTGATGGATGCTCTCCGCAGCACTCCTCTGTTTACACATATCATATCCATCTGATTAGCCTGGATGGGATTAGCACTGACCTGTTCCCCAGCAGTACGCCCTGCCGCGCTAAACATGCTAATGCGCGCGCTAACGCACACATGAACACGCACGCCGAGCACCAGCAGCAGGACCAGAGGCGCCGCAATGTCAGTCAGAGAGGAGAGAGGAGAGAGGAGCTTTGTTTACTTCAGGCTAAGCAAGGAGGGAGGGAGAGAGAGGGATGGTAGATGATGGAGGAAAAGAGAGGAGGGGGCGGGAGAGGAAGAGAGATGGGGAGGATAGAAGAAGAGGGAGAGAAAAGGGAGGAGAGGGGAGAGAGAGAGTGAGAGAGAGAGTGAGAGAGAGGAAGGAAAGGGGCAAAGAGAGGGACAGAGAAAAGAGAGAAGTGAGTGAGAGAGAACAACAGAGAGAAAGAGAGAAGGAGATGGGGAGGATAAAAGAAGACGGAGAGGGAGAGAAGAGGAGGAGAGTGTGTGAGAGAAAAGAGGGAGGAGAGGGGAGAGAGGGAGAGAGAGCGGAAGGAAAGGGGGGGAGAAAGGGACAGAGATGGTACATGACAGAGAAAAGAGAAGAGGGAGTGATAGAGCGAGAACAACAGAGAGAAAGAGAGAAGTTGATGGGGAGGATAGAAGAACACGGAGAGGGAGAGAGAAAGAAGAAAGAAGAAGGAGAGAGAAGGGGGAGGGAAAAGTGAGGAGAGAGAAGGGAGAGAGAAATCTGAGGAGAAAGAGAGACGGAAGAGGGAGAAGAGGGAGAAGAGGGAGGGGGAGGAGAGAAAAGGGGAAGCGAGAGACAGAGAGAGAGAGGGAGGAGAGAAGGACAGAGGAGGGGGAGAGTGAGACAGAGAAGAGGAAGGGGAGGGGGAGAGAGAAGTGAGGAAAGGGGAGAGAGGAAGAGTGAGACGGAAGAGCGAGAAGAGGGAGGGGAGGGGGAGAGAGAGAAGTGAGGTGAGGTGAGAGAGGAAGAGTGAGACAGAAGAGAGAGAAGAGGGAGGGGGAGAGAGAGAAAAGTGAGGAGAGGGGAGAGAGACAAAGGAGGGAGAAGAGGGAGGGGGAGGAGAGGAGGAATGGGAGAGAGAGAGAGAGAGAGAGAGAGGGAGAGAGGGAGAGAGAGAGGGAGGGGTGTGCAGAGAAGGACAAAGGAGGGGGAGAATGAGACAGAGAAGAGGGAGGAAGAAAATGAGGAACAAGAGTGAGGAGGGGGGGGAAGATAATGAAAAAGAAAGCAAGAGAGGAGAGAGTGAGAGAGAGAGAGAGAGAGAGAGAAGAGATCGGGAGGAAAGAAGGAGACTGAGGGACATAAGGAGAGGGAGCAAGGGAGAAACAGAGAATAGAGAAAGGAGAGAGAAAGAAATGTGAGGAGAGAGGGAAGGGAATCTTATTTGTATAGCGCTTTTCACATGACACAAGTCAGCCAAAGCGCTTCACACATTATTACAGCACAATCAAATCATCAAATAAAAGAGTGCAGGAGGAGAGCAAGAGAAGGAAGGGAGAACAAAGATCCAAGAGGGGTGGAGAGTGAGTGGAGGGAGTAGAGAGGAAAGATAGAGGGGGATATTAGGCATTTGTGTCAGACGTGCTACAGACAGATGACACACACTGCTGCGTTCAGGGAAATTAGAATTATGAACTTCACCTTGGCAGTCATTAAGAAACGATAGCGTTTGCAACATTTGAATCAAACATCATTTCATCTGATAGTTAGTACACATAGTTCGGTATAGGGAGGCACAATGTATGTATCAAGATAGCATTTTCAATAGTCATCATGAGCGAGACAGAAGCATGAGCGAGAGTTTAGCAGAGAGAAGCAAGAAAACTAAAGTTATATCTACACGACGACAGACTGGATACAGTTTCAAAATCAAAAACTCGATGAACACGGATTCAGCTCAGTTAAAGCGTGCAACCACAGGAAGCCTTTGTGTGTTCTGTGACGCTACCCCACATGATAGAACAAGACTGGAGAATGAAAAATGTGCAGGAAACTTTCTGGAGAGCAAACATTAACATAGCATTTCATTGGATTTACGATCCATGACGAGGAGGTGAAATTATTCTTCAGACCCCACAGGACTACAGCAGGACTACAATGGAGGCTAATTCTGCGGCGTTCTTGTCCGTGTCACCTGTGTCTCGCTGTGGGGCAGAGGAATGGAGCATTGCGCTGTAAAGGTCATTCTAAGGTCAGTAGACACTGGCGCTGTGATGTCATCGTTTTAGTAAAAGTTGCAGAGACTCTGTAACAATGAAGTCACGGCGTTTTCAGGTCTTTCCACTCCGGGACCTTGTCTGGAAAATGATCCTTTACAGAATAAAACCAAAGCATGCTTGGTGTGGATGATACACGGGTGATATGTTGATAGAATCTTATAACATTTAGTCTTGAGCTTGACTTGGTGTTGACAGGGCTTAGTTGTGCATGGCAAAAGGAGCACAAGGCACGACTGCCCAAGAATGACAGAAGCAAGCGATCTGAACCTGAAAACAGAGCTCATGGAGACAATATAATCATCGTTTATAACATCTTAAGTGGCTAATTTACGTTATAACATATCCCTTCTGACCAGTGTCTTCGGCAGCAAAAGGTTCTATCTATCTATGTCCTGAAAATACTCCTGGAGCCAGTGTCGAACAAAAACAACCCAAAACTTCGACTTTTTCCTCCCACAACTACAGTGCGAGCGCTATCACGGTGACATGTATGATTTATGAGCTGCACTATCACAGTTTCAGACTAGTTTCTGTCACTTTAGTTTGGCTCAAGCAAAAACTCTTGGCTGCCTCTACTTTGCATATGCCATACTTTTCCTGTGTCATCTCTTTACTGCGAAGGCAAGAATGTTTATGAGTTAAAGGGGAATAAATTGTCTCCAACTCAAAAAAAGAAAAGAACTAAGAACTAAGAGATTTCTGGGCTGTCTATCACGCACTGCACTTCGGAGGTTTATCCACAGATCTTCAGTGATGTTTAGGTCAGGAGACCATTGGCTCAACAGACCCGAGAACCTGAACCTCCGACCCCTAGATCCGTGCCGCATGAATGCTTTAACCACCGAGTCACTGTCGCCCCATCCTGCAGTGGAGGTTCAACCCCTTCTTCACCTCGCATCTTTGATCCGACTCTGCCTCCTATACTGAGAGCCCCTGGGGGAACCGCACGTAGTACATATCAAAGCCTTGATTGAAAGGACATTAACTTCCTATATAGGCTGTGGTCATACGGGGGAACGAACCGTCTTTGATCCCTTCTTCATACAATATTCCATGGATATCTCCCCAGAGGGATGCATCACTGAAGTGGTACGTCTTATCCGGCACTGGAAGGCATTCAAATATCCAGGCTTTATCAGAACATGAGCTGTGGCACTTCTCATTAACCAACTTCTGAGATAGGAAGGCGTTGGGAATTGGAATCCTTAAAACAATGGAAGACAAGAACAGGGAATGTGAGCAGGACGAGTCGGCTGGTTCGCTAAGTATTCGCTGAAGTATGAAACGATTCAAATCTGATTTGAACAGGATTAGAATGATCAATGATCCTCTGACAAACTGGAATTACGTCAGGACATGGGCCATTTTTCTGGACATTGGCGGAGGATAAGCAATTTTTTGTTTTTCACTTGAAAAGACGGACAGTATCCACAAATGGTGACAATCATTTTATTTATTCGTGCTGCTAGCACTTCATCTATCTTGGTCTCGATTTGTTTGTGAGCGCTTTGCAGCCAAGACAAGCTATTTCTTACCACACGCTACGGCGAACAACGGTATGTATCTTCTATCTTGTGATTGTTTTTGTGTTGCATCTGCCACATTTCTCTAAACTTTGCTGCAAACGCAGCCGACTTCTCCAAAGAGCCTCCATGTTCCTCGGTCTAACGTCGCCACAACTGTGTACTTGTACTTTTTAACTGGATCAAAAAAACAGCATATGGGTCGGAGGAATGCTCATTGTCAGTAAAATAGCTTGAATTACCGATGGATATGGACAGTTTATTAGACTTTTACCTTAACCTTAAAGGTACTATACCTGACATTTTCATTTTTATTTATTTATTGGTTTATTTGGTCGGGACAGTGCATGTTAATGAACATACATGGGTCTCATGCATGTAAACAAGCCACACTGGATTGTAGCCTTGGGCTAATTTCCATCCATCGTCCCCCATGCGCACTCTCTAACACACTCACATTCATCCTGGCCTATTGTACATGTTTTTAGTAGGGGAAACTGGAGTACCCGGAGGAAACCTACGCCACAGGGAGAACATGCAAACTCCACACAGAAAGGCCCCATCCAGGTGGGAATCGAACCCGGACCTTCTAGCTGTGAAGCACGAGCGCTAACCGCAGTGCTACCTTGCCGTTCATCTTTTTGTAGGGAAACATTCTGTTTGCAACAATAAAGTATATTGTAACAGTAATCATTTATGAAAAAATAAGCCTACTGTGTGTAGTTTGCATTGTATTATGATTTGTTGATGTTGTGTACTGTATGGCCAACACAAATAGTCAAAATATGACACAAAAGGTAAAACCTTTTTCAAATAACTCACACAGCAGGGCTCGAAACCAGTTTAGTTGCCTCTGCGATCTAAAAATAGATTTACTCGCATGTTTGCGACTGCACCTTAAAGAAAGCCTTCTTGTGTGTCATTGTTTTCATGAACGCTGCCTGTCAGCGACAGCCAGGCTGGATGAACTAGCTGCACAGGGGTCGGTAATCCTTCAGCCTCCTTGCAATGGCTCCCTTTGTCCCCTGGCACGACCAAAATAAATTATTTGAAAAAAAACAAAAAAAAACTGTCTGTTCTAAAATAGTTGGAGAGCATATTAAACTCTGATCTGTCCTCTCTTTAGGCTCAGCGCCACTGTCTTTCCTCCCAGTCACACCAGCCCAGTCTGCTTATATGTCAATGCATTTACGCAACTGTAGTCTCTTTAGGAGTAAATGAGGAATGTTTAGCCGATCATTCATAAACTTATTGGGTCTGGGGTATCTCTCAAATAACGCTCAAATCAATGTCAGGAGGAGAATCAGCGCAAACCTTGAATCCAACCTGCTCATAAAGTCACAAACACAATGTCAAACACATCTTCCAAGGTCCTGGCAAAGGAGTTTCCCCACTTGTCACGCGATCTATGGAGCTGTCTCCACAGCACAGTGTGAGGAGAGTGAAGGTGCAGAGAGAGGAGATGATATACAGTGTGAGTGCGGTGAAGCAGGGTGGAGCAGAGAAAGTCGGGGGTTGGAAGGCACAAAATCTGCTGTCCCCTTTATAGTGTTAAAATATACACCGCGTTCCAAATGATTATGCAAATTTCAGTGTCACAAAGTTTAAAAAAATAAAGTTTTTCAATGAAACTCATGGATAGTATTGTGTCTCAGGGCACTTTGATTCACTGACATTAATCTCAGAGACCTGGGATGATTAGTTTTCAGGTTAAGCCCAGTTAAGGGAAGAACTACTGAAAAAGGATGTTCCACATTAGTAAGCAGATCATCATTTTCAAGCAATATGCCTCGGACTAAGTATGAAAACCTTCGATATTTCACAAAAGATTAAGCGTAATCATCGTACTGTTAAGACATTTGTGGCTGATTCAGAGCACACATGGGTTTGTGCAGATAAAGGCACAATGACGACGGTTTCTGCCAGACAAATAAATCAGATTAAGAGAACAGCTGCTACAAAGCAGCAAACAAATATTTGAGGCTGCAGTTTCCATAAACCTTCTATCTGGCCTCCCCTAAACTGTTCATTGAAGCTGATGAACAGAAACGGCTGCAGTGGCTCAGAAATACATGAAGACTCATTTTCAAACAGTCACTGATGAGTGCCGTGTAACCCTGGATGGTCAGATCAATGGAGTAGTGGATGGTTGGTGACTGGCCACCATGTCCCAAAAAGGCTGTGACTTGAGTAAGGAGGGGGCGGAGTCATGTTTTGGGCCAGAATCATGAGAGAGCTGATTGGCCCCTTTAGGCTTATTTGTCTTCTATGGTACAAGAAGAAGCACCGTGCTTTCCCTAACAAGATCATCTTCATCATGACAACGCACCATGTCCTGCTGTAAAGAATACCTCTGCATCACTCGCTGCTATGGGCATAAAAGGAGAGAAACTCATGATGTGGACCCCCTCCTCCCCTGACCTCAACCTTTGGACCCTCAAGCAAAACTTCTATGAGGGTGGGAGGCAGTTTTCATCCAAACAGCAGCTCTGGGAGGCTATTCTGACATCCTGCACAGAAATCCAAGCAGAAACTGTCCAAAAACTCACAAGTTTAAGGGATGCAAGAATTTTGAAGCTGCTCAAAGAAGGGCTCCTATGGTAAAATATAACTTGACCTGTTAAGATGTTTTTGATTGATATTGCTACAAATTCAACAAATGACCATTTTCTGTTAATTACAAGCTTTAAAATGTATTGAAACGATGAGTTGCATAATAATTTGGAACAGTACATTTTGAGTTTTTTACTATATTTATTTTTGAATTATTGGGAGGTTTTTTTCAATTACATTCATATCATCCTCTAACAGCTAAAGACTTGAACATTATGCTGACTGTCATTTGAGTTGACAATTTAGAATCTGAGAAAAATATCATTTGCATAATAATTTGTAATGTGGTGCAGTGCATTTTGTAGTATCAATGCAAACAGCTAGAATAATACATCTAAAATGCAGCAGAATGCTGGAAGTGGCATGTGATACGTTTAAATTCCCTTTTTCCCTGTTAAAACCTTCTGTTATTTGTTTTGGTTGTGCTCCTACAAGCACTACCAAGAAATAAAGTAAATTTTGATCCCTGCGATTCACATGTCCGTGAA
Source organism: Gobius niger (assembly GCF_951799975.1). NCBI lineage: Eukaryota > Metazoa > Chordata > Actinopteri > Gobiiformes > Gobiidae > Gobius > Gobius niger. The sequence continues at coordinate 19,834,393 of NC_136866.1, forward strand.
CCTTAAATACAGTGCTGCCACTAACTATAGGCACATGATGAACTGTGCGTAGCCCATTGTGATTGGACGGCATTGCACTGTATTTGCGCCTCTGTTTAATTAATGCTGTCGACAAAAAACTGCCACGCATTACTTGAGAACGATGAGAAAGAAGAGTTATAGAAATGTGTGCCACTGCATTCCCCTATTAGTCCTTATTGACCATTGCTGCATGAACAAGAATACATAGAGGTGTATAGATACTTGGAAGGCATCTTGTCAAACGTCGTCTAACATGGCCTTTCACCTTATTAGTATGTACACCTTTTTTATGACACTGATGAGCCATCCAACATGTCCGCTAAAAGTCGTTTGAAACCAGGCCAAGGCGTGAGCTGTAAGCACACGGCCTCAGCGGGGAACGAGGCAGGTTAACCACAGCCTGTGGCGGGCAGGGGAGAGGACGGGGCTCCACAGTGTCACGTTATTCCACTACCATCTGCCCAGAAGACGCCTGGAGCCATGCCAAGCTCAGGACTCGATGCTAAACCAACATTGGACTTTTTTCCCCCACTTCTTTCACCTAATACCAGAACAAAACTCTGTGGCATTTGTTTCTCCAACTGGGACAGCGTTTGTGTTGTTGTGTTGTATTGATGACGATTTGTGGAAATGATATTGAAAAAGCACACAACAACAACAACAACGTGTCTTCTGCTTTCATCATATTGAAAACGAGGAAAACAATCCCCTTAACTTCTGATGCAAATCTCCACTAATGCCTTGTAATATTGAAAAAGCAATTTCATCGTCAGCAGCGCCAACTCAACAGGGAAATAATATCACCGTGATGTTACGCTGTCGTAACATACCGTTTAATGCGGCGCTTTCGAGGCGTAAATGATTTTCAGTGATGCTTCTCCGGCATTTCAGCCCCACCGTTTTACCGAACTATATAATTAGAATTACGGAAATATCCAACAGAAACCTGATTTGAGGCACCTCAGCAATGATTCTTTTTGCAAACTGAAATAATGGAAAATACCTGTTATTCTGAAGGACAGTGCTGGTTTGAGCCTCAAAGTGAAGCAGCTGTGGGATTTGTTCACGCTAAAGCAGATTACACTCAAACACATTAATGTCAAGGTAAGTTTGAGAGTAGAATGTCGCTGATCAGGTTTATGGACTATAACCTGCAGATCAGAGCACTTCAGCCGTAGAAGAAGAAACAACCAAAGGAAACAGGATTACTCAAACTGCGAGAATGTAGGTATGATTTTGACAATTGAACAGCTTTAAAAAGTTGATTTAGCATGTTTTGCCCTCAGTGAAGGTCCTATACTTCATGTTTTTGTTTTACAAACAAAGAAGAAGGAAGTGTGCACATGTTTAATTGTTGCCTCCAAAGAAAACAGTCTTCCTGTGAAGCATTTCTTGACAGGAATGAGATTACACTGATTATGTGTACCGGCCCCAGGCCTCCAGTCTCCCTCCCTTTTGTTAGTTTTGTTTGTGTGGTGCTCATTTCCTCTTTTCCCTCCATGTAAACCGGGCTGTGCGAGCCCTGGCCTGGGATTGGAGGGCTGGTTTCCCGCTCCGGGCTGGTTGGCTGCTGCTTCCCACTCCTGGTGTGGAATCTCAACACAGCTGTAAAAGCCACACCTGTATAAGGCCACACTTCGGGCCATTCTGGCCTGCTGGTCTTTGTGGCCAGTGTCCCATTCTGTGTCTGTGTCCCTTTGTGTAATTAACGACTTTGTGTGTCCAGGGACCACTCGTGTTCGTGCTGGCTTTGGTGGTCAGTACACCATTTTGTTTGTGCCACTTCTTGGGATGTTCACTGTAATGTGACGTGGAATCAAGTGACACTCGAGTCATGACTTTATTTTGTATCTGTTGGGCCTAATTTTGTTAGACCTGTTTGCTTGTGTGTACTTCAATTACGTTTAGTGTGAGTAACTTTGTATTGGTTGACCTTTGTAAATATTGTAAATGGCCTCAGTTAGGTTATTTTGTTACTCTTTGTTACATTTACCTTTTACACTCCTTTTATTAAAATGCAGCTTTCTTTCCTTTTTTTTTGTGGTTACTTCCTTTTACCTAGCAGAGCCGGTTGTAACATTATGCAAAAGATTTTCTAAAATTATCAACTCAAATGACAGTATTTTTTTTTTTAAATATAGGAAAAAACTCAAAATTATGCAACTCATAGTTACATACATACATTTTAAAGCTGCTAATTAACTGAAAATGGTCATTTGTTGAATTGTAGCATTAGGAAGTCATACCGTATTTACTGAAATCAAAAGCTATTTCAATCAAAAAAATCAGGTCAAGTCATTTGAGCAGCTTCAAAATTCTTAAATCCATTAAACTTGTGAGTTTTTGGAGAGTTTCTGCTTGGATTTCTTTGCAGGATGTTAGAATAGCCTCCCAGAGCTGCTGTTGGATGAAAACTGCCTCCTTTATTCCTGCTTCCCATATCAGGCTGCTGTTTACTGGTTTAAAGTGCATATGACACATTAGACACAACATAGTTAACACAATTATATTTAACATTTTGCAAAATAACTCTTTACCCAGCTTTCTTTAGCTTGACCATTTTTGATGTTTATAGTTTCACTTCCTTATTGGACACTGACAGGAAGTGATATAGATAGAGGCAAACAATTAAACGGTTGTTGTACCGATCTTCTTCAATCAGAAATGAGTCAAACTGCTGTGGAACTTTACATCTATCTATGTCACTTCCTGTCATTAGCTAAAAAATTCAAATGAAATCTTTAACTCCCAAATGTTTTTCATTAAATTTGCTGCATCACTGAAATAAAATGACAATTATTACCTACAACAGATGCTATCCGTTTAAATAAGTCATATTTTCAAAAGCAATACAACCGGCCATATGCACTTTAAGCTTCGACAGCTTGGTTTTGGAAATTAAACTCTAACGCGCTACTTTCAAAATAAAGTAGTGCAGTGACGAGTTGGTTTTCCATAAAAGTAATGCTACCCCACACTCGTCACAGTAATGCTCACAACAACCAGCTGCTAGTTCACGATCGACAAACAGGCACAGCCACAAATACCTGCTTTTACAATAACAAGCAGCACTTCTTTGATTCCTTACTCGGTGAAAGAACATCAGGTACAGAGCCTTTAAGTCCCGCGGCTCGGCCTCCACGCGTCACAGGCATTTTCCAGGCAAGCTCTCTCTCTATTAAAGACTCATTAGGATCGTAATAAGTGCGAAAATAATATTCTATTATCACGATGGCACAGGAGACTCGCAGGCAGGGAGAGTGGCTCAGCGAAATGTAAATGATGGTGTTAAAATGTGAAAGCGGCTAAAGTTTCGGCAGCGCTTTCCCTCGGGTCAGTTTTGCTCAATAATTAAAGCCAGTGCAGGGAGAGAACGAGGGGGTGGTAAAGCTACTATAGTTGGTGTCTTTTACAAGCATTCATGTAGATTTTCCTGGTTATGTCCTCAGGTATTCAGCAGCACAGCGGGGTAAAGTGTGATGTCGTGTGTGAGCGTAGAAAGGATGGAAACACTTGAGGGAAAGGCTGGGGCGCGATGTTAAAGTGCAAAGGGCAGCGCTCTCCTGCCGACCCGGTGAAAGTCCCAGGTAGGACGAGCATGTGCATTAAAGGTGATCATCTGTCACACACGCACAACATTAGGCTATTCAACACCTTTATTTATTTATTTATTCATTTATTTATTTGATAGGGACAATACATATTGATGAACAGTGAGCACTGTAAATATGCCAGATTATAGCAGGGATGCTAGTTTCCATCTGTAGTCCCTAGGCGAGAATGAATACTGACCTAAAACGACTTGAAAATAGAAACGAGTCATTTATTTCCAGTCCAAAGACGAGGAATTGATTCAGACCTGCCCCTCACCAAACGCTGTGTTGCAGATGTCAACTCCTTATAACTGTATTGTGAAGTAACTTCACTTTTTGCTGTGATATTTATATTTCTTTTACTGCTAATTTTGCATGAACAGATTAGCTCGGAGAGAGGGGGCGGAGTTAACTGAATCGAAGCGTCGTGTCTTATATTTCTCACATAAAATAGTACTGGTAGTGGTACAATATATCATATAAATGCCTATACTTTACTTTGGGATGACAAAAATAGCAGGATACAGATCCTTTAAAAATAGTGCTTCTCCTCGACATCCAAAGTAATATTTGCTTTAAACAAAGCACTTTGAACTAGACATTGTGCAGCATTTTACCTTAAGCTTCTTATGTGGCATTTGTTTGTTTGTTTTTATGTTGACATTGCACTTGAGCTCCTGGCACATTTTTTCCACTATGGTTTTATACTGCAAATGGCTAATACAGTGAATATGAAGAAAAGTGGAGATATTGTAAGTTTATTTGAGAATTGTACTTGTTTGGAACATCCAAAACGCCAACTGTCACTGCCCGACCCAGGCAAGTTAAAAAACCCAATGTTTGCGCTGGTTCTGTGAACTTCTGTCGACCAAACTTTGGATAAATTGTAAAAAGTGCACTGCTCAGACCAAATCTGATTTTTTACACCTATAAATAGCTTATTCAAAAAACAAAACAAGATCCAAATCCAGAAACTAATATTTCAACTCAACAAAAACATACATTTAAACCTGGTTCTATCATTTTATTAGATGTTGCCCATAAATGCCTTAATTTATTATTAATCAATTATTATGATCAATCTTGGGACCCCTCTTATTCAACTTGTACATACTTCCTTTGGGTCAGCTAATAAACAGCAAAAATGTGTCGTACCACAACTATGCAGATGACACTCAAATCTACGTGTCACTGACTGGCTGGTGAACATGGGCCTGTAGATACTCTCTGTCACTGCATCCAACAGATCAGTTTGTGGATGCAAAACAACTTTCTCCTGGTGGTTCCCAGAGTCAATAACAAACACGGTGAGGCTGCGTTTCAGTTTCATGCAGCTAAAATCTGGAACAGTCTTCACGAGGATGTGAGACAGGCCTCAACTCTGACAATGTTCAAATCCAGGCTGAAAACAGTTCTTTTTGCCCATGCATATGACTGAAAATATTGTATCTATATTCTTGCTTTTTACTGTAATTGATCCATTTTTATGTTGATGTCCAGAAGAGAAGGAGCGACAAAACAGAGGTTAGTTAACTTTGTGTGAACAAGCAAGTAAAAATAGTGCTCAAGACAGAGCAAAATAGTGCTCAAGACAGAGTGAGTCAAAACAAGACTTAAAAATAGTGTTCAAGACAGAGTGAAATAGTGCTCAAGACAGAGCGAGTCAAAACAAGACTTAAAAATAGTGCTCAAGACAGAGTGAAATAGTGCTCAAGACAGAGCGAGTCAAAACAAGACTTAAAAATAGTGCTCAAGACAGAGCGAGTCAAAACAAGACTTAAAATAGTTCTCAAGACAGAGCGAATCCAAACAAGACTTAAAAATGCATATAACTGAAAGTATTTTATCTACACTCTTGCCTCTGTAATTGATTAATTTTATGTTGCTGTTTTTATTGACTGTATTTGTTTTTCTTATATGTTATGCTGCTTTAACTGTGAAGCACTTTGAATTGCCTTGTGTATGAATTGTGCTCTACAAATAAACTTGCCTTGCCTTAAATATGACAGAATTGCATATTTCTGTCATATAGAAATATGACATTGCAATTTTCCCAATGTTTTTATCCTCATATCAGTAATGCACTGTAGAAGAATTGACATCTCTTCATTTGATATTTCCCCCTGTTCACCGGCTGCGTCGCCTTTAGAGATGTGACATTTACTGTTTTACACAAGACACAACAGCCTTTTTTTCTGTTTAAAATGAAAGTCAGAACATTTATGTTCCGTACGGACAACCAACCAATCACAGTCCAGAGCACTGAACCCAATCACTACCTCCCCCTCTCCATCAATCCGTCCTCCGTCGCCCCTGACAACTGTTGCCAAGTCGACTGCGGCCAGTAGACAGGCCCTGAACTGAACGGCGGAGCGGGCGAGGGGGTCACGCTGACTGCTGCGGGTTTATGGGGCCTGACACTATACAGCTGTGATTACCTGAGGATGTACTTGGTGTAAATACCATCCGAGCACCGAGTGTAACAGTGTTCACTTTCTGTTTGATAACCATGGCCTGTTCATTTTCATTTGCTCGTGTCAGCGATATTCGGAGTGCTGTGATACTGAGCTTCACAAAAAACAACTTCATTGATCGATCAGGGCCATGAACAAGTCCCTGTTCTATCCCTCCCTCTGCCTGGTCATTTATATGTCAACGTCCAAAATGTCAACTTTTATTCCACTTGTAATAAAACGATATATCTGTACTTGATAATAAAGTGTGAGCTCTTCAGCAGACAAACACAGTCACCTTGATTACAGACGCGCTCCACTCCATGAAGTCAAAGGAAACAGGCTTAGCTTTGTGTTTAAAGCCACACCGTCGTCACATTTCACCCAATAACTACAGACATACGAGCCTTTATTTCAGCACTGATGAGTTTTGAAATATCACCCCAAAAGAAATGACCAAAGAAGAAAACAGATGTATATTTCACTTAAAATGAGATACAGATTCTTAAAATAGCAGTTATAGAAGCCTTTTTCTTATTTTAAGTGTAAAGTTCTCGCCCCATGGACAGATTTCTTCAATTAGTTCCTCAAATCAAGGACATTTCTCAAAAACGTACTTATTTCATTATTACTTTTTGCAGTTTAACTTCACTGGCTCGCTGTTTTGTAGAAAGGAAGGACTTTTTTTGTATCGCGCCTTTCACAGCTCACAAAGAGCTTTACATGAGACAATTTTCAAAGTCAAATGTAAAAACAGGTGAGGTTCACCTTACTTGGGTGCGGGAAACACACATTATAGTGTGTGTTTCCCACATACTATAATGTGTGTGGGAAACACACACATTATAGTCTGGCAGATACATTCATTTTTCCACTACAATACTTCAGTTGGTGAAACAAGCATGACATTTGGCAGATAGATCATTTTTGAAAAGTTGTTTTTTCCTTCAGTTTTTATCATTGGTTTGACGTGTTTCAGATCATTAGTTTATGCATTTGCTTTGGCTTTACATATAAGGCAGAGACAACACGCAAAGGTGAAAGGATTTGTGTTTAATATTTCATAGAACAGATTATAAACAAAGATGGAGTCCATTATGGCCCCCACTAACCTTACAAATGTGTTTCAGGAGTAATAGCAGACACAGGTTATTGGATGGGATAGTTTTTTTTTTCCTGAAACTATCAGGCTACACATGGTGTATTACATGTACAATTATATATGTATATTTACATATACTTTTTCTTTTTAAAGAGTGAATGTCACTGCACAACCAGGGCACAATGTGGCGTCACTGATGTGTAACTCAGAGTCAGCTAATACTGCTTTACTAAAGCTGGACCGAGCTTTACTTTCTGTGGAATAGTAGACTAGGACTAGTTTTAGTTTAGTTTATTTAGAGTCCCACATGCTGTCTAAGAGCCCCATATCAATGAGTTTGTAGAAACAGGTCTAAGAGCTAGTTAGACTGAGTTGAGGGGGTGCAGCTAAAGCCGAGGGCAGGGGGCCCCTGTTCTTACAGATGTATTTGTCAATGTCCTGCAAAAACATGTTTGATTGGCTGCTGTTGTCTATGAAATATTATGTCAGTATTTAACCAGTTTGTATCTACTGTATACCTTCATAATAATTCAGTATAATGTCAAACAAATACACTGATAAGGAATGACTAATGATAAAAAAAACACGATGATGGAACAGCTTTTAGAAGGGTGGAGACCCAAAATAAGAAAATGTGTATCTATATTTATGCACTTGTATATTGTTGGGTAGAGTTTATACATTGTGAGCTGTTACATTGATTTCTTCTCAATCAGGTGCAAATATATATACATAAATATTGGTCTAAATCATACAGAGAAGAGCCGCTTCACACACAGACTCATTCATAACCAGTGTTGTGGGTGAGTTAGTTGGGCGTCAGATTACCTTTGTAAAGTACCATAACACGCTAGCAATCTAGCATTACTTTCTAAACAGTTACTTTGTTTGGCTCGTCGCCTCAGTATTTCCCTGCTCATACATACGTAAAGCTCAGAGCAGCTGATATGGTGATATTGTTAATGGACATCATGCTCTGGTTTATGTGGTTCAGTTTGGAAAACATGATAAATGGCAAATAAAGGCTATGGATGTTTACTTTTGACGACGCGGGAGTTTCTTATGCAGTGACCTAAGGAGCTACGAGAAATCATTTCAAGTGAACATGTCCCATCTACTCTCAGAGTAGATGGGACATGAACAGCACAAAATGAACGGCATGTGAGGATTTGCGTAAAACAAGCAGCGTTTTACAGCTTGTGATTGCGAAAACGCTATATAATAGAGAGAGAGAGAGTGAGAGTGTTACGTTTATTTGAGAATGATTAAAACTAAGATGTTTTACCGACCACTTTGCCTCTCACAGATTTGTATCTTGTTGCTTCATGAAGCTGAAACGTAATAAATGAGTACAATGATGTTTAACAGCAGTAAGAAGTAAAAATCAAGCTCGCTGCTCAAATGCAAGAAAAGTTAAATATCACATGTCGCCTGGGTGAATGCAACCCGGGCTATTTAGATGGAAGACCTTCTTCCCTGCGACGCCCCGCCTCTGCTCGCTGCATGCGCTCTGGCAGACTGTCGTGCTTTGGGCCGGCTCCCAGAGGAGAGGAGAGGGGCACGAGGGCAGACAAACGTTCATTAGCATTCACAAAGCCTGCTCCGGGACATTTAGACACCGGCGCTGTGTGCCCAGAGCGGAGGGCACGTTGGCATGGCTGCCCCCTGCACCTCCACCCTCAAATCACTCTGCACTAACACGGCATGATTAGGATTGACAGGTGAAAAGAAGGCGACAGGGCAAGTGGTGACTTTGACAAATTAGGGGAAAAATTGGGAAACCATTGCTGTTGTTGCAGTCTGTTCAGGACAATTATCTTTATGAGCAACACATGTCAATGGTGTCTGGCACAGTAGCTAAAGATAGACCGCTGCAAAGCATCATGGGGTGCAGAGCTAGCCAAACAAGCATCCATTTTGCATGGGTGTCTATGGCCTGAGTCCCCTGTTCAAACGCCAAGGGACTAAGCACGATGCAGTAGGCGATGGCATGCGCCATTAAGCTGGAAGAAGAAGAAGAAGAACTCTGTGGGCCAGATCTTGCATTTCTAACTAGACTATAGTGTAACTGTAATCCGTGTGACAAAACCCCATAAAATATCCTTCCCATTAATTATTTACCTCTCCTTAGCTGTCCTTGCGTGAGTTTACATTTGCGTCAATATGTCACGTGTTCTCGTGACCAAAGGAGAGACATATCCTGTGGTCTGACAGAGAAAAACATTATAGAAAATGTATGGCCATAATGACCATCGTCACGAGGAAAAAGCGTGAGAACACCATCCCAACTTTGAAATACGGGGGCGGGGGGGACGGGGGTCGGACTGTTGCACTTCACAAAATAGATGAAGAAAGAACTCTAAATATTGGAGCAACATCTCAAGACATCACCAGGAAGTTAAAGTTTGGGGCAGATGGGTCCAAATGGACAATTCTCAAAGCAAACTGTCAAACTGGTTACAAAGTGGCTTCAGGAGAACAAAGTCAATGTTTTGAAGTTGTCATCACAAACTCCTGATCTCAATCCAGTTGAAAATGTCTGGACAGAGCTGAAAGGGCATAGGCATGCAAGGTGGCTACAAATGTGTCTCATTTGAAAAATAAAAATATATTTTTCTAAAGTGTTATGGCTCCCATATGGTTCCCGCAGTACATCGTGGGCCGTTGAACTGACTGAACTCGTGGCAAAACCCGGACTCTCGCAGTGTTTGTGGTTCGCGGATGCTTGTCAGGACAAAGTTACTGAATGTTTTATTTTGAAACAATATGTATTGAATTGTGAATTTGAATAGCCATTCAATTTAAACTGTATGCTAAATGTATGTTGTTGTTTTTTTCTATAATATACATTTGGTACCACCTAAAACTGAAATCCAGTGTTTGTCTCCTTCACTCCAAGAGCCGAGCTTGTTCTTCTGATCTTGCCTTATCATGTTTTTGTTGTTACCAATACTTAGTACCCATACAGTACTTTTAGCCTGGGAGGGTCACAATGTGACAACTTGCTGCTCCCAAACCTGACGGATTAGTGGAACCAAACTCCATAAGGGGAGAAGGGTGGTGGGGGAGTAGGGGCGAACAATCATAGACATTGACCTGACTCGGGACACAAGTAAACACAGTGGGATAAATAAAGTTTATGGGCCAAATAAAAAACAGACAAGGCAAAGTGGTGGCAATATTTTTGTGGGGGAGCAACTTCTCTGCATTTTGACAGTGGGAATGGTCCAACATCCAAGAATGACGAGCCGATACCAGCAATGCTCTCAGATGTGGAGTTATCGACGAAGCAACAACAAGGTCAACCAGGGATGCACTGATCCGATACTGGTATCGGCTACTAATATCCGATACTGAATCGTTACTTGTTTTAGCTCTCAACACCTTAAAAACACAACTTTTACCACCAAGTGAACATGAACCTGCTGTAAATGATTTTTAAGCTAAGAACCTTGAGAATTCAAACGCTTAAGTTAGTGTTAACCTTTGCAAATGTATTTTTGATCGCAGCTCAAAAGCAATAGCATGCTAAAGCTAGCGGGAGCATGCTAATGCTATTAGTTGCTTATATTAATGTGACCTAAAGCCTGTCATATACGCAAGGATATTTAGTGTAGAAAAGTCATCCTTGTTAAATGTTCATCCAAGAGTTAATCAATAGATATAATTGATCTGTAACCTGACAATAAAATATGACTTTGTTGATCTTACAATGGAGAAGAGTCAATTAAATGCTTCACTCGGAGAAAGCCACTTTTAAGAAAGTATCGGTAAATATCGGATATCGGCAGATACTCAATTCCCAGTATCGGTATAGGTAGCGAAAAAGCTGGATCTGTGCATCTCTAATGTAAACGCAAGGCTCCAGCTGAACGTCTCGACCAAACAGCAGCTCACCCAAACTTTAGCAGACCTAAGCCACGGAGAAGGCTCATCATTACAAGATCCTGCAGCTCCGCAAAGTCACAATGAAGTAGAGTATGATAGCACGTCACCTGAATGTAAGTCTAGCACATTTTTGCATAATTCTGATGGTTATCGCTTCTTCATTGTTATCGAGAAAGTCCCCACAAATTATAATCAATGCTTGCTTGAAACAAAGGAACTCTTTGGAGACTGCTGTGCCATGGCACTCCATAACAAGGTCAAACTGCAAATCATTTCAAGTTTAAATAGATGTTTTTGTGATTATAATGATGGCGGGTCCCGAAACCGCAGCAGTCAAGAACCCCAGCTTTGTTTTCCTCTAAATGGCAGGATTTCATCGCCACATGCTCTTAGCTAATTGAACCATTGTCACCGTCCCTGCCGTGCCGTAAACCTGTTATTTAGCTGTAATAAAAGCACGTTGTTTTACCGTCATGAAGCCGTCGAGCAGGCCGGAGTCGGGTTTGGGCGGCGCCTGCAGTCTCTCCATGGACCACTTCTCGATAGTGGAGGAGACCTGCGGGTTCTCCGTGTTCAGGATCCTAAAGCCGGTCATGTTGACTCCGCTGAACCGGTACGGCTCCATGTCCAGGGCAAACAGGTCCTACAGGGGAGCACATCAACACATTCATATTCCCCATTGCATTAGGTCAGAGTAACGTGTGAAAGTGGACATATTGTGTCACATATACTTGTTTGAGGTTTTAACCATGTTCTGTTCCCTTGTCAAAACCTACAACCACATTCTTCTACTTCGGACACGCTGGATGTGTACTTCCTGGACTTTGTTGGGTAATCCGGAAGTGTCCTCCGCATTTTTTAAAACCATCACCAGACCCGTTCTGACCAAGTCTTTCTGCGTTCCAACCGCACTTGTTGCTGCACCAAGAGATGTTATTCTTAGTGCGTCTAATTTCCCCTGGGGCCGGCAGAGGGGCGTTCCTTTGAGATGTGGTTGTTTGTTTTTCCTCTGCATTGGACCCATCCTTCAAAGCCGCTGGGGCAACCCGTAAGGAGCAGTGGGCGACGGCAGTGCCACGCCCGGAGACCCATCTCCAGATGTGGAGCCAGGTTGATGGTCAGAATCACTTGGAGGACTCACCTATTGTACATGTTTTTAGTGGTAGGGGAAACCAGAGTACCCGGAGGAAACCTACGCAGACACGGGGAGAACATGCAAACTCCACACTGAAAGGTAATGCAATGTTGGATTCCAAAGAGGAAGAGCGTATACATACCTTAGCGTATTACAAAAACCTTCATGAAGTGTAAAGTTTAAAACCCCAAGGTACATCGAACATCTTCTTAAAAACAAGTTCTTACATACTTACGAAGACATTGTCAGAAAACTGCGTCAGACTCAAGACGCAGTCTGTTAGGACTAATAAGTATATGTCACCACCTCTTTCACCATAAAAGGACAAGAACTGCAACCCTGAGGAGGACATGAGCGGCAAAACGCAAATCCAAAGCTAGCACCCCTAAAGAAAAAAATTACTTTAAAATAGTCAAATAGTCGCCGATCCCAAATGTTTCGGCACCAAGCAAATAAGCCCTCATGATTCAGTAGATATAACCTGTACATCACAAAAGCTATTTCCTTCTCTTCTCACACGTGAGCGTGGGTCCGCCCTTACACTAAACAGGTGTGGCGTGAGCGACAGCATGACTCAAAGAGGAGAGTGTCCGACGCTTGTCTATATCAAATAACATACAGTAAATGCAGTGCACATTCAGTCCTATTTATAAGCGGCGGCAATAATTGCACATTCCTAAAGTTTTATCTGTATTACATTAGTACTTACTTGCCGTTACTAATAAGACTACATGAGATATTAGCGCACTCAACTAAACTAAATTCTCAAAAAGCAGGGCATATGTAATTAAATATAATTATATTTACATGTTTCCAGGAATTAATGAAGCCGGTGCACTTGATCACATGATATTGGATTGTTTATTATGAGATGTGATATGTACAAACATACAGTATATGTACATATATGTTCCATCAGGAATATAATGGAGAACAGAGCTTTCAGTTCATAAGAGTGCTCCTGACTGTCTTTAGGATTTGTTCTTCCAGAGGAACGTTTTCAGTGAAGAACACATTTGTGTGTAAGATCGTTTTGTGAATGTCGTTGAATGTTTTTGAATTGAGGAGATTCCTCTTCTCGCCTCAAGAGGCTTCTTCAGCAACTATTAGCCTCTAGAAAACCTCTAAAACATCTTTGTACAGATGACAGAAAACCTTCATATTTGACGGCAAACTCCTTAGCGATGGGGAGCGTACACCATCTTAAAGGCACACTATGTAACATTTTGGACCATTTTGACCAGCTCAACACAGAAAATGCTATTACTGCTGTGGGTAATCAAAGAATGGATTTGGACCTAATCTATTTAAATCTCAAATTCTGCAGCCAGTCACATCTCCATGTCGACAAGCTGGAGACATCCCGGTAAAGTTACAGTCATGTCTTAGGAGAGAAGCCGCTCACAGCAATATCACATGTCTCTTTGTGCATTAATGTATTTTCAATGATGAAAAATATCTGTCATAAAATAAATGCTTGTATTTCACTAATATTTATTGGGTTAAATTTTACGTGGTGTCACTTTAATGAATTGGAAATACGATTGACCTGGAAAGTCCAAACTCCGGCCTGTGCATCTTTGCAGCAGTGATATCATCCCGCCTTTGTCTTTGCACAGTCCTCTAGTGGTGCTGAGGTAGCCGCTCTGTTTAAGGTAAAGCCTCAAGGTTGTACAGCGGCGCTCGCACTGCCATCTATCAAGTGGAAGCCAGAGGACAAGCTCTCGTCCCCAGAACAACAGCAGCCTCAGGGTTGGCCTCCATCCAGAGAGACAGAGCGAGGGAGAGGAGCATGTTTGTTTTTTGTCCTGATTGGAAAAGCAAAGCGAGCTGGATGGATCGGAACCAATATACGGCTGCCAAAGCTGCCAAATACGCCAAATACGACTGGGACTGCATGTGCGGAGACACAGTCAGGGGGGTGAGGATTAGGCATGTCCTGGAGTAACATTTAGAATAACTATGGCCCCATCTATCACCAAAGTCATGTGGTTCTGTCCCCTGCACTCTGCCGTAATGATCCAGTCACATTCACCATTTATAAAACGCTTTTAGGCGAGACACTGCTGCTGAAAAAGAACATCATTATTTAAAGCCATCAACCTTTGATAGATTACTGACATAAAAATGAAGAAAAGTAAGTATTTAAAAAAGGGAAATGCATGTGTAAAAATTGCCAAGAACTGCAACACGCGATCTAAAGGTTTAACTTAAAACAATGCAATTTTGGGATTTCTAACTCATTAAAAGAAGTAGATACTGAAAAAATTATAAAACAAAACCCTTTAAAATATTGTTAAGATCAAGACTGGGAGATCTGGTGTTTGTAGGAGCTACAAAAGTGGCTCAAAGTACCCACTACCTCGAGGTTGTAGCCATTTATTTAGAAAATGGCCGACTAAACTCACTTTCATTTGTAATTAGTGGTGTGTTTTGTTCAAGAAAGCCAAACTTCTCTTATTATTCAAAGCCTTTTACAGCAAAACATTCAAGTTAATTACTTATTTTAGTAATTCCCCTGGCTAGTTGCTCGGGTGTCCCATGGGGTCACCGTACCCTGAAATGCAGTATGTATGTGTATGTGTCAAAGGACCTATATCATGCAAAATCGACTTTTTGGAGCTTTTAAACATGTTGTTATGCTATTTCCTTATCAAAAATACCCACAGAGTGTTTTTTGGCTTCATTCACGCAGTTCTGAGCAATCCTCCTGAATCCTGCTCTCTGAGCAGCTGCTCCGCCTCTGCTGGAAAACCACTCAGCTGTGACACTTTGACGTTTTTAACGTCATAATGTCAAACAGGAAGAGCCCGATGTCTGTAATATAATGCCTTAGGGCCTGATTTTAATTTATAAAACAGCTTTTTCATTAGTTCTGTTGTAAGAGAAAACAAACGCACCCCCTGACCGTCTGAACAGATGTCGTGTTTGCACTGAAAGTTGTGAAGATGGAGCTCTTTCTAACCCACTCTGGACACGCCTGTTCTTTTTTCTTACCTAACGATTATGTCACGGAGAAAAGCTGGTTTGGCTATAAGAGGTACAGGACTTTATTCAACTTTCCTAAAGAAGAGGCCACTCACCAGAAGTTGGAGTTTCTCTCCGGGATTCAGCGACTATCAGCCAAAATAGTGTTTTTCTGTGACTGTCTCTGATGAATGTTTGGTGAACCTTCGCCGGAATCATCATCAATCATCATAAATGCCTATAGTTTATATTGGGATGGCTAAAATAGCATGATACAGATCCTTTAAGGGCCAAAGGATGAATGGCTAATGGGTACAGCGTGGGAAAATTTGGGACGTGGCAGTGCTGCAGAGATTCCTGACAAAATCCAAAGACACAAATCATCATTAAATAAACACAGTTAAGGGTGATTGTTCTGCCTCTGACATTAAAACTAAGAGAAATCTTGCCAAAAATCATGATAGTAGGAATAACATCAATTATCAAACTAATAAATAATAAACATAAATAAAAGTGTTGCACTGCACTTGGACCATCTCCTCTGCTTTCTTCTTTTAAGTGTTGCACATAAGACATGCACACCCAGTTGGCTCAGATACTGTATATTCTTCTCCAAACTCTCTGGATTTTGGAGGATAATACTAGAAAAACAGCAGACGCCGTTGTTTGTTGAGGCATTACACAGCCAAATGGAGGACAGCTCATCTGATTGGAGCTGCTGCATTATGCCATTTTAAGAGATTGTTTTGAGGCTCACAGTGTTTCTGGACAGTGCTATGGGACCTGTGGATGTTAGTGCAAACTGTGAACCTCACGTATGGAGCTTTCAGAGCTGGGAAAAAGAAGGGATTCTACGGAAGGATTACCTCTCCTGTGTCGGCCTCTATGCAGCAAAGGTCATTTCATGAGCACATGTTGATTTGCTTCACCGTTAAAATGCTCCATGTTTGAAGTTTTATTCAATTCTTTATATGAAAATAAAAAGTGAAAAACATGACACAATCAAACTTAACGACACATTGTTTCTCAGCTAGGAGAACGGGAACCCCAGGGGGTACGCAAGCACTTAGCAGGGGGTACTTGGAAACATTTCAGATCTAAAAAGAATACAAAACTGAACAGTATTTTGAACTAATTTAAAAGAAAACTTTTAGTGTGTTTTTGCACAATACACAACTTAATGCCAACTTTGCTGGCTGGTGTGGTTAGTGTTTAGGGCGTACTTTACTAGTTTGTATCCTGACCTGGACACATCAGCAACAACTAAATCACTGGCTGCCACTGGACGGGCCAAACCTGCTCGCTGGTTAATGCAAATGATTCTTAACAGAGACATGTGTAACCCAGCGTCTGCAGCAGTCAGATCATTCTATTCAGTACTTTTGCATCAGGAAGGGCATGGGGGCTAACTTACCAGCGTAGTGAAGATGTAGTGGTAGTACTCGGTCATCATGCCCATGGCCAGAGCCTGAAGGAGAGACAGCGACAAGAGGTTAGTGGAGGAGCAGCTACACGCTATCTCACACAAACTCAGTCAGTCGGCTCTTTGCGTTCACCTAAAAAAAAGTTAATGATGCACAATCTCTGACTTAATGTTTCCTCACAGATTCAATTCTCAGCCTAATTATTGAGCCATGAACCCAGAAAGATTGGTCTCACAAGCACATAATCAATTGAAATAATGAGTTAGTCAGCTGTACATCAGAATAGGGCAATCGGCTGTATGCACGTGAGCATCACTTGACTTTGAGTGGTAATAGCAACGGCTTGTCCAAAATAAATAAATAGCTCAGATTCCAAGCCAGGCAGTGAGTTACTGATGGACAGTCACTAGCATCATGCTTAAAACATCGTAAAGGGCAGGCAGCATAATGGGCCTGTCTTTCTAGTGGTGCCATTTCTGTTGTGTTGTTTTGTGATACAAGCCGTTAGCTCTGAGATAAAAAGTCCTACATCCAATGTAATGTTGACACGTAGCCAGTGACTTCCCAGCAATATGTCACTGTCTGTGACATTTCCTCCAACTATTCATTGATTGGTGCAAGACATCACTAATCCCAAAATAGTGAGAGGAAGCACCGTTGACCTCTGGGAAATTCACTCGGAGTCACGTGTCACGTGTGTGCATAAAGCCTTTATAAAAAATAAAAAATAAATCAATATTACGTTGTGGGCTTCTTGGCAATACACGTATCAATACAGAGGCTGCTGGCTTTAATCCAGTCATTTGCAGTGCAGTACACATTTCCACCAGCAGCGGCGGTAAACTGCACACGTTGCCAGGAGAAGAAGAGAAGCCAACACAAATCAGGAAGAAACTTCCAAAAACCTTTTCTGCTGCGCCGTGCCAGCCAAATTCAAGGAAAAATATGTGAACACTGCGGATTCTAAAAGGTTTAGGGAGTCAGGAGTGTAAGATGACACATCCAGCATCGCTGCGAATCTCTGGCTTCATGTGCACTCAGTGAGACTTCATCAACTAAATACTGTGGGTGAAAAACAATGTGTCTTGAGGGCTTTGTATCAAAACATGTGCGTATCATGATATGCATCGTATCATGGCCCCGTATCGTGATACGTATCGTATCGTGAGGTTGTTGGCAATTGCTGGGTTGCAGGTGACGTCACAGTGTTCTAAAGGCCTATAATATTATATAGACGTGATTTTTTTTTTTTTGAGGAAGTTTCTGGTGATGTGCAGAGAGATCATGGACCCAGTGACTGATATTAATGGTCATTTTTGTAATTCATACATTTTCTTTTTAGATTTGACTTGTGAAAGTGTAATGCTGTTATAGAAAAAACTGGCCCCTGCCCCCCCACCTGGTCCAGTGACATCATCACATTCTAGAACCTGCAACCCACCAATACCCTACTACACTTTGCCCTGTGGTTTGTTTGAAAGAGGCCCAGAGTAGGGCTGTGTGCTCTGATGGGAGGATTTCATATTCACCGAACAGAGACGGATTCTCCGTGATTTGGACAGTGATTTCAAAGATGTCTTTCAGGGGAGGAACTCTTTCCTACTCGTCAGCTTCCTGGACCTCAAGACTAGTCTTTCAATTTGTGTTTGCTCTGCACCGTGAGACGACCAAACCATCTTCTAATACGTGAAACAAAAAATAGAACTCATATATTTAGATCTGGTTCCATCCATAATTCAGATTTTGTTACCACGAAATATAGAATGTTTATTATATTTATTACAGTAATCTTAAGTTGAAAATACATAATTCTAAAAAAGCGCTCTCAAGGAGAAATAATCTTTAACAGTGGTAATTTGAGCACTGCCATGGACAGAATGAGTCCGGCTGACGCGGTCTGCCCTTTAACAGTGGTTCAGTAATCCTTCTTTCCCCAGGGAATCCTATTGTAATACATAACACCAGCTTTAAACATTACAGCAGACAGGAGCGTGGGGCTGATGGATTCATTCCCTTTGTAAATTACCTTAGCAGAATAATTACAGCTAATAGCGCTGAGATAATGTGTGAGACAAAGGGCCTTTAACGTTTAATGAAGGACCACCTGCAAAGCTAAAAATACGGAATTACTTTTTCACCCTGACGTCCCTGAGATGATTCATATTAAAGTAATCTGTGCGTTTGTAAATGAGTTTATAAAAAAAACAGCAGGAGGTCAATATAAACAAAGAACAATCTACATTTACATTCTGTTATCTTTGTGTTAGCTATTTGAATCATAAAAGGTTAACATGCCACTCATCCTTGTTCCCCTGTTGGAGAATTACTTTAAAGATGTTCAAATCTTTACACATGATGAAGATACTTACACCATCAGTTTATAAATGTCTGTGTTTTATGGTGCGTTCCAGGCAAACTGGTAACTGGTATCTTTCCCACTTGAAAATGGGTGAGCCTGGCCTCACTGGCAGTGCCCTTGGTTCACTTGTGTCTCACTGCTGTTTATCTGCCACAAGTCTTGGATTTCATATTGATAGTTCATTTCAGTTTGAGAAACAGATAAACCCAATAGTTAAAACAAGTTTTCTCCAGCTCAGGCTTCTGAGTAAGTTGAAGTGCTACTTGCCTTTAAGCCAGTTCGAACAGATTGTCCATGTGTAGTGGCGTCATATAAAGCCTAATTAATCCTGGCCAGTTGTGTGAATCGCCATTGCTGGGCGTTGTGTGATGTTACATGCCAAGTTATTGTTTGTTGGAGAATAATTTTATTTTTGAATTGTTTGATAGTATTTTATTTTGGTTGTCTGCCCCTTGTATGGCTAACGGGGCTAATGCCTTTTGTTTTATGTGCCAGGTGTGCGCTGCGGTCCTCAGGCCAGTGATTGCTAGACCAGCAAGATCTAGTTAAAAAAGTAAAGGTGTGAAAGCTTTTGCAGTTGCAGGACCTACACTGTGGAACCCCTCCCTCTGAACATTAGACAGGATACTTCAGCTGAGAGCTTCAAAACTCTGTTAAAGACACATCTTTTTGCACAGGATTTTAAGATGAGCTAAGCTTACAGTATATTTGTTCTTCACTGTTTCTTCTCTTGTTTTATATATTGTTGTGTTTCATCTGGTTTTAGTCAGTATTTATTGTACTGTGCATTTTGAACATGTACAGCCCTTTGGGGCTATATAAATGTGCTTTATAAATAAATTTGATCTTGACCTTGAAAGTTGTGACTTATGACCTCAGCGTTCCAGGTGATTAAACTCATATGTAACACAACGGTTAATGCTACAACAGCTAGCTCTTATGATGCTAACATTAGGCTACATGAACGTTTCTCCAAACCAGATATAATTAAAAACATGCAACATAATGTTATGTTGAAAGCTGTGACCAAAAGTAACGTTCACTTCACTGGTGCAGTGGTTTTGTTTCAGTTTTTATCATTAGCTGCTCCACCACTGGGGGGCGCCGTCACTGTCTTCATCTCGTATTTGAACTTGTAGAGCTTTGGAGGTCTCTGAGTTGTAATTACCCTTTCGAGCGGCTCTAAGGCATTTTTCCAAGTGGGAAGTTTTAAATTTACTAGTAACTAGTTACCTGGAACGCACCACAAGTGTTGAAGCTAAAAGCTAGCATTTATATGATGCCAAGAAATGTTAAAATAGCACCACAGTCTGAGCTAATCTTCGACTTTAATGTCTAATTATCTATTTATATCTTATGTATTTTACTTTTTAATTGTGTTTTATGGTTTATTTACGTTAAAATGTGGACAGGAAGTAGTTGTCACCCTTCACCAGCCAACAGGAAGTTAACACATCCCAGAGCCTCTTAGGACTCGATTGGCGCTGGGATTCTGGTACTTCTTGGACAGAAAAGGTGACTTCAGCTTTCTCTTTAGATCCTCAGCTCAAAAACACATAAACATCTATCATATCGTGTAAAATGCTTTCAGACTTATCAATAAAACTGGTTTATTGCTGTTGTGCACTGTAGCCGTGTTTGCTCCTCAGCTTATGCCTTTGTAACACGTCAAACACATATCTACCCATCACTTGCTTGGTTTTTTCAGGTCAGATTGCACAAATGTAAACATAAAATACCAAACATTTTGTACATTCACCTGTGTCACCTGACATCACACGGTCATGCTCAGTGGGTTTACCACAGCCAAAAAGCATCATGATCATTTCTAATTTGCCATGTTTTGATGGCTAAATACAGAAATATATAAAGATACGACACTGGCTTGACGGCAATCCACGGAATGTGGTGCTTCTATGCTGTACAACAACAGAACTCTTGAGTTCAGAACTCTTCTATTTGCCAATTACCTATTGTAACACATTATAACATTTTCCTATAGCGCCCTACTCTGTTAAAGCTATCCAGTGTTTGCAGCAGCCCCGTGGCCCTCATAAATAATGCCGGTGTTAGTGAAGTGAGGATTGCTGAGAGCAGGATTAGACTTCCTAATTACAAAACCTTTATTGTGCAATGAGCTGCATCTATCGCGGCGGGTCAGTGCGAAGGAGCTAATATTCCAGGATGGAGATTAAAGAAGCACGGATTCATTTGCATTAATAAGAGCGCGCATGTATAATCTATGAACTGTGCCGTTTCTTACGAGGTGGATCGCTGTACGTTTGAAGATTCATTTGTAATTCAATTTGCATCATGTTTATCTCATTGAATTTACAAAGGGGAAAGTAACCGACTAGCTTCAGGGAATAAATAAGCACTTTCATTCTGTTTTGTCTTATTAGAAAGGGGCCCTTCACAGAGACGGGCACTCGCGACTTGGACTTAGACTCGAGTCGCACTTGGATCCCCATATAGACTCGAGACTTGATTACGGCGCTCGTGGAGTTCATTACAGTGAGAATACAGGCGGACTCAGAAGCTTGGAGAGGAGTGCGAGCTAGATGTAAGTAATACCACTCAGATAGCAGACGTTGAGGACACTGCCCGTTGCGGCAGTCTTTGCAACATCTCCGCAATTCGGATTGAGTGCACACATACAAAGGGCCCATCTCACTCGATTTGCTGTTGGTCAGGGAGATGTCTCAGAGACGTCCCCAGGAGATAAGGCGAGTCTCCAGGTAGTCTCGAAGATGAACAGGTCTGATTTTGAGTCTCCAAATCGTCTCCGAGAGGTCTCTTGGAGGTCTACCCTGTCCCCCCTTATCTCCAGGGGACGTCTCGGAGACATCTCCGTGACCAGCAGCAACTCGAGTCTCCAACTAGTCTCCAGTCCGGTGAGATAAAACCTTGAGCTAGGGATCAAATTATACTAAGACATTATCTGCCATGATTATTTGGTGAATGTTTTATCAGGAGCAAAAGCCCAAATCTGTGCGTAGACATTGGCTTCAGAGGCTTGTGTGAACAACACATTTCAAATCAACTATTGGTTTACTGATAGCAACGGTTTGTTCATTTATTCACAAGAGCATTTTACATGAAGAGGGTTATTGCAAGAGTTGTTGTAGGAAGAAGAATGAGCACCATGTTTAGGGTTGCTAGATCCTATGTCTAAAACCAGTTTGGAAATGGACATGAATACTCTCTCATCTTCTTCCACAATCTGAGCACCTGTCCCCAATCACATAAAGCTGAACTCTGGAGGCTCCTATCTTCCAAATCAGTAGGGCTGGGTACCGTTACATTTTCTATACCAGTACTTTAACGACACTTGGATTATGATACCGATACCTAAACTTTTTCCTACATCCGTGCTAAAATATTTGTCATTGAGTGCTATAAAACAAAATAATAATGTTTATTCCATAAAAGATTATTTGTTTTAAATTTGCATGATTTATTTCAGGTCACTTCCTTTAATGCTCTGGACCAACAGCATCAGAACTTGGTCTGTAAAGATATACACTTTTGGTACCTGCTTTCAATACTTTTATTTTCCAACACCAACATTACATAAACTTTTTTTCTATAACATACTGGTATTGTTTAACGGCACCCAGCCCTACAAATGAGGCATGGCCTGATCTTGCGTCACGTGCACGGCTTTAAGGCAGCCCAGGCCGACCTGTTTGAGGATCCAGGCGGCCATCTCGTGCCCGCAGTCGAAGATGACGTGGAACTCCTTGGACTTCTTCATCTCCTTCAGCAGGGGCTTGGCGTCCTTTGTCTCCGTGGGCAACTGCCGGATCTTCAGCCGGATGTTGTACCGTGACGGCGCCTTGATCAGCTCCTGCAGCCGAATCAGACCTGCCCACAAAAGGAGAGCAAGAGGGAGGTGCGCACATTAAGTAACAATTCTAGTAACATTCTAACACATGTGAGGCACTTGGAGAATTAGAAATGTGCTAGTCTTTTACAAAAAAAAAAACATTTCATGATAGGGGATGGCAGAATCCCAAATGTTTACATATACAGTGGGGTTTTAGTCCCATCTCTATAAAAAGAACCACCTCCCAAAATAGAGAGCTTTGATTATTCCTCATTTCTCTTCACCAAACACCAAAAAGCACCTTTGTTACAGAGCAATTATTAAACCGACTCTTCCCAAGTTTGACTCTTGGATTGTTCTGGAATGTATTTGGTTCCAGTGTTGGTTTAGCAGTTCATGTTTCAGCCTAATATCAAATGTGCATGCGCTTGGACTTGCACAAATGTGTTCTCCAAACTGAGACAAACACAAGAGTCTCTTTTATAACATGAAAGTGAATTGGTAAAGCACGCTGCTGCAGAGACGCCTTTGATCTGCTGCCATTCTGAAGGACTGGAGTTTATTTCCTTTTTTCCAAAGCAGATTGGCGTACAGTGCAAGGCTTCCTAATCCTCACACATTCATCCTCCTACTCACACTTGGAAGCTAACGCGGCCTGTAGCTAAAGGCCTCCACCAAAGTGCAAAGGGGAAGGATTTCAAATAACTATTTACGGATCTGAGAAGTTTTGCTTAGAGCGCCATTTATTTATTGGCTCTGAATCCTGTTACTTGATGTATTTCAGACAGGTTTGTGGTAAGCGGTTTGTGACACATGTAGTGCAGAGTTTGTAGGGGTCGTGCATTGCCGGACGTGCTACGGGATAAAACACCATTGCACAGCAGCAGCAGCTCCTCCTGAAGCAACGGTGTGATGGGTAATCTGGAGAGTCAGGCTGTCTCCTGGTGGGTATTTTGGACCGTCAGGAAAAAGAAAAAGGTAATAACAGACTCTCACAGTTGTGCTGTTATGGGCCTAAAGGCTTTAACTGGACTGCAGGAGGAGTCTGGGCTGTTGTTTCAAAATATGAAGTTAGTTACGCAAACATTTTTTGTCATGTAAGTCTATCAAATTGTAGCCCACCTAAAAAAGGGTTAACCAGTTATTAATTGTATATTATTATGTATTCATACCGTGTGGATTGGTGCTCAACTCCTCATGTTGAAAACATGACTTCTTGGTGACGCAAGAAGAAAGCAAATATCTCGCTTTACGGAGAAAAATGATAAAACAGTCATGCACTGTGACTTGGAAAAGTAACTTTAATCTGATTACTAGTTAGGAAATAGTAATGCGTTAGATTACTCTAGTAATCAAATTAGTTCTAGTCAGATTAGTAGCACGTTAAAGGCATCACTGTAATTAGCCTAAGACCAAAGAGGCGGCTACAGGAAAGAACTGGTATCGATAAGGCAACAGCTTACAAACCTTACTTCTTTTAATGCATAGATCAAGACACAATGGGTTTATACGTACTGTCCGTGTATATGTATATGTAAATATGGTAATGATGGTATTATACGGGGCAGTATCAGATGGCAACAATAACCTAGTACTATTAGCTGCTTATGAATATACAGCAGCATATATTGTAAGACAGTATTCTTGTAAACTTCTATGCATCAGACGACTATGTAAACTGATTTCCAATGTTTGATTATGGTTATGTATCTACATTTTAAGTTATGTGTTGATTATGGTTATATGTCTATATCTTAAGTTATGTGTTGATTATGGTTATGTGTCTATATTTTAAGTTATGTGTTGATTATGGTTATATGTCTATATCTTAAGTTATGTGTTAATTATGGTTATGTGTCTATATCTTAAGTTATGTGTTGATTATGGTTATGTGTCTATATTTTAAGTTATGTGTTAATTATGGTTATGTGTCTATATCTTAAGTTATGTGTTGATTATGGTTATGTGTCTATATTTTAAGTTATGTGTTAATTATGGTTATGTGTCTATGGGCCAGATCTTGTGGTTCATAGCGCAGGCTGTAGAGAAGACGAATACGCAGACGGGTGGCGCTCCTTGCAATCTTCAGTGTCATACCTGGCGCAAAAAGTGGGCAGGACAGGAGGGGGGGACAGACTCGCATTGCGATGTTGTGGTGCCGCCCCCTCCCCATGCTTTCCCCAGACCTGCTGAAGGTGGTGGGTAGCGGGGGGGTTCTCTTGTAAACACGTAACATGCGTGATGCAACGCGCAATGTTTAGTAAAGATTAAAGAAATAAAACTGTCCCTCCGCTGCTGCAGCCACTCGCTGCAGATCCAAGATGAGCGTTCGAATGCGCAAAGTTACGAAATGTACAGGATTTAACTGATCAGAAACTGTCATTTCGGCTGCGGAGGAGTTGCGGAGTTATGTAGCAGTTGCAAGAATACTGTAGTGTATTGGAACATTTGCGCTACAGCTGCAGGATTCTTGGAGCGGCTGAATTGGAAAAGAAAAAAAAAGTTGCTATGCGCCCTGAGCTGTGGCTACACAAGGAGCATCATCAGGAGGTAAAGATTGACACACGATGGAAATGTCTCTTTAAAACTCAGATCAGACGTGGTGTTGTGGCACTTGAAGGCATGTGTGGTTTATTTATGGAAAACTGTTGTTTTGTGTTGTTGATCTACTGTAGAAAGTAAGCCGTGTGTATCCTACGCTCGAACAGACTTTTCAAGGCAATTTCGCTTTTGTTTTCAATTTGACATCGATTCTAAGGAAGAAGACAAGGCAGTGGGATGTAAAGAGGAACATAATGTGAAGGTTGCCATAGAAGAGTAGTGCTGCTTGTAATGAACCACGCCTCAGTCGGCCTCTTTTTCTTAAATAACGCCCTCTCCCTAGCAGCGCAGCCTTTAGCGCAAAACCTGCGCCACATGCAAGATCGCGCGTGTACCACGTTGCATTTAGAGTTGCGCACGGACTGAGCCAGTCACAAGATCTGGCCCTATATCTTATTTGCACCATAATGAGTTGGTTTCATCGACCAAACCGGAATGTAAACAAACTTGTAAACAAAGTTGTAAAGTTGGATGGTAATAAGCAAATATATATAAAATAAAGTTAGAAATAAAGCTAACAACTAAACTAATAAGAGGATTTCCTTATCTACAACCTTTGGCAGGATTTTTTTTTCCTTCTCATAAAATAAGAAGAAAATGCGAAGAAAAGAAAAAAAAAGAGAGTATTCCCACATTGTGTTTAAAATAGCCTGATTGATGTATATTCTCTTCCCGCAGTGTGGCTTCCTTAATCTTCCCCGTATTCATCCTCCTACTCTCACTTGGCAAACTCACGGGGCGCTCGCTGAAGGCCCATCAGGAGAGCTGAACCGCAAAGTCAACACCGCGGTGCAGAACAGAGGCGTCTGGTCACACTCCTACTCGCTCCTCCATCACACGGCAGGACTGATTCACTGTGAGGACGGGGAGTCACTGATCTACCAAGATGAGCTTTACAGAGGGCTGTACCAGGACCATGGCAATGGGCTTCAAAATAAACAGAGGTGGGTAGAGTAGCCAAATATTTACTCAAGTAAGAGAAACGGCACGATGGTGCAGCAGTTAGTGCTCGTGCTTTCACAGCAAGAAGGCCCCAGGTTCCATTCCTACCTGGACGGGGCCTCCTGTGTGGAGTTTGCATGTTCTCCCGTGTCTGCGTAGGTTTCCTCCACGTACTCCGGTTTCCCCTACCACTAAAACATGTACAACAGGCTCCCCTCTGGGGCCAGGACTCACCTAAAAATGAGATTCCTAATCTCAGTGGGACATGTCTGGTTAAATACATCATAAATAAAACTTGAAAATAATTCTACTCAAGAAGAAGTAAAAGGTCGTAGCCCAAATACTTACTCAAGTAAGAGTACACAAGTACTAAGAGAAAATATTACTTGTGTACTGTGAGTAACTGAGTAACTGTTTGAGCGTAAATGTCTGATTCATGTTTCAGTTGTGACATCAAATATGAGAAACAGAACATAAAATAAAGATGTGTTATTTTTAACATGTTATTTTCCCAGAAGTCCGCATGCGGCCCCCACTTGAGCGTCCCTCCGCCTGCGGGAATTGGCCACGGGCCACCACGTGACTGTCCCGCCGGCCGCTGGAATTGGCCACGGGCCACCACGTGACTGTCCCGCCGGCCGCTGGAATTGGCCACGGGCCACCACGTGACTGTCCCACCGGCCGCGGGCATTGGCCACGGGTCTATATGGACCGCAGTGCATTGCGGTGCTGTCCGAGGCCAACCCGGCGTCACAACAAAGTGAGTGCACGAGATCTGACTGCTGTGCGTGTGTGCATCCAAACAGGACGATGTGTGTCATCGTCACTCACCGCCACTGCAGCTGTAGACGCTCCACACAGGTACAGTTACATCCTCCAACACACATGACATCAGCGTGTCTTTGTTTAAGTCTCTCCTGCTGTGACCGTAGCTGTGGTTCATTATAGATCCAGTGCTGCGTAATGTCAGAGGCGCAGACAAATGCGTAAGAGCCAATCCTGGCCATATTCCGTCTCCAAAGCTTTGTCTCCGTAAAAAAGTACACGCAGTAAGTTGTCCAACAACTGGCCAAACACGAGCTTCAAATCAAACGCGCTGCTCCGAGTGCTTCAGCCTCCGTGTGCGGAAAGCGAAAATTAAACTACCACTTAACCAGCGCATGGCCTGCACTGCGTTGTTTTTGTTTTTTTTACTTTGGTGCTGTACCATTTGCTTTCTATTTTGCTTTCATGTATTGTGAGCCCAGAGGGACATTTCATTATAAAGCAGCTTTGAAAGCATTGTCAATTTTATTCTAAGATTATAAATACTGTCTAATAACGATCATTAGGCTATTTCATTTCAAAACCAACTTATTATTTTTTAGATTGCACTTGCACCCTGATGCACCAAACGGCGGCACCGTGAACCGCACCGTGAGAGCTGAACACCTAATATTTATCCATAATTATTCCACTGTCTCTTGAATTCTATTTCCTGAGTTTAGCGAACATATTGTCGATGTAGTGGCTCATTCTGCTGGTGCTCTGGACACCGGGCTCACTCCTTCCTACACACTGCAGGAGTAGGTAACTTTGCACTAGACTACACAGTCATTACAGTGGTTCTGGGATTGCAGAGGCTCAGAGCTTTGTCTGGTCAAAGGGTCATGAGTAAAAATCATCAAATATAAGAGAAGAGTACAGGTGCATCAAACACTCCAATATCAGTTTGTTTGAAGTTATTTTTAGCATTCATTCTTTTATACATTTGTAGCAGCCATAGTTTTTGGAATGGAATGTGCAGGGGGGGCTTCCAGTCAAACGGTTGGGAACCACTGGTCTACTTAGTGCGGGTCTACAGCTATACTGAGTGACGGGTTATAGGGACTAGGGTGGACATTTCTTTGTAATAACTCAATCTTAGAACATCAAATGTGGAGACTAGCGAGGCCCGGCCGAAGGCCAGGTCTCAGCTAGTACAACATACAGTATAATAAGAAATCAGGAATTATTTAGAAAACAAAACAAAAATACACCTTTTTAGTCACAATGAAGATTTGTCACATAAATATTTACTCACCGTGGCACCAGTTAATATTTTTTTTAAGAAACAGATACCTCATTTTATTTCTCAAGTACTACGTAGGAAAAAAACTACTTGCAAAAGTACATTTGCTTCAAAAAGTTACCAAAGTTCATGTACTGTCAATTATCATGACCCACCTCTGAAAATAAATAGCTGCACTTGCATGTTTTATGTACATTTGAATTTAGTCAACTTTACATTCACAGCGTTGCATTCAAACATGTAAAATCATTTTGTGTGAACACATGGGCGGAGCTCTGACTTTAGTTTTTTGAACGCCGAATCTAAATCATTTGAGGCTCATTCAAACTGTGACACTGAAGTTTTTCATTTAGTTTATTCATTTAGTTTGTATTAGTCCAGGAAATCATATGGAAATTTTAGTCACAGTTTGAGTCATTTAGTACTTTTAATTCAGTTTTGGACAAATTTTAGAGATGCTCCGATACGATACCTGGGGTTTGAGTATCCACCGATATCCAATACCAGGCGATATCAAGGAACCTTAACACTGACTTGCTGTGTTTGAAAAAGTGAACGGTCCTCTTTGGAAATGAGATGTTACACATCAATAAACAGTAATAACAGTGACATTAAACAGGGATGACTGGAGTCTTCTACATGGAAGGGTTTAGGTTACATTCATATAAACACATCATTAAAGTCAGGAAATAAGTAAGTGCTTTATTTGTCATTGTACAATCGTACAACGGAATCGCGTTCACAAATATATCAGTTATTAAAGGAGACCTGCAGTTTTTGTCCCAGTCCTGATGTGAAGCTAGCATTAGCACACTGTAGCTTAAGTACTTTTATGGAGTGTACTGATTGAATTCTCCAGGTTCAGAGCTTCAAAAGGAGGTACAATGAGGTGTCCATATTCACTGCATTAAGTCAGTGTAAGTTGTGTTTTTCAAACTGTGGTTATTTTTTAAATAATGTCTAAATTATTAGTAAACTTCACTTTGCTCCAGAGATCAACATTGTAAATGACACAAAAACAGAGCATAAGCGCTGTTGTGTGTCTAAATATAGTGCATTTTTCATCTAACGCGAACCAGGAAGTCTGAGGCTAGAATTAGCTTAGCGTTAGCATTGGCCGTCCACCCCAGATCTAATTTTGTCAATTAATTTCACAATGAATTAAACCATTCATTCTCTCGTCCTTGTTGTGGAGCAGGGGGTGGTGAGTGAGGGGGGAAGTACATGGAGGGCAGGGAAGGTTCTGATGG
Source organism: Gobius niger (assembly GCF_951799975.1). Taxonomy (NCBI): domain Eukaryota; kingdom Metazoa; phylum Chordata; class Actinopteri; order Gobiiformes; family Gobiidae; genus Gobius; species Gobius niger. Next base: position 19,864,007 of record NC_136866.1, read on the forward strand.
ATAAAACTGTTCTTCAGTCGACTGGACCCGGTCTCCTCCATGAAGGCATTACCTTGAAGAGAATGTGATGGGTGCGTAGGGTTAGCCTGGCATAAAGCCAGACTGGAGGCGGGGCTAACGAGCGCAGTTTGAACAAGAGCGAACCAATCAAACACAAAGCGACTTACGCTTTACGCCTCTGCCATGATTGTTTGTATCCACACGTGCAGTGGAGTAAATGTTCCAGTGAAAACCCTCAGAGCAGCTTCTGCTGTGGCTTTAAGGACAAGTCCAGCTCATTATAAAAGATCGTTGTGTCGCAGCCGCCATCTTCACTGTTTTGGTTGCGGCCGGAGGAGCACTGGTTGATTGGAAATCCTAGCGCGGAAGATGACGCAACATTAACTCCCGCCTCCCGTGCTATGATTGGCTCATCTTGGTTTTGCTGGAGTCAGCGAGATTCAAATCGCACAATTCCAGACTGCATCCCCATGTATCTCTTAACATGGAGGATCAGTCTGGCCCGTGCCAGGCTAGCGTAGGGTCCACTCCTCTGCCCTGTCCTTAATGGAGGGGAGAGGGGCTCTGCGGCAGGACGCAGTGCCGGTGCCGTGCCATACAGTGATGGAGCTGGTCAGCTAGGCAACAGCTGAGAGATTTTACTACCTCCAACTTTCACGGTTTGATCACAGGGTAATCCGGGTAGTGGAGCTTCACGGTGAGAGCCAAAACAGGTATCGGCTCAGTATGGGTTATTTGGAATCGATACCTGATATCATTTTTTTGTAGGATCAGCACCGATGTCCAAGACCAGTATTGAATCAGTGCATACCTACAAATTGGCCAAAATATACATTTGACAATGATGGTACATCTTCATCATTATTGAAAACTGAGCCATAATAAACCCTGACATTTTATGATAAGTCCAATAAACCAAATAGATTATCTTCAATTTGAAAGCCTACGTTTCGCCTCTAAACCTTTCTCCTCTTCAAAGGCTTTTCAGGATAGAGAAGCAGATATCTTTGACAAAAATATGAATGATTTTCTTTGATATTTCTGTGTGACTTATGAAAATGCTTTAGATAAGAAGACTACCTCTCCTGGAATGTTTGGGTATCTATTCTTTTACAAATAAATGATATTTTTATTTCAAAGGAACATCCTGCCTCTCTGTCTCCGCGTTTCTCTGCACGCTTGTGATGTGGTTACGCAGCGTCCCAGGGTTTGGTCCTGATGATGAAAGAGTGGGATTGATGGCAGAGATGATTACTGTTCACGCCTATAAAAAGGACGGGCCTGAGAGAGAGAGACAGAGGAGACTGATAGGATTTCTCTCTCCCTTTAATGGACACTGGGGTTTGGCGCTCTCCCCCCAGGCCGCACTCGGATTGCCATGAAATGGGAACATGCACACCGGGTCGTGCAGGGGAGCCTTTAAAAATCAGTCTATCCGTCCCCACTGGCCTGTCTGAGACACGCAGCGTGGTTAGAGTCAGACAAAGGAAGCCACTGTCTGGGGAGTTCAGCTTTGTCAAACAGCAACAGAACATACAATTGGTAACTAAAGCAAAAGTGTAACTGCCTCCATTCTCTCATCTTTCCTCAGCTTCAAACCTCTGCCCCGTATCCACCACAGCAGCAGAACCACCAGCCTCCTTGGACTCTCCAGCACCTCCGGGTCACCTCTGACAGTGTCCTTTTTAAACAATCTATCAGTTTACTTATATTATAACGTTTTACAATTTGGTGTGAGGAACAGACTTTGAGTACGGAAGTGACAATCAATGGATCAGAGCTTAAGCAGTAGAAGAAGACACAACCAATGTGAAGAGGATGAGATGAGAATTACTCAAAACTGTATGAATGACATCAAATTCGACTTCTGGTCCGTTTTTGACCAGGAAACGACGTGAAGAAAATAATATTTATATTACTCTATTAAGTCCTGCCTAAAATCAGGAAATTAGAACATATTAGTGCAGTGCTGAGGTGTCTGCACTGGCTTCAGCTGCTCAGACAACAACGTTCTCTTTGGTCTCTTTAAGGTCGGACCCCTAAGTACATCTCAGACATCTGACAGTCATATGAACCATTTTGGCTCTGAACCTCAGGAGGCCTCCTGCTGGTCCCAGAGTCAGAACTCAACATGATGAGAACCTCAGGGAGAGGCCTCCTGCTGGTCCCAGAGTCAGAACTCAACATGATGAGAACCTCAGGGAGAGGCCTCTTGCTGGTCAAAGAGTCAGAAGTCAACATGATGAGAACCTCAGGGAGAGGCCTCCTGCTGGTCCCAGAGTCAGAACTCAACATGATGAGAACCTCAGGGAGAGGCCTCCTGCTGGTCCCAGAGTCAGAACTCAACATGATGAGAACCTCAGGGAGAGGCCTCCTGCTGGTCAAAGAGTCAGAAGTCAACATGATGAGAACCTCAGGGAGAGGCCTCCTGCTGGTCAAAGAGTCAGAAGTCAACATGATGAGAACCTCAGGGAGAGGCCTCCTGCTGGTCCCAGAGTCAGAACTCAACATGATGAGAACCTCAGGGAGAGGCCTCCTGCTGGTCCCAGAGTCAGAACTCAACATGATGAAAACCTCAGGGAGAGGCCTCCTGCTGGTCCCAGAGTCAGAACTCAACATGATGAGAACCTCAGAGAGAGGCCTCCTGCTGGTCCCAGAGTCAGAACTCAACATGATGAGAACCTCAGGGAGAGGCCTCCTGCTGGTCCCAGAGTCAGAACTCAACATGATGAAAACCTCAGGGAGAGGCCTCCTGCTGGTCCCAGAGTCACAAGTCAACATGATGAGAACCTCAGGGAGAGGCCTCCTGCTGGTCCCAGAGTCAGAACTCAACATGATGAGAACCTCAGAGAGAGGCCTCCTGCTGGTCCCAGAGTCAGAACTCAACATGATGAGAACCTCAGGGAGAGGCCTCCTGCTGGTCCCAGAGTCAGAACTCAACATGATGAGAACCTCAGAGAGAGGCCTCCTGCTGGTCCCAGAGTCAGAACTCAACATGATGAGAACCTCAGAGAGAGGCCTCCTGCTGGTCCCAGAGTCAGAACTCAACATGATGAGAACCTCAGGGAGAGGCCTCCTGCTGGTCCCAGAGTCAGAACTAAACATTTTAAGGCTGCTTTGACACTTCAATCAATCAATCAATCAATCAATCAATCAATCAATCAATCAATCAATCAATCAATCAATCAATCAATCAATCAATCAATCAATCAATCAATCAATCAATGGTTTTGGATAGCCCAATATCACAACAGGAGTTGCCTCACAGGGCTGCACTGAACATTAAGGCAGTAAAACAGAGGAACACATATAAACATATGAAGTTCAGGTGAATGAAGTTTCCAGGCAAACATAATGTCCAATAAGCGTCGGCAGCAGGCGGCGACGAGCGGCACGGACGTCCTCTGCCCTTAGACTCTCCAGCACGGCAAGGGAAACTCAAACCCAGCGGGAGAAAAGAGAAACCTTGGGGAGAACCACAGAAGGAGAGATCCACTCCCATGGACGGACAGGCTATAGAGACCCAGGGCTGATGCAGCTAAAATCTGGAACAGTCCTGAATATGTGATACAACTCTGACAAACTTAAAAGCAGCGCATGATAAAATGATTTCATTTAACTTCCAAATATAATTCCATGTACTCAGTAAATATTTCCTGTTCTGTAAAGCACTTTGAATTTCTTAGTGTACGATAGTGCTCTACAGATAAACTTGCTTTGCCACTGTATCACATTGCTTCTACTGATAAAACAGTCCCGATTCCCTAGATTAAGAAACAATACATTCGCTTTTGTAGGAGAAAAATCTAATTTAGCACAAATAAACCTAAACAAAATGTCATAACAGCGTGTCGAAAATGATGTGAGAAGACATTAGCTAACCATAACCCCTCCTTCAATGACATTTCATCATTTTGGTGGCTTCTACTTGTTCCTAGCCTCGGGTGAGATGATTTAGCCAAACCAAAATAATGTCCGTCCTTTCACACGCCTGTGACCTGCCCTGGGGAAGCGGTGACACGCAGAGGTGACTGAGTCCCAGACGTGTTGGCGTCACACCAGAGAGAGAGCTATAGAGCGGACAGCCGCCTGTGAAAACTCACAGATAAACGACTGAAATATAGGGAATAGGAACAAATCGAGTGTCAGGAAATCTTTTATTCTAAAGGTACGCTCACACCTAACCGGACGCATCGTGCTGCCTTTACTATTTGGTCACTTGAAGTGCTTGCAATCAATCGCTCATATGTGTTCACTTCAGGAAGAACAAATGCTGTAAAAAATAATAATAAATAAATAACTCTACGCTGTGAATGCTAAGCACTAAGATGTGAATGGAAATTGTTTCCTGATTCTTTGCTTGTGCTTCGGTGACCAGTGGAATAGTTTTATATATTTCTCTGACACAAACTTCACCTCTTTCCTCCCTCTTGCCTCTCCTGGATATTATAACAATGTGTGTGGTTTGAGTGTGTAATTTCTGTCTGTCCAGCGATCATGTCATGAGAAAATCCCCTTTAAAACGTGTTTGTAATCCAGTGCGTCCTTTATTGTGTCCGCTTCCATGTTTTCAGTTTATTGAAGCATATACTCATTCCTCTGATCCCGATGCCTGGGCACAGCTGCTGCTTGTCATAAAACTTTTCCTCCTCTTTCCAGATCCATTTGTGTCTTTATGATGTAGTGAAGGTGAGGTTATGTTGCTCCAAATTCAGTGATCTGAGTCCTTTTTTATTCTCCAATGTTGTACTCCTGGACTCCTCCCTCCCAACACACCACCCCGACGTCTGGTCATCACCTGCATATCACATGCACAGTACAGTAAGCAACCTGCCGCGAGATCCGTGTTAGCTGTGTAGGCACCTTTATAGTAGGCCACACAAAAGTCATTTTTTAGAGCTATTTTGGTTTGCTTTAAAGGGTATGGGACAGGTTTCCCTCTGCTTGGAGACACTTTCATGGTTTTAAAAGATGTGGTGTGAAATAATGGGAATGAGAATGGATTTTAAGATTTGCAATTGCACTGTAGCCTGGCACACCCGCCTGACTTCCTCTATGTATTCGATACACAGGAAGTCAGTCGGGGACCCCTCAGTTTGGGCTGCATTTCAACACAGGACAATAGAGGCGGGACTAGCAAATGCAGAGTGAAGCTCAGGGAATCAATGATGTGACACAGTCGATTGTAGTCAGTCAGTGGTCCACAAACAATACTGGTATGTAGTCGAGTAAACGACTGGTTGCTGTGCTGTTTTGTAAAAGGTCAATTATTTATGGAAAACCTCAATAGCCCTATGTCTTTTTATTTTGCTTTCATTTATTTAGGCCTATATATTGCGGCAGGGTTTATAGAGGGCTGGTCTTGACCCAAAAGTCCCGGCAAGATTTGTTCTGCCAGTCCATCCCTGACGGTGAGAAACAGGCCCCGGTCCATCAGTTTCGATGGGAGGAGATCCGGGGGGAATGTCTGATAGCAACGGTTGCTAGGCGGTATGATCGGACAATGACCTTTTTAGGGTGGGGTTTTGCGGAAGGTCAATTATCCAACAACACCAATACACATGTTGCTGTATGTTTTAGCCTTGAGTTGTAACCTGCATCAGAAATGTTTCCAGTGTTTATTATCGGATGCACTGTATTTTAGCAAACAGTATTATTATATCAAACACACCAGAAACATGCCACACAACGGCTTTTCGCACTAGTGCATTACTGAATTCCCTCGAGTTCTATTTTCTTTTGCAGCAAAATCATTGTGCATTAAAAAAAGGGTAGAAATGGTTGTTTTTAAATTTGGACGTGAGGGCTCCATTTAGACTTTCAAACAGAGAACACTGCTGTGCTTTCGCTCTGTCAAAGTGCAAATTGCTTTTTATGCAAGCGATTATTCGTCACTTCATTAAAACAACACTCAGGCTGAAGCGCGCGGCCTATTTTTAAAAAAGCAGGCCCTTCACTATGTCACCGTGAATCACAAAAACGCGAGTGCAGTCTGCCACTTCGCCCCAGTGAACACTGGGATTTCCACCAACATCTCCTGCCGGGGCTGCTGCCGCACTGCCTTAACTGGAGCATTCTGGGTAATGTAGTTTGTCACATAACTATCTGTTTGAACTGCTATGCTGTTGCCAGAGAGAGAAGATAATTTCACATATTCAAGATGACAATAACAGTGAAACCTTGTGAGTTTTGTGGGTTTAATGGTATTTTTTAACCATTTTTGTGTTATTGCTAATAAAACATCCGCCTAAACGCCAGTTGATATTTACATCATATTTATGCTGCAGTGGGCTTATAGGACTGTAATAAACATGATAGAACCAGGAAAACTCTGATCCCATCAGACCTCGGAAGCTAAGCAGGGAAGGGCCTGGCAGGACTTGGATGTGAGACTGTTTGGGAACAGGAAGCCTGGCGAATGTAGTGTGTGAGTGAGTGGTTGGTGGTGGGGGCTGATGTGCGCAGATTGCCTCGCTTATCATCACCGAGTATGTTGTGAATGAATAATGCACCAAATTGTAAAGCGTCTTTGAGCTTCTGGAAAAGCGTTATAAAAGACTAATGCATTATTATTATTATTATTATTATTTTTTATAATGGTCCTAGTGATAAGGAAAAGGTTGTATCTACAGTAGAAATGTTTATTTTGGGGGCAAAAAGTGCAAAAAAAAATCCAGGCGTTTCCCTTAAGCTGCCTTTGATGTGGAGTTGTAGGACTATTCAATTTGTTGTTGCACAGGTACCGTGAGGATATCAGGTTAGGCTGCACAATTAGAAGGAACCCCAAAGTTGGCCCCAGAGGCCTATAGATGGATTTTTTTTTATTGCTTGTTAGGCACACAAAAATGAGTAGATTCCAAAGCAAAAAAAACTTAAGTCTCTATCTCTTTCCATTCCGGAATTATCTGCAAAATAAAAATATGTACAACTCTTGGTGCATGAACTCATGACCAGATTTCGACCTCCTGAGGTCTAGGACGTTGGGGGAGGGCTCATTTGAAAGCTATGAAAAGAAACAAGCTGAAGGTGCTCACCATGGTGCAGGGGTCAGCAATATCGTCTCATAGCTTCAAGGTCGTGTATTGGACTCCCGGGTCGGGTGGGGCCTCTCAGTGGAAGGCAAAACTGAAGCACCCAGAGGCCCCACTAATTTATCACACTTTACTTTACCGTTCTCCGTTTCCCCTGTTCCTGCCAGACACAGCTCAGGACTGAGCACTGGACAGCACTGGCAAAACTTCCATGCCACTGGGTTTCATCTCTCTGTCTCTCTTGGACACAGTCTGCCTGATCTTACCGGGGCTTTGCTCGAAGCCATCGGCGCACCCCCACTTCCACGGATCATCCAAAACACTTGGCTGCTTTCTGTTACTTTTCTTTCATTGATGCTTGCAGTGCCAACACCGGGATGGAAAGAAACAGCATGAGGAGATCACTGCTGCTTTTTAAAGGGTAAAGTCCAAAGATAATCAATGCCAGATTATGGCAGCCATTTTACTGCTAAACCTCTTCATCAGCGCAGTTTGGCCTACTTTCATTACATTTTTTTTGCACAAATCAAACAGCTGTAGGCCTAAATATGTTTGAAAGGATCACTTAAAATGAGTTAAAATGTAGGAAAATACAGAGGATTGTTAAACATACCTCTGGCAAGTGCACAATACCTCTGAATCACATGCAATTAAATAAAAACAACATAATTGACTGCATTAAAATGTTTAATCTAGTCCCACCACAACAAAAACATGCACAATAGGGTCCCTTCTTGTGCTAGGCCTTTCCAGTGAGGTGATTATGAATTTCAGTGTGACATTTAAATAAAGGGGAAGAATCTCTTAGTGAAAGGGTGATAGTAATAAATGTCACTATACGATATAAGACATCATTCATTCTCGTCTCTGTCCCTCATGAAGCCCCTGCTGCCCTGGGGCAGAATGATGTGACAGCCAACACATGCAACAGGACTGTGTTTGTGATGTACAGGTGGATAAGTGTTAACATTCGGCACCTACACAAAATAAAGCTGAGATTTTGGTGTTTGGACAAAGTAGACTGAACATGACAGTGTGATCGGCCCGCCGTGCTCCACTGGCGTCCTCATGTAAGTTTTTTTTTTTTTTAATTTGACAAACATATAAACTCAAGTCCAGCTTCTTTCAGCTGAGGAAATTAACCCCTATCTTCTGGACTATAATTGTATTGGCTTATATATGTAAATGTATATAGGCCTGACCTGTGCACCTGCAGACCCCGACTCCTGCACCTGCAGACCCCGCCTCCTGCGCCTGCAGACCCCGCCTCCTATCTCTAACAGAGCGACGTGAGCACATCAGCCCTGTTCTTTGCGCCCCACACTGGCTCCCTGCATGTTAAATGTAAGGTTTTGTTGATAGTTTTGAAATGTCTGCTCTCTTTGGACTCGCCTTATCAGAGTGAGCTGCTGTGACCTTACACTCTGCCCAGAGCCCTGAGTTCAGCTGACCAGCTCCTGTTGGAAGCTCCTCCTAAAATGAGGCAAAAAACGAGATGTGATAGAGCCTTCTCTGTGGCAGCGCCCTCTGTCTGTCAGGTCTCAGTCTGTTGGACAGTTCAAGTCCAGACTGAAAACACTCCTCTCTCTGGGTTTCAATACGAGCAATTTGAGTGTGTCTAGGTCTGTTATCTTTTATTTCTATGTGTCTCTAAATTGTTGTCGTGAAGCACTTTGGTCAACTGAAGTTATTTTTAGAAATGTGCTATACAAATAAACTTGAATGGAATTGACTCTGCCTTTGGCCCTTTTTCCCTCACCAGTCACACATGCACAGTGCCAGCTCATGGTTAACGCGTCCTGCCTCAGACACATTAGTCTGCAGTCTGCACCGGCCGGAGCGGAGATAAAACCTTTGGGTTGAGTGCAAAGCTTTAACACCAAGCCGCCTGGGCACTATTGTTTAGCATGATTCTCCGAACACTTCTAGTCCAGTGCCATGTCTCTCACGCTCCACCTTTCTGCCTAATCGGAGTTGACAGCGGGTCATTCTGGGTAATGTAGTTTCCCCCCTCACTGTGGCTCAGTGAGTTGGAAGAATAGCACGGGCAGCAGCGCAGCACCTGAGGACAGGCCTGAACAGTGGTGCTATTGATTTGTGAATGAAGTGGACAGACTACAGCAAACGGAGTGAACCATGGACCGCGCCGCCACTGCTGTTTTCACTGCTCTGCTCAGAGGAGGCCATTTTGTTTTATGCTCGTTTGAACATTGGAACGATCGCAGCTGTGTTTATGACCCAGGGGACAGCACGGTTTAGTTCACCTGCCCCTGGAACAGCATCGATTACACAGTGAGAACATGTGCTGTATGATGTTTATGTCCACTTTAAAGCTTCAGCGTGAAGACATTACAGTGGCTTCCATTTGTGTTGTGCAGTACAAACATAACACAGATTTCATTGATTTATACATCACTCTCCATACTTGGTGATGATAACTATATACTCCCAAACTGTTTACCTTGTGTTTAGGAAACGTTCATTATTGTAACTCCCTTTACACGGGGCTGGACCTTAAATCCCTCCAGCGCCTGCAGGGAGTCCAAAATGCCGTGGCCCGCCTGGTGACCGGCACAAGAAAATGGGAGCACATCACTCCCATTCTGTCCTCTTTACATTGGCTACCAGTTCCCTTTCGAATCAAGTTTAAAATTCTGCTGATTGTTTTTAAATGTCTAAATTCGCTGGCACCTAAGTATCAGTCAGAACTCTACTGACCTTCCAGAGCTCTGAGGTCTGCAGACCAGCTCCTTTTGTCTGTTCCTAAATCCACGCATGTGTCCAGAGGTGACCGAGCCTTCTCAGTGGCGGCCCCTAAACTTTGGAACAGCCTTCCTCTACATGTGCGCTCGGCTCAGTCTGTGGAGGAGTTTAAAACCAAATTAAAAACTCATTGCTTTGCTTTGGCCTTCGGTTCTATGTAGACCAGACACAGTTTGTGCCTTTATATGACCTGTGTTTAAGTTTTATTGTGTTTATTGTACATATTGTTACTGTTCTTGTACAGCACTTTGGTCGACTATGGTTGTTTTAAATGTGCTTTATAAATAAAATTGACATTGACATTAGCCCACCAAAAACTTTAACATCGGCTCCATTATCACTAGGGGTGGGACAGTAAAGCAATTTTACAACAAATCACGACATTTTGCGACACAATACCGATACTGTTGATGACATCATGCATTTCACTGTTGACTGAGAGCCAATAATGGTCAAGAAGTCAGTCAGAACAGTAGAGGGCAGCGCTGCAATGTTAAGCATTTGGACCAAACACTTCAACACATACATGTGTGGCTTTTAATAAATGTTTTTATTTATCTTATTTAATTTATGAATACGATTTAGTGGCTACTGTCTTCATTTTGGAAACAGATCACTTTTTTCAGTTAAGTTAAGCTAAGTTAAGTTAAGTTAAGAGAACAATGCGCGTAAAAACAAATTTTAATCAAAACTATGGAGCTTGTAGAAAGTAACAATGTTAAAGGCCCTGCACACGACTTTTTTCAGTTACAATGAAAGAAGAAGCCACTAAATCTAAATGTTCATTGTGGTCCAAACTCATTTGTGACTGATATTTGCAGCATCCTAGTTCTTCACAGAGCCAGCTATATTGGCACATTTTATAATTTGCAGGGTCACTTTTTTGGGTCACTTTCACAGAAAGGCTAAAAATGTTACAAATGCTTTATGAATATTTGTTCCCCCCACTAATGTCTGAGATTACAGTGTACTAAAGGTGGACAAAACAAATCTGAAAAAAAGAAAAAGTAAAGAAAAAAGTGCCTTAAAGGGCTAGATGCAAGTTAGCTATTTTATACTCACTACTGCCACTTCAGGTCTTGCATGTAACTGCAGCTTCTATATTAAGCTCGTGCATGACGGCACTTCGGACCCGAATTAACACCTTTTTGAGTGACAGTGCAGGATTTTAGAGGCAGTTGTGGTGAACAGGTCTGAGCTCATTCTACACATTATGACATGGCTGGAACATGTAGGGGGAGGAAAGTACATCATTTTGACATTTTTAAACTCTGTATAGTCCCTTTAAGGTTAAAAATCACATGTTTATGTATAGACGTGATATATCATTTCTTCTTTTGTGCAATTTATTGATTATCGCAGAATCGCATCGTGAGGTTATCGTTATTGAGATCTGCAACCAATCGTGAAGTACCCAACGGTTCCCACCCCTAGTCATCGCGGGGGTTCAGTGTTCAGCTAGTTCAAGTCGACATCAGATCCTTATAACATCTGACGTCCACTCCACCTTGTCATCCAATCTCGTAAAGAATCTTTGGTTGGAACCTTTTGCTTCAACTTGGCCCCATTTGGTCCCAGACCTGTACCTCAATGTGAACAGTTCATGTCCCAGCGTCTCTTGATTTTAAGGTTCCAATATCAGCCGTGAAAACGTCATTACATTCAACTTCTAAACCCGCTTGGTGAGTAAAAATAGCGGTGTGACCTACCTGTCCCGGTGCTGTCGTCATACACCACGGTGACCGTCCTCCACCTAAAAAAGTGCACCAGGTCGAGGATGGCGCGGGAGAGCGAGGAGAAGTCGGGGAACAGGCTGACGTAGTACGAGTCGCGGTTGTCCGACACCTGGTGCTTCCAGCGCGTCTGGATGTGAGGGACCCCCAGCGCGTTGCAGATGGACTGCACCGCGTTGGCAGAGGAGCTGTGAGAGGGGCCGAAGATGGCCGCCACGCCCAGGGACAGCTGGTCGCAGGCTGTGGACAGAGGAGGGACAGGACGCAGTTTTAGCTACCTCTGAAGACCGTGGCATTGAAGACACTTCAAATAGACCGGCTCACTTTTGTATCGATTTCTTTACGCTGTTTTCAAACCATGAAAGCTGATGGTATAGTTGAATTAACTCTCACAAACCCTCCAACACGTCCAGGGTGTGTGTGGATCTGTTGTTCACCGGTGTTGAGGGTAACGTACAACAAAAGTAACGAGTTACAGAAATACAGTATATTCGTTTTTTCAGTAACTGAGGAATTTGACTTAACCCTCCTCTTATGTTCATGTTCAGAATGAAATACACTGACATTTTTGACACCCTTTTACCTCCATTTTGAAGGCAGGGTCAAATTGACCTGAACAGTATCTATGTGATATAAACATGTAGGGGGTGGTTACACATATGTGAGATGAACCATTTTCATAGTATATGTTGATTACACTAAATAAGGCAAGCAGAAGAAGTTTCATGCTGAAAAAATACTTAAATATGGGAATATATTAGTCATTACAACTTAGTGTATTGCAATATCCTGGTCATATTGCAAATAAGTAAATAGATGCCATTAGATGCCTAAAACTGTCAGTGAGGCGCCTCTACAGGTGATATGTCTGTATCACCTGTAGAGCTGTTTTTTCTCAATAACTCAGCAGGAATTGGGTATTTAAAAATCCCTCAGAAAAAAACCTCCAACAATCTTCTTGAGTCCAATAAGTATGGAGCATGTCAGAGCTTCTAAATGTTGTTTCAAAAGTGTATTAGAAAAGCACAACGTCTGCACATGCGCGTGTATATTTCTCCTGTACCGAAAAGGAAATGACCATATTTGGACATCATCTCGAGCACCTTCCGCACATGATGTGGATACAAAAGACATCGATATTTGTGAATTCATACACGTGCCATCATGTTCAGCACCTTAAAGGGTGAGTTTGGGTGAGAAAAAAATTAAAAAAATATCATTGTGGGAAGAATTCATGTTTTAACCTTAAATTGTTTAGTGTACACATGGACATCACTTTTGGAAAATATATACAACTTGTAAACTTAAAGCAGTACTAAGTAACTCTTGCCCCTAGAGGCAACTGCAGGTGTCGTAGCAAGTTAAAAAAATGTAACTTATTAATTGTCTTGGAGAGTAAATACTACGCTGACGGAAAAGACGAAGGGAGAGAGGGATATTGTACATTCAATTATACAATGGAAATATTTTTTTTTCACTCAAACTTGGCTGTAAATACTGTTTAAAGTGACGTTAGCCCACAGTTAGCTTTGCCCGTTAGCATGTTAGCTTCTTCTTCGTGATTCCATTAGTGTGTATTGCTTGCTCCGGTCCGGTGACAGTCAAGTTGCAAACATGGTTTTGTGGCCAGAGACATCAGGGGGAGATGAAAGACCCTCCAATCATCCCATAAACACTTGTATTACCCCCACAGGGACTACGGACATAATTTATTAAGGTAAGCACGTTACTTAGTACTGCTTTAACTAAAACAGGGAAATGTTAACTAAATTATGACTTAAATGCCTCTCCTCAACAAGTCGAATGTGTCCTTTACGTTATAGACTATTTAACTTATGGCAACAACATAATCTTAGTGAACTAAATATTACATTTTCATCTCCTACCATAGTTACGCTAAAATCAGCTTCAAATGAACACAGATCTCTTCACCTTCCACAGGCCAAACGGTGGAGGAGAGCCCAAACACACCTGTTCGATTCTACAGTAAGCAAAACAAAGCTGGGGAGTACCTTGCACCTCACCTTTCCTGGAGGCCTCGAAGCTGTCGAAGATGTTGATTCTCTGGATGTCATAGGTGAGCGTGGTGTTGGGTAGCAGTGTGCGGTTCCTGTTGATGGTGTTCAGGGCAAACTTGAAGGCCAGCTCCTCTGCTCCCGACGGACCGCTCTCCGTCGACTCGAATATCCCACCTGCGGACAGACGGAGGGTCAGGATAGGCACTCATCTGTTTACACTATGGTATGCAGGGTTTCTATAATATATTTTGGCCACAAAAGCACAATATCTTATTGAAATAGGGTTGAGAACATTCAGGACTGGTCCTCAACTGACACAGGCAGGGTTCAAGCAGTTCAAATCATTATTGTTGTACTTATTTCCATCCATGCTCCGCTGTCAGCCTGATAGACTCTCACCATATTTGAAGCCTACATTTAAGCAGCAATAGGCTAAAAGGCACGAGCCATCCCACATTTTCACTAGAACTAGTCTCCAAAGCTGTGCATTTATGAATGCTAATGCTAATTAATTAATTAGCATAATTAATGTGGCGAAAATAGCGTGAGCAACCTGTGGCTTTTGTCACTGTATTGGCCTGATAGCTTTCAAATGTAAAAGAAATTTAGAGGTTAAAATGAGGAGAGAAGGAGCAAAGATGGCAACTCTGCCTCTGACTCTGCACTGTCTGCTCTCAGCGCAGGCAGAGGCAGGGACTCGCTTCATGTTTAACTGTCATTTATGTTCGATATCATCTCGTGTTAAATAAAAGCGCATAAGAGCAAGGCCAGACTGATGTTTCTCTTTCTTAGCTCTGTGTCATTATGGAGTTCACCTGCCTCTTCAAAGTCAGTGCTGAGGTGAAGCACGGTGCTGAACACCGGTGTGTGGGCTGAACCAGGGCCCTGAGATATCATCCAACATTTTTGTGCAAAATTCTATCTAGCAACCATTGTATTTCAGCCGGGCTGTGTGAAATTGTTATATCAATGATGAGGAAATTTAGAAAATGCTATACAAAAGGCTTTTTATAGAGGCACTTTTGAGAGCCCCTACATGGTCCTTTTTTGGTACAGATGTTTAGAATACCAATTGGAACAAGGCAACAAGCAAACTGGCAAAATTATAGACCTGAACCCGACAACGAGAGGCCAGCAGAAAAAGCAAAGGTTTATGTTTCCCCCCCCAAATATAATCATCTTTTACTGCCACCAAAGTGCTAACAACTCCACTAGCTATGTCTTCATACCAGGGTGGCCGACTCGAAGATTCATCAAATCCCCATGTTACCACATCTTTTTTAATGATTTTATATACAACAATATTGTCTATGAATTCATTTCTCCTGTGCCTCAATGTTTATCTAGCCTGGGTGGATGGTGGAAGTACTGTAACGCTGTCAACAAACTTGACATTGCATGATGTGTGACCTTTAAGACAATAGTTTATGGTCTGATAGAAGCTAACTGCAGAAAAACTTAACTCATCTCAGCTTTAATAATTCAAATCCCTACTGTAATCAGCCGATATAACTGCTAAAACAGTGTTATGTCTTGGCAAATTGACATCTAAATAAGCTTGTTTGCAGCCTGTGATTTCTCATAATTGGTGCCATTATAACCGCATGGAGGCGATAATCCCACTGCGAGTCTCGCACAGAGGCGGTTGGATTAGTTCAGCTCACCATCCCGTGGCTCTCTCTGGGACCCAGCTCAATCAAAGACAAAACAGCATCTCAAACATGGACGCCCATTATTCCGAAGAGCAGTCATTAATATTCCTTCATCGTGGATCATGCCACTGGGGCTTGACTGATGCGCCACTTTGTGAATGCGAACTTTAAGCCAAGCAAACTTTTCACACCACCTGAGGGAATAGTTCTTTTTCACAAATTGTTCAAGCTGAGACTCAAGCTCCCAACATTCAAACCGTCAAAGTGCTTTGCATGTGTGCCGCAGTACATAGCCAAGATTTGTGTTTTTGTTACGACACAGCTAAACAAGGTCTAAACCAGATGACTTTTCCTGTTTCTCCTTGTCCGCTCACGCAATCGATGACTCGGTGTACATGCGTTAATCCCGCCGTCATGGGTGGTGGAGGGGTTAAACCGGGACACTCTCTCCTGACCCCCTCACACGGGGTTAATGGTCCGTAATTACATCAGCGGGTGCACTGAATGCAAACAGCCCACTGAACACTTTGAACAGGGGAGGAGCGGCAAACACTGGATCACTGGATGTGTAGAGATGCCTTTGGGCCCCTCCTGGAGTGCCTCTGAGGCCTGGACCTCACTTTGGAAACCACTGGTGTATAGGATCTACATCTGGTCCCTCAGCTGTCCCACCCACAACATGTCTCACATGTCCATCTCATCATTGTAGCACTGCCGAGATTGATCACTCTTCATTTTGTTTAAAATGACCAGTGTGACACAACCAGAATAAAGTACATGTAAATGTTGGCGTTCCTCAGGGGTGTGTCCTCTGACCCATTCTCTTACACCCATGGTTCTCAACTGGTGGGTTGGGACCTAAAACTGGTTAGAGGAACCCTTTTGGGTGGGTCGAGAGAACATTTATTTCAATATTTAAGTATTCTAACACTTTCCAGGTGTATTGAAATGACATTATTTGCTGTTTTTTTATTATGATTTCAGCTTTTGAGACTTAATTAATGCAAATTCAACAATAATTTGTGAGGACAATGCCATATTTAACCACTGCTCTTAGGGGTGAGATATAAATTCCACAAGACAAGATGAGACACGAGATTGTACTCACGAGAGTGAAATATAAAAAATAACAAATTAAATAAATCCTTTACTGAACAGTATAACAAAATAATTGTATTTTTTTAATGTGCAAAACCATACATCATCTAAAAATCAGTGGGTATCTATTAACTAAATGTTCCTTTACGCACCCTTAAGCCATCCACATTAAGTAAATTGGATAAAGCCTAATGAAATGAATAAAACTCGGGGCTGAAAAAGCTTGTGGCATTTAATCTCACAAGATCTTGTGGCTTTTTAATCTCACAAGATCTTGTGGCATGACAACATGACACGGGGGAGCAGATTCACACTAACCCTGTCAGGCCGCAGGTACAGGAGAACAGAGCGGAGCACAACCACTAGGTTCAAAAACTCTTTCTTCCCATCTGCCATAAGAGCTCTAACAGGGCTGTGGACGTTATGCAATTCTTACTATCAATTTTAACAATTGCACATTCTCACATTGCACATAAAATGTTCACCAAATCTTTTATTATTGAATTGTTATTCCATTTTCCGCGCCTTAAAACCCTTCACCTCCATTCACCTGACTCGTATTCTGCTGCTGAGGTTTTCAACTCAGACCGCAACCGCCAGCAGCTCCCACAAACCAAAGTTAAAAGAGAATGGATGATCGGAGAAGATGAAAGAGCGGCACAGCCAGAGCCACGAGCATGAGCAGGAGCCCGGCCGTCAAACTTCAGCGGGGAGCCAGCCCAGTCCGATCATCGATTCAATCATAGACACGGACAGAAAATGGGAAAGTGAGATGGGACTTTCAAATAGCCCGAGGCCTGGACAGTAGTTATAAATGGTGTAAGACTATGGCAGAGAATGAGATGAAACGAGAAGTTGGAAAGATCAATGCAACCTACTTTTCAACTTTTAAAAAGTTTGCTGCAACAATTTCAATGGGAAAAATAGAACACACATTACACATAAAGAATATACTCTCACATTGACAGCAATTAAACATCAACAAAAAGAACATCTAACTATGTTTTGGGGAGGACTCCTCCAGGGTTTGCTTGTCCTACGTACAACAAAATCCAGGAAACATTCATCGGCGTGCTTCCACAGAAACAACCGACATTAACAGGATTAGTCAAAACTGTGACTACGCCTACATGCAGTCAAAAAACCCTTCATAACTGGAATGTTAGCAGTAACCTGGTTGCACATGGCCATGCAAACACCAGTTACTCCTTTTCTAACCCGAATATTTGATCATGTGAACGCATCTCGGAATATAAAGGAGCATTCATTTGTGTTTTGTGCGTGTTCTATCCATGAGGAATCTTGGTCTTGGAGTACAGGAAGTACTTGTACTCTGGTGCACAGCCTTCCAGAAATACACGTTTGCATGCTTATTTCTCTTGCACTTTTGTTCTTACTGTAAATACATATCTGTTCAATAAAAAAAAAATAAAAAAAAAATAAAAAAACAGAGCTAAGGGCAAAACCTAGAACTGGCAGAACTCGCGAGACGCTCATGGTACAGTAGGTGGCAGTATGCCCCAAAGCTGTCGGTTTCCACCCGCTAATAAACTAAAGAGGAACAAGGCGAAACCCAGAAGCAAACCCCAGGAGGAAACCCACTACTTCATTAATGTGGTGAGCGTTATTATTATGGTGAAAGTCATGAATATTGATGGTAAAGCATGGAGATATCGGAATATTCATAATTTAAATATTAAATATCGGCAGCATGTAAACGTAGTCACTGTGAATGAAGCAAAACTTCAGGTACAATTTGGGCCATGTTGTCCAAAATTAATATCTCAATATTTTGGAGGGGCTTTCTCGATGACGATTATGTTTATTATATTTTTATTATATTTGATTATATTTCCAGGAGTTGGGATCCGGAACCCAAGCTGTGCGTGGAGGTGAGCCCGACTATATCTAGTCGGTATCTCTCAACCTCCCGCACAAGCTCAGGCTCCTTCCCCCCCAGCGAGGTGACGTTCCATGTCCCGAACGATGGGTCGGTGGGGAGTCCTTACCTCAAGTGGAGGAGTTCAAGTATCTCGGGGTCTTGTTCACGAGTGAGGGACGGATGGAGCGTGAGATCGACAGACGGATCGGTGCGGCGTCAGCAGTGATGCGGTCGCTGTATCGGTCTGTCGTGGTGAAGAGGGTGCTGGGCGCACCCTCCGAGATCGGGTGAGGAGCTCAGTTACCCGGGAGGAGCTCGGAGTAGAGTCGATGCTCCTTCACGTCGAAAGGAGCCAGCTGAGGTGGCTCGGGCATCTGTTCCGGATGCCTCCTGGTCGCCTCCCGCGGGAGGTGTTCCAGGCATGTCCTAGTGGGACAAGGCCTCGTGGAAGGCCCAGGACACGGTGGTGGGACTATGTCTCCGAGCTGGCCTGGTGTCGCCTCGGGGTCCCCCCAGAACAGCTGGGGGAGGTGTGTGTGGACCGGGAAGTTTGGGCATCTCTGCTGAGACTGCTGCCCCCGCGACCCGGCCCCGGATAAAGCGGAAGAAAATGGATGGATGGATGGATGGATGATTATATTTTTGCAAAACATCACCAATTTAATTTATATTGCTTCGTTGCTTAAAAGGGTGATTCTTCAATAAACTACAAAAGTTGAGAACATTTACACACTGTTTTTGAGAGTATATCAAGTATATTCTATTTTGTATTGTAAATTTGCATTTCTTCCAAACATCAACTCCAATATTATCTTGTAGACCAGTGGTTTCTTAAAAGTAGGTCGTACCAACCCTGTTCTGTGTGTCGCGGCCTTTCCCTGGGAACATTCTTTTCAATCTTAATCAATATTTTCAAAATGTTATCAACTGAAGAAGCAGTCTGTTAAATGACTGTTTGAGTTGTTTTCATCATGGTTTTAGAGTTTTCTTAATGCTTATGCTGTTTGGGTTACAGCTTGTCATCCTACAGGGTAATGGTGGGTCCCGACGCCAAACTTGTTGAGAACCACAGTTTTAGACGATATATATCAGATATTTCGAAGTGGGAACAACGTCATACAATGATTAGAAGCTCCAAAAAGTAGGTCTGCATGTCTGATATGTGTCTTTTATCTAAAATCTAACATTTCCACATAAAAGAACATCTACACCCATTGTTTACTTCAACGTGAGGCGCTGGTAATTTCACCCAATTACCACAGATAAGGCTCATGAGGGCCAGATACACCTGATAATGATCAGCCTCAGGACACAAGTGCTCCCTGCCATTATGGTGTAGGGCTTCACGCTCCACATCAGATGACTTTTCAGACGCTTCTATTCACCGTTTAGACATGTAATGGTGTGGCCCCAGCAGGGGCAGAGTGACAAATGTGTAGCAGCACAAACAGGAATGCTCCAACACCAAAAATCACAGTCGGATGAATTGATACAGAATGACATTTTGTCACATAAATGGCCAATGTTTTCACGACCAGATCCCTTTTCCAGAATCACAGATGTGACTGTTCAGAGGAAAAAGACTGTTCTACATAACATCGCCATTGGCCAAGGGTGTTTCTCCAGCCTACTCAATGCTCCAAGTCTGGAGCTGGAAGATCTCACATTGCGCCCCTCCGAGGTGGAAAAGGTTGCGCCATAGATACAGACGGCATCTCGTCATAGAAGGGGGCGTGGCTTCACCGAGGGGGAAAATAGAATCTTTAGAGAAACACAATTTTCCACTCTTTTTAGCCATTTTCTGGTGGAATATAAACTTATTTATCACACAGAAATAAAGTCAAGTGTAAATCGGGCCCATATGGATATTTTGTCGCAACAGATTGTTCAGTAGAAGTGAAAAAACGGCAGTTGTAGCAAGCGCTAGCTAACCGTTAGCATTAGCCCGATGCTAACATTTAGCATCAGGTTAGCATTCTCCGTTATTCATGTATTTGTGGGCTGTTGAACCACTTTGCTCCTCCCCATGTCTTTGTATCTTTATTTAGTAGAAAACTATGTTCATATTTCAGCGTTTGTTACAGTAGTTTTTGGATAATTAGAGAAAATGTACATTTTTTCAAAATTGTTTTCCCCCTTAACTGTTTTCAAAAATGACCATATATGGGCGATTCCAGAGATGCCGTCTGTATCTATAGTCTGCGTTTAGAAACACAAGATCGGGCTCTAGATCTGAACCCTATTGGGAATCTTTGGGATATGAGAAGGCCATAATATATAAACCTGTACAAAACTATTTATCGTCCCGGGGCTCTATGAATAGCGCACTGTGAACTCATGCTCCATTAAAAATATATTAAATAAAAATCGCAACCACATCCCTCAGCAATAATAACCAACGGCTTTGCGGGCGCCCTAGCTTAGCGCAAATCATGAGCCGGAGAGACAGCCAAACATTCAATTAGGCGAAGCTCCGGCTGATGTATGGGTGTAAATCCCGCCTGTCCGCGGCTGTAACGATGCAGAGATGTAGTGCTGCGCTCGGGTGAAGGCAGGTGCGTGAATGATCGCCACCATCGCTGACGACGTGCGCTGAAATATGGGCCACGAGGGAGAGAGTTATGAGGAACATAATCACCCAGAAGACAAATAAAGGAAGAGGCGGAGGCTGAGTGACGGAGGGGAGAGCGACCAGTGATGCTGACATTACTCAAGTCACTGAGAGAATATTATCACGCAACATCGCTTAACCATGTTAGAATGCTGTGTCCTCAATAAACACAGGCCTGGAATAGTATTTCTCTTCATTAATGTTTGAATTATCCGAATGCAGTAATTGTACAATATATCCAAACTGTCCTCCAGCTGTTTAAAGTCCATAAACCAGGGGTCCTCAAACTACGGCCCGCGGGCCACATCCGGAAAAGAAAGTAAGTTTCTAGCCCATTCCTGTGCGGAGTTAGGATATTTTAACTAAATTACCAGTTTACTCATTCCAGCCACTAGGGGGCAATTTGAATCAATAAAAAGTATTTCCACAGGTGTCCAGCAGAGGGCACTTACATAAGAGATCAGAATAACACATTATAGCCACGTGGTAAATGAAGCTTACCACCACAGTGTGGAGAGAATGAATAATGACTACAGTACTTTGAGAAACTTGTGACACAGGCTTGTAAAGCACAATGCAAGTGTAAGAAGTTATTACTTTGGTCACATTACATAATGATGTTTTATTTGAAAATAAAAATAAATGGAAATTAAAAGAAAGTGTGAAGACTTGATTACTATTTTTGCAAACCACTACAGTGAAACAAATATGAGCCTGAATCAAGTGTTGATCTTGTGGATATAGTCGTGGGGACGACTGTGCAGGCGAGTAATCTCTACTTCACAAAAAGCCATTTTGGTCTGGGTCATACAATTCTATATTATAGCCAACCCGGTCCGGCCCCCCATCACAGTCAGGAACAATAATGTGGCCCCCAGAGAAAAAAGTCTGAGGACCCCTGCCATAAACCATCGTCGGACCCTGTTCTGAGCAGTTCTGCGCCTAAACCGCGTTCCGTACGGTGCCATAAACATTTTATTCATTTATTTATTTGACTGGGACATTGCATAACAAATGTGCTGCACAGGCCAGAGACCAGCTCATGTTCATCTGTCGTCCCAGGGCAGAGGCAAAGTGACAGCAGGTGCATACAGTGGACAATGAGCAGTCTTACTTGAGTCTATTCACAATATAAAATACAGATAAAGCACCGGGATCCCCTCAACAAACATTCAAATGCAATGTTTACAGTGAAAGGAGGAAAAATGAGCACTGCTGCGGGTCCCAGAAGTGTGAAAATACTTATGTACCAACGGGTGCTCTTCCAAGAAGCCGGCAATACAGGAAAGCAGAAAGGTGACTGACTGGTGATATAAATGCAGTCAAAAAGTATCGAAGGCACTCTGTGGTATCGAAAAATGAAAAGTCCTTTATTGACAACATGGACAAAGGCTTAAAAATGCCAACACGTTTGTCATTCTCAACTCAAACAATCCAGTCCAGTCGACGACTTTGACATCCTTAACCATGATGGGAAGACTCCTGGAGGACTGAGAGCATACATAAACTCAGGTTAAGTCTTATCTTTCTTTTCTACTTGATACAAACTAGTATCGGAGGGAGAATTGAAGAAGTATTTCCTCCTGCGCGAGAGAGCGGGAACATGACAGCGCTGACAGCGACTGTGTCATAATGAGCCCATAATGACGAGGTTTATGACTGGGAGCTATTGGATTAATGAATTAGCGAATTTAATCAGAAATTAACAGCTCGGATGATGAGTGCACCAGCTCACATCACACACGCACACGTCACATCACAAATTCAGGATCTGTGGATGACTTTCTTCTCTCATTGTCTCAACCATGGAACCGCTGACGAACGGGGCCTTTCATTTTGACCCAGTGGCCCAAAGTCTGGCCACTTTTCTCAAGGACGTCAAACAACACAGACCAGGAAACCATCCAAGAACAATCCGTCCAAGTGGATATTAAACATGATTGAAACAGACAAAACAACGTATGCTGATTTGGCATAAGTTGTTTATTATAAGTGGTGGTAAGTGGTAAGAATAACCAACTACTAGCATTATGATAAATACAGGAGACATTTTATTTATATAGTGCTATTTTAAACACCATAAAGACACCGGGGTGTTTCCAATGATGACACATTAGTATCAGTATTCAGGATGAAAACAAGGCAGTTACCCACAATGTTTCTATGAAAGCACATAATCACCAAAAGGGAGGGACAGCACATGGCTCTGTGAGCACAAGTGCCTACAGCTACAACCCACTGAAGAGGCACAGAGAGCCGCCCACACCAAAAAAAGGGACAAACGAGGAGGTATCCTGGCAAGACTCACATCTAAGCCACACAAGTGTGGTGGTGGGAAGGACCACAGTCTTATAAGACGATTTCTTGCAACATCGACTGTCTGGAACTTGGAGTTTGCATGTTTTTAAATTGTGTCTGTAACTTGCATCCCATGTTATCCAGTTTTCTTAAAGCCAAACCGCGTAGAATTTAACCCAATAAATAAAGCTGAAATACAAGCATTTATTTTATGACAGATATTTCCATCATTGAAAAATTCCTCATTCATGTACACACAAACAAGAGCCTTTGTGTGAGCGGCTCACATCTCCTCAGACATGACTGTAACTTTACTGGGAGTGGGAAACCTGCTCATCTGTGGAGAGGGATAGCTTGATAAAATATACACCAACCACAGGTCCTGAAGATGGCCACCATAATAACATCAGCAATGTCTTCTCTATTCATTCCCAGGGTTCAGTGTTAGCACTCTCTGTATCACTGTCCCATGTTCAAAAAATATTGCTCATGTCGTGTTAAAAAGTACAGAAATACTGCTTTGAAGTAGGAAACAAAGTTATATTTGATATAAATAGAAGTGAATAATTTGAAGTGTTTGACAGAGGAAAATCCATGAAATGAAGCTAAAGTCTGTGCCTCCTATAAAACTGGAATAACATTTGAAATCTGCAACAACAACAAAAAGTATTATTACAGATATAACACAAGGTCAGTCACACTTATCAAAGAGTCATGAAATAACTCAAAATAGATCAAAACAGTATGAAGGAAATAAGTGTTTCACAAGATGGCCGCCAGAATTGACATTTATTCCAACACATTACTATGTTGCCACTGTTAGCATACCTTCACGCTTTGTCTTTCAGCTACTTTTCTACTTTCATCTTTGACTTGATACTTTTGAGTAACTTCCTGAACTTCATCGAGAAGTGATATTTGCCTAAAGTGTTCACCTTGCGGCCTGCGACCCTGGCTTTCTTTTTTACAATGCTTGAAACTCCAAGAGTGAAGATTAAAACGTTGTTGCGATGGCATATTGAGAGTGAAGTTAGAGCCTATAAACTCCTCGTGTTTGACCCTGGTGTTAATCCGTCCTGTCCTGATCCACGCAGTGCACCTCACAGACATTTCCCACTAGGGCCGTCTTTCTGAAATCATTTCTCTCCCTGTCACTACACAGAGTCTTGTTGTTGTGCACAGATCTTCAGGGAGAGCGAGTCTTGTCTTGGGTGTCGTTCCAAGGTCACTCTACCACAGGGGGCGCTGTAGATTAACGACCGGGAGCGCCGAGTCTACTGGTGTCATGCATCATACTCCTTACCCTCCAACAACATGTCACCGAGCACCCCCTATGGGAAACCGTCTACAGAGCGCTTCCATCATGGTGCAGAAGGCTCAGGTCAAAGGGGAGACAGAAACAGGGCATGGGGTTGGGAGGATCAAAAAGAAAACACACATGACAAGTCGTGGATTGTTTGTATATGCTCTTAGTCATCCAGGCATGTTCTATCAACGCTCTCAAAAGAAGTCACCCTTACTTACTTATTTAGATGTCTTTCTGACTGATGGAGTGTTCCGATATTCAGCATCCATATCAGTGGCAAATACAGGCATTTTGAGAGTATCTGATCAGATTTAATCACTGGACCGGGTCCGATCCCCCAAAAGACCGTCCTGAATCTGTAACGCTGTGGTGAACCTGCAGGCTGGAGCTGCTGCAGATTCGCTTAGCCACTGTCGCTAACCTGAAGCTAACACCTGCAGCTAACACCTGCTTCCTGAAAACTCACTGAGAACAATCGGCAGCCGCTAAAACATAATAATGGCAGATGATAATTCCTAGTTACCTTTGCAGTGCTGCCATTTACCTTTCACAGAGGAGCCGGAAGGAATCGAGTCGAACAGCAGTTTTGAGAGTTTGATACAATCATATTGCCTATGTTCATTTTACAATAACCTTTGTACAGCTAAAGAGACATCACTTTACCCACTTGACCGGGGTCAGGGCATCTAATCCACAATTGAAGATATTGTGTTTGTGTCCTCGCTTTGGCGACACATGTATCTGTGTATCTTACACATTTCGTCATTGTCCCTGGACACCTTGGATCATTCTGACCCATTACACCATTGGTCCATTCCAAAATCGTATGATCTCGTGCTGTCTCTGTGCATAAATACTGTGAACTGTGAACTGTTCCTCAGAGCATCTTGTACCCAGGTACTTGGTGTGATTCGTTGCATGTGTCAATAAATGTCCACGTTTGATTCATGACAACTTCTCTCTGGTTTTCATTTAACATAGTCTCAATGTTTACTGTAACAGGGCTTTAAATCATAAAACCGTTTTTGTTTTCATGTGAAATGTCTTTTTGAGCCTTTTTATTTTCAACTTATTCTTTATGTCGCACTTGCACACTGAACCGACCCATGAGATAAGAACCGTGTGGGCCTAAACCGATTTAAGGCGAGACGCTGCAGGTGAATAGGGGAATACATTTTTTTTTTGAGATATCAATTTGAAACTTCTGCTGTAGATTACTTTAAATATGACCCAAAACAAATGTGCTGCAAGCTTTCTGTCATTTTATCTTTTCATATAAAAAAAAGGCATTTTGTGCGTAAAAATTACCAACATTTTCAGCAACAAAATCTGAATAACGGACAGACCCAGATTTAAATGTGTTGTATTATTTTGTTTATTAGTTACTACAATTTCATCAGAGGGGATTTTGGATCTGGTGTAGTTTTTGAATAAGCTCATCATGAGTGAAAAAATCTGTCAAAAAAGAAAATTTTGCCTTGTTTTTTTTGTGTTCAAAGCTCACTTTTCAACTTTTTTATACTCTGACATGAATACTAAGATGCTATGGGAGGAAACTAGAAAAAAAAAACAATGTTTTCACCAGCCATGTCTCGCCTTAAACCGGAGCCGTTCCTCAGTGGAATATCTCTCTGACTCCGCTCACCCTCTCAACCCTCAGTTTGAGTTTTCTATTCGATATAGGTCTGGCTCTCACAGGTCACTGGACTACAATGACAAAGACATTCTGAACCTCAGTGAGACTTTCTAATCTAATCTAAAACTATGATAACATGTGTTCTAACTCATGTGCATGAGTGTCCTCTACAGAAATACTGCCCGTCCTGTTTGCAATCAGTCGGTGGCAAATGGACTCGAGAAGAAGTGCAAATTAATTGAGGCTAAGTGCTCATATTTTCATTTTGATTGACTTTGTGTAATAAAAACAAAAATGGCCAGCTTCATTTCTGATTAGCTGAAGGGCCACTCCATGATATTCTCCAGTGATTGATGGTTACGTGAACTGCACTTCCTGTTCTGGGCCCCTCGCCATGGAGACACAGATGCGGAGAGGGGGTTGCCATGGCGCCGCTGTCCTTGGACCTGATGCTGCAGCCGCTGGTCATTAGTCACAGAGAGAGAGCGAGAGAGAGAGAGGCCAATCGTCTGGCCGCATCGCCTTCACGCCTTAACATACATGCCGGCGTTGCCATGGAAACGCACCTCTCCATCCCACTTGAGCTCCGGCGTCGACGGGCCGTCAGGATGCAACGTTAGCGGCATATCAATCCGGACGCACTCCCACTGACGGCGTTTGTTTGAAGGAGAGCTGTGAGCTGTGCTTCAGGACACAGAGATGCTGCAGACGCTGCAGAACGCCACACACGTGTTCACATAGTATGTGTGTGTTTGCATTTCATGTGTTCTGTGAATGACTAAAGTGTTCACAGAGCAAGAGTGTGCACAGAGGTGTGACAAAACTAAAGCAGAGTAAACCCCGATTCATGATCAAGCTTTTGCTGAGTCATGTTTGATGGAGTAATGTAAGCGGGTTTATTTTATAGATACAGGAGCTCGTCATATAATTAGAATATCATGGAAAGTGCATTTACTTCTGTTATTCAACTTTAACTGTGAAACTAATATATGATATAGACTCATTACGTGCAAAGTGAGATTATTTGTTATCATGTTCATTACTATTTTATCCCACAGCTTGTAAAACCCCAAATTAAAAATCTAAAACAAATTGAATATTTTAAGAATGGACTGTAAGTTAAAATTATAACAAACAAAGGCTTGACATTTGTCACTTTGCATGTAATGAGTCTATGTCATATTTAGTTTCACAGTTGAATAACAGAAGTAAATGCACTTTTTCATGATATTCTAATGATTTGACGAGCACCTGTGGTTCATACATAGTTGTGGTAGGGCAGGGCAACAAGGCTTAAAATGTATTTCATGATATAGTAGAGAAACATCATGATAACGATATATTTGACACCATCCCAGCTTTTAGCCCATGGGCAAATTCATTTAAAGGTCCTATATCATGCAAGATCGACTTTTTGGAGCTTTTAGCCATGTTGTTTTGCTATTTCCTCATCAAAAACACCCCCACAGTGGTTTGTGGCTTCATTCACGCAGTTCTCAGTAATCCTCCTGAATGCTGCTCTCTGAGCAGCTGCTCCGCCCTCTCCTGGTGAACCACTGAGTGACACTCTCGTGCGTGTTTGCGTGTGTGTTAGCGTGTGTGTAAGCGTGTGTGTTAGCATGTGTGTTAGCGTGTGTACTAGCGTGTGTGTTAGCGTGTGTGTTAGCGTGCGTGTTTGCGTGTGTGTTAGCGTGCGTGTTAGCGTGTGTGTTAGCGTGCGTGTTAGCGTGTGTGTTAGCGTGCGTGTTTGCGTGTCTGTTAGCGTGTGTACTAGCGTGTGTGTTAGCGTGCGTGTTAGCGTGTGTGTTAGCGTGCGTGTTTGCGTGTCTGTTAGCGTGTGTACTAGCGTGTGTGTTAGCGTGTGTGTAAGCGTGTGTGTTAGCGTATGTGTTAGCATGTGTGTTTGCGTGTGTGTTAGCGTGTGTGTAAGCGTGTGTGTTAGCGTGTGTGTAAGCGTGTGTGTTAGCGTGTGTGTTAGTGTCTGTGTTAGCGTGCGTGTTTGCGTGCGTGTTAGCGTGTGTGTTGACTTGTGTATTAGCCATTTATGAAGCTGCTGCAGATGTCAACTCCTTATAGCTGTATTGTGAAGTAACTCCACTTATTGCTGTGATATTTATATTTCTACTACTGCTAACTTTACATGGACAGATTAGCTCGGAGAGAGGGGGCGGAGTTAACTGAATCGAAGTGTCATGTCTTCTGGGTTTGACAAATACCTCCAGAAAATAATTATATTTATCACAAAAAATATTACTCCATAGTGGTAGAGGTACAATATATCATATACATGCCTATAGTTTACTTTGAGATGGCTAAACTAGCAGGATACAGATGCTTTAAAGCTAATCCTCTCGACAAAATATGTCCCTTCCTGCTACAGTCGGCTGTTGTTGCCACAGCTGCCCTGAGGTACAATGACAGAAGCAAGGGCTGCCAAATTGTGCCATTGGCCCCTCCGATCATCTTGTCAGGCCAATAACGTAATACATTATCGGCGGTGAATCGTTATTACGTTATTGGTTTCCTACAGTTCACTGTAGTTCATCGCAGACATCACCAGCTTCACCTCGTCAAAAGACAAAGA
Source organism: Gobius niger (assembly GCF_951799975.1). NCBI lineage: Eukaryota > Metazoa > Chordata > Actinopteri > Gobiiformes > Gobiidae > Gobius > Gobius niger. Next base: position 19,892,619 of record NC_136866.1, read on the forward strand.
ACAGAACCATCGTGTTCCTTTATCCCTGCCCGATGGGGGAGGCTCAGAGTGGTGCTTCACGCCCAGAGTGCAGGAAAAGACATGAGGCTATGTGTGTCAAAAAACACTCCTAAAAACAGCTCCCCTTCAATCCGATTACTGCGGTGTGGTAGGTGTAATCTTCTCAAAGCCTTTCTCATGTGTCTGTCCTGATGTTTGACTGAAGGGAGTGCCCCCTGCAGGACGCCTGCACCAGGACACAGAAGCACTCACTCAGACACTGGATAGGCCACACCGACAGACGGAGAGAGTCCAGCGAGATGATGACAAGGCTGAGGCCATTCTGCACCGGCTTTGTGAGCGTTTGAGTGTGTCCTGTGTGGTTTTCCTGTGTAGTTTTGTCTGAGGAGCTCTGCCCTGCTCTGCCTTTGTGTGAAGTTTCCGTTAGAACCTGTCCAACATCCTCACTCCCACCCAGCGCACTCAGCAAGAGGAAAACGATAAACAACAATAATCAGCTTAGCTTAGCTTTCAAATGACCTTACTCTGGCCTATAGGCTGTACTGTAAGTGTTTTAATTAGACTTCACATTGTTTGGAATTGAGTAAATACTAATTATAAATAAGACCTTAAAATGTATCCATTTAATATGAGTAGATTCAAATAAGAAGACCGAACAGAATTCATTAACCACTCACTCACTCACTATATTCACCCAGGCTTCCTGGTGTTCCCAAATGGTCTCCCATCCAAGTACTGACCAGGCCCTTCCTGCTTTGCTTCCAAGTTCTGACGGGATAAGGCAAAGCAAAGGCGGTATACCAACTAGTCCAATGCCCAGAAAGTACAGACCTCAATTAATACTGAGATTAGCATTCTGTTAACAACTACTGTATTACCCCTCCTAGAGGTAAGAGATTAAAAATAAACGTTTAAGGGGAAAATGCTTTGGCTAATGTACATGTACATACATGCTAATGTACAGATGACAAATATTGAGCCCAAAAGTCTATTTTATGTTATTAATTGAATGATAAGTTGCTATAATGATTATAATGACGGCCTTACTCCAGAGCCTAAAACGGTGTAAAATCTATGGATACATGGTTCCATTTGGGTCATGAACACTGAGAGGCTCCAGGACCTTCTCATAATCTAACTATGCTGAGCCTGACTGTGGTGAACATTACAGGCTCTAAACATAAAGCAATAGACCTGAATGTCCTTTAGAAGCAGATAGAGCAGAAACGAGAATATCCTTTATATTAACAAATATTAAATTCCAATTTAAAATTCAAAGCTAAATCCAAAACTTCTTGTATGTTTATAAAAATGCCAACTGATGGAACTACTGTAATATCCAATAGGTCTACGCTGTAACATATGAAAAATATATCATTAATATAAACATTGTATAATATGTAACAATTTATATTATTAAATATAATAATACAAAAAGACTGTATCAGATTGGTATCGGCCAGCATTATAAGTGTGAAAATATCGGATCGGGGACTCAAAAAAGTGGATCAGGACATCCGTCTTTTAAGTGGTAAATAATGTTGTATGTGTTTGTAACAGATGATCACAAAATGCCAGAACAAAAACAGTGCAATAGTCTCCGTTAACACCAGCAGATACAGAAGCTAATCTGGCAAGAGGTAATGCAAATAACATAAGCAGTAGCTCTAAAATAAAGGCATGTGTCCAATATCTTTGTGCTTGTGCTTCAGGATCGAGACTGAGCTCGTCATTATTGAAAACACAGTAATTACCATAAAACACTACATCCAGTCTCCTCCAACAACCTCCACCACTTCCCCATTCAGGAGCACGCTCCTCCTCCTCCTTCACTGCAGCAACAGATGTGCTAACCCCCCCTCTCTCCGCGAGAATGTGTCATCTCCGCGCCCAAAGTACCTGCTAATGTGCCGCCAAAAACCCCGCGCCTGGCGCTTTAGCTGCTAATTTGCCAAGCGGGGGACTCCTCTTTCTCCGCTAATCGAGGCAAACTGTGAGTGCGGAGTGAATCACGTCGAGGCGGGAGTGATTTGTGTACGCCGCTTTCTCCTACTCTGAGAGGGAAATGTAGCGACGGTGGAAAGCTGAGGGTGAATTCATTTGAACTCATTTCACAGATGGATTTTTTTCCAAGAAGGATTGCATTTGATTTGTGATTTTAGAGTTCAGTTGATTGGACACATTTGAAGGCGAGACAGAAAACCGGCAAATTCAGTAAGAAAACCTACTCAAGTTTCCTTTTATTTTATGGTAGGTTTACACATAACGACAAGTCACGAACGCCACAAATGGAACGGGATGGAATGTGATGATTGGTGGCAGAGGCGTCGCACGCCATCACAAACTGTTTCCACGTGTCACAATTAATGGCACAAATTATAATGCATGAATATTGTTGCGCGATTTTACATACTGAGATATGTTCTTACCTGAGCTTAGACGCATTTGGCCTCTGTTAGCATATTCCTATAGTTCCAAACAGGGGTGAAGTTAGAAGCTATCACGCTCTTCCACACGCACAAAGACCAGACAGGTACACATAAACTCGTCTAAGCTCAGGTAAGAACATATCTCAGTGTGGAAAATCGGTGGCCTGTTCCTTTGAGGCCATATCGCTACTATGATATTTAAACATTGAGAAACTGTGTCTTGTTCATGCCTTCACTTCTGATTTGTCCTGTTAAACCTGCGCCTCTGTGGGTTTCTATGTTTCTATTCATTTTGAACGTGAGAGAAAACAGTAATTCCTACACTATGAATGCTGTAAGAACACTCTCTGTAAGAACACTCTCTGTAAGAATACTCTCTGTAAGAACACTCTCTGTAAGAACACTCTCTGTAAGAACACTCTCTGTAAGAACACTCTCTGCAAGAACACACTCTGCAAAAACACTCTCTGTAAGAACACTCTGTAAGAACACTCTCTGTAAGAACACTCTCTGTAAGAACACTCTCTGCAAGAACACTCTCTGCAAGAACACTCTCTGTAAGAACACTCTCTGTAAGAATACTCTCTGTAAGAACACTCTCTGTAAGAACACTCTCTGCAAGAACACTCTCTGCAAGAACACTCTCTGTAAGAACACTCTGTAAGAACACTCTCTGTAAGAACACTCTCTGCAAGAACACTCTCTGTAAGAACACTCTCTGTAAGAACACTCTCTGTAAGAACACTCTCTGCAAGAACACTCTCTGCAAGAACACTCTGTAAGAACACTCTCTGCAAGAACACTCTCTGTAAGAACACTCTCTGTAAGAACACTCTCTGCAAGAACACTCTCTGCAAGAACACACTCTGCAAGAACACTCTCTGCAAGAACACACTCTGCAAGAACACTCTCTGCAAGAACACTCTCTGTAAGAACACTCTCTGTAAGAACACTCTCTGTAAGAACACTCCCTGTAGGAATACTCTCTGCAAGAACACTCTCTGCAAGAACACTCTCTGTAAGAACACTCTCTGCAAGATCACTCTCTGTAAGAACACTCTCTGCAAGAACACTCTCTGTAAGAACACTCTCTGTAAGAACACTCTGCAAGAACACTCTCTGTAAGAACACTCTCTGTAAGAACACTCTCTGCAAGAACACTCTCTGCAAGAACACTCTCTGTAAGAACACTCTCTGTAAGAACACTCTCTCTAAGAACACTCTCTGTAAGAACACTCTTGAACACTGAAATATGAATCAGCACTAACCATCATTAAAGGACAAGCTCTGCTGCCTCCATGAAAGGATATTTTGGCCAAAAACATCATCCACCAATGTCACGACCCGATGCGCTCTGTTAAGAACTCGACACATGTTTTGACATTGAATATTTGTTGTATTTTGATTGAAAACTGGAGTATCAAAACTAACAATATTAAACCAGATGTTAAATGTTTTGTTTTTCTTAAATTATTCTCAATGCTAACTATATTTTACAGAAGGGGGTCCTGAGTTGCTGGTTGAGGGATTTTGGGGGTTGCGGCCTGAAAAGTCTGGGAACCTCTGCTTTATCATGTGGAATGTCACGAACGTATCATGCCTTTGTGCAAGAACTACACTTTTCATATGTGGAAAAAGATGTTGTTTTAAATGTGTTCTTTTGTAGCACTCTGAGATTCCCTGAAGGAAAGAGTGATGCAAACAAAATCAACAAGTGATCAACATGGCTTTTATTTTTAGTGATACAATCTGGTGATCGGAGCCTTTCAAATTACAGTTCAGGTTTGTTTACAATTCATTCGATGCCTTTTTCCTCCTCGGCCTCTGTTTTCTCCTCGGCGCTGACAGGAGAATGCAGTGATAGTGGAGAGTGGTATAGAGCAGGAGCCGCCCGCACTGACTCTGACCGAAAAAGGAAGTGACAGGCAGTGAGATTCACGGAGTGGAAAGGCAGGAGGGAGCTGCGGGCGCACATTAAAGTCTACTGCGGCGGCGCTAAAACCACTGAGATCTCCTATAAATGACGCTATTACCAAAAGGTGTTGGCTGCTGAAATCATAGGTGTTTTTTGTGAGGGGATTGTGACTTTCTCTTTGCTCAAAGGCAGTAAATTCAGCAGAGAGGCTCAGTGGCAGCTGTGGCTAAAGCTGTAAACAGGTTTGTATTAAAGATCCTTTGTATATCATGGTCATTTTTTGAGTTGTTAACTGAGTTATAATGGAGACATCAAGAACACAGGAGTAGTGTTGACTTCATTCTTAGAGTTGTAAGAAATACTGTTTACTTTCTTCCTCTACTGCTGAAGCTATAATCTGAATGAGGTACAGTGTTTAGTCATAGATGAACTGAAACTGTCCTCCAGAGCTCTGGGCTCTGAACGACCTGTCCCTCGCCCGGGGTCTGAACACACATTACTGCCGCCTCGAACCCCCCTCAGCCTTTGACACCTCTCTAGACACTCTAGCCACCTCTGCTCCACCCATCATCACCTCCACCATCAACGGCTCCTGGACCCCTTCCTGCCCACTCACTGCTGAGGTCACTTCATCACAGACCCTCCCTCCCCACCTGCTCTCTCCATCAGTGAGGAGGAAGTGGAAGCAGGTGGATCACTGACTTCCTGACGGACCGGAGACGGCACGTGCGGCTTGGGAAGATCGTCTCGGACACTCGGACAACAAACACTGGAACTCCTCAGGGCTGTGTACTTTCCCCCCGGCTCTTCTCCCTGTACACAAACTGCTGCAGGACGACACCACCCTCATCGGGCTCATCTCGGACAGTGATGAGTCCGCCTACAGGAGAGAGGTGGAACGGCTGTTGTATTGTATGTATTCTGCTCTATTGCACTATGTGGTGTGTTCACACTTAGATCCACGGCCATCACTTTATATCACTTTATATCACTTTATATCATTTTATCGCTTTATACACCCACACATCTGTCATACAATCCCACTGTTGTTCTATGTCAAATTGTTGTCATCTTACCATATTTTACTTTTTATTTGTTATCTTCTTTATTTTAATATTATTTATGCATGCCCCGATAGCCTTACAGTTTAAAGTTGTATTGCTTCTTTTCATCTAAATACTGTGTTATATGTTTTATGTTACACGTCAGCACCGAGAAAAACATCCTAATTTGTGAACCTGTTCTCAAACAATGGCAATAAAATCTATTCTGATTCTGATTCTGAAATGAAACTTTCGTTGGATGTGACATTTGGGTCGGTCCTGGACTGTGGCGACATAATGTGTATGGTTATCTCTCTCTCCGGTGGATCCATTGGAGCGTTTTGATCCACAAGGCCGTGTCGTGTTGGGACTGCTTCCTTCATGTTTGTGTGCTCTCCTGCAGAAGTCTAGAAGGATATTGGCTGCACTCGCAGGGCCGGCTTTTAATGTCTGTGCCTCAAGTCTGCACTGATCTGAGCAAAAAGGCTTTAAACTTCACTGCACCAGCTGTGTGAAGGCAGCTTCAGGGACGGTCTTGTGGTCGTCCTAAAAGTATGTTAAAGAAGAAGAGCGGTCAGTTTGTCATTGTTTTATCTTAAAGGAACAGGCCAGCGTTTTTCCTACTGTGATATGTTCTAACCTGAGCTGAGACGAGTTGATACATTGTCTGTCTGTGTGCCCGTGGAAGAGCTTGGTCGGAATATACTGGGAGAGGCCATATGCTAACAACCTCTTTGGTTGTTTTGCGTGACTGAGGGCACACACAAATTCCAGACAGGTACGTATCAACTCGTCTAAGCTCAGGTAAGAACACATTTCAGTATGTAAAAATGGTGGCCTGTTCCTTTAAACTGATCATGTCATTACGTGTGTACCATGTTTCCTTTTACACAGCTCGACATCTCTTCCGGTGAGTGCTCGTTGGGAGCAAGCTAAAACATTAGCTCTGTGCTACTATTGTTAATCCACGTATCAAACGCAGCCGAATATTCCATTTTATCAGATTGTAGATCTAATTTGGCCCATTAACTCATCGGAGCATATTCCTGCTTCCCCTTGGACACCTCTGTGTGGATTGAATCCTTACTTCCTCTTCGCTTTAGCGCCATAACTAGCTTAGTCTGCTAGTTAGCTATGGCTGCACGACTATTTCTGCCTCGTCTCCCGCACTGCTCTGCACAGTTTGCCGTATGTTGAGATCACATCTGTAAATCCAGTCATACTGCTGTTCTGTGTCAAATTGTTGTTTTATATCTATTTTATTTTGCATGCCTTTTTTGTTCTACAGTTTTTATAGCTTGTTATTCATCTCTACCAAGTTTTATTTTGCATGATTCCTAGTTTGATAAACTGTTGTGTTCACTGATAAAACCTATTCTGATTCTGACCTTCTTGTAAAAAACATTATTCTTAATGAATGTTTTATTTCTAGTTGAATAAATTATTGAATGAAATCATCAAACATGCATGATTTATCCACACTAAAGGCCATGGTATTCTATTTTATTAGCAATGGAATATTATGTGTTTGATCTTTATTGTAAAAGCATTTGCAGAATAAAAGACCTTTGTGCTGTGCATAACTCCTCACTTCAGACCGGGGGCGAGTTTAGGGTTTAGCGTACCCTGTAGTAATGATAAATAAGTAGAAGACTTCCCTAGATATTTGGATTGACACTAAAACATGTATTTGCCCCGTATAGTTTTAGAAGACTGTGGGGATTTTAAACAGAATAGATGTTAGATGACTTAATTACATTTCTTAATGCTTACAACACAATAGTCAAAGCACGGTAGTGACCCGGCAGCTGTATAAGTGGTCAGCCTGGCGCCTTTACTTTCCATCATGGTGGTCTCGCTCCAGGATCAATCTTTGTGTAGGTTTTCTGGTGAGTCAGTGAAAAACAAGTGATCCTAGAGCGATGCTGATCAGGCTGAGGCCTAATTGTCCTTAAAAAGCCTTTTGCAGTTCAAACTTTGGCTTGTTTATGTTTTCCTCTGGCGCCAAAGGGCCATGAGTGCATTATCGTCTTGACTTTCTGCTTTTATTTCGCGGTTACAAATAAAGCGCTGCTGCACGGTTAGGTCTATGATTCCACCCGTTTCCCACGTCGCCACATCAAATGCCCCTTTACATCTGCTCCACGGAGAGAAAACATTTACCGAGGCGGCAGCGACGCGCCAGTCAACAGGCAGTGAGGCGGGCCGGGGGACATCGCCGTGGAAACGTTCAAAGCCACGCCGCTCGCCATCTGAGGGGAGCGGGAGGAAAACGCTTTGCAAAGATTTGGAGACGAGAAAGTGACGTCGGAAAACACCCTTTTTTGTTCAGCGTGTCCCGGGGAGAAAGCGCTGCATCGCCATGGAAACAGGTGAGACAATTAAAAGGTTTTGTTACGTCAGTTAAACAGGATCAAGGGGAAACTGTCATGTTTTATTCAAAACAGGCTCTGCAGGAGAGGAGGGAAATGTATGGCTGTGTTAATGAATGAATAGACAGTGTTTCCACAGGGCACTGCAGACGCGGCAGGTGGTGACCAGTGGTGACCAGTGGTGACCAGTGGTGACCAGTGGTCAATGTTAGTTTTCTCCCTTAACATCTTCTTTTCGAATCAGACTAAATTAGTGAGTCAGAGCAAAATCTGGTTTCCTCGACGCTTATTCCTTCACAAATAGCCTACTGATAAGTTTGGTATCCACGTGTAGCAAGAAAGGCTGTGACCGAGATGACTTTACAAGATTTAGATTTTTATTTTCAACTGGACTGATTTTATTTTATTTTAAATTGTACACATATTAATATTATACTGAGGATAGAAATGACAGCTGGGAAGTAGCAAGATCACGGAGTATAATATGTACTAATGTGCCTTTTAACATGAAACCAGGGACTTTGGTTAAGCATTGGTAACCGTCTGAGAGAAATAACGATCGCCTTTTATTACTTGTACCAGACGTCGTGCATGAAACGTCACCGTTGTTGTAGCTGAGCTTCGTTTCTGTAAATTATATTCAAATTTCAAACAGTGCTTTGTAAGTTTGGTCTGTGTCAAATTTGGCAATTGGATGTATTCTCTTTTGCCAATTTGCCAATTTTGATTGAGGCAAATCAAAATGTGATTGTATGATTGATAAAGTAATGACTATAGGATAAAGCTAAATCATAATTGGGTTTGTTGTGTGAATGTGTGCATGTTGTTTTCCTATGTTCCTTGTACTATGTGCTTTGTATTATGCAACCTTGTACTATTGTGATGTCAAAACTTTTATTGTATTCATTATGGGGTGGCCCCTCCTGGAACCGCTACCTTAACGTGGTGGAGGGGTTTGAGCCTGAATGATCCTGGGAGCTCTGTTGTCGGGGGCTTCGTGCCCCTGGTAGGGTCTCCCATGGCAAACAGGTCCTAGATGACAGGTCAGACAAAGAGCGGTTCAGAAGCTCCTTATGAGAGACCAACAGGCCTGAGAACCATGAGGCCGTCCTTCTATGGACCCACCACCTGCAGGAGGAGCCATAGGGGCTGGTGCAATGTGATTTGAGCAACTCCAACAGCTGCCCCCACGACCCGGCAATGGAAAAGTGGAAGAAAATGGATGGATTATGGGGTGGGCGCTTATGAGCTTTTGCTTCAGCATACTTGTACAGAATATTAACTGCTCAAATAAACAAATATATTTTTGCAGGTGTTATAAATATATAAATAGCTACACAAGACCCAAAGTCCCAAAATCTTTGTAGCTAATATTTCAACAATGTGCTGTCCCGCTGTAGGTGCTACTTAATCGAGGGCATTTTCTCCACTTTGGCTTCACTCAAACCCTAAAAGCTTCTTGAAAAAAACATCAAAATAGCAAAGAAAACAAGGATGAAAAATGTGACCAAAAAGTGACAAAAAAGCATCAAAAGGGTGATAAAGACGTGCTGGAAAAGAAATGATGACACAATAAAAAAGTCACAAATGGCGATGAAATAGCAACAAAAAGGCCACACAAGAACAACAAAAACGCGACACAAATAAGAAAACAAAGAACAAAAAAAACATGATAATAAATGTGATTAAAAAAAGACAAGACAATCAGTTTTGTAGGTCTGAGCTTTCAAATGAGGCGTTTCACTACCCTGTAGGCTGTAAGCTCCAGTCAAGAAGTTTTTAGTTTTGGGTAAAGCTGAACTGGAGAAAATGGGCTTGGTTAAAGCGGGGGGCAAGAGGTTAAGGGCGGATAATTCATTGTGCTGGGACAAAGTATTGATTTGCAATATATCGTGATACCAAGTGTGGATACTTTATCAAAGTAGTAGCATTACTCTGTTGTACTATGAAATTGCATAGATCAGATGTTGGGTTTGTCCCCTTAAATGTGTTCAGTTAAAATAACTCTTCAATATAATCCCAGACAATGTATTAATCTGACATTTTTGCACTTCCAATGTGCAGATGCTGTTCCTCAAAGCTTTTATTAAACTTGCTGCTGTGTTTGGAGGCATTTTCAGTTACACAGCACTCTGTTACATTTGGATGTGGACACTTTTAGACACATCAATATATTAGTTACTGTATCGCCATGCGTATCGGATCAGCTGAGTTTCGCAATTGCAAAAGTTCCAGTTTAATAAGTGTCAAAAATGTGAGAATTGTATGTACTTATATCTAAGACTAACATCATTTAAAATTCTGTAGAAAATATCTCCAAAATATAATCACAAAACACTCTTTGGGAGTTGTGGTGCTCCGGTAAACAAAGCGCACTTCATCGTTGTTTGTTTCCAGTTTGTTTGATTTTTACCGCGGCCTGTTCAGAGCAGAGGGCTGAGGCGGCCGGGCATCGGAGCGACGGACACTCCTTTGAAAGGCAGACTGGAGTGACACAGATTTTAAATATAGGCTACAGAACACGTCTCAGTCCTCGCTCCCCTGGTGGAGCCCGGTCTGTGCTGGAGTTCTGCTGCTGGTGTCTGGAGCATGAACAGATGGCTCCTCTCTGTACTCTGGTTTTTAATCAGCTGGTGATCGTGTGTGTGTGTGTGTGTGTGCAGACGGGGGGGAACTTTTCTGCTCTGATGTGCCCCCCAGGTAAAAAAACAAATAAAAAGATAAAAACACAGTGGTCCAAATGATCAATCCAGGCGTCATCTCTGCTGATGAAGTTATTCTACAAAACAGCAAACTGTGTTATAGTGTTACCTTAAATTTGCGAGTTGTGTCCTGAAGTGAAGATTCAGAAGCACTTAAAGAGGCTAGATGCAAGTTTGCCATTTTATACTCACTACTGCCACCTCAGGTCATACGTGTAACTGCACCTTCTATACTCATGCATGACGGCACTTCGGACCTGAATTAACACCGTTTTGAGTGACAGTGCAGGATTTTAGAGGCAGTTGTGGTAAATATGTCTGGGCTCATTCTACACATATAGGACATTGTTGAAACATGTAGGGGGAGGAAAATACATAATTTTAACATTTTTAGACTCTTTATAGTCCCTTTAAGACCCCAAACAACATCTGAAACTGACTTGGACATGTTCAAGAGAACTGCTTTAAGACATGGGAGAAATCGGTGAGGTGAGGTGGGGCTGACAGCTACTGACAAAGTTACTGGACAAAGGGGAAAAAAAGAACACTCAATAGGCATTTTGGTGTACACAAAAGCCTGTGTTAGAACACAGAACCACAGAATCACCAAAGCTTCAGAACCAGTGTTTATTTTCAGTCTCTGACCCAGAGCTCAGCCACCGACACAACAGCAAACACTCAGGCAACAGCTGCAAGAACCTCCTGCAGTCAAACAACTGATCCGACATCTTCACTCATCACTCACAATGATCTCAGGACAAATCCAGGCTAATGTCGCCATACACAACAGAAGATGAAGCGTAAAGTAAATAAACATCTCTCTCTTCTGTATCCTTCACAAACACACAACAGCTCCTCCACCTGTCTGCGGTCACCAGCTCCAAATCCATCCAAACGAGTCGCCAAATAATGAAATGTATCGTCAGGCTGCGTTTGCTCCAGTTTTAGAGTGGACGACAACATGCCATGTGCTGCTTAGGCTATATCCACACAAAGACAAAACACTTTAAAATATTTGCAGAAACTTTGTAAGTAAGTAGCTTTTGTAAGCCAGCTTGCCAGCTTAGTAAATGTGTGCGTCCACATGGGTAAACTCAGGTCTGTGAAAATGGCGCAATTCATCTTCTGTGTGAGGCGCTATGATGCTAACACAGATAACAGAACAAGATGTATGTATGTATGTGTAGATGCATGAGCAGTAAACTTTTGTGGAATGTAAACAGTGAAAATGAAACTGATTGAAGGATTTAGGATCTACAGAAGAGACGAGGAGGAGAGTTTGTTCTTCAGACGTAACGGGACTAAAGCAGAAAAACCTGTCAGTGACTTTTACTGTCAGTCCAAAAACACAGACTGACTCGTGTTTTTCTACTTGTCACCTGTGGCTTGTGGACTGCAGTGGAGCAAAGAGGAGCGGAGTCAAACCATCATAGATCCACGAATCAAACTCATTCTAAGGTCAGTAGATTATGGATCACAGACACCACTCTGGAGCTGTGATGTCATCGTTTTAGTCAAAGTTTCGGAAATGTTGCAACAACGGCGCCACGTAAACGGCGTTTTGAGATCTTTCCCCTCTGGGAGCTGGTTTGGAAAATGTTGTTTTACAGACGCCCAAAACGCCGAGCTTGTATGGACGAAACAGTGGATTGAAAACATTTTCACGTTCGGTCCTCAGCTTGACTTCGCATAGACAGGGCCTTAAACCAACGAAACCGCTCTGTCAGCCACTTTTGCTCCGGTCATGCTATTTCTCACTTCCTGAAAATAAAGCCGCTCCTTGGGAAAAAGAGGCTACAGTAGAGCAGGATCTGAGGGACACAGCCATCAGAAAATACCTTTGTTACTTACACAGAAACAGGAACGCCGCTCTCACAGAGGAAATACTCATTCATTAGAGTACTCGTTATTCATTAGAACAGAGCTACGACTCATTTACACCGAGTTCGTATAGGAATGTTATAAAATTTATAAAATGTTATAAAAGTCTGTCATGTGTCCGTCAAGTCTTCGGTTCTACAGCAGGAATACAGAGCAATTGGACTTTTGAGGGACGCCTAAGGCCAGTAGTTTGTTTATCCTGCATGATCCCTGCATGACAAAAGGGAAAACACAGGATTATTGCCTCGTTTTAACATTAACGTCAAGGTGGAACTGCTTTTTCCGTGTATCGGTATGGACAATAAACAGAGCAACACCACTTCAGAACAATAAGTCCTGGACAAAGTGTTGTCAGTGACCCGTGACTTCTGCTGAGCTAAAGACAGGTCTGTCCACCCCACAGACATATTATTAATAGACCGTCTTCACTCCTCCCCGTTTACCACAATGACCACTAATCATGGCAGATTTACAGACTCCTCCTCCCCAGCACTGACATGTTCCTAAAAAGGGCATAAGGGCGGGATCTTCACAGTGGACTGGCCCCTGAGTGACGTGTAGCTCGGTCATAGCCGTAGATAGACATACATGTAAAAGGGGCCGTGGACATAATGTTCTCAGTGTAAATGAATCATAGCTAATAGTGTCATTTATAAACGCCGATGTCAGAGGTCAGTGCGCTTTAGCTCCTCCCTCTTTACACAAAATCAACAGCTGATAAAACAGTCTCAGAAGTAAAAAGTATCATAAAGTTCAACATACAAATGGTGCTTCAGTGTTTTTACCACTTGTACATCATTACTCCGCACCTCGGCCTTTAACCAGGCGTAATTGCCCGACTCACAGACTGTCATTTCAAAATGGCTGCCCTTTCCTGTTCGCCACTGGATGTTCCTCCCTCGTCTGGCAAAGGTCAAAAACATTATCCCAAAAGGTGGCGCTGTGATTAGGTGGCACGACCTCATTAGGGACGTGTAAAACTGTACTGAATATGATTATTCTGTCAAAGGAGCGTTCCCCCGGCAACACCGCGGGGAAGGAGGTCCCAGGTTCCATTCCCTGGACATGTGGGCGCCTTTCTGTGTCTGTGTGGGGTTACTCTGGGTGCTTAAACTTAAAACATGCACAATAGGATTATCTATGTAATCCTTACTATGAAATTAGTGAAGAATACATATCAGAAAAAACGTTTTATGAACCAAAATGTATTCAGGCCTTTGACACAACATCACATCCACCTTTGGCAGATATGAAGATGAACCCTTTCTTTCCTCAGGGGAAATCAAACCTCATGGTGAGTCTTAGGCCGCTGCTTTGCATCCAACAGCAAGTGGGGGATTTCATTTATAGATAAGATCATTACTATCACTTTGAACCTATGATTACCTTTGTTTTCAGTTTAAAGCCGCCTTAAGCTCCATTTTGGTTGGATGCTAGATTTGCCACCTTTGAAACAGTGACCTAACTTTGTCCTGCAGGAGCAGAGACGAGGTCTCCACCAGAACTAATAAAAAGAGGCTGTAACTGTCTTTTGGGGGAGTTCGAACCGCTCACCTTAAAGGAGCCGTTCAAAAGAGCCGGTCGGTCATAAACGTCACATCATGAATATTTAACATATGGTCAGTCCTGGTGTCACTGCTGTTCACACATTACACTGAAAACTACCAAGCTTCGTCCATTTCAAACAGCATTTATGAGCAGAAGACCTGACAGGAAGATGAAATGGTTCACCCCCCACAGCGATAAAGGTTCTTGTCAAATGCAAGTGTGTTACGTCCAAAATTAGCTCAATTTGACAACATTGTGACGGATGAAGAACATTTGGCTCAAAAGACACTGATAAAGGTTTTCGTCAAAAGACTAAAACTAAATGAAAATATGCTGTCAAAATAAACACTGGTGTGTAAATAAAATATTCGCCAGAACTAATTAAAAGAGGCTGTGACTGTCTGACAAATCATTCTTAGTGCATTTAGCTTTGACTCCAGAGCAAAAAGCTCTCACTTGTGTGGCCTGCTCCTGGGCTGGTTCTTATGTTCTTTCGGGGGAGTTCTGGGTAAAATTGACTTGAAAAAAGTCTCTTTTCACAGATCCGGTTTCGAAACGTTCGCCTTACTGTTCGGTGCAGCCCTGTGAGGCAACTCCTGTTGTGATATTGGGCTATACAAAACCATTGACTGATTGTCCCTGACTGATCACAGACATGTTTCTGTTCTGCTCCTGCAGCGGTTTGACAAACAGGCAACAAGTTTCCCCCCAAAATGGCTTCTCTCATTGAACTAAACACTAAACATATATAGGCTCCTCTAATGTAGCCTTAATGTGCAGTGTTGAATATAATATCTAAGCAGGTTTGATTTTACAAGAACTGAGGTTTTGAAAGATTTCACCAGCATAGTGATGATAATGAAATATCTTATCAATATAACGCGATATTTCCAGAGATGATATATCGGCCGAAAAATAAAAAAAAGAGGAGGAGGAGATGCTTTCACTGGACCTCACTGGAGTCTCATTTCTGACAGATATTATCTTTACTGCATCCATTCTGCTTCACTGCCGTCCTAACAGGCAACAACAACACAAATACAATCGTCTCCAACACTGGACCTTTGGAAACTCCTGTATGTAGCCTCTCTCCCCCCTAGTCTCCCCCCTCGTCTCCCCGGGATAACCTGATTGTTGAACCTGCCCCGTGTCCGAGCACACAGCCTGCAGCCTCTTGTCCGATCGATTGAATTTCAAACCTAATGCTCTTTGTCCGCCGCTGCTTTCACTTGCGGCCGTAGCACCGGCTCGTAGCTCACCGGCCCCGCCACCGCCTCCGCCTCCGCCACCGCCGCACGTCGACAAACTAATCTGCCCTGAAGTCAGAGCCTATAGCGCCGCTGTGGAGGCAATTTAATTAACCACGAGAGCACAGGAAAAAAACATTTTCGCCTGCTGCTAATTGGGCCCTTCACATGCGGTTTACGAAGAGCAGAACATGTTTGTCTGGATCCCAATAAGTAATCAGTGCGAAAAAAGGATCATTACAAAAGTGGGAGGTGAAAGGTCGGCCACTGTTGCACACACAACAGATCACAGAGGAAATGAAAGTGTGTTTTCCACAAGTTAGAAGCCAAGCGTTGTAGGGATTTTATAGTAAATGAAATAACAATGTAATTAAGAGCCTATGGCTGCGTACAAGTTAGCGGTTTGCCTCACCGCCACCCGGACGCTAGATCAAAAGAACGCAGGCCAAAGGCAGGGTTTAAATGTAAATGAATGTACATTTCTTGGTCTTTGTCATTGATCGTCATTGAAGTAACATTAAACATATTTCTTCCAAAATATGGAGAAATATTTAGATACTAGCAAAAGCAAGATAAAATGATAATAAGGCATTACATGTACTGTTTTGTTCCCTAACTTGACCTCATTTGCATATGACAGGGTTTAATGCATTTGAAGATATGATTTAGATGGATAACGTCTGCTGTAAGTAAATATTAGCATTTTATTTCAGTGAAGCAGCAATTTTAATGAAGAAATTGGGATGAAAAGATCAAAATGATAATAATAATAATAATAATAATTCATCGGTTTTATATAGCACTTTTCTGGCGCTTTACATTGCATTATTCATTCACTCCATACCCGGTGGTGGTAAGCTACTATTGTTGCCACAGCTGCCCTGGGGTAGACTGACGGAAGCGAGGCAACCCATCTGCGCCATCGGCCCCTCCGACCACCACCAACCACTCACTCACTCACTCACTACATTCGCTAGGCTTCCTGGTGTTACTAAACAGTCTCCCATCCAAGTACCGACCAGGCCCTTCCCTGCTTAGCTTCCAAGGTCTGACGGGATTGGGCATCGCAAAGGCGGTATGACCACATGATGAAAAAGATTTTTAAGCCCCTGACAAGCGTCCGTGCTCATGTTCAAAATATTGTAGAATATAGGCAAGGAAGGCACGTTTATTTGTAGAGCACAATTCATACACATGGCAAGTTGCATAAAATTACAAGAAAGCAGATCAAATCAAAACATCAACATAAAAATGAATCAATTACGATAAAAATTACTGTAATATAGTAATATAGTAAGTATTATATTGTAATTGTCGTAAATAAAGTGATAATTCAGCACTAGTCGTTTCATTTTTTTCCTTTTAACCGGTAATTGAGACGTTTGCAACAGAGCATTGTAGCTTGTTTGTTTACATGTCACGTCTTTAAACGCTCCTTCTCTGGTTACGTGATTCTGTCCTGAGTTTCCGAGTCAGAACCACAGAGTTGGAGTGCGTTCCATTTGAAATTTCCAGGTCGGAGTGTTTTGCCTCTATCTATGTCACTTCCTGTCAGTGTTGAGTAAGGAAGAGAAACTATAAACATCACAAAAACATATGTTTGAGTAAAAAAATGTGTCTAAAGTGTCATATGTGTTTTGCTGTTATGGGGAAGTCGTGAAGAATCTCTGTGATGAGAAAAGAGTCTGCGAGGAGGCTGCTGATCCAAGCAGAATTCAGACCCACTCAGCTGTTGGGCGCACGTGTTGACCGCACTTCATTTCCCATCATCCCTTTGGCCTTTGTAGTTCCTGCAGGTGAGCCCATGGCGGTGAAAAGCAGCACAAACCGAGCGGCTGACATGTGGCTCCGCTGGCTCTGACACCGTGAAGACGTGAGCACAAGCGCTTCCTGCTCATTCCTGATCATCTCATGTTTCCGTGAGTTTCCGGTGGACTGTGGGTTAAATACTTGATGCGGGATGTTAATACTTGAGCAGAGGAGACGTCTGTGTTTAGAAATAAGTGAGTGTCGCCAAAAACGTTTGTCATATTTTATGCAAAAACCTTTGACTGGCAGTTTCTTTCTCCTTGTTTCACTTTTGTTCATATTTAACAACACAAACAAGCGTCCCAAAGTGTTTACAGATCTCAGCGCCTTGTTTAACTTTAATATCCTGATCATTATTGGATGGGAAACGTGTATTGCAGTGAAATGGTGGAGTATTTCTGTGTCGCCAGCTGCCGCGAGCCCGACTAGTCCCCGGACAAATCACCGAGGCTCAATTATTCATGGACGCTGCTGATGTTTTTGCCGTTTGCTGTTTAGGAATGAGGCAGGCGGTACAAGCAGCATGAGACGGACTTTCACACAGCAGTCACGAGTTTCTATGTTTGGATGTTTCAGTGTTCAATCGATTGGTCTCTGTCGGTTTTCATGAATCATGCGACTGACAATTTTGACTCTTACTTTACCCATAACTTTTCCTGTTTTGGAGGTAACTTAGTAATGTTTGGTGCAAAACCTTGATTTAACACTTTGATGATATGGTTTCCAAATGTTTGATTCGCCTTTAACACACACTGTGGAAATGCACTGTCCTCATGTCCCGTTAAGGGCCCATCTCACAGGCCAAGAGACTAGTTGGAGACTAGTTGGAGACTAGCTGGAGACTAAAGTTGCCGCTGGTCACAGAGATGTCTCCGAGACGTCCCCTGGAGACAAGACGAGTCTTCAGTCTACGCGGCCTCAAGCAACTGTGGCAACGTTGTGACGTTTCTGTGACGTCCCTGTAGTCGACCTCATTATGTCAATGACCAGTAACAATAAGCAACAGTAACTATAAAATCATCTCAAAAGTCTTGATTATTAGCAGTTGTTGTTAATTATTTCCACCTTTAAGTCCATGAAACTGTGTTCTGGGTATCACTTTATTTTACACTACCTTGATACATTGTACCTAACTATCTACTAACTAACTTTACTACAGTGTAATGTGCTCTGTAACAATCTGCAATAACTTGTACCTATGTAATACGTACACAATGGAATAACTTGTATTAGTACTTTGTAAGTACATAATGTAATAGGACACGAGACCCTTTGGGCCTAAGGTTAGGGTTAGAGTGAGAATTGTGTCTTATTACATTATGTACCTACAAAATACAAATACATATTATTCCATCTAACCCATAGGTACAAGTTATTACACATTTAGTCAGGTACAATGTATCAAGGGTAGTGTAAAATAAAGTGTTGCCGTGTTCTTATCCCGTAAGGCGCTGACCGTCCTGCGTTACCATGGTTACACTTATTTAGGTTTTTTTGGAGGGAGCAGAAGCACCGGAGGAAAACCAAAGCACAGAAAGGCTCCTTCCTCTCGGGATTGGAAAGTGCCACCCTCTCGTTATCCGGGGAGAGCTCCAAACCCACATCATGACGTCTGTCGCATTATGGCTGCTGTTCACGTGAGCGCTCGTGAGTTGGCTGAGGCACGATATCCATCCCAGCCCGTATAGCGATCATGTAATATTCATCTGCTCCACACATACATTTACACGGCTGTACCGAGGCAGATGGCACCTGTAATAAGATCCACACGAGGACTTCAGAGAGCGCGGGGAATATTGGATTTTCATACATCGCCGGCGTCAGGGGAGGCTAATAGAAAATACACAAGCGTTTAACTCGTCAGTGCTGCGCTGCACTCACTGGCTGCTGCTCGCGTGTGTTTGGATTCAAACACAGTCCGAATCTAAATCATGGATAGAGCGTTATTAGTGTATAAGTGTTATGTTAGTTTTTTAATAAACTATGTCAGGGTTTATACAGGCAGAAGCATGTATGTAATGCTTTTTGATGCCGAAATACTATAGTTTAATGCTACAAACGCAGAAAAAAATCAGCACATTTCTTAAGATTTGCAAACATTTCATCAAGCAGAGGAGAGAGAGCTGGAGCAAAAGAAAAAGGTACATTTCAGCCAAGACTGGAACTGATTGGTATTTTTGATAAGAAAATCCTTTATTGATCTCACAATGGAGAATTCACTGATTCACTTTCTAATAAATTTAGATTGAATACCAGTTTAAATCTAATGCAATGTTTTCCTTGATTTTGGCAAAATTCATTCATTGATTTAAAGGAACAGGCCACCATTTTTCCAAACTGAGATATGTTCTTACCTGAGCTTAGACAAGTTGATGTGTACCTGTCTGGTCTTTGTGAGTGCGCTCAGTCACTCCAAAACGGCGGGGGTGAAGTTGGAAGCAACCACGCTCTTCCACAGGCACAAAGACCAGTCAGGTACACATCGACTCGTCTAAGCTCAGGGAAGAACATATCACAGCATCAGTATATTCCTATAACTCCTATAACGGGGTGAAGTTAGAAGCTACCACGAGAATCAGATATTGGAAAATCCCTCTGAAAGAATTTTCCAAATGTAGGAGCGACTAAAGTGCAGATGTTGTTACTACAGTGGAATGAAAACCTCATTTGAAGGAAACAAGTGCCAGTATATTTCTCCTTTCCTTAGCTGTGGTTACGGTCCTGGCTTTCAAAGGAAATGACCATGTTTGGATTACAGCGTCATCTCACATTTGTGAATGGACGCCGCCATGCTGTTGTTATATCCTGGAAATCTACGGCTTGCTAGTGACAAAACATCCGAAAATAAGCATCGCACAGGGTGACTTTTATCTTTTTATACTCCAACATTAAAAATCGCAACCTCTCAGTGACCAAATGCAGTGACGTTCTTGTACTTGAGGAACCTGTTGAGTCCAATCAATTAGACTCGTGTCACGTTTGCTTCAGGTTTGGCGACAAGTCAATTGAAAAGGTTTTGAAGAAAGAGAAAGCTGCTGTGATCTGAGAGGAATAGACTGAAAACTCAGTCAGACCCAGAGCCATGGAAGAAGTAAGTAGATAAATAGTTGATCTATCATTGTGCAATAGTACAACCAAATTGCATTCAGGTGTTGAGTTAGTCCTGAGTGCGTGGGCCAACCTGAGCAGCATGTTTTTGAAGGTAGTGCCATCAGTGTTTCAGAGCATGGTGTCCCTCACTGGTCAACAAACAGTCATTTTAGGAATAAGAAATTCTTTAATATTTATCGTGATAATGGGATAAACTTCTATATGTGGGCACTGTTGTTCATCATTTTGTAAATTTCAACATAAATCCATTTGGTGTTGATTTGATGGACCGTAGTCGATCACATATACTGTAGGTTGGGTGTCAAAGTGTATTCTGATATGTAAAGCACTAAAATGAATAAATTCTGACTGATTGACTGCAGTTCCTGTGGTGAAAAAGCATCATTTCTATAACCTAAGGTGATCTCCGTCTCCCTTCTCCAAAGCTAACCCCAGAAAGCTTCTCCGTGATCTGAACACTGCTTCAAATGTTAAACAAGGTCAAACTCTCCTTTCATGTAACGCTCTCTGGATAAAAAAAACCCCTCAAAGTCTGGCTCAAAGCCCCCCCAAAACATCCAATTTCATAGCTCAAAGATATTCACATTTTGGAATGAACCAGCAGCACGCGGCCGACCACTGTAAACACGCTCCCTAATCCATCCCGCCAGCTCGGAGTCAGCGCGCGGCGTGCGGCGCATGCTAATAGCGCAGACACCGCTCCTTTTTGTTCCTCCAAACCACACAGATATTTTTAAACCCAGGAAGCCATTTGCCAGCGCAGGGGAGAAGATTGGGTCCTTTTTTTTCCCCAAATGTAAGCTTTTTTAGAAGCTATCCGTGCTTCGGGATGTTGTGTGCAGAAATGTGGCTGGAAATACAGAAATGAGGAAATGCAGAGGTTTCTTTCATCATGTGCTGCCATGGCTGAGTGGAGAAGTGGAAGACTGAGCCTGTCGAGGCTGGGGGGGACACTTACAGTATATACAGTAAAGAGTAACATGGGAGGTTTCCACCTTTGTGTGTGAAGTTTCGCTGCCTGACCTACTACTTTGTATCGTCTTCATCCTCCAAGTTAAATTTGACACCCCTATACTGAGCGCCTGAGTGGTTCCGCCAAGTGGACCAGAGAAGGGTGCCATGTTTTCACAAGTGCACAGAGGCTCTGGAAAGACACTAAGGTGAGACAGCAAGAGGTCTAAGCCCAAACCGGATGTGCTTTAACGTCCGCCGTGACAAGAAGCCTCCGAATAGTGCTGTCAGTTAGGAAGGAGGTAGGAGAAGGAGCCTCAATGTTTCCTACCATACCTCCTTTAGCATAGGGACCTCAGGTGGTTCCTCACAGGAACTATGTGCCATCCCATAAGCCCCCGCGCCACCAATCCCACGCACAACCACTGTTGATTCAGCACACATTTAATTCAATAATAACTAAGACTCAAAAGAAAAACAAAAAACCAAGGCACTCCTCCCACATCATAATTTTCTATTTACATTTAAAAAGCCTTTATTGTGCTGGGCTGAGTGATGAGTGTTTAAATCTTTAAAACATAATGCTGGTTTTCTTCCACACATATCGGCTCCAAGCAAGCCTTTGTCAAGAAGTGACTTGAAGCTGTAGGTGTGGAAGGTAAATCTGAAACAGCTTTTTATCATTGTCTGTTTTCCGTGGCTTCATGTCATTATTGTGGTTCATGTTTGAGTCATTAAAGTCAGTGGCTGTAGGAGTGCTTTGTTGTCCAACACTATGTGGGTGATGTAGTTTTTATGAACCAGTTGTTGGTGTTGGTGATGTTACTTCCCTGTTGTTTCCGCGCTGGGTGAGGACGGTCGGATTGTGCAAACAGCTCTGTAGCTCTAGTTCTGAAATGCATAGGGATCATAAGGGTCAGGAGCTAGGATCAGGACATAAGAGATACATATTTGAGGAATTCAGATGCAACTCAAGGAACAAACCTCACCACTGTAGCCCAAAGTGAAGAACTATTTTGTTCTTGTCATGTTCATCCAGGAAAGTTAAATCATACTGACAGTATTTAACAGGTGTTTGATTTAGTTTCTTTATTTCTTCCGATTCCTCAGGGGCTTGCTGAAGTGTTTAAACCAATATGCGTATTTTGTAAACAAGGAAGTTAGTGGTTTTAAGTTATATGTCATTAATGCCTAAGGGAAATTCGTTATCTGCCTTTGACCCATCCTTGATGCCACTGGAACGATCTGTAGAAGTGGTGAGCAGTCAGCGATGTGGAGCCAGGCTAATGGCAACAAACATCTGGCTGGAGGATTCACCTATTGTACATGTTTTGTAGCGGTAGGAGAAACCATTTTCTGTTTCAATCAATGCAGGTTTGGACAAAAATAGTTTCCCCAAGAAGAAAATCCTCATAGAGAAGATGAAGCATGAACATGTGCATTTAAGAAAATATTTGACCAGTGGTTCATTCGATTGTGATTGGATCGATATGAAACTGTTCGAGATTCGATTGGCTGTGAGCAAACTTCCAGACGCTGTTTTTGAACAGAAACAAAAAGCAGGAGTGGAGGACTGGCCAGGCAATAGAGACTGGACAGACTAAAACAAAGAACAGCACAAGAGACTGGCTGTGGAGCCTCAATAAGTTCCAAAATATTCATGATAGCTCCAGATCTAGCCCCAAGTTCTTGTAGAGACGAGACTGGAAAAGAATAACTCAGTCTCGTTCCTAATATCTCTACTCTGTTCCTCACTAAAGCTGTGTTTGGGTATCGTTTCCTCGTTACTATAAACGTGGGACCATTATAAAACACATGGGTATTTTAAGCGTGGTTCAGCCTGTTTAACTGTGCGCGGTGAGTACACTCTGGCACAGGCCCAACCTCGGAGCGCTCGCCGTAATTCCTTTCAGTGTTTTTTTTTTAAGTGCCACAGTTCAAAACGCCAAATAAAGGCTGTTAACAGAGAGAGGGCTTTGTTGGAGTCATTGCACATTCTGTTAGCCCAGTGTTAGAAATGACAGTATTCTTCAGAGTAGGGAAGGGAATCGTATTGGTGTTGTATTTTTCAAATGACATAGAATGACGTAGAGAAAAAAATCTACCAGTGGTTTGCCTGCTCCTACACAGCACTTCCAACTCTATTTTCCTAGCTATGAATCATTCACTTAAAAAGGTCACTGGCAGATAATTATTAGCACGATTTAAAAACGAATGCGCAGAGCCTTTGACAAGCCGCATAGCTGTGCAAACATCTCATTTGTATGCCCCGCGCCCAGACGCCGCAGTCAGATGAACTCAAAAGGCTCTTTCCTCTCTCTTCGCAAGCCAAACACGTCGGATTTCACTCGTAAATATCCCAGCCGTCATGGAAATGTGCGCGCGGGGGAAAATATATACGGACGTGGAAAATAAACAGGAGCGTGAGTCAGCGGCGCTTTGAGGACAGCCCGGGGACAGGCAGTGGAGGACGGGCTGGTGAGACGACTCGCGCTCCACACACGCAAGGAATGTTTTTGACCCTGGTGTCTAGCCACGGGTCCGACGGGACGACTGATGGGACTTTTGGCTCTGTGATGGGAGCCCTGGTTCATCTCAAGTCATAGGTACATTTACTTTCAAGTGGGAATGGTATAAGGCATATTGAGTTGCCTTGTGTATGAAATGTGCTGCATGAATAAACTTGCCTTGCCTATTTGCTAATCACTTGAAACACCCTATACTCATCCATCCATCCATTTTCTTCCGCTTTATCCGGGGCCGGGTCGCGGGGAAAGCAGTCTCAGCAGAGATGCCCAGACTTCCCGATCCACGCACACCTCCTCCAGCTGTTCTGGGGGGACTCCAAGGCAACACCAGGCCAGCTCAGAGACATACAGTGGGGAAAAAAGTACTTGGTCAGTTTCACATAGACATTGTATTGGATTTTGGCCAAATACTTTTTTTCCCCACTGTAGTTCCTCCAGCGTGCCCTGGTCCTTCCACGAGGCCTCCTCCCAATAGGACATGCCTGGAACACCTCCCGAGGGAGGTGACCCGATGTCGAAGGGTGCGCCCAGCCACCCTGCGAAGGAAACTCATTTCGGCCGCTTGTATCTGCGATCTTGTCCTTTCGGTCATGACCCAAATCTCATGACCATAGGTGAGGGTGGGAACGTAGATCAATCAGTAAATCGAGAGCTTTGCCCCGACTCAGCTCCCTCTTCACCACGACAGTCCCATACAGCGACCGCATCACTGCTGACGCCGCCCCGATCCGTTTGTCGATCTCACGCTCCATCCGCCCCTCACTCGTGAACAAGACCCCGAGATACTTGAACTCCTCCACTTGAGGTAAGGACTCCCCACCGACATGTAGAGAGGAAGCCACCTTTTTCCGCTGGAGAACCATGGCCTCGGATTTGGAGGTGCTGATCCTCATCCCGGCCGCTACACACTCGGCTGCAAACCGCTCCAGAGCGTGCTGAAGGTCCTGATTTGATGAAGCCAACAGAAAAACATCGTCTGCAAACAGCATTTTTTCCGTTATCACAATGTTGTGAATTATGGCATTTTCGCTCACGTTGGAGCGTCACATCACTAGGAGCAGCACAAGATGGATGATTGTGAACTTACATGTTCCACGAGAATTCAGCTTTCAGACAAAGTAAACAATGTTATTCCCAAACAATTTGCATGTTTGAGCACAGCAGGTTAAACAATGCTCTTCCTGTTTACCCCCATGCTTCTCCCGTGGCCCTAAATGACCAGAAAACAGTTTTACTTATCTCTTGGTCAGTTCCACAGCAGAGCACTGAAAGGCAACGACATCAAGCAAAGATTTACCACAAAGAAACACGGAGCTGCCCTACCAAATATCTGCACAATAAATCCCTCCATGAAGAAACAAAGTCGAATTTGGGAGTTGTATTCCCTTTGAGCCACCTGATTCACTCATGAAGATCACATCGCTTCATTATCACACCACGCACACAGCAGAAGTGTTTTCTTTTTCCTGTCTGTTGGAGCCGCTCGGTGACATTTGGAGAGTGCAGAAGACAAAGTGGCTCAGGCCGCATGGATGGGCACACGCCTGACTCACTGTTTGTTATGGAAACAATGCATTAGATCATGGCCATGCTGTGATTGTTGGGGAGGGACAGCAGGAATGATATGAGCAGTTATGGAGACATGATGAGTGACCGCAAGCCACAAGCCCTAACATTTCACCAGATACAAAGAGTGGGAGCAGGGCAGCCTGTGTGGTATTACGGGCCTGCTTATTTAAAGGGAGACACTGCGGGTACTTTAAGTAAGGATTTCTTAAGAGTAATACATTTTACACCTCAAACATATAGATGATGATCTTCACAATAAGCCGTGTAATTATTGTGTGAAATGCATTTCATCCTCAGATTGTGGTCTCCCCGTTGTTAACTCCTGTAGACTCCAACCTTTCTAGTCTTTACCACACTTTAAAGGTCCTTTCAGAGGGATTTTAATATCAAATTAGCCTAGCTTATAGAGCTCAACAGTCCCACCCACTCACTGGGTCTGGACGTGAAAAATCCCATTCATTTTTAGCATAGAAAGAATTCAAATATTAAAAGTTTAATAACCCGGTGCCGGCTAATCATTTCTGTGCTAACTCATGGACATAAAACACACAAGGTAAAAAATTATTAAATAATGTTGCTGTATTTTCGCTCTTATCCACGCGATGGTTGGTATGTAAACACATACCGAACACGTTGTTTTGTTGTTCCTGGGCTTGGTGTATAAATTAGTGTTAACATTAATTCATCAATGTTTGAACATTTAGAAATATGTAAAAGTTGAGGCTGCATACAAATATGTTGACAGTATGGACATCATTGGAAAATAGTGCCGATGTTGACATTTTTTGCAGACTAATGGGCTTTTCCCCCTTTTTTTGTGGCCAAAAAGGGGAATATTTTTGGCTCCTCCAAACACTTCTGCATTCCAAATGTGTAGGACATAGGAGCGGACTGACAGGAGAACAGCACCATATCCCCAATGTCCGAGGCCCGGAGGAGCGGACCTGAGCCCAGAGCAGGAGCTACATGGCAGTGCTCAGGCCAGTGCTGAGCCAACACAACCCAGGACAGGCAGCGCTCTGGGGCATGGCTCTGCAGTACCAAAGGGTCTGCTGCTGCCATCAGAGAGTGTGCACTTGAGACATTCTCCACTGGCTTCCCGTACCTGCACACAAGCAGGTCACGTGGGCTCAAAATATCCAAACTATTGCTGTTGATTAAAGGTAAAACTACATTTTGTTAACAACATAATAAACAAAGATTTGTGATGTAAATATCTGTAAATATTTAGTCTTATTTGGGGTTTTCAAAGGATAGTAGATATAGAGAAATAAGTACAAGACTGGCGAAAAAAATTCTGTAGGCAATATATCCATTGGACATGTTGTGGAAATCCTGAAAAAAACAACAACAACAATGATCTGAGCTCAAGAGTGGAGAAGGCTTTGCCCTGCTGCCACAGCAAAGGCTACAATTAAGTGTTTTAGGGAGGATTTACAAATATTCACATGGCATCATTTTACAAACAAACAGCTTCTACAGTAACACATGCAGTCGCTGTGACCAGTGTGCCACGCATATTCAAATCTCTATAAATAAAACATTTTAGAAAGGAGGCTAATGGCTGTGAGTGCGCCCAACCAGCTGGACTCAGGCTTCAGTTTGGGATAAAACTGTTTGAGAGAGGCAGCCAGGTTAATATTGACGACATGTATTCATTTAGTTTTAGTCTTGATCTTTTCAAGATAACACATGCGCAGCAGCCTTTAGCAGGAGGAACAGGCTCCCACTTAGAGACAGGAGTCTGCTGTGTCGCTGTCCGTGGTGCTGAATACACGCAACATGGACGTTCGATATGTCGCTGTCCGTGGTGCTGAACATACATGACAGGGACAGTCCGCTGTGTACTACTGTACTACATTTTAACAACTCACTTCAACTTCTACGAAGTGTGCACTTGTTTGAAGTGCAGTTAAGGTTGGAGTGTGCAGGTTACAAACGTGCACAAATTGCAGAATTGGGACAATGCGGCTTACGTCATTTTCAGACCTAAACTTAATAAAGTTGAAGGTAATTTCATCCGGCCCTTTGAGTGGGTAACTAACTGGTATCTGGTGAGTTTTATGTTGTTTCATACACCCTAAGTTTTTTGTTGAAGTGAAAAGTTTAAATTGGATTTATATGAATTGCACAAAAAAAGTAAGAAAATGTTAGCATAATGTCTGTAAATACTAGTGCGAAAATCATTTTAATGCTTCATTAGATATTTATGCTTCTTTCCAAGTAACTTATCAAACCTTGATTGTATTTACACATGTACAGCATTAGAAAAGTTAAAATATTTTATTAAAAGTATTTTTTTTTTGGCACAAGATCTATGGATGGAGTCATTTTTTTGGTCTATACCACAAGGAATTATGGGCAATATGCAAGAATATTGGAATTTAGCCCATTGCTACAATCTGGCGTGGTGTGTTTACATGCATGAGTCTCATGTAAAATTGTTAGATCTTTTGTTTCCAAATAAGAGGCGCATCATGTGTGCCCAACAGGAAACTTTGTTTTGCTAAACTTTTAGCTCATATTTAACCTTCTCATTGAACTCATTGCTGACTCATCACAACAGGTGCTCCATATTGGAGCGGCTGCATAGACTACAGTCTATTATTGTGAATGAATCAAGATCAGTTTATGAACAGAATCTGGGAGCATGTCCATCAAAACATAAGTACATTCTTACTCTGTTACTAAAAGCAAAGTGTGAATCTCCATTCATGCTGCCAGTGCCCAAAGGGGGCTGTGTTCTTCCTGTAAGCATGAATTATGTGAAACAGGAAATGGCTTGTTGCAGTATCCCGTTGCCACAGCACTACCCCACTGTGTTCGGATATGGTTGGACTCTTAACAGATGTCCAACCATAAAATGAGAGCTCATTTTACTCAACTAAGAGCAACAAATTTACCAACTTTACAGTTGGCCTGGAACACATACAAAAAGACTGATAAAAACCCATCATTGGGAGTTCTACAGAAATGTTCTGATAGGGGTTGTTGTATTAGCTCAGCATCTCTCTCTTCAATGTTGATGCTGGTCGACCCTGTTGTCAACACTGGATGCTGCGTTGTCAGCTGTGTCCTTGGGGAGAGTCGACTGAAGCGGCTCACTGAGGGAGAGGGAGAGCAGGATCTAATTAAGCAACGGGGCGTCCCTCCGGAGAGCACGTTTTAGGGTTTATTTTTAAAACCAGGCAATGTGACCACGGAGAGTACAACCAGGAAGCAGCTGTTCAGGAAATATCCTCAAATGGAATCACTGAAGAAATGGATTGAGTGGCTCTCTCTGCAGCGTAAATGCACTTAGACAGGGCTTCTCAAGCTGCGGTGCAGTGTTGGTATCGATTCGCTGAAGGCGGAGCTACGCGTGGCTGCTCATTGATTGGACGCGGGAGAATGCCCAAAAGCAGAAAATAAACATACATTAGTCATATGAAGTGCGAGACACAAAAGATGAACATATTGATGTTTCACGCTAGCATGCGCGGGTCGGCTTTTTTTCTGACCCGCACCAACCCAACCCGCTGTAATTTAAACCCGACCCACCCGACCTGAAGAAAAGCCTCTCAGTTTGCCGACCCGCACACATTAAAAAAATGAGTCACGCTGCATGTGGCTGTCACTCAAACGAGAGCGCGTCACGCGATGGCGAGTTTACAGGAGAATTAGCACTTGATGCTTTGTTTTGCTCCTGCGCCGCTGAGGAACCTTTGAAATCACTTATGGACTTATCAGGAAACAAGGAGCAGAAATGATCATGAGGCTTTACTTCCACCACGTCATGAACGAGTCTTTCTGTCAAAGTAAATGGAGTCTGGACTGAAGTGGAAGAGCTTTACCTGACACTAAGAAGTTGCTGTCCTCAGGTTAGTAAGATGCTGTATCTTTGATTTTAGTTTCACCTTGCTTCTTTTTGATGCATTGCTTTCATCACATGTGCGTGTCATTATGTGCTTGGACACGGCTATTGTAACGCATTTGTAACGGTGATCAAAGACATACAGAAGCGATAGGTCAGGTGACATCTAAACATAACATGCTAATGATACGAAAACTAAACATTCAACTAAACACAGTCGACTTTTGTGGCATTTATGGATAGGAATGCACTGTCTCTATTTCTCTATCTCTATTTCACGCAGTGGTCAATGTGGAGATTTTTTGCTCGTTTTCTCCCTCAACATCTCAAAGCATAAAAAAGACAACATTGAGCTGCAAATGTTGGCATATTTTATATCCACGTGACCTGCACAATCAGCTAAATAATAAACACGCTCAGGGGGCCTTGCACATAAGTGTCATAGAACTGGCAGAGATCACATGACACCTCCAACCAATCTGGAGCCACACGTGTCTCTTAACAGGTCCAAGGTCCGTTTTTTTCTTCCTTCAAAGAGAGGAAGTCGAAGAAGAAGAACGTGGCCACAGCCTTTGACTGACATGGCATTTTGGCTCTAAGGCTAAAAGCTGGGTGTAACTATGGAAAAGGGGAGGATTCCCAGTCCTCCTCACAGCGGATTTGGTTGATGGGAAAGTCGCTGTATTGATCGCCGTCGTGACAGATTGCGCAGTTATTGATCTGCGCACGGCGGGTTCATGTTTTCATGTAAACGCTCAGCCTGATCCAGAGGACGCGAGGCTATCCGCGTAGGCTAAGGCAGAGAGGTCGTATACGTGTGACGCGAGCGGGGATGGTCAACACTTTTTGCTGAGGCTTCTTAGCATCATCTGAAGAGAAAGGAAAAGGCTTTCCCTTTTTTATTTACGTTTCAGCATTAGGAAACCAACACCGGATCTGACTTTACAGACCGTTGCGTCCATTTTAGAGGCTAATACAGCGTTATTAGATGTGAACAATTTGAACCGAATCTGCAAACATTTCGGTAAATAATGGGATGTAAATTGAATTCAGTTTCTGAAATCATGTAAATATCATCTCTCAGGGTTAACTCCTCCTAAGTCGTATAGTTACGTGAAGTATCTTCGAAACATAAGTAGCTCCTTGACGTATTTGGTACTTCAAAGGTTGAAGACGCCTGCTCTAAAGACTAGTATTCAGAAAACATTGCATTGTGTTCATAGAATACAAACATCCATGGATAAACATGTTTTTTAAAACAACTTATTTTGCATGTTTGTTTTAGCCTGGGAGTAGAGTACCCATGCTGCTGTGCACTCGAATCATTTCAAACTTCACAACAGTCTGGGGCCATGGCCAAAATCTTCACATGGATTTGGGACCAATCACAGAGCGAGGAGGGACGGCGAGACGACGACGCACTATTCCACATACAGAAGCTTTGTTTACGGATAAAAAACAACAACTTTATTTACAGATCCAAGATGACAGCAGCAGAGGCGACGCCATCTTTCGATCAAGCTTCAGACCTTGTTCTAAATAGTTCAGCTCCAAAGTTTACAGCGGGTACGTCACAAATCATCTGGTAAGATGATGCGATTGGCTATGACTACAGACGCATATGAGAGACATTCAGCCCAATAAACGACTATGAACAATCGTAAACCACACCTCTCCTACCAGAAAAGGAATTGGTGGTCCCCAGACTAAATATAACTGGTGATATTTTTTCTGGCGATTGCCAGGCTCTTTGGTCCGCTCGGGCTGTAAAAGCAAAAATAAGTCCTCGGCTACAGTTTGACTGGAAGTATTTAAAAGGGTCAACAACAGCTCTGTTTGGACAATTCCGTTCACATATCTGAAAATACATTTATTATCAAAAGGAACAGGGCTTGTCCAAAGATGTGACTATTTCTAAGTAGGGCCAGTTGGCTCTTTCAAATAAACTTGGCGATAAACAAACTGACCCTACATTGAAAAAAAGAAAGCGAAATGCTATTTTTCTCAACATTATTGCCATTCCATTTTCAATTCATATATTTGATACATTAACAATAAATGCATTAACTGATAAAATGATGAGTGAAGGAAGTCATGTTACTTTTCGACTGTCGAACAAACTGCCCCACATTAGAACAACACAACAATCTACTTTCAAAAATATTTGGTTTAATGTGGACAGCGCCCTCTTCTGGAGGAGTTTCCCCGACACTCAGAGTACCTCTGGGGGACAGCCACGTGACTGAAATAAGTCCGGGATGGAATCACAGAGCGTCTTAACACTTTAGGATCTGCTTTATGGAAACTCAGACAAACTTTTATCTGCTGCAGCTGAACCTGAGATCGTAAGGCTCCACAATTCTGATCGGTGACATGTATCACTCAAATGCCAGAGACAGAAAAAACAAACAAAGCACAGCAGGTTAATACCTCGATAGCGATTTGATATCGTCAAACCTTGCAGCCCTAATCTCTCACTGTGTGGGAACTGGCAGTGGAAAATAATCTGTGAAAACCAAAACATTTTAACTGTTGTTTCCCGCTTATTTTATTCAAAGACTGATCCTCAAAAAAACAACAACTTTGTATTGATTAAGTCAACAATAACAATAAAGCCATGAATAGAACCTGACTCTCCTGTATTCAAATTTTGGCCATTTTTACGCATGAAATAGCATTATTTCCATTATGAAAACTTGCACTATATTTACGACAGCCTTCTACAGCAAACGTTTGAAAAATGGATCTCTCCAAACCTGCAGCGTCTACTCCCCTCTACCCTCCAGAGCGAGGGCGCGTATACGTGCGTCAAAGAAACTGTTGCTCCCCCCGACCTCGCTCTCCTCCTCCTCCGACAGCCCGCTTCATTCCGTCAAAGTTCTCACCCCGCTTCGTGGACATCATCGAAGAGCAGCCTACCACTGCACAGCACTCCGCGCGCAAAACCATTGAATTAAAGCGAGGCATGTATACCGAAATAGCGACGTGACATCTGGGTTCGGATTCGAGCCGTGACACTTACCGAATCGGAGGACGTGTGGCATCCCGCGAGACAATCCAAGAACGAGCAGCAACAGCAGCGCGACCAGCCGGTGTTTGGAGTTGGAGGAAACGAGACAGCTCACCGACAGAGGAGCAAAGCGAATCTTCATGTTTAGAAAGACAAAAACAAAAACAAAAAAAAACAAAAAAAACTAAAAAGTGGTTGTAAATCCCCACCGGAAAAAAGCGCGGCGGTGCGTCCTGAAGAAATCGTTCCCTTCTCGGCGCTGCCTGCTGCGTCTCCTCTCTTGGGGGGAAAATGAATAAAATAAAAATAATATAAAGGGCCCTTCGTACGCTGCAAGATCACGGCATGGTCACCCGCGCTCTCCGTAAATCCGCTTGCAGCCGTGGCATCCTCTCCGTTCGCCTTTCAATGCGCCAAAAAGCAACAATCCGAGGGGAGGTCCATGGTCCAAGTGATCCGGGGTTTCGGAGGCGAATCCCGGGGCGGTGGGTGAAGGGGAAAGGGGGAGGTTGAGGAAGGAGTAGCGGCGGCAGCGGTGCGGTGCTGAATGCAGCCCCCCCGTGTGTGTGAGTGTGAGTGAGTGTGTGTTAGTGTGCGTGTGTGTGCGGGGAGATCCAGGGAGGGAGGCATGCGCTCCCGTTCTACTGCACTGCTGCACAGGCTCTGACGTCGAGCCAAGGTTAGAGCTGTGAACGCGCACGGGGGAGAGAGAGGGAGAGAGAGAGAGGGAGGGAGGGAGAGAGAGAGAGGGAGGGAGGGAGGGAGGGAGGGAGAGAGGGAGGGAGAGAAAGAAAGAGAGGGAGGTAGGGTGTATGCTTTTTTTTTAGGGAGGAGGTGAGGGGTGGAGAGAGGGGAGCGATAGAGGGAAAGAGAGAGAGAGAGAGAGAGAGAGAGAGAGAGGAAGGGAGGAAGAGAGATAGGGAGTGAGGGAGAGAGGGAGGGGGAAAGAAGGAGAGAGGGATGGAGAGAAAGGGAGAGGGAGGGAGTGTATGGTTTGTGAGGGAGAGATAGAGGGAAGGAGGGAGGGAGAGAGAGAAGGGAGCGATAGAGGGAAAGCGAGAGAGCGGAAGGGAGGGAGAGAGATAGGGAAGAAGGAGAGAGGGAGGGAATGGGAGAGGGAAGAAGAGAGTGAAATAGAGCGAGAGAGGAGAGAGAGGGAGGGAGAGAGAGAGGAGAGAGGGAGGGAGAGAGAGAGGGAGGAAGAGAGTGAAATAGAACGAGAGAGGAGAGAGAGGGAGGGAGAAAGAAGGAGAGAGGGAGAAAGAGAAAGGGGGAAGCGAGAGAGGGAGGAAGAGAGTGAAATAGAGCGAGAGAGGAGAGAGAGGGAGGGAGAAAGAGAGAGGGGGGAGCGAGGGAGAGAGAGGGAGGATGTGGAGATAAGAAGGTAAAATTTAACCGGTCAATCAGTTAAGGAGAGACACTACAAAATCCCCGTCTCTTTTTAATTTGAGGTTCGGGGACAGTTCTCTTCCAGATTGACAGTACCATCCCCACAGGTTCATGATTGATGTTACAGTCTTATATATGTATACATATACATATATATACAAAGTCAAATATATATATATATATACAAAGTCAAATATATATATATATATATATATATATGTATATATATATATATATATATATATATATATATATATATATATATATATATATATATATATATATATATATATATATATATATATATATATACAGTCTCCCATGACTTTGTCCATGGGAGACCGGAGCTGAGACCGAGTCCACAGCAGCTCATCAGAATGTCCCACAAGAACCACACTTACAGTAAACAAAAGCTTAAACTGATGACTCCAACTACTGAGTACAGTAGACGACTCAAAGACCTTCATTGAAGACTTAAACTGACGGCTTAAACTGCCCTCTCTTCCTATATTGACCACTGCACATATTCCGTACGGTTTTCTCGTAAACTGGTTTGTGCACGGTTTGTTTACGGTGCGGTGCCCTCACAGGACCACAGCTTCACAAGGTTTGACTACTGAACATAAATAAACACAAGTGTCCTCCATGATCCTCTGACGGCTCCTCCGTGTGACTCTTTTCAAGTTCCAAGTTAGCACAAGTCAGAAGCTGATTTTATTCTGAAATTCCCTGGCTGGTGCCTGACTTCCTGTTTGGTTCGTGTGATTCCCTGGGCTTAATCAAAAAGTGCTGGTGCGTCCGCCATAAATGGACTTCGGCCTTGGTGACCGGAGCCGCTCTGCACGGGGCTAATGTGAGCCATCAGCATTGATTTGAATGACTTTGGATTTCTTGCGGAGGCTGCACTGCAACCGTTCAGGATTCAGTGTGAGCCGGCGGTTATGTCTTATTGCATCCACTTCCAAAGTCCGGGACATCTCAATTCAAAGGATTTTTTTTATTGTTTTACAACTGAATTACATAAAAAGCAACATCAGCTATTCTACCTGATTTATTCCCACATGTGCCATCTTCATAACAGCTAACTTTGTTATCCTGACTGTTCACGTGAGCTCATTAGCCGCTCAGACTGAGGCCGTGTTGAGAAGGGAACTCGGCGGACAGCCAAAGAAAACTCTGCTATTGATTTGTTCGTCCCTGATGGCAGTGACTCCTCCCACAGCAGAGGCATATCCAAGTGTTTGGAGAGAGGATTCTCAGTTCGCAAAATGTCTTTAGAAAACTATTTGCTCTGACTGAACACTGCTGGATGACTGAGAGCACATTTCCCTAAGTCGTTGTTCACAGCTCAATTCCAGTTTGACCCACTTTCTTCTGAGATCATTTGAAAACAGCCCCTTAACATTTCCTCGTCTAATTACGGTCCTCCCAAATGCTTCCCCTCACAATGTGCCGAGATAAAGCTGTTTGGAATCACAGGCTCATAAGTCGCATCAAACCATCCCATTGTGATGGTGACGTGACACAATGAACATGAAACACCCCGGTGCCTTGTGGGAGTTGTAGTTGCCATCAAGCGCTATTGTGCTGCTGGAATACTCTGACTTCAACTACAATCATCACATGGTCCATGGTCTTGGAATGATTTGAAGATTTGATGACATGTTTTGTAACTGGTATTGGCTCGTTGCTCGACGTGGCTACGCTAATCCCACTAACCTCAAGTCGTGAGCGCTGGCACTTCCTGTTTCTGTTCATTTCCTGTGGAGGCTCAGCCTCGCTCTCTGCGCTACAGTCGCCTCAGAGAGAACTCTGCAAACACAAAAGCCACACATTCTCCAGCTGTTAGTCACCTTTATTTGACAGTCGGCCTCATGTTTTCCCTTTAACGGTTAGATTTTTAAAGTTACGCTGGGTTTGGAGAGTCAAAAGTAAACCATGCGATCGCGCGGACGGCACAATGTCGGCCTTTTTCACTCAGTGTTTCCTTTTATGAGCCCATTACTAAACCACAGCAATGAGTTCCCCAGTTTTCTGTGGAGAATGTTTCCACTCTCAGCGTGACGGGACGGGGCATCAGAGGCACTGGGACTGTAAACCAAAAAGCAATAGCAGCTTTAACAGTGTGGGTGTTGCAGTAATAAACAAGGCGTCCACCATCTTCAAAAGTCAACTTCAACGTCTGAAAACAAAAACCACACAGACCTCTATGAGCCGAGCCACAGCAGTGAACACAGACCATATTTCTTTTTTTTCTTTTTTCATTTATAGTTGTTGTTATGCTCATGGAAAGACTCATTTAACTCGTGATGAATCAAAATCTCTGCTTAGTTTGTCTTGAATGTAAACGGTAAGAAAGGAGAGCCATTCAAACCAAAAGAACTGGATCTATTTGGAGAATTCACCACAAAGAGCCGACAATCCCATCACTAAGTCCTACTCATACTGCTCGTACTACTACTACTACTACTACTACTACTACTCTTAACACTAATACTACTTGTACTACTACTTATACTAGTACTACTCTAAATATGACTACTACTACTTCTACTACTCTTAATACTACTACTCTTAATACTACTACTACTACTACTACTACTACTACTACTACTACTACTACTACTACTACTACTACTCTTAAAGGAATAGTTCACTGTTTTTCCATACTGAGATGTGTTCTTACCTGAGCTTAGACGAGTTGATGCGTACCTGTCTGGTCGTTATGCGTGCCCTCAGTCACGCAAAAATTGTTGTTAGCATTTGGCCTCTCCCAATGTATTCCTATAGCTCCAAACAGGGGTGAAGTTAGAAGAGACCACGCTCTTCCACGGGCACAAAGACCAGACAGGTACACATCAACTTGTCTAAGCTCAGGTAGAACATATCTCA
Organism: Gobius niger; assembly: GCF_951799975.1. Classification (NCBI taxonomy): domain Eukaryota; kingdom Metazoa; phylum Chordata; class Actinopteri; order Gobiiformes; family Gobiidae; genus Gobius; species Gobius niger. The sequence goes on from NC_136866.1 coordinate 19,928,868, forward strand.
GAGTGGAAAAATGGTGAACTATTTCTTTAATAGTACTACTATGACTACCTCTACTACCACTACTACTATTACTACTATTACTACAACTACTACTACTTGTACTACTGTTTTATTTCTTCACCACAAGCCTTCCTGTGTTTGTACACTGTAATGTTCAGACGGTTGAGCACCTGAATATAAGCCACTCCAACTAAATGTGGGAACAATGTGTAAATATAAAGGTTCCAAGTGCGTTTGAAGCGCCATCCGCTTTGGAAATACAAGGCTGTGTCTTTGTGTGTGGTCAGATATTTCAAGAGACTGTCAGCCTACAGGTACATTTACTTTAATAAAAGTTCTTTAATATTATTCTTTAAACCCACGTGTTTAGTCAAACCAAAGCACTGAGTCACAGCGACTCCTCCTCAGGAGGGTGGCCTAATATGAAACACACAAAGCCATGTAGCAGCGCGGGGGGGCGTCCTCCAGCCCTCGCCTGGTGTGCACAGTCAGTGAGAGGGTTATTGAGTTATTGTGCTGATGAGTGGGGCACGTTTGAAAGGAACCGTGTGAGCTCTCCATCATCTCCACCCGCTCCATGGATTTGGAGCTGTTTCAGCGTGTGTCTCACGTCGGAGTTCTTTCATTAGAAATCGCTAAATATTTGTGGACTCACTCATATTAAATTTAGGTGCATTGTTATTGATAACAATATTCTGTGTGCTGAATAGAAAAACACATCTGTGCGGGCCATTTTTCATTTTCACAAAATGCAGTGTGACCATAAAAGTCTATTAGCCGCATCATAGAAACCATGACCACTACAAGGAGCACCTCACCCCCACACCTACTTGTACCTCTACCAGTATTGCTACTGCTACATCTACAATGACTACGATGACTACAACCATAGTATCACTATTGGTGTAAAGGAAGTGATCATCCGACCTGTCATCTCCCTCTCCCTCATTCATTTCACCACTCGCTCGCCCGCTCAGACTGACTGGAGTGGAGATAGCATGTACTTGCGTGCGAGTGGTAACCATAGCAACCAGAAGAAGCCGGGTGAATGGTATGACCCTGGGAGAGGAGGCATCCATTCAGCCCTGCAACATACTGTGCTGTAGATGATAGAAGTGTGAGCATGAACTCTATTACACATGTTTTGGAGGACAAAATCTGATTTTATAAAGAGTCAGGCGTAAATGTATATCAATATACCATTACCATACCAGGGCGGTGAGGCATGGCATCCCCCAAAGCGAGACCTTGAACACATTACTGGTCCAGCAGTGCGGTAGCCTTTGGCAGAAGCACCAGTGTCGTGGCATAAGAGCGAGCCTATACTGTAATCACCTGCGTCACCTCACAAATAACTCACAGCTTCACCATCTTTCCCACGCGGTGCCCCACTACAGCAGCCACGTGTGACGATAAATGACAGCCAATCAGGAAGCAGTGATTTGAAACCGCTGCGCTTTGAAACTTGAACACAGGCCTGGGTACATTTTTACATTTTTCTCTATACCAGCACTTTAAAGATACTTGATTTTCGATGCCAATACCCTGGATCTAAAGATAGAAGTTTTTTTTTCTTTTTGGTTCCAGCACCTAAACTTTTTTTTTCCCGATGCCAGACTGGTATCGTTTAACGGTACCCAGCCCTATCCATTTGTTCAGACAGTCCAGAGTAATGAAGTTGTCATGGTATACCACTGAAGGGAAACTGTGCATCAGGGCTAATGCCCAGACACCCTCCATGTTTCCCCCATCCTCCCTCCTGACACCTCATGAGCCCCAGCAGGAGGCATCAGGAGTCACAGAGCGCCCCACATGTCTTCCAGTCGCCGGCATTCACCCCTGGGATTTTGAACAAGACGCCCTCAGGCAGAGACAGACACTGATGCCACCACAGGGTACAAGTGTCACTCAAAGGGAGATGGGTTTTGGGGGGAAGAAAAGGGATTTTGGTGGTACGGCTACAAACTGCAGTACGTCTTATTTATGGAAAGCACACATTTGGGTTGTGTTATCGAAGTTTACTGGCAAAAATATGTGCCATGTTAAACCAAAGGAAGCACCAGCAGAGCTCTTCACACACTGAGTTATTCTGTGATCAGCCACAAAGCCCTGTGCTTACACTGACCCCTTGTGGATGGATTTATTTAGACAACTGTTCTGGTATAAAGCAGTAAATAGAAATGAGTTATTAAACCATAAGTGAAAGCATGTGGAATGTCTTAAGTTACATGGCCCACACAGAAAAAAAATATTTCTGTTTAAGTCCGTCATATTAATTGATTACGTACAAAGTTTATTTCTGAACACACACGAATGTGAGGTCAAAAATGTGCATGTCATTTGTTATTACTCCTAAAGAAACGACTGGGGCTTGAGAACCAAAAGTGCTTTGCCTTTACTGGCAAACCGCACGGTCACACTCGCTCTGGGGCTGTAGGTCATGTATTCACGCCTGATGTGTGACTCATGATGCAAACAAGGCCTTACACACAACAGGACCTGTAATTCACTGGTGAATATGAGGACCAACAAGTCTAAAGTAAGACTGAACCTTCATTTCATTTAAGGATTCATTTTGAATGGAACAATACACATTAATGCACCAGTGCTGTAAATATGTTGGATTTAGCTCAGAATTAAGCCAGGCCTCCAAAAAGCAGCTAATGGAACACACTTCAGAGGGAATGGTGTCCATCCAACCATCCATGATCATATTTACTACATAAAAAGTCATGAAAAATGATGAATCCAGAGTTCCAGCTGTTTTTGTTGGCTAGTAAATACTAAATAAAAATCAAAAGGGGAATAAAAACATTACTAATAAAAATGTGAAAGTGCCCGACATCCAAATTCACTGCCACTGTTTTCTTATTTGTCTTGCATATGCTTCGCTTTGTCTGTATCTAATTGTATATAACTGTACTTAATATATGTTGTAAATATTTGTAAATAGTGTGTGTGTGTCAGTATTTAAGGCCACCTGGTGACTCTTTTTTAAACATATGCCCTGAGGAAGACCATGTCCATTCAATAAAGGACTTTTCATTTGTAAGTCAGAGCCTCAGATGTTCTTTTTCCTCAAGTTTTATACCTGATCTCTGAAGAGCACCTGCGCCTACTTTTTACCTACTGATGCGCTCACTTTTTTCTGTTTTTAACACTGGTTCTTTGTTGGCCCCTGAAGCAGCTTCAATTTGAACATGTTTTAAAATTATATAAACAATTAAAATTAAAGTAATCTTAGCTGTAGTTTTTCTGTTGCTGACTCAAAAAGATTGAACCCTTAAATGAATTAGCCATTTGACCAAATCTTAACCTTTTTTTTGTTTTGTTTTTTGTTCTGTTTCTGATGACTAAAACTAAATGATAATGTTATCAAAATGACCAGTGTCTGCACAATCATTAAACATTCACAGCAAGTGTTTTCTGGGTTAAGCTGGGGGTAAAGGGGTTTGAATATAGTTAAATAAATGACATCTGTTCTTTTAACTCCTCCCTCCTTACATGGAGGAGACACTGGCCCGTCACACACAGACACCAGAGACCACACAGAGACACTTCACATTTTAGCCATCTGTTTATTGCTGATTATGGGTGACTCTACGCCCTTTATGGATCAGACTTGGCAGCGCAGACGTCGGAGCAGACTCTACTCCTTCAGCCACACCTGGTCGCAGCAGCAGCCGAAGCGCACTTTGTAGTCAAAGCACTTCTGACGATCACTGTGGACGCACACGAGCCCTTCTGTCGGACTGTAGCTAAAACAAAAAGGACACATTTTTCAACAAATCATTTCAACCATTTTTCAAAAGACTGCATTTTGTAAGTACATTTAGAATTCCATGGACAAAATGTTTTCTCCGAGTTATTGTGATGTCAAGGTTGTCAAGTCATAAAGTTTAATGACAGACACAAATACATAAATGAAGCCACAAAGCTGGTGAAAAGAATCCAATACAGTCCTAATGCAGTCATTCACTCTTCAAGAACTAAGAGATTTCTGTGTCCTCTTGCATGCACTGCTCTTTGGAGGTCATCCACAGATCTCCAAAGATGTTTAGGTCAGAGGAGACCATGAAGGCCACGGTTGTCTGATCCATCATGGATTCTTAGTTGTGTTTACCATCATTACCCATTTATAGAAGCCGTTTGCTTTTTAACTTAACTCCAGATACCCATGGACTTTCTTTGATTACTTTCAATTAAAAACATTCCATTCCAAGCAGCTCTGTGCAGAGTTTCAGCGTTAAAAATGCGTGAAATGAAATGCCCTAAAACTACGGCCTTAGAAATGTGTTTCTTTGAAGATAAATGAAATTGCTTGATCTTTTAAGCCTTAAAATTAATTGAAAGTATAGAGCCGACATTTTGTCACTAACCAAGTGTCTTTATCAAGGGCTGTTGTTTAATTGACCAAAGCTCTATTAGATGAAGCCTTCCTGTGATTTGAAACATTTCTGCACTGCTTTGAGCAGGGCTGAGTATCGTTAAATGATGTCGGTATGGTATCGGGAAAAAAGCATTTTGGTTCTACTGGTAACAAAAGCACAGAAATAAAAAAATAAAGAACGGTTTTGGTGCTTAAAGGAAGTGACTTGACTTAAATATATGATTTTTTTCTCCCCAATTTTTTTCTGAATGTTTGCTCTGATGAGTCACCGCCCACTATGCATCTTGCATCAACAAAGCCCTGATGAACTGACTTGAATGTGAAGGTCCAAAGCAGGACCAGCAGTTTTGATGGCTCAGACTTCGCCGTGGTTTTTAAGGGGAGACACTACAGGCAAAACTCTATTTTTCAGTTTTCAGGTTTTGGGCCAAATTGGTCTCTTAACATATAAGCTTTCACCCGGAAACAGAAAATATACGTAATCTTCTCAATAACATGTTTAAATATTGCGCTGATTCAATGTTCCCCAATAGACTTGTATGGGAGAACACAATTTCAAGGGCCTTTTTCTCAAAACACATTTTTCTGTCATTGTGGCGACACTATGTCCACGTCAGTCAGACCTAAAGACTTCACATTTTCCAGCCTTGGACTGAACAATATTTGGAAGATTTTTTCAGAGGGATTTTTTATTATTTAATCCCTAGCCCCATTTATTGAGTTTTGAATGTCAAAAAATAAGGCAAAAATGACATTTTTACACATTTTTACACTTAAAAACAGCTTATTTTAAAACTAAACAAGACATCCAAAATCCCCTCTGAAAAAGTCTTGGCGCCCCATTCATCGATAAAATGAAACCATACATTTGAATGTAGCTCTATCCGTTATTCAGATTTCGTCGCCGAAAAGATGGGAAATTTGGGGCATTTTTAGGCATGAAACACCTTGTTTTTATATGAAAAGATGAAATGATAGAAAACTTGCAATGTATTTTTTTCTAACATTTATGCCAGTGATCGACAGCAAAAGTTTAAATTGATATCTGTAAATATACATTTTGTCCCTATTCACCTGCAGTGTCTGGCCTTAAACGTGTCCAGAACGGCGCACTTACGTTTCAAAGGTCTGCTTGGTGAAGCTGGCTGGGATGTTGTCGGTCGTCATGGCCTGGATGTATTGTGGCTGTTTGCAGATCTTCCCGGGGTACAGCTTCTGCAGACTCGCCAGGGTCTCCGAGTCGCCCTCCCCGTCGGAGGGGTCGTCCTGGTCGAACCAGTCACTCCAGCAAACTGAAAACAGGGTTGGTGGTATAGCGGGACATTATTGGCCGTGCTTTGGTCTCTGTTAACTAGACGAGCTCCAGAGTGTCCGGACCCAAATAAGAAAGACAAATCTCTGCTCTTTTAAACAGACAATAAAGTTATATTCTAGAAGGAAGAGGGAAAAGATAGAAGAAGAAGAAGAAGAAGAGGCAGTAAACAGGAGGAGGATGAAGACGAGGAAGGAGTAAAAGGAAGAAGAATGAAGTAGGAGAAGGAGAAGGAAGAAGAAACAAAAGAAGAAAGAACAATGGTCTGCTGATGCACCTACAGTTTTCACAAAGGTCAGATTTAGTAGTGATTATAATCTATTTTAATATCACACTATTGGATTTTTTATCTCCTCAAAACTAAAATATCATTATAATTAACCCAGTCCCACTCAGGCCGCCTGTAGCTTTGGGGCGGTGGCGTTGCACATGCTCCAGCGCTTGCATTAGTGCCTTTACTGATCAGTGGGTCAGGGCACAAGAGACATTCGTTTAGCAAATAAATTGGAGAAGGAAGAACAGGGGCAGAAAACACTCTCATTTAAGTTCATTTGTTTATTTTATTTTGACACATTTATGGGGCTTGGCTTTTAGAGATTGGGTAACCGCGATTTAGATGTAATTTATTTCGACTTTAGTGGGAAGTGTTCCCATGTAAATAGGCCATATCACACTTTATTGTAACCTGTACCTGTCTTTTCACAGTACGGCTCAGGGCAGCTGAAGCGGACGCGGTAATCCTCACACTTGCCGTCTTCCTGCTCTTTATTTAAGCACAAAAATCCCTTTCTGGGATCCATCCTGAAACAGCACAAAGACACAGAGCCTCATTTAGTGATTTACTATACCGTTACTGGAAGAAACGTTCACAATGGAATCCACTCTTTGAACATTCCAATGCATAGGTAAAAAGAGATTATATCCCCCTATTGTTCATGTAAGGTCGGGTTACCTTACTTTAACAATAGGGGGATATTGTTACAGTAAAGTAACCCTATAGAGCGATATAATCCCAGGACAATAGGGGGATTATATCCCCCTATTGTCTCCGTAGAGGACCCCACAGAGGGGCATAACTCAAAATTCTTGGTCTTAGGTACATCAGAGTGGGCCTGTACTGAACATAGGCTGTGTGATTTTAACACTTGTTACACTGTTACACCCCTAGAAAAAAAACACCTTTCTTTTTTTGTATTTCCTAAATGAACATCAATATCCACAAACCTTTTTATTAAGTCCAGACCTCTACCAAAAGGTTGAACAGGCAAGTACTGTACCATTAATCTGGTCTAACCAGTCTAAACCATTCCCAACCAGACCTAAACCAGTCCAAACCCGTCAAAACCAGAATAAAACAATCCCAAACCAGTCTAAACCACTCGTAACCCAGTCTAAACCAGTCCAAACCAGCATAAACCAATCCATAACCGGTCTAAACCAGTCCCAACCCAGTCTAAACCAGTCCAAACCAGCATAAACCAATCCATAACCGGTCTAAACCAGTCCTAACCCAGTCTAACCCAGTCCAAACCAGTCATAACCAGCATAAACCAATTCATAACTGGTCTAAACCAGTCCCAATCCAGTCTAAACCAGTTCCAACCCAGTTCTAACCCAGTCTAACCCAGTCCTAAACCGGTTCGAGGTCATAAATCCTATTGAGAATGTCCTCCGTTCTAACAACCCAGTCCAGTTGACAGATTTTACGATTACCCAACATTCATACTCATTTGAACGGGCTCAGGCGTGACTCACACGGCGGGCACGTCCCCCGCCTGCTCCGGGGTGATGCCGGTGACGGTGCGGACCTCCATGTCCAGGGGGAACTTGCAGATCTTCTTGTAGTACTTTCGGTAGAGCTGTCTGAGCAGCTCCCAGTCCCCGGAGCCACTGGGACCGTCCCGGTTGAACCACGGGGTCCAGCATCCTGACGACAACACAGTCAGTGTGCACCATTTGCTTCATGCAAGTCACTGTGGTCAAAGATCGTTCTCGTGCATGAGCTTGTAAAGTCCCATTGGATAAGTCCCATTTATAGATGCCTTTTATAAATAAAGATTCTATTCCATTTTGTTTGTGTGGTTCAAATCATGAATGCACTCTGCAAATATGGGTTTGACAGGAAATAATCTGTCTCTGAAGGGAAACTTTGTGAGAATGTTTACAGATACTCAAGATGTCATATGAAAACGATGAGTTTTCAGTTTTGTATTATTGTATCTTTAGAAAGTGGCTCCCCTGAGGCCTGGGTGACACAAATACTATATTTTTTCATGCCACAAACGCAAAAGATCTGCACATATTAACTTTCTAAACATTAGCAAAGATTCCGTCAAATGCAATAATGAGGGGAACTTTAAAAATTCAAAAGCAACGGAAAACTTTAAAGTTTCAGCCTTAAGTGCACCTGAGTGTGCTTTGGAGAATCACTGCTGTATTTCTGATGCAGTTGTGCAGCAAAATATGTCGAGAAACATTGATTTTTTCCATGAAATTTAGGTTTAATGCCAGTTTGAATTCAATTGGACAATGTAATGCTTTTTTTTTTTAATGACATTTAAGGCCATTTCAGCTTAATAAATGTAATGACTTTTAATGCTTTGTAATGCAAATGTGTTCTTCTTACTTGGCTTTTCCTCAGGAAAGATGAGATCAGCTGTTTAGAGAAAAAAAGAAAGATCAGATCAGATGAGCATAAAATGAACAAATGAAAATGTATTTGATCTTGATTTGATATTTATCTGATAGGATGGAAATGGAATAGTGGGAGGTGAAATATTGGAGGTTTGTCTCTTATGAGTGTAGTTTTGGAAAACTTTAATGACAGAAAGAAGGAAAGAAGATGAACACGTTTTCTCACTTGGTTTAGTTGGTTTAGTTGGCCACACCTTCACTTCAGCTGTTTGGAGGGGGGCATCATATAATGAATATTTAAAGACTCTTCACTGCCGATAAACCGCCTATAATGTCTCAGAGAGTTGTTAAGCACACACAGTATTTTACTGTTATAGTGTAAACTATACTGGAATTTGCACTTTTGGGCTCTAAACCCGACTAAAACGGTCTATGTGCCGCAGGGAATGGTTATACAGTGAAGATCCTTGTCCCAAACTATGAATTGACCTTATATTAACAGACAAAAGGAAACATGTTAATATAAAGTGCTTGAAAAATACTGATTAATGTATTCATTGAGGATAACTCAGGTGAGGTCTAAGTTTCTGTTCATATCTGTGATGTCAAGTGAGAACGATGATACTTCATAGATAAATGTGTTCTTACTTGGTTTCTTATCCGGCAGCAGGGTCTTTCCTCCAACTGTTAAAATCAATTACATGGAAATAACAAACTGCATAGTAATGAATTCAAATGAGTCCATTTCACAAAAGAGGTTCATTAAACCCTGAATTTACGCGTGAAAGTAGAAACCTCAGAGAGTTCAGTCTCAGGACAGGTTTAGGGCTAAAGACATGATCGTTCTACAACAGAAAACTGCAACTGTCTAAAACGCTTTGACTGGAGAAAGAACAGACCTTTTTAACAATCGCCAATAATGTGTTTTTTAAGACTTATCGATGAATAGATGATAAAAATAAAATGTGTCCTTACATCCTCCTTTAGGTGGCCACGGGAACTTCCCTTCAGCCAGCTCTGTTTGGAGATCAATTATTCATCAGTGACCAAGAAAAATACATAATCTTCACTTTTTATAACGATTTCATTCATTAAAATCGAGTCACAATTTAATCAATGAATAAAAGGATTCATAATATTTATATGACTATTTTTGGCATGGAATACATTGTGTTCAAGATATCCTACAAAGAGATTGACATGACTATGTCTAAAACTATATAATCATTATCAACCGAACCTCCTGACAACAATAGCTTTATACTACAGTATACCCATAATGTCACATCAAAGCTTTGGTTACCAAATACGTAGCTTACCACCACCATGTGTGGGGTGAGTGAGGTACAAGTGTCTTTGGGTGAAAAGAGTTTTACAAATGAACTTCCATTACAAATGATAATAAATGTGTGTGTAATTGTGTTGTTTTCTATTTAAGATTATTATAAAATGATAAATAAAATGACAAACACAGACTCACCTGGAGTGAGCCCAGCCAGAAGAAGCAGAGTCACCTGGAACACAAGAATATTTCACTGAAAAAAAAATTATAATAATTTTGTCGATATGGAACAACAAAACTCACCAGCTTAAACATCTTCCAAAACCCAAATCCAGACAATATTCTCCCCAAAAATAGTTCTGAAAATGAAAACACATCAACTCAAAGCGTTATATATAATCAGGAAATAGAAGGAGGAGTCACAGAGACATTCATCAATCCTCCGCTCGCCTGTGTGTGAAAACTGTCGCTCCTTCCACTGTTTGTGCTTTCATGAACAGCTCTGATTGGCTGCGGCGTGTTTAGCAGCATTTTGCAAATATTGGTGTCAGTCAAAGTCAAGGATTTAGGTTGACATGAAGTAGAAAGAAAACAGCCTGATCTTGTTTTGTACAGTACATTCAAAATTGTTTAGAAAAAAGGCAAGGCCAAACGTGACTCCAGACAACGTGACACTCCTGTGACTCACTTATTTATTTATTTGTTTGACAGGGACAGTACAAGACATAGTGCATAAGGCGTCTAGCTATAGGCTAATTTGCAGGTTTTTATTTTCACACATGAAGTTCCTCAAAGGGCCTAACTCACCATTCTGGAGACTAATTGAACAGTTGGAGACTCGAGCTGGTCATGGACGTCTCGGAGACGTCTCCTGGAGAAAAGGCAAATCTTCACGTAATCCGTAATTCCGGTAAAAACGACCAGATTCAATTTCAGACCACATGGAGACTTAGAAAAGTCCCTCTTGGAGACCATGTGGAGACTCTGCTGAAATTGAAACACAGACTACCTGGAGATTCGCCTTATCTCCAGGGGACATGTCAGAGACATCTCCATGACAGTCTCCAAGCTGGTGAGATTGGCCCTTTGTGTGTGCGCTGCCATGACTGACAGTCTCTGCAACGTCTCTACAACTCTCACAACTCTCAAGCTCGGCACTTTAGACACCTCTAAAGTGCCTGTGACACAATAGACACATTTTTGCTGAAACATAGTTAATTATACCATATTCTGTTTTGCTAATAATGTTCCCCAGTTTTAGCTAGTTTGACATTTTGTGTTGTGTTTATTATTTCACTTTCTTATCGAACACTTAAAGGAAGTGTTCGATAGAGGTAAACAATTTTAAACTGTTGCCGTGCCGACCAAGTTAAATCAATGAGAAATAAATAAATCAATAAAAAATAAATGGGTCTGTCAGAATTCTATCTTTTCCTCTATCAATGACATTATCTTAAAAAATAAAATACTGTTGTTTTTTTTTCTTCCCTGAAACTCGCTGCTCCGCTGAAATAAAACTAGAATTTCTTAGGACAGATGTCGTCCATCTGATCAGGTCAAAACTACAAAAGGATTAAAACCTGTCATATGCTGCGTTTCAACTGCATTTTTGTTTTGAATATGCTGCACACAATCTGCCAACAGTTGGGTTAACATTGTAAAGTAAAGTAGTAAAGTAGCACTTTACTACTTTAAGTCATTTTCTTTAAAATACCTTCTAGTGTAACCAGGTGGATGTTCCATTACTTTTATAATTTATTGCAAGAATATTAAGTTTCAATTTCTCAGTTTCCAAGTTCATAGATTTAGTCTCAAAGAGTCTTTCATGTTTCCGTTTGCACTGACACACTTCACAGGCAGCAGTTTCAATATAGATAAAGCAGCAATGTTTTTTTGCTCTTCAGACACAAATGTATAGTTATAACCCTGCACTGGCCTGTGGCCACACAACAATTCAAGGCACATACCATCTTTACATACTGGCCCCTGGGGAACCACACCTACAGCACCATCTAGCATTGTTTAGCAACATTTTGCAAATAGCTGTGTCAGTCAAAGTATCAAAGTCGAGGGTTTGGGTTGACATGTAAGTAAATTATAGAGGGAAAACAGCCTGATCTTGTTTTGTACATTCAAAATCGTTTGGAAAATGGCATTTGCAAAATTGTCTCAAAAAAAAGAGACTCCAAGAACATGACTCAAAAAAAAACCTCCATGGTGGGGTGGGAGTAAAGGCACTGGGTCGCTGACAGGTCAACTGTGCACTAATAAAGGTTTTTTTATTTTCACATAAAAAGTTGTAGTTCTGTAAAAGTTGTAATTCTCTGGGTGAACTCACCCAAGTCGCATTTCACAAGTGTTTTTGAAGCAAAAGTAGCTCTCCGATGACGTTCTTGTTGAGTAAAAGTAGCTTACCAGGTAAAAGAGGTTGGAGACCGCTGATCTAAACTGTCCTCCTGTGCTTCCTTCAGCTTCAGTGGAGGAAGCTCAAACATTGTAAATGATCACATTTATAATACAGTATATCACTTTTCTCCCTGCATTTGTCACCCATCACACCCCCCGATTCACACTCTCATTGGCACATTCCTACAGGATTCAAACCGCTGACCTCCGGGTTACAAGGCGAGCTTTTGAAACTAGATTCCAGGTATTTTCACATGTAAAGGAAGCACACAGAGGTAGAAGTATAATGAAACATGAAGCAATAGTAAGTGCTTTTATCTGCTATTGTGAAACAAAATTGCACAGAACAGATGTTGTGTTAAGTCCTGAGCCGCTTCCGCCACCACTGTGCAACAACCTGACCAGGATGTTTTTGGAGACAAGGGAAAAACACAGCAAAGATGTACTAAAGCCCAGTGTAAAACGATGTGGAGCACAGAAACACCGCTGCTCCAAGGGAGAGGAGAGTCTGAACGCAGCCGATGGAGGGGCACGTGATCCGGAAGTGACATCATCACTGCAGGACAACGCTAGTCTAAACAAATACAAAAGCTAACCCTAATCCTAACCTTAAGGATAGTGAAGTTTACTAAAGGCATCTTATTGAGATTAATTTGGATAAATGTTGTGGGAAAAAAGTGGCGGTGACGTCATTTCCTGTAGCGAACTGGAACGCCACATGCCGCCATGGAGTACCCATAGTCCCGCTCAGATTTAAAATAAAAAATATACTTAAGTTAGAGCTCACACAAATGTAAAGTGTTGAGCTATATGTATTCAAAAGTAGTAAACCAATCTTAGGTAACGCTGGGGCACCTGATTTTAGTGCAAAAGTACACATTTAATGTCAAATACTTGAAATGGTCTTTATTAGAATGAGGAGGCTCTGGAGGGTCTTCCCATGTAGACTCTGTTATAGCAGTTCATCACTTACACACTTTCAAAATACTTTAGGCTTTAAAGAGCTGTGTGTGGCTCCTGATAGATGTTTCCTACCCCAGGTCTAGTACAGTCCATCTCTAATGGGGTTGAGACCCAAAAGTGGCCCCTTGCCTTAAATCACTGTGGATGAGTTTTTTCGTTTCATAATCAGTGCTTGAACAGAGGCAATGCTGCATACCTGTGTTCCATGGTGGGATTATAGCACACACCATTTTTATTTGGGCCACAGCTTCTCCAGATGAGAACTGATCTAGTGTTCAGGTCTGTGAAACAAATGCATTGAATGTAATAATGTAATGTGATAACCAGACGGCTTCGCTTTCAGGACCCGTTTATTCTTTCACTTTGACACAGACAGGATATAGAGCTTTTTCCACAGAGATATAAAGAAAGCCTTGCTGTCATCTTAGGGTTATCCTTCGGGCCGGTCTTCAGTCACAGCAGCAGCCGAAGCGCACCTTGTAGTCTTTGCAGTACTGCTTCCCCTTCACGTTCTTGCACGCGAACCCCTCAGTCGGATTGAAACTGTAAATAAAACAAAGTAATGACACATGGGAGATTTGGCTGCTTATGGAGGTGTTCAGAGTGTTTTATTCCAACGTAACTCACATGATGAAGTCCTGCCCAGTGGCTGTAGCCGGGATGTTTCCGATCACTGTGACCACCTCAATGTACTTGGGTTTCTTGCAGATTTTGCCGGGATACTGCTTCTGCAGGCTGCTCAGAGTCTCCCAGTCTCCTGTCCCACCGGGGTTATCACGGTCAAACCAGCCAGTCCAGCACACTGTATGGGGCAACACACACAGGAAGTCAAGGCCAAGAAGAGAGTTTGAAATGGGTGTAACAAGCATAACCTTTAAGACAATATTCCCGCGTGTAACATGGGTGGGAGATATGTCATATTTCCTCTCATGTCACTTCTAGGTCATATGTTGGACACTTCCTTAGCACTTTCTGTCAATGAATCATTTTTTGCAGATCAAAGTATTTCTCTCTGATAAGGAACGAGGAGGAAGCTGCGTCCTGTCACTGCACGTATTGACCGCACTTCATATCCCATCATCCCTTTAGCTTTTGTAGTTCAGGCAGCCGAGCGAGGCAGTGAAAAGCAACTTCGCCTGCCTGGACAAGGCACTCCAGTCACCTCGCTCTCACGAGAAAACCTGCAGCCTGAACTCCACCTGCTCTGGTCGGACTGGTAGGCGGCTTAAACCCCTTGCCTCGCACCTCACTACTCTGTGGCCCTTTGCACTTACTCGCATACACCCATTTCCATAACCTGAACTCTGACTACAAACTGTCACATCCAAATACCCCACCGCATGGCCGTATGAACAGAATTGAACCGTTTCATATGAACTCTATGAACTCTTGATATGAGCTTTTATGAAGTATAAATGAATTCTCTTCCCATGAACTAAATCAACATTGTTTGTTGATATTTCCTGTTCATTTTCTTTCTTTTGAATGGCTATTCCTATCAATGTTTTGTCCACTTGTTTGCACTGTAAATATTTAAATAACAGCAAATACCACATCCATCCATCCATCCATCCATTTTCTTCCACTTGTCTGTTGCCGGGTCGTGGGGGCAGCTGTTGGAGCTGCCCAAATCAAACTGCACCAGCCCCTATGGCGCCTCCTGCAGGTGGTGGGTCCACAGAAGGACACCAGTACCATTTAAAAGCAATTATTTGTGTCTGTCCCATCTCTCTAAGAGTTGTAATCTAGACGTCTGATTAGCCAATAATAACTACTACACTTGCTAAAGTACCTGTTACACGCCGTGACTATTCGAAGTGCCAGGACTCTTATATGACTCCCGTTAATCCAGTTGTCGGGGAATGCATTTACTGAAAGTACAACAGGGCGCGATGAATGCGATGAGAACAATCTGCTGCCTTTGTTTTGGGGTTTATGGAATTATTCAGAGGTGACAAGGCAAATACTAGAGGAAAGAAGCAGCTAAAGACAAACTATGCTAACATGCAACATGCTAACGTAATGTGCCCGCAGTGCCCGCTAAAATTGTGTCAACAGCAGCTAAATGCTATCATGGGCAAAATCACCTTTTTGTGAAAGTTTAAATCTGGTATGACCTGGCTGTTTTAGCCTCTCTCCTCTGGGCGATCAGAAGCCAGCAGTCTGTTCACGTTGCTGTGCCGAGCTCGGTCCCAGAGCTTGTACCTAGCTGACTCCGTTTGACCATGGTCTGACCAGTGGAGACACTCGACTACACTGCCAGAGGAAAAGGGCTATAATAGTGGTCAGCGGGGAAGATTCAAAGATTACTGAAAGATTGGCTCCAAACACAACTCCAGATGCGTTTTGGATGACGGGTCAACATTATAACATGGTAAAATAAACAAGTTGAATTTGCATCATACCATACTTTGTCGTTAGAATGTCGTTAGAATTTGATGAGGAAACTCAAACATAATGTTCATTGTGATCAAGTGTGAAGTGCAAACGGACTACCTTCATCGGCGCAGTACTCAGGGGGGCAGCTGAAGCGAACGCGGTAGTCATTGCATTTCTTGTCCTTTTGGTCCTTGTTCTTGCAGACAAAACCTGTGTCTTTGTCCATCCTGAAAAGACAATACACTGCGTTCCAAATTATTATGCAAATTGTATTTTTGTGTCAAAAAGGTGGGGCTCTATGAATCATTGACATTAATCTCAGTGACCGGGGATGATTAGTTTTCAGCTTAAGCCCAGTTAAGGGAAAAACTACTGAAAAAGGGTGTTCCACTTTATTAAGCAGATCATCATTTTCAAGCAATATGGTAAAGGATCTCTCTGCTGGTGAAAAGCATGAAATAGTTGAATGCCTTGGTCTAGGTATGAAAAGCTTCGATATTTCATGAAAGGTTAAGCGTAATCATCGTACTGATAAGAGATTTGTGGATGATTCAGAGCACACTCAGGTTTGTGCAGATAAAGGCACAATATGGACGGTTTCTGCCAGACAAACACATCAGATTAAGAGAACAGATGCTACAAAGCAGCAGAATGGTATTGAAGCTGCTGGTGCCTCTGGAGTCTCCTGAACATCAAGGTCTAGGACCCTCCAGAGCAAGGGTCACCAACCTTATTTCAGCTGAGGGCTACTTTAAGAGCATTAAGTTGTTCGAGGGCTACCAGTTAAAAACAAATCCTAAAGACTTAAACGTACACTGTTCACTTATAGGATATTGACCCCATATTATATTAAAATAGCTTTATTTTAAACTCATACCGAGTCACAAGAACTGAAATAACTGTTATTTTAAGAATTAGATTCAAGAAAAGTGTTTTACACTTTAGAAAAAGTCCCAAGGGCTACTGGACATGCCCCAAAGGGCCCCTGGGTGCCCGCGGGCACCACGTTGGTGACCCCTGCTCCAGAGGCTGCAGTTAAACCTTCTAAAAATAAATAAACCTTCTATCCTGGCCTCCCCTTAACCGTTAGATGAATGCTGATGAACAGAAACGGCTGCAGTGGCTCAGAAATACATGAGGACTCATTTTCAAACAGTCTTGTTCATTGATGAGGCCGTGTAACCCTGGATGGTCAAATCAATGGAGTAGTGGACAGTTGGTGAATGGCCACAATGTCCCAACAAGGCTGTGACGTCAGTAAGGAGGTAGCGGAGTCATGTTTTGGGCCAGAATCATGGGGAGAGAGCTGGTCGGCCCCTTTAGGCCCTTTTAGGCTCCCTGAAGGTGTGGAAATTACCTTTGAAAAATATGTGGAGTTTCTGACTGACCACTGTCTTCTATGGTACAAAAAGAAGAGCCGTGCTTTCCCTCCCAAGATCATCTTCATGCGTGACAACGCACCATGTCCTGCTGTAAAGAATACCTCTGCATCACTGGCTGCTATGGGCATAAAAGGAGAGAAACTCATGATGTGGACCCCATCCTTCCCGGAAATCAAACCCATTGAGAACCTTTGGAGCCTCAACAAGAAAAACATCTATGAGGGTGGGAGGCAGTTTTTGTCCAAACAGCAGCTCTGGGAGGCTATTCTGACATCCTGCAAAGAAATCCAAGCAGAAACTGTCCAAAAACTCACAAGTTTAATGGATTTAAGAATTTTGAAGCTGCTACCACACAAGGGTTCCTATGGTAAAATATAATTTGACCTGTTAAGATGTTTTGGATTTAAATTGCTTTTGATTTCCGTATATATGACCTCCTAATGCTACAAATTCAACAAATAACCATTTACAGTTAATCACAAATTACTAGTCCCTTTGATTACCGCTGTTATGTATGGGGGGAATAAATAGTAATTACACATGTAAAAAATGTCTTTTACCCAATTACTGTTATACAATAATTATTACACAGAAATTCTGCACATGTTCAATATTACTTCAGAGCGTAATGTAAAAGAAATAACATGGTAATTACCCATGAATACCTTGCTTCTTGTTGTAATTTCATAGTAATTTTGTATACAAACAACATGCTATGAGGTAACTTCATGGAAATAAGTACTAGTTTTAGTGTTACTAGCAATAGTATTTTTTATCATTAAAATTATTTGGAAATTTCATAGAAAATACATTTGTAATTACATGTTATTTCCAAGTTACCTTTTGGTTACAATGCTTTTACCCAAGTATTACCCAAGTTTAACCACATTATTACTGTGCCATAACTTAAAGTGCTACCACATTCATATTATCCTCCTAACAGTTAAAGGCTTGAAAATCATTCTGACTTCCATTTATGTTGATCATTTAGAAAATCTTAGAAAAATATGATTTAAAAAATAATTTGGAACGCGGTGTACACTTGTTCTTTGACCCAGAAACAGGTAAATGGTTCGTTGATGCCAATTCCAAGCCTGATTTACTGAGCTTTCGAACCCCCCAATTAAGTCGAAATGATGTGACTAACTGTTCTGATCTGGCACTGCAGTCGGTCGGGTGAAGGTTCAGTAACACTACGGGCCAGTTCTTACGCCGTACTTCTGGCGAATTGAGATTTTCAGAATGACAGAGCCTTCGCCACTTGCAAGAGGGCGTTGCAAGAGGAGGTTACTCTGGGGAGTCCAATGGCAGCACCACTGACATTCATTTCCTCGTTTACATCACGCTGCCTTGTGTTCTTCATTAAGCCTTCGGGTCTCACAGGTCAAATGAAAAACTTTATTAACCCCATCGTGAGCTAAACAATGTTTGTGTCTTGAGAGAAAGAGATGTTGCCTCAACATTGCAGACATAAACATTTTTAAAAAGACTTTGTTGTCACACTGCAACAAATGTAATATGTTGTAATTGTGTATTTATATTTTTATGCTGTTGTGATCTGTGATCATTGTATGAAAATGTGATTTTATAATCTGGACCCCAGGAAGACTAGCCATTGTCAAGGGCAATGGCTAACGGGGATCTTAATAAACAAACAAACAAAGCCTATGCCGGTCCTGCTGTGGTGCGGATCGGCCTGGCTGTAAACACAAAACTAAACAAAATGAATGCACATGTTCACCCCCCACTACCCCACAACCCCTCTCTCTTCTGCAGAGTCGATCTGGTTGGAGGAAAAAGAGTTTCTCCACCCAACGTAATGCGCATGCACATTCACACTTAAATGTGCTAAGTTTGGAGCTGCAAGATTACAAAGTGTGACTTAGAGCAAAATGTTATGCTATAGTCTGCGTTTTGAAACACAAGATCGGACCCACTGTGCCCACAGAATTGATCAGCTGAAGAACATAAATGAACGCTGGATCTTTTGACATTGCAGAAGTTTACTGAAAAAACACCACTGTGAACGGTGCTGGAATTAAAGCTTAAATTGTCGACTGGACTGGGTCTGGTTGAGTTAAGGATGTTTTGCTTCCATTCGCTTCTTAGAGAGTGTGACGGACTATCGGAGCCAAGAAGCCTCTGCGAATAGAAGAGAAACATCCTCCACTCAACCAAACCCAGGCCAGTCGACGATTTAAGCTTCACGATGAACACTCCCTGGGCGGATGAGTCATCACAAACCTCATCTTTGCTATAAAAAGATACAAAACTGAGGCACTATTAAGTATTAGTAAAAGGCCTTTAATGCAGCATGACCATTAGATTAAAACATTGCCTACACGTTTCAGCTGTATTGGGCCTTCGTCAGGGCAGTACTCGAGTGATGTGTGAGCATGCAGCTTTTAAATGTGTATTAAGTGGTCACATGACCCATAGGGGCTGTAACTCAATCAGCTGATGCAGAACATCCTGTGAGCAGGATTTCAAAATACAAGAAACACAAAAATATTTTAAAATACTTAAGGACTCAGGGATGTGATCTATACCAAACGCTTTTAAGGTGTTAAGTCCATGGTTAGAGTGTTTAAAATGCAGTGCCATGGGGTTTAGAGGATTCCCTGTACATATGGCCTGTTTATGTTCTGCCAATCTACATTTCAGCTTGCGCTTAGTTCTACCAATATAGAAACAGCCACATGGGCATTGGAGCCTATAGACCACATCTTTGCTATACTCACTGTCCTGGGTCCAACCTCATACTCATGTCCCCACAAAACACAAGCAGAGCACATTCTGGGTCTTCATTTTAAAATAAAGATTTTTAGCCAACACCATTTCATCATCATCATCATGTCAGGCTATTTTAGAACTCTAAATAAATGAATAAATTCACTGATAAATAAGGACACATAACTCCAGGTGTATTTGCAGTATCGTATAATAGGAAACCCCTGTGGAAAGTAGCATCAATGTAGATTTTCTTTGTGAAAACCACAGCCCTAGGCAACCTTTGTGCTTAATTTTGCGCTTGTACCACAAAATAAAAAGGCCTTCTTTTCTTTAATCATTAGAAGTGAAAGACGGGGGGTTACTCACTCGACAATGTCCCCGGCTTGTCCTGGGGTTTTCCCAGACTTTGTCTTGGCCTCAATGTCGACTGGTTCAGGACATATCTTTCCAGGGTAGTTTTTACGGAGGTGCACCAGCGTCTCCCAGTCTCCTGTTCCCCCGGGGTTGTCCCTGTCGAACCACTCCGTCCAACAGTCTGAGAACAAAAAACATGATGAAGACACCTTTATATTTTCTGCATCAATCAGGCACTTAATGTCCCAACTTGGACACCAAAGCAGTGGCTGTTGATATATCCTTTGACGAACAAATGCCACGCAAATAGGCTCTTTTATCCACGCGCCTATGGTCAATCAGTTTATATGCGTTTGATTGAAGGCCCTGTCTGAGTCCCCATGCCTCGCCATTGATCTAATGCAAGCTTTTTAGTTCAACTCTGCTACCTGAGTTTAGTGTGAAGTGTCGTCACCAGAGAAAGATATTTGCGAGAGTAATGCCCGACATTATTTAGAACAAAAAGAAAACGTACGTGATATTTTATCAAATTAACAGACCAAATTTTGATGCCAATTTGCCAACTGCAGTTTCTATATTAAGCTCGTGCCTGACGGTACTTCGACCCCAATTAACAACCTTTTGAGTGACAGCGCAGGATTTTAGAGGCAGTTGTGGTGAACAGATCTAGGCTCATTCTACACATTAGGACATGGCTGGAACATGTAGGCGGTTGAAAGTGCATAATTATAACATTTTTTTAAACTCCGTCTAGTCCCTTTAAAGACTAATCAGTGATAAAACAAAATTTGTGACATAAAAAGCACATGAATATAAAATAACTGGGAACATTTGACGTCGTATCTTGGAAACACAAACACCCCAGTTCACATTACCATCAACATGCAGACTGTTTTTGTCTTGGTTGTGTAATCTCTGTCATTACAGGGATAATCCACATGAAACAAACATGGTCACAATGTGTCTTCTGTCGGGTCCTATGATTTTCCTTTAAAAAGGTGTCCAAAAGTGGTGACATTATGTTGTTTGGGGAATCCAGTCACTACCAAATGACGATCAATTTCAACACATTTCTGAACATCGTAGAAGCGCAGGATTTGGGAAATTTGGCCCACTGAGCCGTATTTTGGAAAGTGTGGTTGGGAAAACTGTGTAATACTTACATTGGACTTGCTTCTTGATTCCAAATACTGGTTCTGGAACTAGAGATTAAGAGTAATTGAAAGAAAATAATGGAGTAGCATACATCTCTAACCATCATGCTGAATGTCTACTTACAGAGTTCAGTGTCTATTGCCTGCAGGCGTCCAGCTAAAAACAATAATAATCAGAATTATATTTGCAGTTAGGGTAAATAAGGCACTAAACTGATGTTGTTCACGCCTAAAAAATCTAGCAATGTTGTGCATTACAGAGCCTTGTACCTCCCTCAAAGCAATTCATGTTTTTCGGTTACAAACGACACGCTGGCACAAAGTTCAACGTCTTCAGAACAGGAGGAATTTGGCGCAAAATGCTAAAATGGGGTGGAATTATTCAATACCACATGTGCGATTGTTGTCCATTGATTAGACTTTAAGCCAAAAGGATTAAAAGGCAGATTAGTGGACCCTTAAAAGCAAAAGTTCCGAGTCGTCAGGTTTGGGCAGATCATTGTCACTGTTGGAGTTTTTGTCTTGGCAACAGTCACAGTTCTTTCTAATTATCAAAATCTCTGAAATTTCTCATGCAAATGTCTTCAAATTACACACAGCCTGAGACCGATTGAAATGAGAAACAAACATGTGGTTTCAGCTCTGTCACATCTGGCAAAACCCATCCATTTTACTTTCCCAAACGCCCACTCGAAATAAACCATGAGGTAAATCCGAGAGTACATGTTCAGGATCATTTAGGTTTTGACTCGGCGGTTGGATTGATTTGACTTTGCTATACTACCTCCCTGTCACCTTCATACCATCATGATCAAAATAAAGGCAAGCTCACCTGGAATGAGCCCAGCCAGAATGAGCAGAGTCAGCTGGAACACAACAAAGGGAGCCTTTAGTTTGGGCAACAATCAACATGTTTCTCAACATGACAAAACTCACCAGTTTAAGCATTTTCCAGATATGGAGACCAGACGACAATTTCTCCACAAATATTTCTGGGGGGGGAAAAAAGATAAAAACAATTCGGTGTGACAAGTTTGACTACCACAAATCAAAAGTATGAATTTACTTAAAGTTCATAAAGTGTGGCAAAATAAATAAGCTTACAAAAACAGAATGCCCAGTTCCACTTGGTTTACAAAAAATGAAGCCTCGTTTACATCTTTAATTGCATTAGTAGCAGTTAAATTCACTTGCAAGTCTTTGTCGTTAATACAGATTTTGCTAAGAAGTGTGTCTTTTGTTTCAAATATAAGTTAGGTTAAGGCACACTGCGTAATATTTTGGACTACACTGTTGCCATCAGTACAAAACATGCTCCAAATGACCAGCTCAACACAGAAGATGATATTACTGCCGTGCGTACTCAAAGAATGGATTTGGATGAGAACATGTTTAAATCTCAAATTCTGCTGACTTAAGCCACATCTCCATGGAGACGAGCTGGAGACGCACCCACTCCCGGTAAAAATACAGTCATGTGTTAGTAGAGCTGAGCCGCTCACAGCAAAGGGTCATGTATGTTTGTACATTTATGAGGTATTTTTTAATGATGAAAATATCTGTCATGAAATAAATGCTTGTGTTTCAATTTTATTTATTGGGTAAAATTCTTCGCGGTGTAGCTTTAACTTTGGAAAGCCTTCAAGACAAGACCCAGGTGGTGGGTAAGCCAATTCAGAGGGTAATGATGATAATAATAATAATAATAATAATAATAATAATAATAATAATAATAATAATAATAATAATAATAATAATAATAATAATAATAATAATATAATAATAATAATAATAATAATAATAACTAGAAAATTTTGCAATTGCTGCGCAATTGCGATTGACTGCGGAATAGATCTAATGTAGAAGTCACCTGAAAAATCCTTGAAAATGCCTTGAAACTGTTAAAATACTTTCTTTGAAACGCCTGAAGTCCTTGAAAGATTTGAAACAGTGAAACTCCTGAAATCTTAAACTGTTGACACCTTGAACCTCCTGAAATCCTTGAAACTGTTGAAACTTTGAAACTGTTGAAACCTTGAAACTGTTGAAACCTTGAAACTGTTGAAACCTTGAAACTCCTGAATTCTTTGAAACTGTTAAAACCTTGAAATTCCTATAATCCTTAACACTGTTGAATTCCTCACCACTCCTGAAATACTTGAAACTCCTGAAATTATCCGGTAACTATGGAAATGTGGTCTGGACTTGGCCTGGTTTCTGTGGTTTTCCTGGTTATGGTTTTAGTTCCGGTAACTATGGGGACTTGGTCTGGACTTGGCCTGGTTTCTGTGGTTTACCTGGTTATGGTTTTAATTCAGGTTACTATGGTAACTTGGTCTGGACTTGACCTGGTTTCTATGGATTTCCTGGTTATGGTTTTAATTCGGGTAACTATGGCAACTTAGTCTGGACTTGGCCTGGCTTCTGTGGTTTTTGGTCTTGGTCTGGGTCTTGGTGTGGGTCTTGGTTCGGGTCTTGGTCTGGGTCTTGGTTTGGGTCTTGGTTCAGGTCTTGGTTCGGGTCTTGGTCTGGGTCTTGGTTCGGGTCTTGGTTCGGGTCTTGGTTCAGGTCTTAGTCTGGGTTTTGGTTCGGGTCTTGGTTCGGGTCTTGGTTCGGGTCTTGGTCTGGGTCTTGGTTCGGGTCTTGGTTCGGGTCTTGGTTCAGGTCTTGGTTCGGGTCTTGGTTCGGGTCTTGGTTCGGGTCTTGGTCTGGGTCTTGGTTCGGGTCTTGGTTCGGGTCTTGGTTCGGGTCTTGGTCTGGGTCTTGGTTTGGGTCTTTGTTTGGGTCTTGGTTCGGGTCTTGGTTCGGGTCTTGGTTTGGGTCTTTGTTTGGGTCTTGGTTCGGGTCTTGGTCTGGGTCTTGGTTTGGGTCTTGGTTCAGGTCTTGGTTCGGGTCTTGGTCTGGGTCTTGGTTCGGGTCTTGGTCTGGGTCTTGGTTCGGGTCTTGGTTCGGGTCTTAGTCTGGGTCTTGGTTCGGGTCTTGGTTCGGGTCTTGGTTCGGGTCTTGGTTCGGGTCTTGGTCTGGGTCTTGGTTCGGGTCTTGGTCTGGGTCTTGGTTCGGGTCTTGGTTCGGGTCTTGGTTCGGGTCTTGGTTCGGGTCTTGGTTCGGGTCTTGGTCTGGGTCTTGGTTCGGGTCTTGGTTCGGGTCTTGGTCTGGGTCTTGGTTCGGGTCTTGGTCTGGGTCTTGGTTCGGGTCTTGGTTCGGGTCTTGGTTCGGGTCTTGGTTCGGGTCTTGGTTCGGGTCTTGGTCTGGGTCTTGGTTCAGGTCTTGGTTCGGGTCTTGGTCTGGGTCTTGGTCTGGGTCTTGGTTCGGGTCTTGGTTCGGGTCTTGGTTCGGGTCTTGGTTCGGGTCTTGGTCTGGGTCTTGGTTCGGGTCTTGGTTCGGGTCTTGGTCTGGGTCTTGGTCTGGGTCTTGGTTCGGGTCTTGGTTCGGGTCTTGGTCTGGGTCTTGGTCTGGGTCTTGGTTCGGGTCTTGGTTCGGGTCTTGGTTCGGGTCTTGGTCTGGGTCTTGGTTCGGGTCTTGGTCTGGGTCTTGGTTCGGGTCTTGGTCTGGGTCTTGGTTCGGGTCTTGGTTCGGGTCTTGGTTCGGGTCTTGGTTCGGGTCTTGGTTCGGGTCTTGGTCTGGGTCTTGGTTCGGGTCTTGGTTCGGGTCTTGGTCTGGGTCTTGGTTCGGGTCTTGGTTCGGGTCTTGGTTCGGGTCTTGGTTCGGGTCTTGGTTCGGGTCTTGGTTCGGGTCTTGGTTCGGGTCTTGGTTCAGGTCTTGGTTCGGGTCTTGGTTCGGGTCTTGGTCCCAATCCTTGAAACTGCAGAAGTATTTGAACTGCAGAAGTATTTGAACTGCAGAAGTATTTGAAACTGCAGAAGTATTTGAACTGCAGAAGTATTTGAACTGCATAAGTATTTGAACTGCAGAAGTATTTGAACCGCAGAAGTATTTGAAACTGCAGAAGTATTTGAACTGCAGAAGTATTTGAACTGCAGAAGTATTTGAACTGCAGAAGTATTTGAACTGCAGAAGTATTTGAACTGCAGAAGTTTTTGAACTGCAGAAGTATTTGAACTGCAGAAGTATTTGAAACTGCAGAAATGGCTGAATGTACCTGAAGTCCCATTAAAATGAATGGGCAGAATTCCCCATACAAATCAATGGCAGAATTCCCAAGCCCGTAGAAAAAAACTGGAAAACTGTAGAACTCAAATTTTTTCAGAAAACTGACAAGCTGCGGAAGCTGAACAAGCACAAACTGCAGAAATTGCTGAAACTGTGGAAAAAACTGCAAAATCTGTGAATTTGAGGAAGCCCCATTATAAGTAATGGGAAAAATCGTCCAAATATCGGCCGATTGCGGAAAAACCGGAAATCGCTGAATTCCCAAAAGTAATCGCAGGATTCTCCCAAACATGCGGAACGTTTAAATGTATAACTTGCTGAAATTGCTGAAACTGTGAAAGCTGTGAAAGCTGTTGAAAAACGGGAAAAACATAGATTAATAATAATAATAATAATAATAAAGAACATGAAAACCAATTATTGACTGCGGAAGTTTTCCGCAGTCAATCAATAATACATTTTATTTGTAATGCACTTTGCATTTGACACCAAATCTCAAAGTGCTACAACGGACAACATAATTAAAAACAAAACAGTATAGAATATAACACAACATATATTAAAAGACAGAACCACTTAGACCCCCATCCATCCATCCAACCAACCAACCAACCAACCAACCAACCAACCATCCATCCATCCATCCATCCATCCATTCGTTTGTGAGAGATTTGGCCCATTCCCCACTCACCTCAGTGTCCAGACACAGTTCACCTGCCAACCTGAAGACTGTGATGCTCCCATCACTTTGTCAGCTTTTTATACAGTTTTCAGAGCTCTCTGATTGGCTGTGGCGAGCTAAGCAGCATTTTTTTCAAACATCAATGGCCGTCAAAGGTTATCTCTATCAGCGCTGAGGTCATTGCTGCCCTGAGGACCAGGAGTGGTCAAAAATTTCCACAGAGACCTGAAAAGCGACTTATGTTTCCTTTTCTTTTCCTGGCCAACCAAACTTAAGCTGTCCTTTGCCATTTGACGTAGATACATTTTAGTTTAATATTCCTAAACTATGTTAATATGTCCATTAAATGTCTATTTAAACTTGTACGGAAACAAGGAACGTGCTTCCCTATGGTCCTCATGGCGGGGGAGCTGACATTGCTATAGTACCACCCCCTGGTGGCCAGGGGTGACTCCAAAAGACACTTGGTGAACAGTATTCTTATGAGGACTTAGAGTACATTATTTTTTCTAAAATCTCTATGACCCATGTGAAAAAGCTGGGCTAGGTGTCATATTTTTAACAGCGCTGTTTTTTAAAACATTAGTACTGAAAAGTGGAAGCCTTTTCAGTGCTCAGTGCACTGTGGAGGCTCGCGAGTGTGGGGCTTCCTGCCCTTTTGCCCTTTTAAGAAACAGGCTTCGTAGGAGGAGATTGAGCAGCCATGCTAATTTCACAGACCATTGCAATGAATGGAGCTGAATGGGACCCGCCAATCTCTATTTGTTAAATCTCTGACAGAAACACATGAACGTTTTTTTGATGTTGTTGCTTTGGTTTTGTTTGAAAATCCCATGCCCCTAAAGTCTGGTTGACAGGATAATTAGGACGATTTTAGCTCCGATTCTCGCCTTCCGACAATCGTAAGGATGTTCTGATTATTGTAGTGGCTCTATAGATAATCTTATCAGATAATTCTGCCATGTGTAAAGTTTAATTGGAACGCTCCGATCTCAAATTGTGGATATTCAACATGTTGGATTGCTTTGGCCTGATTTCTCCTGGTGTGTGGTGAGCCCCGAGGACAAATGAGCCGCAGCCTGTTTTTATTATTTTTATTCATTGGTTTATTTGGTTGGGACAGTGCATGTTAATGAACATGCATGCAAACAAGCCACAGCAGATTGTAGCCTTGGGCTAATTTCCATCCGTCGTCCCCCGAGCGCACTCTCAAACACATTCATCCTGGCCTATTGTACATGTTTTTAGCGGTAGGGGAAACCAGAGTTCCCGGAGGAAACCTACGCAGACACGGGGAGAACATGCAAACTCCACACAGAAAGGCCCGGTCCCTGGTGGGAATCGAACCCGGACCTTCTAGCTGTGAAGCACGAGCGCTAACCGCTGTACTACCGTGCCGCTGTTGACTGTGACATGTAGCCAATCAGAAAGCGAGGTGAAGAGGCGGGGAAGAAGCAGCCGTCATGGCTCACCAGAGAGTCCAGTGGACGTCAGAGAATACAAACTATCACCGCTGCCTCTTCTTGGTCCGCCATGTTTGTTTACTCTGATGTCATATTTGTGAGATTTCCCGTCTGACCTGGGAATGCTCCTGAGTGAAATGGGTTTGTGTGTGATGTGTTGATTTTGCCGTGTGGCTGCACACCACACACTGTACAACCAAAACTGTTAGACCCGGGATTGTTGTTATTTGGAGCGAGTGAGTAATGACGTAGTGTCCCACTTTGAGAAGGTTGTCGACACAGGCTTGTTAAGTGCAAGCAAGTGTATGCCAGAGCAAGTGTAAGCTAGATCAGTGGCTCTCGACACAAGTGCCAGCAAGCCTAGATCAAGATCAAATTAGGGCTAAAATTAAATGCTAAATGCTAACTCAAATTCATAAAATGTTAAAAAAGAAACCACAGAAAATCTATAAATGCCATGAAAAGGTCAAAACATATCTCAACATGTTATTATGGACACTAGGCTTCCCTATTCATTTGTATGTGGATGGAACATGCAATTTTAAACAGGATTCAAAGGTGAACAAAATGTGCACATTTGGAGGAACAGGCTCAGATAGATAAATCAATTTACTTAAACAGCATGTGCAGCAATGTGAGCGCTTCGCTTTTATCCCACGGGTCCTTCCTTCCTTCTAACCGAATGCAAGTCTGTTCGTCGCTATGTTGATTCCCCATTGCAACCCTGCACATCCCAAATTCAGAGACCTCTTTGATAGCAACTGTCTGTTAGGGCAGAGGGCTTCGGACTCACACCGCACCTCGTCAGTCCCCTCATCTATTGCTGGAGCGTCACTCCAGGTAAAAGGTGTGATGGACAGGTGGGGCAGCTGAATCTGGGCTGCCAGCCATTCCGCAAAGGACTTGACTAGCAGTGAGTTTTTTTGTTTTGTTTTGTTTTGTATTTTCATTTCCATCTGCAAGTTTTCTATTTGCACCACTGGTTGTAACATGCTCTTAACTCAAATGAACTAAAAATATATTTAAATCCAAAGTAATAAAAACAATATATATTTTTATTAACCTGTCTCTGTCCTACCTAGTCCAACGAAACTGTGTGACCTTAGCGTGGGGTAAAGTCAATACTGGGTTCTCTGACCCACAATTCAGAGTGGCGTTGTGATCTCTGCAAAACAATGCAGTGAACAAGTGGGCTACTGCTCGGTCTGCTACAGTACCTATGGGCTACAATGGAATAATATGTATTATGGGTATGTATATACATAATGTATAGGCCACGAGACTCTTTAGGACTAGAGTTGTGTCTTATTACATTATGTACCTACAAACTACAAATACATATTATTCCATTGTGTATATTGTGTATTGTGTATTGTATACAAGTTATTACACATTGTTACAGAGCACATTATATTGTGCTAAATTTAGTTAGGTACAATGTATCAAGGGAATTAAGTGTCACCAAATTCCATGTGCTGTTTGTAATTATATTAAAAAAGAACGTGAATTTAACTCATAAAGCGCCACATTTCAGCATAAAAAAAACATGACACATGTTTTTCTCAGTAATCTACAGCAAAGGTTTCCAGTTCATATCTTCGAAAAGGGGGAAGCCACAGTGGCAGATCCAGAGGGGTTGGTGGGGTGGCCAATGCTACCACCTCCTTGCTGCCCCTATTGCCACCCCGCTGGAGAACCCAACTCGCCTTTCCCACACTTCTTACTGTCCCTGACGGCATCTCCCACACTTGCTTCGCTTTAGCATGTTTGCTCTGAACCAAAACAATAACGTGTTAGCCATAAAGACGTGTTAATGCTTATTTACAAGTTTTTAAATGAATTAATGCCCAGGCTTCATGTGTTGTAGGCTGTTTAGCCCTGGTTTAGACTTGGTTGTATCCACGACATGACCTAAAGTCAGCTTTACTGAAATTTCTCTGGTTTAGTTCTGAGACTGACTGGATTAATGACCACTCTTTATCATTTCAAATAATACCTCAAACTGTCCAACTATATTCTTTTGCGTATTCCAACCCTATTAATTTTCACTACTTCATTTAGATGTTTTTTTTTTACATTATTTATTTGGTAATTTATTTACATTGTCAGTAAAAGTAGAACAAATTATATTCTTTGAGCCACGATAGTGGCATTAAATTTAACTGTGATGGCACTAAAAAGGCATTTTAAAAGTCTTAAATTGCACAAGACCAAAGCCGGAGGTGTCGTGACAAACTTCTCCCTGTTCACCTGCCGAGTCTCCCGGTGTGTTGTGAAGTGCTCTTGCAGCATTCCCTTTAAACTGTCTTCGGGCTCTTTCACTTAAACTGTCACCTTCATCATCATCCTTACCCTCTGATGCAAGTCTGGAAATTTTGACATTCCGTTAAAGTTCACTGTTCACTCAGTTCCTTTCGGACAAAACTTGTTTGTCGGGACTAGAAAGTAGCACAGCAGGCTCTGGGCCACATCCCACGCTGTAACAAATGGAACGCGGCATGTCGAGTTTTTTAAGGCTTAATGAAACCGTTTCAACCCCCCCCATAGTGAAGTACAAAAAGTACTTCACTATGTATGACAGAAAAGGCTTTGACTTTCAATAGTGGTTTATTCAGATTTCCGTTGAGGGAACATGGAAAGGACTTCACAGGATAAAGAATGTCCCATGTCCTCCCGTCCTCTTCCTTCGGGAGGTGTTCAGTCACAGCAGCAGCCGAAGCGCACCTTGTAATCTTTGCAGTACTGCTGGCCTGGCACGTTTTTGCACACAAACCCCTCAGTCGGATTGAAACTGAAAAGAAACGTCATAACAATAACAAAGTAAAAGGACGGTGATTATAATTAATCTTTCTTCATCCCATGGTCAGTAAGAATTATTCAACTTTATGCAGACGATACCATTATTTACTGCTCGAAACCCAATATTATTGACATTCAGAATCTCAAAACAGAAACACGAGTTAGGTCACTTTGCACAGCTAGCCTCAAACAAAAATGGCAAAAAAAAGGTTTGGAGCCAGTGCTTCAACAAAGGCTGAATTTGTCGTTTCCAAAATAAGTGTTAGGTCATTTTGCACTGCAAGCCTTAAACAAATGTGATTGACCGGAAGTTGGGACGTGGTTGGGACAGGTGTAAATGACCCAATATGATAAATTGAGATGCTTTTAAACTGTGATTCCCCTCACACAAATATTTCTACACCAGTCCCAAACATGTCCCAACCTCTGGCCGTTCACACTTGTTTAAGGCTTGCAGTGCAAAATGACCTAACACTTATTGTGGAAATGACAAATTCAGCCTTTGTTAAAGCACTGGTTCCAACCTATTTTTGTTTCGCATACCCCTTGTTTGTTTCACTTTCAAGTGACCCATGCCTCCAGAGTGTCTTCACTCATTTTGAAAAATCCACAAAAATCTGATTTATTGGTGATTAGCTACACATGAACTAATATTACATATCACATATTAAAGTAAAGGTGAAGAAATGGGAGATGTTTGAGTTTTTCCCCTTTGTTTTTTCTGAACCCTTGAAGACACTTTGTGTGTTGCAGGTGTTGTGGCCCCTCGTGGTGGTCCTTTCTGTGGGGGTCTCCACTCTTTTGATTCGTTTAACAGGTAGTTTTATGGGGCTCCTTTACCCCCTTACTAGAATTGGTGTCACCTTTAACCACCCTTATTAAGCCTCCGACCCTGACCCAAATCCTTTTGGATATCCAGCAGTAGAAATGAACATGGGTGTTACTTGGAGTCTTTGATTAAGTATCATCACACATTTCGGACTAAATAACTCACATGATAAAGTCCTGCCCAGTGGCTGCAGCCGGGATGTTCCCAAACACTGTGACCGCCTCGATGTATTTGGGTTTCTTGCAGATTTTACCGGGATACTGCTTGTGCAGGCTGCTCAGAGTCTCCCAGTCTCCTGTCCCACTGGGGTTATCTCGGTCAAACCAGCCAGTCCAGCACACTGTATGGGGCAACACACAAAAGAGAGGTGGGTTGACAAGGCAAAGAAAAGAATCAGAAAGGGTGTGGCCATTTCTTATCTTTCTGGAAATGGGAAAAACTACTAATAGGATTTTTAAGCAACACAAACAGATGTCAAAACAGCCAAAAACAGGCCCTCGAGGCACAAACAGCTACTAAAGGCTATTTGCATGGGATTAGAATGACCTTGGGACCTCAGGCAAAGAGTAAGAGATAAGATAAGATAAACCTTTATTAATCTCACAAAGGAGAAATTCACTTGTTACAGTCGGCGTTACTTCACAGTCTTATTGTACAGTCTGACAGCAGTGGGGATGAAGGCTTTGCGGTAGCGCTCCGTCCTGCACTGAGGGTGTCTCAGTCTGCCACTGAGAGAGCTGCACAGCTCTTCTACAGTCCCGTGCAGTGGGTGGGAGGTGTTGTCCATGATGGAGGTGAGCTTGGCTAACACCCTCCTGTCCCTCACCTCCTCCACAGAGTCCAGGGGGCAGCCCAGGACGGAGCTGGCCCTCCTGACCAGCTTGTTCAGTCTGTTCTTGTCCCGCTCTGTGCTGCCCGGGGCCCAGCACACGGCAGCGTAGTGGAGAGCAGAGGCCACCACAGTCATAAAAAGTCCTGAGCAGAGGCCTGCTCACTCCGAACGACCTCAGTCTCCTCAGAAGGTGAAGGCGACTTTGGCCCTTCTTGTACAGGGCGTTGGTGTTGTGGGACCAGTCCAGTTTATTGTTGAGGTGAACACCCAGGTACTTGAAACTGTCCACCTCCTCAATGTCCTCCCCCTGGATGTTCAGCGGTGTGTGCGGTAGTGGCTTCCTCGTGAAGTCCATCACCATCTCCTTCGTCTTACTGGTGTTCAAGCACAGGTGGTTGCGCTCACACCAGTCCACAAAGTCTATGATGACTGACCGGTACTCCAGGTCGTTCCCCTTAGACACACAGCCCACGATGGCGGAGTCGTCGGAGAACTTCTGGAGATGACAACTGTCCGTGTTGTATGTGAAGTCCGATGTGTAGATGGTGAAGAGAAACGATGAGAGGACAGTGCCCTGTGGGGCCCCGGTGCTGCAGACGACCACCTCAGATTCACAGCTGCGCAGCCGCACATACTGTGGTCGGTCCGTGAGGTAGTCGATGGTCCAAGCGGTGAGATGTTCATCCACTCCCGCGTCCTCCAGTTTCCCCCGCAGCAGCGCCGGCCTGATGGTGTTGAAGGCACTGGAGAAGTCAAAGAACATGACCCTCACAGCGTTCCCGGCGTGCTCCAGATGCGTGAGCGCCCGCTCCGACAGGTAGATGACAGCGTCCTCCACTCCGATGTTGGGTCTGTAAGCAAACTGCAGCGGGTCAAGGGTGGGGCTTACCACAGAGCGGAGGTGGGTGAGGATGAGCCGCTCCATCGTCTTCATCAGGTGGGAGGTCAGGGCGACTGGTCTGTAGTGGGCCGGTTCCCTGGCGTGCGCTGTTTTAGGAACCGGGATCAGACAGGAGGTCTTCCACAGGACGGGGACCTTCTCCAGGCTGAGGCTCAGGTTGTAGATGCGGCAGAGGACCTCGGAGAGCTGGTCTGCGCAGGTCCTCAGCAGCCTGGGACTGATGCCATCTGGTCCTGCAGCTTTCCCCCGCTTCAGTCGCCTCAGCTCTCTCCTCACCTGGTCCGGTGTGATGGAGAGGGGAGACCGGTGTGGGGGTGGACTGCCGGGGATGGGGCAGGTGCTAGAGGAAGTCTGTATGGTGGGGGCTGGAGACGTGGGTGCAGGGGGGCTGGAGGCAGGTGAAGGTGGTCGGGGGAGGGGGGCAGTGTCCACTGTGCTGGAGACGTGTGAAGAGGAGGGAGTGGGGGGAGAATTAAACCGGTTGAAATGTTCGTTGAATTCATCCGCCCCGCGCTGGTCTCCATCAGCTGTCCCTCTGGCACTCTGTCCAAAACCGGAGATGTTCTTCAGTCCCCTCCACACGTCCCGTGCGTTGCCCTGCGCCAGCTTCTGCTCCAGCTTCTCGCCATAGTCCTTCTTGGCCTTCCTGATCCTCCACTGGAGTTCATGCTGGACTCTCCTCTGCTCCTCTCTGTCCCCTGAGTTGAAAGCCCTTTTCTTTTGGTTCAGGAGGGCTTTAAGTTCAGGGGTCACCCAGGGGTGGTTGTTGGAGAAACACCGTACCTTCCGGGTTGGTACAGTGTTTTCCACACAGAAGTTGATGTAGTCTGTGATGCAGTGGGTCAGGCCGTCGATGTCATCTCCATGAGAGCTGCAGATCATGTTCCAGTCTGTGGTCTGGAAACAGTCCCTAAGTCTCTCTTCAGCCTCTTCACTCCACACTTTCACAGACCTCTTCTGTGCTGGCTCTCTTCGCACCTTGGGTGTGTAATCCGGCCGCAGTAGGACGAGATTGTGGTCTGAGCGTCCGAGCGGGGGGAGGGGGGCAGAGGTGTAAGCGCCCTTCACGTTAGCATACAGAAGGTCCAGGGTCTTATTGTTCCTTGTGTGGCACTTAACATACTGCGTGAGTGTGGGGATAGTGGCGGAAAGAGAGGCGTGATTAAAGTCACCGGTGATGAGCAGCTACCACTAAAAACATGTATAATTGGGGTAGACTGACGGAAGCGAAGCAACCTGTCCCTCCAACCACCACCAACCCTTCACTCACTACATTCACCCAGGCTTCCTAGTCTTATCAAGCGGTGTCCCATCCAAGTACTGACCAGGCGTTTCCTGCTTAGCTTCAGAGGTCTGACTGGATTGGTCAGAGCAAAGGCGGGATGGCTATAGTTTGTTAGAGTGAATAAAAGGCTTGTTGTCATCATTCAGTGTCATTATCGATCCGTCATTTGAACAAGTCTGGGAAATGAATGAATTGTCGACATTCGTGCAAATGCCCATAAAACTATACCGATGTCCTGGTGTAATTTCAGTTTTACCGATCTCCCAGGTCATTCTAATCCCGAGAGCAGCAGTGGTCTGCAGTCGACTGTGCTTCTCCATCTTAAAAGCACTAACCAGACTTTTTGATCACGAATTCAAAATTCTAGCAAGAGTCTGCAAACTGCATACTGTCTGCTTTATATAATGGACTCCTCAGAGGACTTAGAACTTAATGACTCTCAAATTGGCCCCGGGTAGGTCAGTAGGCATGGCCATGGCAGTCCTGACACCTCCCCGTCAATAGTGCTTCAATAGGCCTCTAACTTGTAGATGAAGGGAAACATCTTCAACTCATCTCATTCAGTCCAGTCGGCGATACTGTATTTGAAAATCTCCACTACAATAATAAAGTGACTATTTCAGTACCTTCTTCTTTTGCGCAGTAGGGGGCGTGGCAGCTGAAGCGGACACGGTAGTCATTGCACTTTTTGTCCTTTTGGTCCTGGTTTTTGCAAACAAAGCCTGTATCTTTGTCCATCCTGAAACATAAGACAGAGGGGGTCATAAAGCGAGCCTTTCCTCATGTGCAAAATGAGGCCGCTATGATGGGAAATATACCACCCATATGCTAACCACCCATACAGCCGCTGGGTCACTGAGGGGTCACATACACACTCTCTCACAACTCTTTTTATTTTTCTCACGCAAAGAGTTACATACAGTAATGCACCTATAACTGATTCAATGAATGAATGCAAACTGATACATGCAATTAAAATCTAATACGTTTAGTTTTTCATTTTTTTTAATTGTAAAAGTAATTATGGTTTACACTTTCATTTTGTTTTAAATCTTTACAGCTGGGTCACGGAAAGGTCAAATATGCACTAATATAAATTTTCTGGATTAAATCCGCCTAAAAGTATGACCATTCAACAGTAATTCCGTAATATATATTTACTGCATATATCAACAGATTTTATTTTTTTTGATAGTCCTGGTCCTCCGTACCCTGACCAAAGCACTGTTGCAGTGTCACTGTACACTGCATTCCAAATTATTATGAAAATTGTATTTTTGTTTCAAAAAGGTGAAAAAAAACAAAATGAAATAATGAAACTCATGGATGGTATCGTGTCTCAGGCTCTTTGAATCACTGACATTAATCTCAGAGACCTGGGATGATTAGTTTTCAGGTTAAGCCCAGTTAAGGGAAAAACTACTGAAAAAGGGTGTTCCACTTTATTAAGCAGATCATCATTTTCAAGCAATATGGTAAAGAAAAAGGATCTCTGCTGATGAAAAGCATGAAATAGTTGAATGCCTTGGTCTAGGTATGAAAACCTTTGATATTTCATGAAAGATTAAGCGTAATCATCGTACTGTAAATAGATTTCTGGCTGATTCAGAGCACACTCGGGTTTGTGCAGATAAAGGCACAATATGGACGGTTTCTGCCAGACAAACACATCAGATTAAGAGAACAGATGCTACAAAGCAGCAGACAGGTATTTGAAGCTGCTGGTGCCTCTGGAGTCTCCCGAACATCAAGGTGTAGGACCCTCCAGAGGCTGCAGTTGTGCATAAACCTTCTATCCGGGCCTCCCCTAAACTGTTGAATGCTGACGAGCAGAAACGGCTGCAACGGGCTCAGAAATACATGAAGACTCATTTTCAAACAGTCTTGTTCACTGATGAGGCTGTGTAACCCTGGATGGTCAAATCAATGGAGTAGTGAATGGTTGGTGAATGGCCACAATGTCCCAACAAGGCTGTGACGTCAGTAAGGAAGGGGCGGAGTCATGTTTTGGGCCAGAATCATGGTGAGAGAGCTGGTCGGCCCCTTCAGGCCCTTTTAGGCTCCCTGAAGGTGTGAAAATGACCTTTGAAAAATATGCGGAGTTTCTGACTGACCACTGTCTTCTATGGTACAAAAAGAAGGGCCGTGCTTTCCCTAACAAAATCATCCTCATGCATGACAACGCACCATGTCCTGCTGTAAAGAATACCTCTGCATCATTGGCTGCTATGGGCATAAAAGGAGAGAAACTCATGATGTGGACCCCCTCCTCCCCTGACCTCAACCCTGTTGAGAACCTTTGGAGCCTCAACAAAAAAAACTTCTATGAGGGTGGGAGGCAGTTTTCATCCAAACGGCAGCTCTGGGAGGCTATTCTAACATCCTGCAAAGAAATCCAAGCAGAAACTGTCCAAAAACTCACAAGCTTAATGGATTTAAGAATGTTTAAGCTGCTATCACACAAGGCCTCCTATGGTAAAATATAACTTGACCTGTTAAGATTTGTTTTGATTGAAATAGCTTTTGATTTCAGTAAGTATGACCTCCTAATGCTACAAATTCAACAAATGACCATTTTCGGTTAATTACAAGCTTTAAAATGTATTGAAACGATGAGTTGCATAATAAGTTGGAACAGTGGATTTTGAGGTTTTTACTATATTTATTTTTGGTAAAAAATACTGTTATCACTGGGAGATTTTTTCAATCACATTTAAATGATTCTCTACCAGTTAAAGACTTGAAAATTAAGCTGACTCTCATTTGAGTTGACAGTTTAGAAAATCAGAGAAAAATGTCATTTGCAAAATAATTTGGAACGCAGTGTATTAAAGAAGAACTAAGTAACGTGTTTACCTTAATAAATCCTTTCCGTAGTCCTTCTGGGGTAATACAGTGTTAATGGGATGATTGGGGGGTCGTTCATCGCCCCCTGATGTTTCTGGCCAGAAAACCACCCTTGCAACTTCCCTGCCTCCAGGTCAGAGTCACCAGTACACA
Organism: Gobius niger; assembly: GCF_951799975.1. Classification (NCBI taxonomy): domain Eukaryota; kingdom Metazoa; phylum Chordata; class Actinopteri; order Gobiiformes; family Gobiidae; genus Gobius; species Gobius niger. Next base: position 19,965,758 of record NC_136866.1, read on the forward strand.
CTAATAGAAACACGAAGAAGATGCTAACAGGCAAACAGGCAAAGCTAACTGCGGGCTAGCGCCACTTAAACAGTATTTACAGCCAAATTTGAGTGAAAAAATGATTTGTCATTGTGTAATTGAATGTCTCCCATTGTCTTTTCTGTCAGCGTAGTATTTACTCTCACGGACAATTAATGATTAATTAATTAAAAAAACACAACATGCTATGATACCTACAGTGGCGCCTATGGCCTCTAGAGGCGTGAGTTACTTAATTCTGCTTTAAGCCAGGGGTACATTTAAAGAACATAATACTGATGGGACGATGAGGAATCTGGTTGGGTGACTCACGTGACAATGTCCCCCGCCGCGGCCGGGGTTTGCCCCGAGCCCAGGGTCAGGGCCTCGATGTCCACAGGTTTTTTACAGATCTTCCCCGGGTTCTCCGTACGGAGGTCGGACAGCAGCTCCCAGTCTCCTGTTCCTGACGGGTTGTCCCTGTCAAACCACTCAGTCCAGCAGCCTGAGCGCAAACAGACATTTATTTCAAGAGTTGACCATTTTTGTTATTTATTAGACACAGTTCAGTTAGGTAATACTCGTCATTGGGTTCTTTATTTGCTAGATTGGAAAATGGAATGTGGGTAATAATGCAGTGTAAAAAAGTACATAAATACTGTTTTAAAGTAGGAAACAAATGTGATATTTGATATATAGAGCTTAATTGTTTGAAGTGTTTGACAGAGGAAAATCCATGAACAAATGTAGTCTATGCTTCCTATAAAACTGAAATAATATTTGAAAGAAAAAATCTTGCCAATGTTAATTCGATTATGCTTACGTGGATCAGATTCTTTGATTGGCTTGGGAATTGGTTTTTCGATTCCTACTGGAAAACGGGTCAGCTGCAGGCTCCCAGCTACGAGAACAAGTTTTTTGTATCTTTGAAAAGGTAAAACAATGACTCACAGCATATGGTTATTGTGTCAATAGCTTCTACTTGTACTTTTACTTTGAAAATATCCAGGAAACACATCCCACATTTGAATTTCAAACTCACCAGAGATAAGCCCTGCGATAATGGCAAGTCTAAGCTGTCGTTCGAAACACAAAAATAGTATGTTTACTTTATCCATTTTTGAAATTACTTGATTACTCTTTTTAAATAATACAAACCAGGTTGTTCATTGTTGCAGGTGACTGTCAGACCTGAGGGAAACAACAAAGCAGCAACATGATGATTTTGAAGTCATATGAAAACCACACACTCACATGTTCTACTCCTAAGTGCTTACCAAGCTGAAGAGAAGATGGCGTTCCCTCCAATGTGCTGTTGTGAATCCGGCTGGCTCTTATGTACTCTTCTCCCGGAGGTGGCGAAACGGATGGGAAGGAACAAGCCATAGTTCAAATAAAACACAAAAAAGGGTTATGCTCAAATAACATGGGAGGCGTACGGGCTTTTGTGCATGTTTCTAATGCCTTTCACAGGTCGCATGTAGAAGAGAGGGCGTGTACGTGACATATAGGGGCCAGTGTTCCCTTTCTGAATCCACCAGGATTTCACTGTTTACAGAAGACTCCATTGTCTTTTGACAATAGACAGAGTTTTAGCCGTGCTGATGACCTGTGCTGTTGAATTGGAACTGGGTGTGAGATTCGACACACAGGTACAGCCATTTTAACTGTTTTAAAATGTACGTTGATTAAAGTAGGCTATTTTGTAACTCTGTCACTGTAAAAACAAAACAAAAAATACAAATCACATTGTCTCCTGCTGTCCTTGTAGTTTTTTGTTTCTTTCTAGTTAATCCGTCCCGCATTCGTAGCCTTTGCTTGAAAATTCACTCTGTAAGGGCGGACTAACTAGTTTTCAATATTTTTGTTCATTGTTTTGTTTCGGGTCACTTCCCTCAAAAAACCTGCCCACGGCAGAGTCAGACTAATTAAAGGGACTATGCAGAGTTTAAAAATGTTAATGCCCAATTGTGTAGAATGAGCTCAGACATATTAACCATAAGTGCCTCTAAAATCCTGCACTGTCACTCAAAAAGGTGTTAAGTCGGGTCCGAATTATCGTCATGCACGAGCTTAACATAGAAGGTGCAGTTACACGTATGGCCTGAGGTGGCTAACTTGCATCTGGCCCCTTTAAGTTGATCCAATCACATGTGGTGGTGTGTTTACATTGCAGTGTTTTGCTGTGCGCTTGCGATGCCTTTTCAATATTGCATGTTGGGTTTTTCAATATTGCTTGTTGTTGGGTTCGCGGAGTTGCCCGCCTTACACATGTTTAGAGTTCATTTGGATCATATAAGCTCTCTGTTAGTCAGTGCAGTAAAATGGGCTGATGTCCCGTTATTTAATCCTGTAAGAATAAATAACGTAAACTTTTCTTCTGACTCTGTTCGTTCATATCTCGGCATAGTAACATTATGATATTGCAACATAACATGCATGACCCTCTCCTGCCTGCACTGTAAGTTCTTGACAATCCCGATAAGCCCGACAGTCCCTCAATTTTTATTCCCTTTTTCCCCAAATTTCTTCCAAATGTTTCCAATTTTTCTTTCCCAATCGTTTCCCCATGCTTGATGCTCAGCAGTATCAAAACTCAGGTCTAAAGATATGTTTTCCAGTACCTGTCGACACCAGTAGTAGCTAAACCTTTGTTTTGATATCATACTTGTATCTTTTAATAGTACCCAGCCCTATCCCTGTCTCACTGTACGACCTGTAAGACCTGCGGTTTTGAACTATGACCTATGATTCCCCCCACGACATTACATTTGATTTCTGTGTTAATTCCCATGAAACATTTAAACTCCAGGGATTTCTTAGCTGTAGCTGTGATCCCGTTGGAAATGTATAGTACTCAGCCAACATTGTTTCCTTGTAGACTCTGCCCTAATTCACTTGTGACGCTCTTTTATCTCATACAGTACACTGATACATGTCCATTTTCACATGGGATCCACCCGTGTCTCGCCTTTGTCACAGTGTTCTATAGAGTCAGAAACTTTAGCTGGGGCTGGGGTTTTTTGGTTGTCTTTGTTTATATCTTATTCCCGTTTTCTTGCAGCGTCTCGTACAGTATTGTATTGCATTCATTTCAAAAATTAAAGTTGTAGGTGAGTTCATGAGCAAAATAAATCCAGCTTTCACACTTTAAATCTCACACTTATTGCGGAGGGTTGGTTTCAGGAAGTTTTTTCTGAGTGATAAATCAAAATTTTGCAGAGACTCAACATACTTTCGTCTCTTCCTTCATCCTCCACATTGGCGACCCCGGAGAGGTTACTGAGGAGACTAAAACAGCGCCCTCTTGGCCCATCCCGTACCCACTGTGTGTTGTGGTCCAGCCACTCCTCCCTTCCTTCCATCTCCCCCTCCCCTTGTGTGTTTACCTTGGCTGTTTCTCAATTCTCAGAGTGCAGACTCCGTACTTGTGAACTCCGGGGTACGGACTTGCGGGTGCAGACTCGGAGAACGGACTTGAGGGGTTCACGAGTGTGGACTCGGCCTTTTCAGTGTTTGGAACGAGTGAACTCGATGACATCACAGGAAGTAGCTCCTGAACATAGGGCTGTGAGCTTTTATAACATTAAATCACCTCATATGAAATTAAAAGGGTGACACTGCAGTCGAAGTGGAAATATGTTTTTACAGACATAAATTATACACTTTTGCAATAAACAAAAATACATGTTTACATTTTATACAATTTAACATTATTTTTTACAATTATAGCCCATACATAAGGCGTTATGTGGAAAGTCATTAAAAATCTGATGTGCAAACTGAAACAATAATAATAAAATAACAAATATGAACTTGTTTGGGGGTTTGCAAATTATTCTGAAAAAACAACAAACAATTTAGACTTTAAAATATGTAACTGTTTTTGAAGTTCCCATATCAAGATGTGTCTGCAGCGCCCCCTCAATAAAACAATGTAAAAGTAAAATGCATTTGTCCTCAATGACCTGTTCATGACGTTAAGACTTTAAATGAAACTGTTGCTGATGTTGTGAGAAAATGACAGCATGTTAAAAGTTGTTTCCACACTTCTGCTCAGAAAACCATCTTAAACAGGAGACACGTCTCTGAGGATAAAAGACTCTTAAACCGGTCACATCTCCGCGTTTAAATACATGCGCGCGATCAGCTGTAGTTCAGCTGGAGCGGCTCGGTGTGCGCGGAGGAGGGGCCGCTGCAGGCGGGGGCTCGAAACGGAACGGATTGTGGGAAATATAGCTGGCGGAGAACGCACAAGTCTCCTCTGATGCATCCTCGGTAAAACGGGCGGAGCGAAGTTCTCATCCGGGGATTTACAGCAAACTTGCTGACAAGCGAACTTTGAATTGGAACAGGACTTGGGCCGCGCGTGATGACGTTTCACAAGTCCACGAGCACAGAAGTCCGAGAACACAGATTGAGAAAAGGCCCTTGTTTGTCAGTTCCTGGGCGGTTCCTTCATCAGTTACCTGCTGTGCTCCACACCTGTATCTCATCATGCAAATAAACTCTGCAGAAAATGCCACCAGACCTCCACTCCATTGCCAGATTGTTCCGTCACTCATGCGGTGATCATCTCTCAGGTTATTTCATACTATTGTCGTACCTTTTTGATTTTTTGAGACTAACATTCCCTTTTTTCGTGTCCTGTTTAGTTTTTGGAGCCAGTCCTGTATCACCACCATCGTCATCCGTCCTCTGTCTTTGTATCTGTCTGGATTCCCCACCAACCACCTACCTCCCTTCCGCTGCCGTCCAGGATCCCCCCTCCCACTTATCTGCCTTGCCGTCCCGGATCCCCCTTCCACTTGTCTTGTTACAAATAAAAGAAATCCTTTCGCTTCTGCATTTTGGGTCTGCCAGTTCTTGTTCACGACAGAACAATCTGGCCAGAATATGGACCCAGCAAAGGCCGCACAGTTACAAAAGGCGGTTTCCAGCCAGGGGAACCTTCTCGGTCAACACCACCAGACGTTACAAGAACTCAAGGACTCTCATCATTCCCTCGGAAAACAAGTTACTAACGTGACCAGGTTGGTGGAGCACATTTCTCAGCAGCTCTCTGATTTGTCTTTCCCTCAACCCAGCTCCCCAACTGCCTCCTCGTCTGCCGCTCAGTCTGCTGTGGCCTTACCCCGTGAAACTCTAGTTCCTCATCCGGAGCCCTACAATGGTGATCTGGGTAGAAGTAAAGGCTTTCTACTGCAATGCTTTACTGTCTTCTCCTGCCAACCGCTGACGTTTTCTACTGACCATTCCAAGGTAGCCTTCATTACGGGGTTGCTTCGAGGTAGAGCTCTGGACTGGGCTGAAGCTATGCTGGGGGCACTGGCATTGAAGCTGTTACCTATGCCAATTTCATTAGTGAATTCAAACAAGTTTTTGTTAACCCCAATTGTGAGTCCAATGCTGCTCGAAGACTATTGGACATTCACCAGGGAAATAAGAGTGTAGCTGACTACTCAATTCAGTTTAGAATTCTGGCTGCTGAATCTGGGTGGATAGGCTGCACTTAAGGGGGTGTTTTGGCGTGGTTTAACTGAAACCCTCAAGGATGAGTTATCTGTTCGAGAGGAACCTGACTCCTTGGAAGAATTAATTTCCCTGTCCATTCGCATTGACAACAGACAACGTGAACGAAGATGAGAGAGGGGGCCCCGAGCAACACCTTTTTCAGCTCCTCGTTGTTCGCCTCCAGCTCCAGTGCAGTCTGTGAGTAACTTACCTGCATTGCCACCACCTCCCCAATCCACTGAAGTACCAATGCAAATTGGACGAGCCAAGTTGTCTGAGGAGGAGCGCTGGCGGAGGCTCAGAGCAGGTGAATGCATGTACTGTGTCCAACGAGGCCATTTCGTCAGCCAGTGTCCAGTCCGACCAAAAGAGTTCGCTCATCAGTAAATATGGGGGTACTGATGGGCGAGGTTTCTAAAATCCCCAGAGACCAACCACAACTCCTGTTGCCTGCAACCCTTTGTCATAACCAGTTGTCGCTACCCGTACAAGCACTTTTGGACTCGGGGGCGGAGCAGAACTTCATGGACTCTAATCTGATTCTTCAGTCAGAGATACGCACTGAGCCTCTTCCGGAGCCCATTCAGGTTAGTGCTCTAAATGGTTCTTTTCTAGCCAGAGTAACTCACCAAACTGTTCCTCTTCACTTAATTTTGTCTGGTAACCATCATGAAGAGATTCGTTTCTATGTTTTCTCTGCACCTCAGACACCATTGGTGCTCGGCTATCCATGGCTCAAGTTTCACAATCCTGTTATTGATTGGGCTCTCGGTAAAGTTATTAGCTGGAGTATGCTTTGTCATGAGTCTTGTTTGCAGTCTGCTTTACCTCCTGCCGGTCAAGTTCAGATTCAGCATCCTGTTTCTACTCCAGATTTCACCTCCATTCCGCCAGAATACCATGATCTTGGAGAGGTCTTCAGTAAGGAGAGGGCATTGTCATTACCACCCCACAGGCCCTATGATTGTGCCATAGACCTTCTACCAGGTGCCACCATGCCGCCAGCTCGTTTGTACAATTTGTCCCGACCAGAGAGGGAGGCAATGGAGACATACATAAAGGACTCACTCACTTCAGGTATAATCCGTCCATCTTCATCTCCTGTTGGTGCAGGATTCTTTTTTGTGGCTAAAAAAGACAAAACCCTACGACCATGTATCGATTTAGAGGTCTGAACTACATCACTGTAAAAAAATAAATACCCCTTGCCTCTCATCTCCTCTGCCTTTGAACCTTTGCAGGATGCTACTATTTTCACGAAGCTGGATTTGCACAATGCATATCATCTTGTTCGGATTAAAGAAGGAGACGAATGGAAGACGGCTTTCAACACACCTCTGGGGCATTTTGAATACTGTGTTATGGACTCACCAATGCTCCTGCTGTGTTTCAAGCCCTGGTAAACGACGTCCTTCGGGACTTTCTGAATCGCTCCATGTTTGTCTATCTGGATGATATTCTCATATATTCCAGAGACCCTTTGGAACATCGTCGTCATGTCCGGTTTGTCCTACAGAGGCTCTTGGAGAACAGACTGTTCGTGAAGGGGGAGAAATGTGAGTTCACGCCAGCTCCATTTCCTTCTTAGGCTTTATAATCAAAAGTGGACAAGTGGAGGCCGATCCAGTAAAAATCAAGGCAGTTTCCGAGTGGCCCACTCCTTCCAGTCGAAAACAACTGCAACTGTTTCTCGGCTTTCCCAACTTCCACTTGCCTGCCTTGCCGTCCCAGATCCCCCCCCCCCCCCCCCCCCATCCACTTGTCTTGTTACAAATAAAAGAAATCCTTTCGCTTCTGCATTTTGGGTCTGCCAGTTCTTGTTCACGACACTGTGCCCATGGCCCTCACCACTGATTCGTCTGATTATGCTGTTGGAGCTGTTGTCTGTGAACAGTGGTCAGACGGACACTGCAGCCACTGGCCTTTATCAGCAGAAGCAAATGCAGCACGTTTCACATAAAGCTCTCGGCCCTTTTTCTTGCCACACAATATTTGAGGTTCGAGTTTGCCGCTTTTGTCGACCTCCACACAACTACAGTATGTTTTATTAAAATCAACTCACTCTCCAAAGGGCGTTATCAACCAGAGTCAGAGAACCAACATCTTAATAATGTCTATGGCCAACAGGCAGTTCCAGCATGGTGCATTCACGGTCCACACAAATTCAGAACTGTGAAGTGCTTTTTGATCGACTACAAATATAGCTAGCGAAAATAGGCAATGTAGCTAATGTAGCGAATCACTGTGATGCATAGCTTTAAACAGGCATCTCGAACCTCTGTCACGTATCTTTAGCACACAAGGCATGAACGTATATACCTTAACACAGTGGTTCCAAAGGTGGGGTCCCAAAGCCTGCAACGCCTAAACCTGTATTTAGCCTAAAGTCATGGCGAGATGTTTTAATGTAATTTCAGTTGAAAAATAATAACAAATTCCTCAGAATAGAGGAAGTATATTATTATTGGGGACCTGAGAGATCTAATGGTAAATGGTAAATGGACCCGCAATGGCTGCTCTAACATTATGATGCCATTAAGGAAAATATAAAATATTTAATGACAAAACGACTTGGCATGCTTGCCAGTATTGTAACAAAAACCTCCCCGCTATATTGGCAGGAGATTTGTAATTCCTATCCTATTCGCGTTGGCTATGAATATGATTGTCAAATCGGCAGAGCCTGAGTGTCAGGGGCCCCAATGCAGAGGAGCGGTCCGCCAACCACCAATCAGAGCATTTATGGACGACCTGACAGTCACCAAAGAATCAGTTCCAGGAGGCAGGTGGATCCTCCAAGGGCTGGAAAAGCTAATTCGGTGGGCACCGATGGCGTTCAAACCAGCCACGTCCCGTTCGCTAGTGCTAAAGAAGGGCAAGGTCACGGACAGGTTCCATTTCAGCATTGAAGGGGCAAAGATACCATCACTGTCAGAACAGCCGGTGAAAAGCTTGGGCAAGGTTTTCGACAGCAGCCTCAGAGACTCCGCATCAGTCCAGTCAACCTGCCAGGAGCTGGTTAAGATCAACAGACCGTTCTGGCCTCCCCGGCAAGTTTAAAGCGTGGATTTACCAACATGGTATACTGCCAAGAATACTCTGGCCCCTACTTGTGTATGAGGTCCCCATCTCCACGGTGGAGACCTTGGAAAGAAAGGTCAGCAGCTGTCTCAAGAGATGGTTAGGGTTGCCCAAGATTCTCAGCAACATCGCCCTCTATGGGAAAACCACAATGCTCTGGTTGCCTCTGAAATCCCTGGAAGAGGAGTTTAAAGTGACTCGGGCACGTGAGGTGCTTATGTACAGAGACTCCAACGACCCAAAGGTGGCCCAGGCAGGGGTTCTGGTGAAGACGGGGAGGAAGTGGAGTGCCCACGCCACTATGCTAGACGTACAGGCTCGACTGTGGCACAAAGAGCTAGTGGGAGTGGTGGCTCGAGGCAGAGCAGGCTTGGGGATGTTCCCAACACCTCCTCGACATAAGGAGCAGAGGGGGAAGGAGAAGCGCCGCCAAGTACAGGAAGAGGTCAGACCTGCAGTGGAGGAAGGAAGGACAAGCAGAGCTGCTGGAATGGGACAGCAGGGGGCCTGGACCGAGTGGGAGCAGGCCATGGACCGCAAGGTCACCTGGACGGAGCTTTGGCAGAGCGAGCCGCACCGTATAACCTTCCTGATTTGGGCAGTGTACGATGTCTTGCCTAGCCCAGCAAACCTCTGTACATGGGGAAAAGCAGACACACCAACTTGCCATTTGTGCCCAGCTCGTGGAACGCTGGCACACATTCTGAGCTCCTGCCCAACAGCTCTTGGCCAGGGTCATTACACCTGGCGTCACAACCAGGTGCTGAAATCTATCGCAGACACCATCAGCAAAGAGATCATCAAAGGCGGCAGAGGGAGCAACACCATTCGCTCAATTGCATTTGTTAGGGCAGGAGAACAGCCACAAGAAGGGAGGAAGGCACCAGCAGGGGTCCTGGCATCAGCCAAGGACTGGAAACTCTCAGTGGATTTGGAGAAGCAGCTGAGATTATTCCCCCAGCACATCGTCAGCACATCTCTGAGGCCAGATATCCTCCTAGTCTCAGAGAGCACCAATACTATCATCATTATGGAGCTGACCGTGCCATGGGAGGACCGCTTGAGAGAAGCTCACAAAAGAAAAATGACCAAATATGAACATCTGGTGCATGCCTGTCGAGGTTGGCTACAGAGGATTTGTGGGGCGCTCCCTCCACAAAGCCTTTACTGCGCTGGGCATTGCAGGAACAACAAGGAGCAGAGCCATCAAGAACACCACCGATGCAGCCGAGAAAGCCTCGAGATGGCTCTGGATCTGAATAGACGAACCATGGGGGCAAGCGGGTGCTACCTAAACACGAGTCGCGGTCTGATCAGCCGTGGCTGGGTCTCGTGGGCGAGGGTGATCCAAAAAAGAACAATCTTAGTTCTTTTTTGGACTTTTTATTGTTGAATAATTGGAGTACATTCCCCTCATGCTTTCATGTGGCATTTGCTTGTTTATGTTATGTTTTTAATGTTGGCGCAGATCTTACAGTATCTTGGCAAAGCTGACATGCTATTTACAACACCGTCAAGACGGCTGAGGCAAATCTCCCAATGGGAGATAAATCAAATAAAAGCAAATGGCTGAATGGCTTATTTTGGACATTTTTGCATCAGTGGTTAGTTACAATAAACTGCAAGCTCTGCATGATTTCACTTACACCATTTTTTTTGAAAAACTGAATGTGAATTTCGCTGAAAAATACTTTCCTGGTTAAAACAGGATTTATTTTGCTCATGACACAGACACTTTTCACAGAAAAACAGAATCTTTTCCTCATAAAACCTGAATCTTTTCTCGTTGAATTCCTCAGATGAATTGTGAGATGAAGTGAATGGTGGTGATGGTCCTCTGTAGGAGTGCACTGCCTCCTCTGGCCGAGAGCCGTGCAGAGGCTTCCATTCATCAGCATTAGAAGTGTCATGTGAAGAGCCCGCTGTAATATTTTACTCTCAGTTGTGCCAAAGAACAAACGACAGCGCCGTGCGGCACATTCACCATCCTCTCTGCAAGAGTGGCCTCCTCGGTCTCCACGGAAACCATGGGACTGACCAATCAGGCGGCGATGGCATTAGGATGAGGCTTTTCATCAGGTCGACTTACCAATAGCCTTTATTATATCATCAAACTGTAATTGAGTTTTTCCTCAGAGACAAAAAACACAACAATGACATTGCTCTGCAGACATTTGTCAAAGACACACACTTCCCCTCATTCCCCTGTGTGATTAAGGGCTCACAAACATGACACGTTTATGTGCCCTTGTGGCATTAAAAAGTATCCAATATTCAGGCATTAAAATGATCAAAGTTTATTTGGAGAACACTGTGTGGCAGACCAGATCACTGACTGTGGAGACATGGTCCACTGACTCCCCCTAGTGGGCACGTGGTCTCTGCTCCTGTTTTAGTCCTATTTATTGTCTGCTGTGTGTGTGTGTGTGCGTGTGCGTGTGCGTGTGTGTGTGTGTGTGTGTGTGTGTGTGTGTGTGTGTGTGTTTGACACATTTCTTTCCTTCCTTGTGGACGGTAAAGATTCATCTATTCAATTCTAAATGTTTGAAACAAAAAAAAAGTGTAAATGGTGCCCAGCATTTAACTTGGACCAAACAATCCCTGTTCTGAGGTATGGTCACCAGAGGGCGCACTCGCACTGTGTAGCCCATCCCCTCCAGCTTAGCCTGTTTCACGTACTTGTGAACTTGAGTAAATGTGCTTCGTGTGGTTTGTGTCATGTGGAAAATAAAGCGCTGTATGAAGAAGATTTCCTTCTCTTTCCGTACTCGAGTACAGCGTTGAGGCATCAGTTACTCTTGGCCGTGAGTGACAAAAGCTTCATGTGACATTTAAAAATGAATTCAACGTCTTAACCTCCGACCCGAACCCAGCACATTTTCTCCAGTTTGGCATTACCCAAATCTAAACGGTTCTTTAAAAAAGCATCAAAAGAGCAACAAAGTGGAAAAGAAACATCAACACAATAAGAAAGCGGCAAATGAGAGTGAGGAAAAAGCAACAAAAAAGCCACAAAAAAGTGACAAAAATGTAAAAAAACAAAAACATGACAAAAAATACTAAAACATAACAAAAATGTAACAGACACTCGCCAAAAAAAAAGTTACAATCAGTTTTATAGGTCTTAGCTTTCAAATGAGAAATGTAAAGGGTAGATCCTGTAAAGTTTGTAGTCTACAATAAAATGTAACTGCACCCAGCCCAGATAAAGCATTTCAAAAACATTTCAGGCGTTTGTTTTGGCTCAAGCACCTTGTGAAAAGTCTGTCTTTTTACTTTTATCACTAGAGTAATCATTTGAGTTGTACTTCCTCCGCCAGCGTCCCCCCCCTCCCCCCTCCCCCCCTCTCTCCCCGACATGTTTATATTGATATATTTTTTACCTTCCGCTAGCCGCCGCGCTCTCCCAGGCCCCGGACGTGGAGCTGCTTCCCGGGGCCCTCGGTGTGGACCCCTCTCGGTCAAACATGTGCATATTCAGGCAGCTCAGGGCTGCGTTTGTGGATTCGGGCGGGTGAGCGCGGACGCTAATGGCTGCATCGAAGGGACGGCGATGGCTCGTGAATTTGAGCGAGACAACGGCGAGGAGGAAGGTGGGGACGAGAGCGGAGGAAGGATGGAATACTGAAGAAATGTTTTTCTTTTGTGCCTTTCTGGAAGAATGACAGGGTTTCTGCGGGAACTTTAAAAAGATCGTTCAGTGGATTGTGCGGAAAATTAAAGTGTGTATGACACATAGTTAACACTATTACACTTTATTGCTCAAAAAATGACCTAGTTTTCTTTAGTTTGACCCTTTCTGTGTTGTTTTTAGTTTCACTTCCTTATTGGAGACTGACAGGAAGTGACATAGATAGAGGCAAACAATTTTAAACTGTTGTCATGCCGACAATGTTATGTCAATGGGAAAAGAGTGAGTCAAACTGCTATGGAACTTTGACTCTATCTATGCCACTTCCTGTCAGTAGCTTAAAGGTGCATTATGGAACTTTTTATATGGAAAAAAGGTGACATTTGTGTCTCTTTGATCGTGCAGTGACCCGCCTTTACTTATGATCACTGTGGTCTCTACAATGCTCCAGGATCAATTGTTTTGTAGGTTTTCTGGTAAGAGGCTCCATGAGCAGTGAAAACCTTCCAAAGTTGATCCTGGAGCATCTTAGAGACCACTGTGATGGAAAGTAAAGGTGCCATGCTGACCACTCATACAGCCGCTGGGTCACTGTAAGGTCAACTTTAGTTCCGCATAAAAAGTTGCATAATGCACCTTTGAAATGCAAATAAAAATAACTGCCCAACATTTCTTTATCAAAATTGTTGCTTCACTGAAATAAAGTTAAAATTATTACTTTGAACTGATCAAAATAAGTCATGGGATCAGCAACACTCTGTGCCCAAAGAATGAGATCAGCCGATGACCTGAACATCCCCAATGACCAGGGCATCCCATTGATGGATTTCTTCTTCCCTGATGGCGTGGGCATATTCCAACACGACGTTGCCAGGATTCACCGGGGTCACACTGTGAAAGAGCGGTTCAGGGAGCACGACTCCAGATCTGAACCACTGAGAACCTTTCTCATGTGCTGGAGAAGGGTTTACACAGTGGTCACACTCTCCCATCATCAATACAAGATCTCTGTGAGAAATGAATGTAACTTTGGATTAGAGGTTTACCAATATTGGTTTATCTAAAGCCGGACTATTATCCTGTGTATGAAACTTCTGCAGTGTAAAATGTGTCAGTGTTGATCTGTACCAGCAGGGGGCGCATTATTAGGGGTTAGGGCTGATTTAGTAGGTACTTCAGAGGGAGCGTCACAAACTAAAAACAGTTAGTCTTGATCTCCTTGTTCTGAAGTTATAAGCAAAAGTCTGCAACATCAAATATATAAAATATGGTCCGAGGTGAACGAACTTGTGACCAATTTCTGAGGCTCATTTTAAAGCTCTGAGCTCTTTTCAATCATGTGATGTTCATGACCGATCTTTCTCCAGGCTCTTTACGGTGAACGGTTCGAACCGGATCTCAAGCGTAAAAAAAAAACATTTCTCTCAATTTTACTCAAGAATCAGCCCAACAACAGAGCCGGCCACACAAGTGAGAACTTTCTGCACTAAAGTTAAAGCTCATCTCATGATCGGAAGGTCGTGGGTTCAAATCCCAGCTCCTGAAGATGCACACTGCTGTTGTGTCCTTGGGCAAGACACTTCCCACACCTTGCCTCCAGTACATAGATGTGTGAATGGGTGAGAGGTTCCTTACTGTAAAGCGCTTTGGGCTGAATAAAGCAGAACGGCGCAATATCAGTTGAAACCATTTACCACTAAAAAGGATTTGTCAGACAGATACAGCCTCACGAGAGTTTATTCACAAACACCTTTTTCAAAGCGTAAATATCAGTCCAGTTGTAATTTTAGATCATTTAAATTTAAAAAAATCCCTTTCAACGATCACATCTTAGATATGTGAGTTATCTGGCTGACTGAATTAAAATTGCCCATTAAAAGGAGCTCAAAGACTGGGCTCCCAGTAAAGAGCTGTAAGTTCCATCACTAGTCTCTACCACCTTCAGTACCGGCAACATGGGCCTTTTATCAGCATGATATACGCCAGCAGCCGACATTGTGAAATACCCAAATATAAATATATGTTTAGGTCATCAGCTGAAAGGAACGTCCATCTGTATTTTGCAAAGAATAAGCAAAGTGAAAGGAAGAGGGTCTTTGATCTCTTCTCATGCAGAAACATGGCTCTGCCATTATTAGGACAATCATCATAAAGCAAAATCTGTCCTCTCTCTTAGCATGTATGAAGGACTTCATGTCTGACCACATCTTCTGCTAATGTTGTACCAAAGCATCACCCGGCCCTCTCATGTCATGTGACGTAGGTGACCATGAACCATGGTATGCCATCATCTCTCTTCTTTGCCAGTCTCAACATCTTAATGCTGTCCATTCCAGTCCAGGCAGCGACATTCTAAACACTAAGGCCAAAACATAACAGGACACACCCCCTGCACCACTGTCTCACTCTACTGTCCTCTGAACATACAGGTCGTACTTTTTGTGTCGCGACTCGTCTACTGGTCTAAAACACATTCAGTTGCTGTTTTGGCTGAAATTTATCACATTTTGTTTCGTTAAAAGCTGCCTATTCTCTATCCTCAATTTCTTTTCTGTGTTTGAAGCATTGAAATATAGTATTTGCGCTTTAAAAAGCATTAAAATGGACCTGCTTCTGCCTGAATAAACCCATTCTAGAACGTGAACATCAGTGATTAATTTGATCCCCTGTTTGGCGCATTCCCCCAAATTCCAGTTTTTCAGGGTAAAGTATCCGGGAAATATTTAGGATAATCTGGCAAAGATTTGATCTGATATAATGGGGTTTAATGAGAGTGTTCTGGCAAATGTTTTGGCCTGTTCCCCGAATCCATCACATCAGATCAAAAGTGTTCCTAAAAATACTCAAATGAAGCACCGGTGAACACAACCTATTAGTCTGAACATTTCGGTCCTCACGAGTTCAAGAGGAAAAGATGCCTCGGAGGCTTTTAAACAATGCTACATTATGATTGAAATCTGTACCTCTTTTCTTCACACGTTCTTCTCCTGCACCCCCTCACCAGTCCTGGGCTGAGTGTGTGGAAGTTCCTCTCCCTCCTCCGGGCCTGTTTGTTTAACGCCCGGCGGCCATGACAGACGGGCGGGCACAGGGCTGCGTGGGTATGGGAGGAGAGAGCGGGGAGCGGAGGCGGGATGGGCGACTCGGGCCGCAGCACAGATGGTGTTTTGGTGTTATTTTTTTGGATCTAACTCCCCAGAGCCTCCGACTCAGCCGGCGAGGGTCAAACTTTCACCCACAAAAAAAATATATATACCGTCTTTAAACCAGGAATGAACAGAGTCAGACTGCCGTGTCACAAAAACACAGTGCACTTTTGATCAAAGGGGATTTTGAGCCAGTTTGCTTTCTTCATTAACTTTTGCAATGGCAAAAATCTACTTCCCAATTATTCAAAATAAGGAAAACTGTTTTCTCCAAATGCACTTTTTCTCTTTGTGTGACATTTGCCTTTAAAGTCGCACCAACCGTTTTCAGTAATAGCTACTTTCTCCATAGATTAATGAAATATACAAAGTCTGCTCCGATATGTCACAACACAGATCCAGACATTTAAACCTTGGCTCTATCTGGACTTTACATAAATACACACATTTTTAATACAAATATTAAATGAAAGAACGTAATGCAATACACTTGGTCTTATCTTTATGTCAGCAATATCATTTATTTTTTTCCCACAATTCACCTGCAGCGTCCCGTCTTTAAAAAGTACATCATTTCCCCTTTAAATAAACAACCAAACTTGTCATCAAATGGAAACACCATTTATTTCCTTGATACTGTTTTACTGCTTTAGTTACATTTTGTTCACTTTGAATCATTCACTCGCGTTCATGACATTTGTTAAAATGTTTAAAAAGGCGAGCTGAAATACAGCATCACTTGCACAAAAGTAAAACAAACATCATTAGGTTTGGCAGTGATGGATTTGGTTTTAGATAAACTACAATTTCTGACAATTAAGAGACATTTGTGGAGTTTCATCCTGAGACTTTCACTGTCAACGGTTAAAATGAAGATAAATACAACAGATTCAAAACAAAGTCAGACGTGTTTTGCTCTTTCCCGTTAGCTGCACCTTTTAGTAGTAAATTAACCTATAGGAACTAGAGATTCATTCATGCAATTAGAATTTTTTTTTTTTTTTACAATTTCCAGAACGCTGCGGCTCGGCCATATTAGTCCAGTGCTCCAGTCTCTGCACTGGCTTCAGTCACTCAGAGAACAGAATTTAAAACAGCTCTGCTTGTGTGCAAGTCTCTTCATGGTTTAAGTCCATCTCTGACATGTTAGAGAAGGTTCATACTCTAAACCACCACGATTAGCGCTGAGAATCCTGGTGGTTCCCAGAGCTGCGTACAGTCGTCACGGGCAATAGGACGGGCTATAGTGACGGGATTCACGGCTCGTTACCGGGAGTCTGTGGGATCTGTTCATTTCAATGAGCCATTCAATAGACTGGCTCTTTTAAAGCAGTACTAAGTAACTCTTCCCCCTAGAGGCCATAAGCGCAACTGCAGGTGTAGTAGCAAGTTACGCTTTTTTAATGTATTAATTGTCTTGGAGAGTAAATACTACGCTGACAGGAAAGGCGAAGGGAGAGAGGGTTACTGTGCAACCAATTATACAATGGAAATATTTTTTTTCACTCAAACTTGGCTGTAAATACTGTTTAAAGTGACGTTAGCCCGCAGTTAGCTTTGCCCGTTAGCATGTTAGCTTCTTCTTCGTGATTACATTAGTGTGTATTGCTTTCTCCGCACCGGGGGCAGTCAAGTTGCAAACATGGTTTTCTGGCCAGAGACACCAGGGGGAGATGAAAGACCCTCCAATCATCCCATAAACACTTGTATTACCCCCACAGGGCCTACGGAAAGGATTTATTAAGGTAAATAAGTTACTTAGTACTGCTTTAAACAGAAATTTTAATAACTCCATCCAGATAACTCAGCATTTCTAAGACATAATCGATAAAAGACACTTTTTTGATTTAAATCATAAAAATCACATGGAATGAGTCTGACTGAAAGGAGGGCAGGAGATACTCCAGGGGCTCTGGTAGAGTTTTGGATTCTCTGATTTCTGAAGTGAATAGAAACGTACCAGATTGGATGAAGGAGTTATTTAATTACTCCATGGACGGAAAACTGCATTTGGGAAAAACGGGCCTTGAATTTACAATTTTCCGTATATACGTAAATCTACAGAGGAACTGATTCAGTGCAATAGTTAAACACCTTGGTGTGGAAATTGGACAGCAATTTGCTTCCCAGGAAAAGTTTAGACGTTAAGTGAGCAAACTGGAGCAAAATCTGGGAAATAAAGGGGAAAAGAGCTTTGTTTGTAGCGTCTCTTGAAGAGACACCCACTCTCTTTCACCAACTCTTGAAGTCATTTTGTTCAGGCCGCCTCAAAAGCCCTTTACAAACTCTTCTTTTTTGACTTAATTTTGCGACGATGCGGGACGATGAATCTCCACCCCACACTCGTCCACGCCGCCGCCTCCTCGACGTGCGGAACAAAAGCCGGCGCGGCGTGGAGAGGGCGCGAGGAGAGGGCGCGAGGTGCTTGTTGCGAAGTCCGCGGGGCGTTGTTAGCCATTAGCATGTGAATTGGTATTAGCGAGCCAGAGTGTGACGCGGGTCGGGAGGTCAACAGTTCTTATCCATCTGGGCCCCCTCTGATGGCATCCTTCCCAGATCTAAGGATCGGGCTGAGGAGTCGGCCGGCGCACTTGCTCTGGACGTCTTCGAGTTCGTGTTTCAGAGGGGACTTAATCCAGGACTTGTGTGAGCAGTGGAGCTTGGCGACGGCTTTTATCTGATGCTTTAAAGGACACCAGTGAGGGAAGAATGGATACATGTAATAAGCAGGCCCTTAAAAGGAACAGGCCACCATTTTTCCATACTGAGATATGTTCTTGCCAGAGCTTAGATGAGTTGATGCGTACCTGTCTGTTTTTTGTGCGTGTGCTCAGTCACGCAAAATGTTGTTAGCATTTGGCCTTTCCCAATGTATTCCTATTGCTGGGTTGCAGGTGACATCACAGCGTTCTAATGGCCAATACTATTGTATGGAGGAAAACTTATTTTGTTTTTGAGGACATTTTTAGTCTTGTACAGAGAGATCATGGACCCAGTGAATGATATTAATGATCATTTTTGTAATTCATATATTTTCTTTTGAGCTTTGACTTGTGAAAGTGTAATGCTGTTAATAGGAAAAACTGGCTCCTGCCCCCCGCTGGGCCCGATGACATCATCACATACTAGAACCTGCAACACAGCAATAGCTCCAAATGGGGTGAAGTTAAAAGCGACCACGCTCTTCCACGGGCACAAAGACCAGACAGGTACGTATCAACTCGTCTAAGCTCAGGTAAGAACATATCTCAGTCTGGAAAAACGGTGGCCTGTTCCTTTAAGGACGGCGGAGGTGGAGTGGCCCTCTCTCTCTTCCTTTGTCGGCTCCTGTGTGTGCGACTCGCCTGGGCTGCCGAGCCACGACAGCCATGCCGCCCGCTCACATCGTTCTACACTTTTATACTCCCTTACAATGAAAGAAAATCCCCTATGGCTCTGTGTCCTGTGTCCTGCTCCTCGTGAGCCGGGGTCGTAACACTTGGTTTTTCAATACCAATACCTAAAAATACTTTTTCCGTTAACTATTAAAATATGTGTCATCTGGAACCATAAAACAGATTATAGAGACTAAATGGAGTTTAAAAATGTTGTGAGCCCAGACCTGTTCACCACAACTGCCTCTAAAATCCTGCACTGTCACTTAAAAGGTTGTTACTTTGGATCCAAAGTGCCGTCATGCACTCAGAAGGTGCAGTTACACGTATGACCTGAGGTGGCTGTAGTGAGTATAAAATGGCCAACTTGCATCTAGCCCGTTTAATGTTAAGTTTCTCCTTTTGATTGACATTAATTTATTTGAGGTGAAAGAACAAAAGAAAGTACCTTGAACTACAAAAGGGCAGGCCCCATTGTTCCTCAATTTTTTGACCAACAGCATCAAAACTTGGGTATAAGGATTTGTTTTTGTTTTTTCTTTCAGTCCCTGCTTTTATTTTTATTTTTTTTATAATACAATATTGGTATTGTTAAACGGCACCCAGCCTTACTAGTGGCCAAAATGACCAACATTGCCCATATTTTCAGGGACAAAATCTTGAATTATGGATTGAGCCAGGTTTAAATGGTTTTATTTTGTGATGTATTAGTTATAGAGACTTTTCATTAATTTTGCCTTGTTTTTTTTATTTAAAAATCTAAAAATCAGGTTAGGATAAGTAAATTAGTAGTAAAACAAGAAGTGCTGTGTGCAAAATGCAAATCCAAAGCGGATAACTGAGAAAACCCAAAGAAGAAATTACTAACTCAATATAGGCACCGATCCTGTGCTGCTGCGGGGCTCAAGCACCCACTCAAAGCCCTTATTACATGATCCCACGTGGGTTCGCTCTTTGTCAAATAACGTCAATGCACTGCACATTTAGTCCCCAGTTATAAACGCCGGCATTAATTGCAAATGTATATTTTTATCAAGTGATATTACCAACTCTGTTTAAAGTGACAGCCTGTAAGATTGCAGTATGAGGAGAGAGACAGATTGATTTGAAAAGTAAATAATCAAGTTCCTTCCCCTTCCCTTCTGATTGACGGGTCAGCACGCTGTAAGCTCGCCTCATTGGTCAAAATGATGGTTCCGGAGAAACAACTAAAGTATTAATTATCTCTCTCTCTCAAAAAACAAAACAATTATACACAATCTATTTCATTTGTAAAACATTTCAACATACAGACTTTTAGCTGAAGTATCTGTCCCCATGGAAAGTCCAATCTTGAAATACCCAGCCCTTTGTTTATACAATGTGCTTAATAAACAAGCAGGTTTTACAACAGGTTTTATTCACATTCATATTTACGGGATTTACAAAAATGAAAAACACAATGCCATCAAATTTGTTCCAGATAATTGGACATTTTTAGCATCTAAGGGGGTCATTTACCAAGCGTTTGCTCATGTGCAATGTGCAAAGCAAAAAGCACGTGCAAATGTGGATCAGCAGCAGAGGCATTTATGCATTGTTACATATCACATTTGGACCCAATACTGTAATTCAGGGAACGTCAAATGGTAAATCAAGGGCAAAATGCCAACAAAATAGCATATTTTATTTTTCAGCTTGCACCCACTATTTAGTACCCGCCTTGATGAATGACCCCTAAGTTTAATATTTCGTATTGACAACATACGAATATTTAACATGGAACACCATCAATTTTGTACCCAATCTTATGACAATAATGCAGTTTATGTACTTCTAAAACCTTGCCCTTGTCCATGTTACGCGTCGCCCTGGTGGCGTGTCCCACTGGTGGCGTGTCCCACTGGTGGCGTGTCCCACTGGTGGAGGTCGGCCGCACTTGTGAAGCCTTAATCCGCCTCGGGCCCTCCTCCCTGGTTAAGAGAACAAAGGCCCCGACATCCCGGGACACAATGGGGCCCCACACTCCTCTCACACGCCTCTCACACCCACAGCCGGCCCTCGCCACCTCCCGGGACCACCCAGCCTCCTCCCCCTGTCGGCCCTCCCGATCCGCCCGTATCAGTGACACGGTCCTGAGGCCGAGCTAAATCTGGCCGTTAAAGAGCCCCCTTTTATTTCCTCCCAGAGTGCATTCTGTTGGTGTGATCGAAAAGGCGACATGGGAATTTGAGCGCTCTTTCATCTGCAGGTTCACAGGAGCTTAGGCCGCGCCGAGGAGGCTCTTAGAGAGGAGATCTCCAAATGACTGGAACAGATGAAGGGAGATGGAACCAGCCCAGATTGTAAAAAAAATATATAATATAATATAATATAATATAATATAATATAATATAATATAATATAATATAATATAATATAATATAATATAATATAATATAATAACAAGACTATAGATCGTGACTAACGCGGTGAATATGAAACTGCTCCATGGATTTATGATCTACAGAAGAGACGAGGAGGTGAATTTATTCTTTAGGCGTCAAAATACTGTCCGTGACCTGGGCTTCAGCTGTCAGTCCAAAGACGAAGTGAATGGAGGCTAAATGATCAGAACGCATTCTGATACACGTGGAGTTTCTGTCCATCTCCTGCATCAGCCCGTCCGTGCGCTCTGTCAGTCGCTTTGATTTAAACAATTTGCAAACAAACCATCACTGCGGTCCCTCATTGCCTCATCTCTTCAGTAATGTTGACTTTACTTCTCCTGTTTTGTATTTTCTGACGCACTTCCAGTGCCCTGGTGGTAATTTTCCATGAATGAACCTTGACGAGGCGGTGTGTTTTTTCTCCCTGTCGCCTGTTGCCCATGGGGCAAAGGAGCGGAGGATTGCGCAGTGAAAGTCATTCTAAAGTCAGTAGATTATGGGTAATGCACAGAGCACTGGCGCTATGACGTCATAGTTTTAGGAAAACGCCAGGTTCTTGTGGATGATACGCAGGATTGATCAAATATTTTTGCATTTAGTCTTGAACTTGACTCTATGGATGAGCCACCATTCAATTAATGACTGTGAAAGTAGTTCCCACTCTCCGGTCGGTACCTGGAGTGGTTCCCCCTGGCCCCTGACGTGTCCTCTGGGCCTACAGTACCTGCCTCAGTAGCTAAACCAAACCCAGTCCATCTATTTAAACTTTGATTTGGAAGCATTTACTCACAGCCTTGATTGTTTCGCCTTCGGATCTCCGTAATCCACAACGCCCCCCCCCTTTCCTTCGCAGAGCACCCAGGTCTGTGTTGACTGTTTACCGAAGCGGGACAGAGCCTTTACACAGCTGCCACTCCCGTCGGCCGAGCGCCTCGCTGGACTGGCAGCGATCCATCCCCTCGCCGCCGCTCTGGCACACTTCTACGTTTCCAAACGGGACCGAGACGCAGCGAGTCGGGATGGACTAATTGGAAAATATTTTGAAGACAAACAACTGTAATCTTTGACAGGTGGAAAACAGCGAGGCTAAAGCTAGGTTTCGGAGCAGGAGGAATCCTTGGTTGACCGTAGTGTACGCCCAGAGCTGCAGTTACAACTACAATGTATCTGACTTACACTGAGACCACAAGCTCACAAAGTTATTATGAGTGTTTAAATGGAGAAGTGTAAGTAAAGAGTCACTCGTACAGTTTGACATTATATTACGTTACATTATATAAACGACAACTAATCGATTACTAACTCAATGGTTGCCAGCCAATTTCAGAAAAGCCAACCCCATATTGCCGACTGGTCTTTTAGATGATTTTCAAGACCCACAGAATATTGTGCACTTTGACTATGTAAAATCTGAAACAGCTCTAAAACTGCTTGTCTCTCGTGTGCGCTGGGATGAAAGGCGCCGCTATGTTCGGGCTCGAGGTTAGCATCCTTAGCATGCTTGTCAGCAGCTTTTTTAGGTCGAACCATGGATGTGACACCTGTCTGCTTCCTTGATCCTCCTCCTCCGCCATGATCATCTCCTCCAACACACTTACCACAAGAACCATTGCTAACTAAAACCTGTTCAAGTTTGAGTTGCCTGTATTTTTCCTTAAGTTTCACCATTATATACTACTCTCGTCACCATTGTCCTTCCCTCGTCTGAGATCCTGGTATATCTAAAGAAGTAGCCGCCGTTTCTACCTCTGCGACCTGTGATCGGGCATCCAAAGAGCAATGCTGCCACCTGCTGACTCAATAAAATAATGTCGACAAGTAAGATCTTTACATAGAAGTTGCATCAGGCTTTACTGCATCTGTTCCCACCGAAAAACATAATGGACACAGTCAGTAAGTTAAAATAGTTGTCTACTTTAGTAATTGATAAATCATTTTCTGGTTTACACAGACTCAACAAAAGCAAAAATGACTTAAAATTGTAGTATTTGTGATGAAATACTACTTTTAAGTGTTTTGTACATTATAAATGTCCTAAATATGACGTGTCTCAGGACAGTTATCCAATCAGAGAGCAGAATGAGCTCCAGATTCTACAGTTTAAACCAGTTTGGAAATAAACTTTCTCAATCCTAGTTGAGCCAGTCCAGCCTCCAATCGTTACGGCTCAGTGGCTGAATTCTGGAGGTTCTTATTTTTCAAATGTTCTTAGCTTTGAGCAAACCAAGTCCAGCTGTAGATACTTTAAAGCACCAAGAGTCTCCAACAAACATTCACTTTAAGTTTACTCCCTCGACACGTCCTCAGGCAGCGACATTTTAGCTTTATGTGCGAAAACGTTTGAAAAAATACATATTGAATTTTTATTTTTTTTTATTTATCACATGTTTTATTCTTTGATCTTAATTATTCCTTGTTGCAATTTCCATCTCTACTGCAATATTGTAAATTAAAGACACTTAACATTCATACAGTTTTCAACACGCAGGTGACACATTAAAATGAATGATTTATTTAAGACGCTCAAAACATCTAACACAGGTGGCAATAAACCTCTTTGTTCTTGCAATGAAATAGAACCACAACCTCATAGAGGATGAAACGTGTGTTGCCTCCTATTCCACGCTTTATAAATAAAACACAGCAAGGCGAAAATATGACTCTAAAAGAGCTAGCTTAAAATCTGATCATCAGGTGACTATCAGGAGGCCTCTGAACCGTCCCGTCTGGACACGTTTGAATAAATGTATGGTGTTTGATATTTATACTTAAAGTGATTATAATGTCTTAACTTATCTCACGTGTGTACTTGTTCGGCTGCATTGTCTCGCCTTCAATCACTACTACTACTACTTAAACAACTGCCATGTGTACTTCTCCACTCTATTAATACGCCACCAGCCGATTTATACAGCCTGGAACCTTCCGTGCCCACAGAGCGTGCCCGGCTCCTCTCCCTGTGCATGTGTACGAGGGGGCAGTGAAGAGTGTGCGGGACAGCAGCTTTGGTGTCCACTGCTCTGCGCCTCGTGCCAGCCGGTAAATCTGGAGTGAGGTCCTGGCGTGTGGAGCCCCTGGATCCACTGCTCCGGCCGGGACCACGTCCAAACACGACGCTCTTGCTGCTGTGTGGCTCTCCAACATGTGGACACAAACCGTGCCCCACATCCACACGCCGTCCCGCATCAGCAGGAAATATAGCAAAAATATCAGACAGGGATTTCAGTTTGACCCTTTTGTATATCCTAAATCTTCTATGATTTGACATTTTCATGTTTATTTGAGCAATTTGAGGGAAAGAAGAGTGATAACAGCATTTGTATGTAATAAATATGTATCCAAGTCACGCCCGAGAGGAAAGTCTGTTTAGTCAAACATGAACACAGATTCTTATGTAGATTACACATACTAACATTTGAAAGTAAAACAGCTACTATAGTGAGAGCTGGGGTAAGTCTGCAGTGTGATTTCACAACATATTCCAGGACATGGTTACCCATAGGTTGATGATATCTATTATAGAAAACGCAATCTCAATGGCCGCCGCCTGGGCGCCGCCATGTTTATTTCCCATACCGACTTTGAAGCTAAGCAGGGACGGGCCTGGTTAGGACTGGGATGGGAGACCGTTTGGGAACACCAGGAAGCCTGGCGACAGTAGTGAGTGTGTGCGTGGTTGGTGCTGCCGTGCGTGTGCGCGCATCCAAACAGGGCGGTGTGTGCGTATGTGTGTGTGCGCGCGTGCGTGTGTGTGCGTGCGCGCGTGTATGTGTGCGCGCATCCAAACAGGGCGATGTGTGTCATCGTCACTCGCCGCTAACCTGCAGACGCTCCGCACAGGTACAGTTACATCCTCCAAAAGACGTCTGCGTGTCTTTGTTTAAGTACACGCAAAACATTGCCCAAAACCTGCTCAAACACGAGCCTCTAATCAAACGCGCTGCTCCGACTGATTTATCCTCCGTGTGAGTAAAAGCGAAAATGAAACTAACACTTAACGAGCGCATGGCCTGCACTGCGTAGTTTTTTTCTTTCTTTTTTTTTTTCTTTGCTGCTGGACCATTTGTTTTCTTTTGCTTTCACGTATTGTGAGCCCAGAGGTACATTTTATTCTAAAGCCGCTTGGAAAGCATTGCCAATTTTATTGTTAGGTTATCAATACTGTCTAACAACGATCATTAGGCTATTTCAGTTCAAAACCTACTTATTATTTTTTTGATTGTACACGACCGTCATGCACCAAACCACGGGTCCTGCACCGTGAACCAAACCGTTAGAGCTGAACCCCTAATATTTATCCATAATTATCCCACTGTCTCTTGAATTCTATTCCCTGAGTTTAGCGAACATATTGTGGTTGTAGTTTATAAGAAAGGAGCACGGGTGCATCAAACACTCCAATTGCAGTTGGTTTGAAATTATTTTTAGCATTCATTATTTTAAACATTTGTAGTGGCCATAGTTTTTGAAATGGGTTGGGAACCACTGTGCTACAGCTGAACTGTGTGACGGGTTGGACATTTCTTTGTCATCACTCATAATCTCACAATATCAAATGTGGAGACTAGCGAGGCCCGGCCGAAGGCCGGGTCTCAGCTAGTTATATTTACTGTATTTTCAGACAAACCAACTCTTAGATACTGATGGACATTACCACAGTTTTTCTGAATCAATACAACGCCGATACTTTGGGGTCATTTTTGTCGATACTGTTACTGCATATGCATTTCAGTCAATATACATTTCATTTCATTTATTAATGTGCACATTTAAATGATGTTACTTTAACAAATCACACAGGTGAATAGTGAAACTTTTTAAATTTAGATTAATCAATTTGAAACTTTTGCTGTAGATCTCTGACATAAATATGAGAATTGCAGGGTTTTTTTTTTTTTTTACATTTTATGTTTTCACGTAAAAATAAGACATGGTTTTATATTGACATAGCTACAAACACTTTTTCAGCGGAGATTATGGATATCTAGTTTAGTATAAAAATCTGTAAACATTTAAATATCGCCTTGTTTTTTTAAATTCAAAACTCAATAAATCAGGCTTGGACTTCGATATTAAAAAACTGAAAAATCCTTTTTGAGAAAATTGCCCTTGAAAATACAATCAGAAACATTGAGTCAGTTAAATAATTATACTGTACATGTTATTATGAAGATTTGTATTTTTTATGTTTACAGGTGAATAGGGCTGGGTACCGTTAAACGGTACCTACTTGGTACCGACCGAAAAGCCCCGGTAGGGGGCGGTATTGAAAAACCTTTTTTTTTCTGTGCTAATTTTCGGTACTTTTTCTCTTCAAACGTCAATAAATAATCCGCAGTGAGTCTAAAAAAGCCTGAACTCATGAGCAGCTTCAGTGCAAATGCAGAAGCGAAGCAATGCTATAACTTACTCACACTTCAGTCATTATCAGAGATGGCAGAGCCGCGGTCTGAGCCAGGACTAAACCAGGACTTACAGTAAACTGGTTAAAAACCAGGACTAAACCTGGACTGAATAAGAAACTAGAGCTCTTAGACAAATAGAAAAGCAGTGACAACACGGTATGACAACGAGAAACACATCGGCTTTACCTACTTTACTTTAGCTTTAGCCCCGCAGAGCCTGAAGTTACTGCTGTTGTTTACAACTCCATGCTGCACCAAATGGCTGCACCGGAGCGTTTGGGATCAAAGATTGTCTCCGGAAAAGGTGAGCGTTCACTTTGCATTAGCCATTTTTGGAACAGTTATGGTGCATTTTTAGTGACAGAGTAAGCGCTCTCACTATGTAACAGATCTTTGACGTGTGAGGAGCTTTCACTTCGTCGAACAGCACAGAGAGTTTAGAAAAGTTTATCTGAAAGAAAACGGTGCCTGATGTGGATCTGGTCTGTCTCTGCAGCTGAGGAGGTAATAATGTCCTTTCTCTCTTTGTATCACTGCTTTAGTGGGAATTCTGCTCAAAACATGAAGTTAAAGGTGACGCTGCTGTGGCCTGTTTTCTGACGTGCCGTGTTTGGACCTCCTCCTGAACGATACTTTTCCTAACTCAATTAAAATAACATAGGTATCGAAAAAAGTACCGGTAAGGCACCGGTACCGAAAAGCAGGTATCGTTAAAGTAGTGGTATTGAAAAAAAACTAACGGTACCCAGCCCTACAGGTGAACGTTTTTATGTTATACTCACTACTGCCACCTCAGGTCATACGTGTAACTGCACCTTCTATATTAAGCTCGTGCATGACAACACTTCAGACCCAAAGTAACACCTTTCTGAGTGAAAGTGCAGGATTTTAGAGGCAGTTGTGGTGAACAGGTCTGAGCTCATTCTCCACATTAGGACATGGCTGGAACATGTAGGGGAGGAAAATACAGAATTTTAACATTTTTAAACTCTGTATAGTCCCTTTAAGAGACCAATTTAGCTAAAAACCTTAAAACCGAAAATTGAAAAAGAAGAATAAAAGAGTTTTGCCTGTAGTGTCTCCCCTAAAATAATGTAAATGTGAAACTAAACATAAAAAATACATAAACAAAGTTTAAAAGTAATACTTTCATGACAAACAGAACCTAAACTAGAATGTTATGTTCAATCCTCTGCTGCGGTGGGGCGTTTTACAACAGAGAAGTAAATGGTCCTTTTGTGTTAATAATTCCGCTGCTACAGCTTCTCTATTACGTATGCAAATTAGTATCAATATTCTTTACTCAGTATGGATTCTGCTAAAGTAGTTGTTTGGTATTGATATATCGAATCAATCCGCCCATCCTGAAGATCTAACCAATATCAGAACAGAGTGTCCACAGCCTCCACACCTCCATACCTGTCGGAGCTCCTTCTGACCGACACTCACTCCGCTCCTCCACCACTTCTCTCCTCTCCAGCCTAAATGTCCACCATGGGCCACTCTTATTTTTTATGGGTACCGTTAATTATTTTTGACCTAGATTTCAATACGGGTTCATGTGTGGGGGGAAATAGGGGAAGTATTAGTAGAAAAGAAAAAAGAGCAAAAATTAGGGGAAAAACATCGGGAAAACAAGAAAAAACTGGGGCAAAATAAGAAAAAGCAATTGGCCAAAAAATCTGGTAAAAATTGAGAACATAATACTAATGATAGTAATAATGCATTGCTTTTATATAGCGCTTTTCTGGACACTCGAAAATGCTTTACATTGCATTATTCATTCACTCCATACTTGGGGGTGGTAAGCTACTATTTATTGTAGCCACACCTGCCCTGGGGTTGACTGACGGAAGCATGGCAACCTGCTTTTGTTACTTTACTTTTTGTTACTTTCAAGGTATTAAATGGTACCCAGCCCTAGTTTTTTTATGCTGTCTGTACGGTGTAGGGCATTATTATTAAGAAACGTCCAGTTAATAGTTGATCTAGCACCGACTTTCACGGCTTGTAAAGGAGAGGAAGCGGGTAAGACACATGTGAGTTAAGTGCGGCGTGAGCAGAGGCTGAATCACCGCTTGATCTCTGCCGGAGTGCGACTTCATGACCGCTCATTTTAAACACTCGCTTTGTGTCCGGCCTTAATCCTGTTTTTCTCCAGGTGATGGGCCTCTCATTGCTCATTACTCATGACGCATCTCTCCGGAGGTCAGCGTATTTCCCTGAACAAGATGGTTTAACCCCCCAAGCGCCAGCGCTCGGACTGTGTGTGCTCCCAGTTCGAGTGGAAGCCTGAGGACCTGAGGTGAGGCACACTCATGGCCTGATTATGTGTGGCTTTGACACTCCTGATAACTCCATTCAAATGTGTCA
This sequence comes from Gobius niger, assembly GCF_951799975.1. Classification (NCBI taxonomy): domain Eukaryota; kingdom Metazoa; phylum Chordata; class Actinopteri; order Gobiiformes; family Gobiidae; genus Gobius; species Gobius niger. The sequence goes on from NC_136866.1 coordinate 19,994,690, forward strand.
ACCGGCTGCACTATAGTACTATTTTCTACTTATTTAAATGAACATACTGTATGCTAAAGGTTGTTAGATGTTAAATAAAGTTTATGTTTGACTTTTCAGTGCCCCAGCGGCTGCTTGGGTGGTTAGCATAGCACCTTTACTTATCATCCCGGTGGGCCCTAAGACGTTCAAGGATCAATTGTTTTTTTAGGGTTTTTGGTAGGTTTTCATTGCTGATTGAACCATCTGAATAGTAAACACTTAAATTTGCATATAACCATTTAAAGCTTTAGCTGTAGATCACTGACAAAACGATGAGAAAGAAATGTATCACAGTTTTTTGTCATTTAATTAAGGCTACAAAGCGGTGCTTATAGTTTGATTCTCCGTTTGGGTGAGTGCATTCCCCTATCTTTCAGATTTGAGATGATATAATAGTGTTTAATGAGAGTGTTCCGGCAACTGTTTTGCATATAAACAGTTGGATTCATCATATCAATCCAAAAATGTTGTCCATCCATCCATTTTCTTCTGCTTTATCCTCCGGGTCGCAGAGGCAGTAGTCTGAGCAGAGATGTCCAGACTCCCCGATCCACGCACACCTCCTCCAGCTGTTCTGGGGACCCCAAGGTGACACCAGGCAGGCTCGGAGACATAGTCCCACCAGTGTGTCATGGGCCTTCTCCCAATAGGAAATGCCTGGAACACCTCCCAAAAGAGGCGACCAGGAGGCATCCGGAACAGATGCCCGAGCCACCTCAGCTGGCTCCGTTCGACGTGAAGGTGCAGCAGCTCTACACCTGACTCCTCACCTGATCTCGAAGGGTGCGCCCAGCCACCCTGCGAAGGAAACTCATATCGGCCACTTGTATCCACGATCTTGCCCTTTCGGTCATTATCATGGTGGATTTACAAGCTCCTTCTGCCCAGCTCTGATGTAGCATGTTCCTAATAAGGGCGGGATCTTCACTGTAGACTCGGCCCTCGCGTGATGTGTAGCCACGCCCGTGCCATTAGCTCTAATGCTAACGGCCTGTCAATCAAAGTCCGGCCCTCATTAGTATACAAGATAAACATTTTCTTACGAAAACCAGCCTGGTCCCTGTAATTGCGGCCAGCGTTATCACAGGAGCAATAGCTAGCAGTAGAAAGTTTAGGGAAATTAGGCACCAGGCTTTAAAGTTGTTTTTAACGAGTCTAAAGTGCAATGGGAGCTTACGGAAGACTAGTTCTGCCGCCCCTGTATGGAAGTACTACAGCAATGTCGGCCCCTAGCATCGTGGTCGTCAAGCAGCGCAACCAGCAGCCATTGGTGGGAACAGAGATCAATCGGTAAATCGAGAGCTTTGCCCTGGACTCAGCTCCCTCTTCACCACAACAGTCCGACACAGCGACCGCATCACTGCCGACGCCGCACCGATCCGTCTGTCGATCTCACGCTCCATCCGTCCCTGACTGAGAACACGACCCCGAGATACTTGAACTCCTCCACTGACCTGGAGAAGGGAAGCCACCTTCTTCCAGTGGAGGTGCTGATCCTCATTCCATCTGCAAACCACACCAGAGCAGCTGAAGGTCCAACAGAACAACATCATCTGCACACACAGGGGATGAGATGAGGCTCCCAAACCAGACACAGCCTTCTTTTTTGATCAAACAGGCTGTAACGTTATGTAACAGCCTCTGCACATGTGCCCTGTGTATATTTCTCCCGTCTTTAGCCGCTGCTGTCTCCCACAAAGGAAATGACCATCATAGCCTTTCGTGCTACACGTGGATACCAAACAGGTCAGTACTGTGTGAGTCCCTACAGTGACTTTAAAAATAAGATGTTGAGGATTAAAGTATCCACTGCATGAAAAATGTTTTCACCGGCCACCTGTTTTCACCAAACACAAAAAGAGAAAGAAGCAACTCAAGGTCTCAGGGTCTTCCAAATAAACGCGTGACTGACCGAAAAAGGTCAACTGAGTAAAGAAAGCAAAAAGGGGCTTTGGCTCTGTTGCATTATTAAAAGAAATTGTATATTTTCATACAGCTTTTTGTCTCAGATTATTTTTCCTGGACAAATGTGGAGTCTTATCTCTCTCCGTTGTGAAGTAAATTGAATGTAAATGTTTGCCATGTTCCTTTGACTGCGGGGAGACGAGCACATTTCCAAAAAGCTGGCGGGTGGTAACAGCTCGGGGGTTCAGTCTGCTGCGACTTTGGTAAATGTAAAATCCATTCTCTAATCTCATGACGGTTTCAGTCCGAGCCGAGGGTTGACCTCTCCCCGGTGCGTGCTGATATAAATACAGTTTTCACTGAAATCTTGGTCATTTAATCATGTTCGCGGATTTTCTTACAAACATGCAGTTGACAAGAGCGAGCACCCGTCCCGTTCCTGTTCCGGCTGCTGCGTCTTCAGCCATCCTGAAAGAAGGACATGTCCTGCATTACTGTGGCGGGGCTGTCATGTAATTGTCCTGCACAGACACCAAAAGGGCAGCTATTTGTTCCCACAATTTTCCCCATATTTGAATTTTTTCTCAATTTTTTCTCCATTTCCCCCATAGTTTCCCAAAATGTTTCCCACATTTTAAACTGCATAAACTGTGTTGGTCAGGATTTCAAACAGGCCTGGAGCGCTTTCTGCAGGCTGTAGTGACCATGTCGTGTTATAGAACCGTTTCACTTTAAGCTTTTCTCAACACTGCTGATGCCATGAGGTGGTGCTGCCCTGTTGGACTTCTTTGGATCAACACTGAGATTGCACTCATTACTAGTTTTCTGAGTTTGATTAACTTCAACTTCAAGCCATTATTTCAGAAAGGCTGGATGATACATAACACAGAACCTTTGCCGTTTAACCAGTGCATTACGGCGTTACTACCTGTGAAACGGCAATGTTCCACCTCATAAAGTAAAGCAGGATTGAAAGCGTTCTGTTTTCAGAGCTCCAGGACAGGCTGTTTTCATGAACACACACTTGACTCTGTGCCCTGAAGGTTTTCTCACATGAGGAGTGTGAACAACTGCTCTCTGCGCCAACAGCTATTTTCATTTAGACCAGAGAGGATATTTGTATTTCAACAGTTCATTTCACACATTTAGATTTAGAAATATCAAACCTTTGCAGTAGATTACTGATGAAAACTACTTTAAGTTTTGAAAAGCAAGTTAGTGATAACAACCTGCGATTCTAGTTTTGTTTTATTTTGGGGGGTTCAGTCGAAACCCAATAAATCAGGCAGGAATTAGATTTTGAAAAATGCCCCTTTCCCGGGGCGTTGTGGGTCTCCCATGGGGAACAGGTCCTATAGGTGACGGGCTGGACTCAGGGCAGTTCATTAATCCTCTCTGGACCAGAGACTGTAAAATGAAGACAGGACTGAGGGAGCAAAGCGTTCAGCGCAGGCTCGTTCATGAGAGCTATTTGACTGTGTTTTTGGGGACAGCTCAATTGTTTAAAATAGGGTGAAAATGAAAATAGAATTAGTAAAAGGATGAAATTAGGATGATGTTGCGCATGTTAAGACGAGTGGAGGTCAGAATAACCAGCCTGAGTTTAATTATGAGTTGAGTACACTATAATAATAAAAAAAAGTCTCATTAACTTTAGCTCTGCATGAAAAGTTGTTATGATGTTGTATCTTTATGAACATAAATTATAAATACCGTTTTATTAATACCTCTGCAAATGATTTCCTTTAAAAATGTGTTATGTTTGATGTGAATTTCTTGTTATTGTTTATGTGGTCACAGGAGGAGCCATACGGGGCTGGTGTAATGTGATGTGGGCAGCTCCAAGAGCTGCACCCACGACCTGGCAACGGAAAAGTGGAAGAAAATGTATGGATGGATGTTTATGTGGTAATATGTTGATGTGTTTATTCAATAAAAACAATGACAAAAAAAAGGTGCATTTTTAATGTGACAGTTTTTGGTCTGGACTTATGAGACTGTATGGTACAGCTGGGGCCACACCCTGGAGGTCTGCCATACAAGCTCCTGGGGGTTTGAGCCTTTGCCCATGGGGCCCGGCTGGGCTAAGACGGCCCCTGAAGATGGTGTGGGAGTGGAACCCGGGACCCTCTTGCTGTGAAGGAAGGCTGGAATGACTCATTCCTGTATTGTGGGGTGGATGAACACGGTTAGAGCCCAATGGGGAAAGTGGGTTAAACATTAGCCTGTTATGGGCTGGGGCAGTGTAGTAATGTGTCACATACTTCCGTCTCATTAGCTCTGTGTAAACAGGTCCTACATCCTCCAGCGCTGACCAGTTCTGGGGTCAGCGGAGGACACTCAGCCTGTACTGTATGTAGTCAATTGAAAGTTATTAATGCTGTGTCATTCAAAGTCCTTTTCACTGAAGTAAAAGAGACAAAATATTCCTTCACTGACATACAATCGTTTCCCTCGCAGGTCCGCGTCAGATGGGTCTGGGCTGTTGGACTGTGTGTGTGCTCGCTGATTTACGGGGCGTCCCGCTGAGGGCTGGGCAGTGGCTGGACCCCCCACTGACCCGCACTGACAGCCCCCGCGGAGGGAGTAGAACAGAGACGTGCAGCCTCACAGCGGGACAGGCAACCAGCACTTTCACTGACAACTTCATCAGGCGCTCACACCTGTTCATACTATGGCGAACACTTCCTCAGTCACAGTGGACTCTTTTGGGCCGACAGACATAAACATTAATATGGCCAGTTAGCGGTCAGTTGTTATAGTTTATTTTATATCATAACTAATATTACTACCATTTCCTTTATGATTAGAACTGACAGAAACCTTTGCAGTTGCCTCATTGAAGAAAGAAAATATCTACGTGGTCCGCTGCTCGTGATGAAGCATTGCTGCACCGAGTTTGTCCAGCAGGTTTTTAAAAAGTGCGTGTGTGCATTTTCACCTGCTCAAATTGCCTTCACTACCGCAAACCTTGTCAGCAGCTTGTGCACTGAAACGCTTCATTTCACCTCTTTCCCTCGTATCAAAAAGTGATCACTCTCAGGCCCGAGGTTTCCTCTGAGGCCAGCCCCTCCCTCGGATGTGCTGCAGAGGATGATGTCATCTTCCTCGAGTGGGTGGGAGGGGCCGGTTGCCGTGGACACCTGCTGCACATTTACATGGCTGTCAGGCAGATGATGAAGTGCCCCGTGTGTCCTCTGAACACTGACCGAGGCAGGGTCATGTCTGTATGAAGGGCTTAGAAATGCAAAGCTCCAAACCTGGAAGTCCCACATTCAAAAAACAAAAAGCAGAGAGCGCTTCTAAGGGAGACACTTAATGCACAAAATGCAAACGTAACTTCAGATAATGCTTTTAAAACCAGGGAACTGCATTATGAAAAACAAATCGTGATAATCTGTTAATGTCATGTACTCGAGTTCTCCCATGATCGCTCTTACACAATTCATAATTGGGCAAAAAATACTGTGTGTAATGAGCTGGGCTTTGGGAGTTAGCAGAAAAAAAAAAGGACTCATGGAGTTATCTCGCTTCATTTCATGAGGCAAACAAAACAAAGACGAGCTCCCCAGCCGATATTAAAGCATGTGAGTCGGAGTGGCTTCACATTAGCGACTGGATTGTGTGTGTTTTGTAAATATTTATTAAAGATAACTGCCACATGCTGATGATTCACATGTACTTGCCGTACATCAATCAATCAATCAATCAATGGTTTTGTAAAGCCCAATATCACAACAGGAGTTGCCTCACAGGGCTGCACCGAACATTAAGGCAATAAAACAGAGCAGTAAATAAGACAATAAAAAGTTCAGGCAAATTAAGTATGGACGGACAGCCTATCAAGGCTATCAAGGCCAAAGGGAGTCCCTCAGCAGACGGGCCGGGATCGTAGACCGTCCAGTCCTTGGTGTCCAGTTCCAGTTTTAGCATGTACCTTTATTGATGTCAACGACCTTTGCAATAAAGGTTGGAAAACTGTGAAAGTTGATGCTACAATGCTCTGTGAGAAACCCGAAGACACCACAATAGTGTTTCCTTAACTTTACGAAAGGAGTGAAACAGCGCCCCCAATTTGACACTGGTGGCCAAAAAGTGTACTGCATCAAAATTTACCATTGAGAATCAATGGAAGAGAGTTAGTATAGCGCAAAAGTTGGTCACCCGCTGGCGGGCCAACAGAATTGTTTCGTCGGTCCAAATTTGGCCCGCGGGTCCCACTTTGGGCACCCCTGGTTTAGTTGATTGGTTTATTTGGTAGAGACAAGGCATGTTAATGAACATGTCGGCAACTATGAATAATGTCCGGATGAAGATTTAGTGAAATCAAACAAAAGCACTGTTGTATTTTATGGAACAATCTTTTATCAATGCATTTTCTGCTTGAACTTAATTCGATTCATTTCAATAAACTCATTTAGTGGGAGCAAGTTTAGTTAGTTTAGATAAACATTCATGTAGCATACACGTGTGCTGTACATACTCGTTACCAAAGCAACAGTGTCCACACTGCTGCTCCATGCTCTGCCCTGTTAACCACCTGTTAACTGCCATGTAAATATCCCCTGGGAGTGTTAGGCCCGTGGGCACAATGGAAATGACTGGATCTAAATTAGCCCCAGGGACCAGGCTGAGCGACCACAAGAAAAGGGTTAATGAAAAGTAAAAGCCGTGTCTCCAAACGAGAACACAGACGAGTCACAGTGCTGAACCAGGTGTGGCCTCACCACACGGGACAATTTACATTCATTCCATAGTAGTGGTGGTAAGCTACCTTTGTAGCCACAGCTGCCCTGGGGAAGTGAGGCTGCCAATCTGCGCCATCTGCCTTCTGACCACCACCAACCACTCACGTTCACATACGGTTAGAATGAGTGCTAACCGCTGTGTCTGTGGAGGTCTAACATCTGGGTCTTGCCATGATGTCAAAATGATGGATTTGGACTCCATGGGTTTGTGATTCAATTCTGACAAAACGGATGTTAACCCTACAGAGAACTGTCAACATCTGTCAACATCTGCCAACAACTGTCAACATCCTCACTGACTCAAAGACACAAATGAACAGTCTGACACTGAATAAAATTCATTTAAAGAAAAAAACGTATGTGCCTTGTATTTGTTATTCTAATGGTTTTACTCTCCAGGTTGTGGTGGTTCGAACAAACCCTCGCTTTGCCACGCAGGCCATGGTCCAACGCCAAACCTAGAGCACCTTGAACATATCTAAGGTGGGTCAGCACTATAAGCACTTTCACTATTATCATATTTGTTCAATAAAGTACTGTCTGCAAACACATCTGCCCAGGGGCCCTCCAGCAAAGCCCCCCTGTAATGACTTTGAGGGACGTCTAAATCCCCAAAGAGGAAGTTCGAAAATACTGTTCTACATTTTTTCTGCTGGAGGACATCCAGACCGCCTCGTCAGATCAATATGAAACTAACATTCACACAAAGAAATACTAAATAATAAACTTTATTAATACAGGAGCTTTCAAAGAATCGACTTCATTTGTAGATCTGATTTCAGGGTCGCCTCATTTCGGCCCGGTCATTTAAGGGAGACACTGCAGGCAAAACTCTTTTCAATTATCAGATTTTGAGCTAAATTAGTCTCTTTCATCTAAAAAAGTAAAAAAAAAAAAAAAAAACATCTTATCTTCACAATAACGAGTATAATTTTTTCACTGATTAAATGTTTCTCCACAGATTTATTTGAGAAATTTGAATTCAACAGCCAGCCAAGACAATATCTCCACATCAGTAGCTCTACAGACTTCAAACTTTACACTCTTAGACCTAACAATATTGTGAAGATTTTTTCAGAGGGATTTATTGGGTTTTGAATGTCAAAACATAAGCCGAAATTTAAACTTTTTACAGATTTTTCCACTAAAAACAGCTTATTTTGAAGATATCCAAAATCCCTCTGAAAAAAGTCTTTGTAACTACTATGTCAACAAAATAATACCATAATACTAAAATCTGCTCAATCCATTACTCAGATTTTGGGCATTTTTAGGCATAAAATGTCTTATTTGTATGCACTTTTTCTCATTTATGCTAGTGATCTACAGCAAAAGTTTCAAATTGATATGTATTAATTTAAAATGTTTCCCTATTCACCTGTAGTGTCTCGGCTTATGTCATAGCTCTTCTTTTTTCATACTACCAATTTTCACCTCTCCTTGAGCCGCCACCTTAACGTGGTGGAGGGGTTTAAGCGCCCGAATGATCCCGGAGCTCTGTTGTCGGGGGCTTCATGCCCCTGGGTCTCCCAGAGCAAAATGGTCCTAGGTGACAGGTCAGACAAAGAGCGGTTCAGAAGCCTCTTATGAGAGACCAACAGGCTCGGTTAGAATCGTGAGGCCGTCCTTCTGTGGACCCACCACCTGCAGGAGGAGCCATAAGGGGCTGGTGCAATGTGATTTGCTCCAACAGCTGCCCCTACGACCCGGCAATGGAAAAGTGGAAGAAAATGGATGGATGGATGGATGGATGGATGGATGGATGGATGGATGCTCACACAGTTCGATGCAATTGGCATTGGCATTCACTTTTTTTTTAGCAGTAATAGCATGGCGTGCGGTTAATGCTATTGTTGCTAGGCTATAAATACTGCGCTACAATGAGCTAAGGTGTTGGCGGCAGAGAAGACGGGACACGCTAAAGGCCCATGGACGGAGTTAGCGCTCGATAGAGTGTTATTTTTTATTTTTTATTTGTCCTTTATTTATCCAGGATAAAACTCATTGAGATTAAAAATCTCTTTTTCAAGAGTGTCCTGGCCAAGATGCAGGGGAACAGGTTTACATACAAGTTAACAATTTTACACACATAATCACAAAATAAACATTGCATAATTTAAAGTTTAAATCAAGATAATACACTCAGATAAAACAGCTACATGTAAAAGACTTTGTTTCTAGATTTTTCAATAGTGATTTAAAAGTATGAAGTGATACAAGTTCTTTTAACTGAAACTCCTTCTGTAGCTCATTCCAAGAGTGTGGAGCAGCAAATCTAAAGGCCTTTTTCCCCAGTTCTGTTTGCACCCTGGGCACAGAGAGCAAGAGAAGGTCCTGAGAGCGCAGGCTGTAGCTGCTGTTGCTCCTCAGCTCAGTGAGCTGCTGCATATACGGAGATGGTTATGGAAATGAAACAAAGCCAGGCAGTGGTGTCAGTCACAAAAAAGCATGAACATAATCCAGTTGAATGTTTTTTCATATTCAAGGCCTAGCACAATTCATTCAACCCCACTTCAGCAATGCTAATTGTGCGGAGATTCATCAGAGTCTCTTCCCGTGTCTGCCCTTGTTTATGCTGCAGTGCTGTGAGGTCAGGACAACAGCTGTCACCCCAAAATCAACACCAAAGACTTACTACTCAGTGATTCGTTTGTTATTGTACATGTGCGGTGAAATGAAGTATGAAAGTGTTTGTCCTGAGCTGCTGCAGAGTGAGCCTTGTCCATTGGCCAACCCGGATACCCGGACACCCAGAGGAACCCAGACACGAGGAGAACAGGCAAACTCTGCTGAGAGGAATCGATGGCTCTGCTGTGAGGGAAAGTCTGCCATCTCCGCTCTGTCAAACATACCTACTTCATCATTGTATACGGTCTGAACGTCGTTTTGTAGTTGTTTTGGTTTGTTAATGATTTTCCGAGTAGAGAGCAGAAGGAGCCCCACACTTCGGGTTGCCAGATCCCAAAGTGTGAGACCTGGCAACCCCACCCCAAATCTAACCCTCGGGCTAAAACTTGAGTGTGTGTCCTCGGTGTGCAGCTTATACGAGAATCAGAGCACATACATGACCGAAAGCATGAGCGCCCATTGAATTGGATTCATTTGATCAGGGACAATGCACAAAAGACTTTAGTCTAAACCAAAAAGAAGAGATGTCATGCACCAGGTTATAACAAACAAAGCTCCTTCACCGTTTACACCATTTATATCACAATCATTCAACATGCATTCAGTGTGACACATTTCTCAAAGGGAGAGCACCAGTTTAATGGATTATTTTAAACAGAAACAAAACTTGGTTCAAATTAATCAGGTTTACAAAACCCTAATGTTATAAAATGAAAGCCTGGGCAGATGTGGTGGATTTATGGACACCAATGTCTTTTGAGTCTTCATCAGGGCAGTTGCATTTCATTTCATTACAAGTGTTTTGGGTCCTCAGATCTCGAAGAGCATCTGCTTGTCCTACCTTCCTGAGGTGCGCAAGTCATCCTCTTACTCTAAATGTTACATTTGTTTTGTGCCTTACAGTGATGGCACTGATGAGGCTTCTTATCATGAATTGTTATGGCTATTTTAAACAATCTATTACTGATGGTACTTTTAGTAAGACAGAAGGTTTGTTTACCTGCTTTACTAGTTTCGATCACTTCCTTTGATCTTCCTCAGAAGCGTCACCTGGTGGTGGAGGTGACGTGTCATCGGCAGCTTACGCCCCCTAGTGACGGACGCCTCCTCCAGGACAGCATCCCAGGTGTGGGTCCGTTGTTCCAGTTCATAGATCTTGGTGCACGTTTCCTGATCTCGATGGCTTCTCTGATCTGGTGAAACTTGTTGCTATATGCTTCTGAGGAACATGACAGTAAGTCTAAGCAGACAGTATGAACCTTTTACAAAGTGTTTTATATAATGGTTCAGGTGGCAGGCGGCTGCCTCATGGAGAGCGGCGTGTGCTCACTGTCAGCCCTAACTCTGTGTCTCTCTACAGTGAAGCCGATCTGCAGTTTGGAGAGGAGCACAGTCCAGAGAACTTTGTTGGCTGATGAGGTCAAACCCGAGTGTAACCCTGGGTGAAAATCAATTTGAGTTCATTCCTCTCAGTCGATTTCCAACCCTTTTCCAAGTCCCTCAAGGCTCCACAGCCACAAGATACATCAGCTGGTTATCAGGGACATTTTGGGTCGACCCACTTCCAGTCCAGTCCATTATGAGGAGCAATGGAATTAGCTAGGTGCCCTTTGATGGGTTGTTCGACAGCGAGCTTTTGAAACAACGTCCAAGTCTGCGGAATCCTCCCACTGTCACAACATCTGAATAACCTCGGTCTGGTAGGACGCTGGTGCAGCCTGTGCCTCGTTCTCTCTTACCTTTTCCACACTCACAATTTCTCCCACATCTCAAAAACAGAATCATTTGTGGTGTGAGATTGGACTTTGTAAACTGAGAAACCTGCGCCTCGAGAGTAAACGACCCTTCCAGAAATGAGTTTGCCGTTCCGCTCCAACGAAAACATGTTCAGTGTAAGAGACATTGAAGAGCATGTGCTAACTCTGCCTTTAAACTCTCTCAATTCCTCTTGTCAGACTTGAGAAATCACAAACTCGTTTAACCCGGTGCCGATTCGTTCAGGACTGTGTAAACGTCCTGTGTCAGAGAGGTGTGTGAACACAGCCTTTGTAAATCAATCCCACGTCCGCGGAGCTCCTTTTATGTCCCAGCCTAAACTCTGCGGCTCGTGTTTTACTGTCTGTCAGTGCCGCACATCAAAACGCCTCGCGGTCAGGAGATTTCCAAGCTCTCGTTTCACTCCTGAGAAACAGGATACAATCAAACCGGAGGGGCACGAGAAGCTATATGGCCCGGACTGCTTGTCAAATCAAACTCCACGCAAAAAATATTTATGTAAACGATACCAACAGAGACTTTAAAATATAAACATTTGCTTCAACTCCCAAAAATAATTCCAAGATCTGCAGAGAACTCTTACGTTAAACAATTACAAGTTTACAAGTTTACATTGTGGCCATTAAACTAGACGCTACTATAATTCAGTGAATCTCCTTAAACTGTTCAATTTATTTGGATTATAAGGGCAACGTAACTGATTTATAAAGTTATTTGAAGAGAAAAGAACATAATTTAAATCAACTGTCTGCAGCAATTGATCAAATGTATCGTTATTAATTCATAGAACTCTTTCGTGCAATTGTTTAAACTCTAAAATGTTATTAATACGACTTTTAGATGCTCCGGTGTCCCCCATCATAAGTTAAGCCAGCATAGCCTGGCTCCACATCTGGATCTGGGCACTGGAGGATGGGTCAAATGCAGGAAACCAGAGCTCAACTCATGATGGTCACGGCCGTCACTGATAAGTTCACAATTAGTTGTTATACTTTATATACAGTGGGATGAAAAAGTATGTGAACGCATTGGATTTTCTCACATTTCTGCCTAAACTGGTCATAAAATGTGGTCTGATTTTCAGCAAAATCACTAGAATGAGTAAACAGTGTCTGCTTAAACTAATACCACCCAAACATTTACATTTCATCATATTTCTATTGGCCATGACATGCAAACATTCACAGGACAGGAAGGAAAAAGTAAGTGAACCCAGGAATCTCGCTGAACTGCAGCAGTTTTGTAAAGAGGAATGAGCCAAGATTCATCCTGATCATTGTGAGAGTCTAATCTGTAACTACAGGAAAGCAGTTATTGCTGCAAAAGGAGGATCTGCAGATATTTAATACACTTACTTATTCACATGTAAAATATCTTCATAAACCTGTGAATTCATTTTCCCATTGATGATGGCACATTGTCCAGGCCCTGAGGCAACAAAACAGCTCCACATCATGATTCTCCTGCTCCAGACTTTACACTGAGGATAAGGTAAAGATGTTGATTTGTTGTTCCATTTTTCCTCAACACATGACGTTGTGTGTTCCACCCAAATTATTCAACTTTGCGTTCATCCGTCCACTGAATATTTCGCCAGCAGTGCTGTGGAGCATCCAAGTGCTCTTTCGCAAGCCAAAGTTTAATAGTTTGGGATCAAACCACATTTTATAACCAATTTAGGCAGATATGTGAGAAATGCCAAAGCGTTCACATACTTTTTCCTCCCACTGTACCAGCTTTAAATTAGGGATGGGCAATACTAGCAAATTTGGATTTGATCCTATACAAAGTAATACCTGTTTATTTGTTACACTTAACAGCATGCTGCATCAACAGCTGAACAAAACAGACTTCCATAAATAACAAAGGGGGGCATGTAAAAATAATTTTAAAAAGGGTTTTATAGTATCAGGGTAGAAAGAAAAGCTGTTAATGCTAATAATCAAAAATATAGTGTTACTTAAGAAAGTATATACTGTAAATATTCATTTAAATGAAATCGATTTTTGAGAATTGATACACACATCTTAGTGTTTCAGGCGACACAATCCTGATCTTTTTAAGGTGAAATGTTGCGTGCTGTGGCTTTAAATTCAATTGTTCCTGTCTCCCTTTCAACAAGACAATGGCCCGCATGTTTCTCCTCCCCCTGTGACTGGTCCGCGTCGTTTTTCATCCCGGGACGAGCGCACATCTGTCTCCCGTCAGGATCTACACGCCGGGCCTCCATAAACCCGCCTGCCTGGCCTTATGTCTAATTCAAAGCTGTTCTTATGAGTCCCCAGGCGAGCCGAGCCACCCGCCCCCCAACCCCCCCACTCCACGCATGCACCCCGACATTCAATCACACCGGAAAACGCCGCATAAATCCCACCGCTCCGGCGCGTTCCCGACCCGTCCCGTCCAGAATGACGGGCCCCCGATGCGCGCTGGTAGTTATCTGCCGCCAAGCATAAGCTAACCATGTGACACGCGGCCAGATAATCGGTGGGAGGGGAGCGTTTATGGGAACATCGTCCAAAGGCTAACATAACACGTAAATCTTTTGGGGGTAAATAAATTCTCAGTCATTTCCGAGCTGCAGAGGGAGAGGGGAGATGGGAGAGTGACGTATGCGCTGTGTCTATGCATTAGAGCCATATTATAAAGTGGACACATCATGTTGGAATGACTTATTAAAAATGCACTTTCATTTTACAGCGTGGTTCACAGCTTCATTGCACAAAGGTCTGAAATGATCAAATGCTGGATTATGGGCTTTAAATATGTGGAGGACAGTCTCATGTTTTACCAATGACACAATACAAGACAGGAAGTAAAGAGCACTAAATGACAGCAGGAGAAGAAGAAACGGCCTAAACAAATGGGATTCTGTGAGTCAATTACTAATGTATACTCCAGGTCTTGACCAGTGGTGTGCCGTTGGGTTTCAGTCAGGGCCTTCAGGAGCAGCCTGGGTTCACTCACTCAAATGCAGATGAACTGATCGCCAATAGAATACGTGGCATTTGTTCGCCAAAGGATGTATCAACAATGAAAACCAAAGCAGTGGTGCCTCCGCCCCCAAACAAAACCAAAATCCACTCGTACTCGTATATGGAAACATGTGACACATGACACGGTCAATCATGAGTGCGGCCTGACAACACAGGGGAATCTCAGTCTGCTCATCAGGCCTAAGGCGGAGCAGCTCACCAGAGCTGTTTCAGCCACTTTTGGAGGAGGAAATTACAGTTCAACAATACCAGTATAAGTATAACTCAGCTGTACATTATATAAATACATCACAAATTAAATATACTATTAAGACATTTTGTTTTTTCTTCATTTGGCCAGGGCCAGCCCTGATGGACCACCACTGGTTTTGACAAAGGATATAAAAGTTGATGTTGCATATGTTCCCCTTTGAAACTCTTCCTGTACATAATTAGCTGGACAAAAGCCAGAATAACATTACAGTGTGAATCACACATACAGTCCCGATCAAAAGTTTAAGAGCAGTTGTAAAATGGCAAAAAATCACATTTAGCATGGTTCAAAGTATAACTTCACAATCCAACAAGAAGAAATGGAAGCGAGACAAAAAGAATTAGTAAAGCTTTTATTGAAATCAACAGATAAACTGCAATTCTAATGTTTTTGCAGCTGATCAAAAGTTTAAGACCATATGATTTTAAAGGGTCAAATCTGTGAAAACATTTTTGATTCAGTGTTTTTTTCTGTCAGTTATTCACACTGTACTGAGTGTAAAGGTCACAAATAATACTTCTATAATAATACTGTTGGTTGGACACTGTAAGACAGATATCTTGAATTTCTTAAAAGATCCTCAGGGTTATGGAACAAAACGTCAAGATAAGATAATCCTTTATTGATCTCACAATAGAGAAATGCACTTGTTACATTCCGCACTCAATAAGATCACTCAGGGTGTGGAAAATAGACAGGAACTGGTTAAACAGTAGAAAGAGGTATCTTATTTACAATGAGTAAAAGTAAAAATCTTAAGGGGCAGAAATATAAACAATAAGAAAATACAAAATAAATATAAAAATTAGAACAGACTATAAAAAGTAGAATATCAAAGTCAGCATTGGCACTGCAAAGTTACAGTCCTAGTGCAGTCCCGTGCGGTGGGAGGTGATGTCCATGATGGAGGTGAGCTTGGCTAACACCCTCCTGTCCCTCACCTCCTCCACAGAGTCCAGAGCTGGCCCTCCTGACCAGCTTGTTCAGTCTGTTCTTGTTCTCTTGGATTTTGTAAGAGAGACCAAACATGGGACTTTGAAAGAATGTTTTATTCTCTGATGAGAAAAATTGTAACCTCGATGGTCCTGATGGTTTCCAACTTTACTGACATCACAAGAAGATCCACCTGATATGTTTTCTGACCCACAATGGGCTTTTTCCTTCAGAAGAACAATAGAGCTTGGTAAATGGTCTCAACTTAGATAATGCTTTTCCACCTACATTAGGCACTCAAAGTGCTTCAGAGCAAGGACCCACTCACCCATTCACTCTCATTCATACACCAGTGTACACAGACACTGGAAGCGAGGAGGGTGAAGTGTTTTGCCCAAGGACACAATGACAGTGGGCACCTTCAGGAGGCCAGATCTGAACCTCCGACCTTCCGTTCATGAGCTTCAGGTAGTGCAGGGCGTCAAACGGCCGTTGGCTCTGTATCTTGCTCAGTGACTTTATTTGGAGATGGTCGCCTACACTGAGTGATACAGTGTGATTTATTTACAATTATGAAAGGAATCACCTGCCCATCACTACAGCAGATCACTGCACAGCACATGACTCACTGTGCACATGTCTCTGCATGAACTGTGACCTAAGGAACATTTAATCTTGATTCATGTTGTGAGGTATTACAGAGCTCAACAATTCTCTGATCATTTATTGTTATGAATATGAAGCTGAAATGTAATGATTGAGTTCTGCATGTATTCCTTTGATTTTAAGAAAGTAACTTCACGTAAGGTT
Organism: Gobius niger; assembly: GCF_951799975.1. Taxonomy (NCBI): domain Eukaryota; kingdom Metazoa; phylum Chordata; class Actinopteri; order Gobiiformes; family Gobiidae; genus Gobius; species Gobius niger. The sequence continues at coordinate 20,010,760 of NC_136866.1, forward strand.
GTCTTTACTCACTGCAAATGAATTTTCTAACGGGGACAATACATTTTCTACTACTACTACACTACTACTACTACTACTACTACTACTACTACTACTATTACTAGGGGTGGACATATCAAACACATGTGCATTATCATGTGTAACCGCCCACTGTTGGACTATGAAGAAGCTACGTGAGCTTTGTTGGATGATTAATATGCTTTAGCTCTCCGTGCCTTAGTTTCTTAACATTTTTACAATGAGTTCTTTTAAAAACCTTCAGATCTCCTCATATGCCGCACTCCCCTGCCCTCCCTCCTCTCTCTGCTCCACGGAATATTCCAGTTTCCAGCCGGTGTCCTCTCCCCCCCGTCCGCGGTCCGTGCCTGTCCCGCTCGTCTGATGGTTAGAGCGTCTGACTTCCCCCCCCGACCAGAGCGCCTGACTCCCACAGCCCCCCACGGCGCGGCCTGGAGCACGGCTGAGCGAAGCACCGGTCCTGGGGTGCTCTGCCTCTTCAGGGCTGGGAGGACCTCCATGTGCTGCAAACTAAACAGGCCGGGCACAGGACTCTCAGCAGCTCAGAGCATTAGCTTGATGTTTGTTTCCCTGCAGTTTTCAAGGTGTTGTATGTAGAACGTTTTCAGACTGTTTCATAAATAACTCTTTCAACAACAACTTCAAGAAAATACTCTTTGTGACTGATGCAGACGGCATCCCTGGAGTCGCACATATACGGTCATGTTCTAAGCATGACACAGGGAGAGGAGGAAAGTGATTCAACAGCCCATAAATCCTTAAAAACCATGATTGTAACGTTAGCTTCATGCTACATATGTTAATGCTACGACTGCTGCTTTACGCTTTTACTGGACAATTTGCTGTGAAAAAAAAAACATTCAGATGGACCATGACTTTATTTGTGTGAGATAAATTTGACGTCCTTCCCCCTCGGTTTGGCCACGCACATTTGTATGAAACGTTGCCAGTGATGTCATAACTCCACCTCTGAGTCCAATGGAGCTTTAGCCCTCTTCCCTATGATGGGATTTAGCTGATTTTAACCTGCTATAAACATATGATCGCACAGAATGTCTCATTTACTCTGGATTATCTTTAGTAATGCTTCTCTGGCATTCACTCACAATGACCACATCTCAAAATGAAGTCTAATAACTTTATTGAAAAAGCAAGATGATTAAGGTGAATAATGTTATGTTGTCGTTTCTAAAGACCTTCAAGATAGAAGGAATGAAAAGCAGTGAAATAAGGGTGGGAGGGAGGGACATAAACTGGAACGCTGAGGAGAGGGACCGGGAGGTATTTATAGGATGGAGACCGGAAAGAGCGTATGTGAGGTGTGGTCCTGCTCCCGAACTTAACATTAGCACACTAATCTACATTTATCAAATTATATTTGACATACATAGTGAAGGCTTATTTTAAATATGAAAATGTCTTGATTTTGCCAGGAGAAATGGTGAGATATATGATTCTCATTAGGTGTAAAACAGTTGTAAAAGCATCAGTTTACCAGCTCACTTAAGTCCATTTACCAGAATGTCTCCTCTAAGATATGCGGACATACCATCAAACAGCAGGATAAGGGGAAATGCAATTTTCAAAAGCAAACCTTTAGGAGGAAGGAAACCTTTAGGCTACAATTTCAGCCAAAACTGCCGTTGAATGCGTTTTTTTTTTGTTTTTTTTACCATTTTGTATTTCTGACCAAGTTAGTAAAAATGGTCAAGCAGTGTCATTATTTTACTGTAAATTTAGATGTAATGCCCATTTGAATCCAAACTAATGCTTTTAACTGACATTAGTCTGGATTCAAGACACTTAAGATGTTAAAGGAATAGGCCACCGTTTTTACATACTGAGATATGTTCTTACCTAACCTTAGCCGAGTTAATATATCTACGTCTGGTCTTCGTCCGTGCGCTCTGTCACGCAAACAGAGCACATACGCAGCCTCTCCCACATGTCATATAGCTCCAAAAAAGTTACGTGAATGTTACGTGAAGTTTTTTCATGCAAAGTATATTTACACAGAAATGTAACATGTCGATTTTATAAGCAGATAAAAAGGGGTACTATATTGTGAGGCGTAATGATACAGGAGCAAAACGTCCGCGCAGTAATTCCTAAAGACCTCCCCCGCTCACTTCCGTCAATAGAAGCTGCGTGACTTGTAGAGAGCCTTTTACAACAAGCAGAAAATATATTTTGGGAAAGTGCTCCTGAGTCCTGTGTCGTCGTCCGGGGTTTGTTGGAAATCTGTGAAACATTACTACGCTATATACTTTATGCTTGTTATCACAGCCCGGCACGATGCACGTAAAAGGCATTGTTCACAAGTTATCGACGCTTCTTCAACTGTTCTCTGTTAGCTCTCTACAAGTCACGCAGCTTCTATTGACGGAAGTGAGCGGGGAAGTCTTTAGGAGTTACTGCGCGGACGCTGTGCTCCTCGTATCATTACGCCTCACAATATAGTGCCCCTTTTTATCTGCTTATAAAATCGACATGTTACATTTCTGTGTAAATATACTTCGCATGAAAACACTTCACGTAACTGTATTTAAATAGGGAACACGTGGAAGAGCTTGGTAGCTTCTATCGTGAGCTTTTTTGGAGCTATATGACATGTGGGAGAGGCTGTGTATGTGCTCCGTTTGCATGACAGAGCGCACGGACAAAGACCAGACGGGGATATATTAACTGGTCTAAGGTTAGGTAAGAACATATCTCAGTATGTAAAAACGGTGGCCTATTCCTTTAAGTGTCTCTTCTGGTCTAATTGAGATTTTTATATCGATATCTTTAGTTTATTATAAATGTGAATGTATTGATTATCTGATTATCTGATTATCCAGTCCCAGGCAGCATCAAGTTGTCTGGAGATTTGAACATTTTCTCTCAAAATGAAAAAAAAAACCACATCCTCTATAACCAGCTGTGTCAGCGTCAGCTCACTTTAATTTTTCCATTATTGACTTTCACTGCAGAATCCACAGAAATTACATTGGTTTACAAACCCTCCACACATTATTGTTTTGTTTTCTGACAAATATTTTAGTTCAGGTGTCAGTATTGAAAACCAAGTATCGTTAAAGTACTGGTATCCAAATAAATGTGACAGTACCCAGCCCTACTCCTTGGTCCAGGTGTGTTTGCAAACCAAAGGACTAGAATCAGAGTTGGTTTTAGTGGACGGGGCCTGGATTGGAAACAAAGGGGGTTTTGTGAATGCGTCCTAAAAATGTGCCTTATGAACAGACACAAAAGCAGAGTTAGCAGAGTGACCTTTCAAGTGTATCATTTGTTTGTAAGGAAATCCTAGCTTTATCTAAAATATCACATCTCCCTCTCTGGCGTAACTGGAGGCTGTGGGCCGTTTTATGAGCCCACCACTATGAGCCCTCCAGACAGCGTTTACGTGGCGCCCCCCTCCTCTCTGCGCCCCGCTGACCCAACCAGCACCTCACGAAAACACGCACGCGAACACACATGTCGGTGCTGGGCTGTCAGGCTGAGGGAGAGTAATGTTCGCGCACAGCCACACCACAGGCTGCTGACCCCTGGGCGACCCCTCGACCCGAGTCTGGGGTGTTAATGTCCCGACTGAATGGGGTCAAGCGTGGAGAGAGAGAGAGAAAGGGGAGAGAGGAGAGAGAGAGAGAGGAGAGAGTGTGAAGGGAAAGTGTGTGTGAGAGAGAGAGAGAGAGAGAGAGAGACAGAGAGAGAGAGAGAGAGAGAGAGAGGAGGGAGGGAGAGAGAGAGAGAGAGAGAGAGAGAGAGAGGAGGGAGAGAGAGAGAGAGAGAGAGAGAGGAGAGAGAAAGTGTGTGTGTGTGTGTGCGTGCGTGCGTGCGTGCGTGCGTGCGTGCGTGCGTGCGTGCGTGCGTGTGCGTGTGCTTGAGAGAGGGAGAGAGGGAGGGTAGAGAGAGGGAGAGAGAGAGAGAGGGGGAGACAGAATAGAGATTGGAAAGTGTGTGAGAGGAGAGGGAGAGACAGAGGGGAGAGAAAGGAGAGAGAAGGTTAGGAGAGAGGGAGATTGAGGGGAAAGAGAGGGAGAGAGACAAGAGAAAGGGGGGAGAGAGGAATGAGGGAGGGAGACAGAGGAGGAAAATAGTGGTTGTAGAGCTCTTGTGGTCAGAATGTGACTAACAAGAGCTAAGAAGCTTCTGGGAATAGAAGCAAAATGTCCTCAACGCAATTAAACCCAGTCAAGTCAACGATTTAAGCTTCAGTGTAATGAATACTTCCTGGACGAATGAGAGCCTTCACAAACACTGGTAACACTTTCATGATACATTCATGCATTACTAAATGATTTCTCAGGAACAAACATGATCACATATTGGTTCATGGGTGACTTTATTCCTGAAATAAACATGTAACAGCTGTAATGAATGTAATGAAAATCTTAATCATTCATCATGATCATGAGGATCATGTATGAACATCATGACTCATATGGAGGAAATCTACTGGCAAATTATGGACAAGAACACAAAGGACTTTATAAGGATTTATCATTTGCTAATCCTTAATACATCATGATTTCATTATGATTTTGTCCCCTCAACTAAAGTGGTGCATTGTCCTAAACTTTTTAAACTTTTAAAGACCTGGAGGTCTTAATTGGTAATGTTACTTGTAATAATTTGTAATAGAACTATTTTCATTGTTTTTTTCACACAAAAAATCCAATTGAGGAAACAATCCAGAGATCATTGCTTCTTCTTCAGCACCAAGCTGGTCTTTAACAGGTTAAAAAGTTTAGGGTAATGCACCACTTTAGTTCAGGGGACATAATCTGCAAGTAGGTTTCCTCCATATGAGTCATGATGATTAAGATTTTCATTACATTCATTACAGTTACAGTCGTGCGATTCAGGAGAGACTTTGGAGACAAAAGAGTTCCTTTTTTTTCCCTCAGTTTATCTCGGTTGATAAGATTTCCATTGACTGAGCACATTTGTCCAAATCAGGATTGAAAACCTTCAACACAAGTCATGCTAAGAACACAGTTGCACATGTTTCCAGAGACTGGACACATTTTTTCTCATTTGGACAGACTTTTCACTCAAAGCACACATGATTCAAAACACTATGAGGCAGAATTAGGACAATTCTCAAAACTATAGCAGTTATTTGTATTCTCAATTGTGAGCATAGATTATTTCAGTGTATAATCCCACACGGGTCTATGACGCTAACCCTCTAGAACTCCCAGTCAGGGCCGGGTTAGGCTGAAGAACAGGAAGCATATGCTAATTACCACAACAATTCTGCAGCAAATGTAACAAAGTCTATGCTGTTGATCTGTAAATGTCATTACAGTGAGTGTTTCAGTTTACACTCATTTACTGCACTGCTCTGTAGATTTTCATCCCAGAGACAAAAATCTTAAATATTCATGAATGAGAAATTTGCCTTTGTCTTTTTTCATTTGATTTAAAACTTGCATTGAGAGCACATTATTGAACAGTGTTCAGTTTTTTGTGCTTTGTCTCACATTTTGATATAACACAGTGTGCTTTGGTGGTGACGAGTGCAGGGCAGTGTGAACTGAACCAGGAAACAAAGAAAGGTCCTTCATTGATTTTTGTGATCTGTTCACCCAATCTCCAGTCTTGTAATGAACAATATTGATTAATATTTTCCAGAAGGATTTGTGGATTTAATGATTTATGATCCGTAACATTTTCCCTGGAGGAAGAATAGCAATATATCCAAATATCCAAATCCTAAAACTCTACGGGAGAAAGAAATCTCACATTTGTTTAAGGCCAGACACTGAACATGAAGAAAAAAAACTAATTCAAATGTCCATCTGTTGCCCCACACTCACACTCTAACACTCACATTTATCCAGTCTATTGCACATGTTTTTAGTGGTAGGGGAAACCAGGACCTTCTAGCTGTGAGGCAGGAGCACTAACCGCTGCGCCACCATGCTTTTTTCCTTCTTGTTTTCTGCAATTTTATGTTTTCATATAAATAAACATTTTTGTTTTAATATATTTCCTGTATTTTCAGTGACAAAATGTAAATGACGGATAGACCCAGATTTGAATCTATGGTTTTATTTTGATAAAGAGAGTTAGAGCTACTCCATGGAGTTAAGTCATGTGGCTTTCATGACCGAGCGGCTCTTTTGGGGGTAAGTTTAGTCATTTTTATACTCTGACATGAAAACTAAGATGTTAAGGGAGAAAACTAGCAAAAAACAGTCAGCACGGATTTTCACCTGCCGTGTCTCGCCTTAAAAAAGTGTCAACTTCCCCCACAGTAACCACTGTAGTCAGACTGAGTAATGCTCCGGACTACACCTCCCTGTCTATTTCAATAACATTCAAATGGCGTCGTTCCATGCAGTGATTTGGTTTGCAGGCTGGCTCAGAAAAAGCACAGGGAACCGCCATATTTTTTGGCTATTCAAATGACGGCCCGGCGCTGCTTTGCATTGCTCGCCATGCTCCGCCAGGCTCCTCTCACTGGGCTCGCCTTTATACACCTCTGCCCACTGCGTAACATACCGTTTCTGCCCAGGGATGTTTGCATAGGGCTGTGTTTCCATATTTACACATTTGCATCTTTGTTCTTCTTCTCCCGTGTCTGAGCAGAGGAGAATGTGAGGTCCATACATGTTTACAATCCAGCTAAATGTCAACACAAGCAGTGGGACAGCGGTCACTGGAGGGACAGCGGTCACTGGAGGGACACACTCTGTTTTCACTACTGGAGAACCCACACGTGGCAAAAAGTTTCACAAAACCTTGTTGTTTTTTGCTCTAATTTTTCACGCGCTTAACTCAAAGACAGAAGATTTTTTTTTCTATAGACATAACAGACCCATTTCTCGGAAATATTGTTCACAAATCTATCTAAATCTATGTTAGTGAGCACTTCTCCTTTGTCTTACAGTGTGGCGTATCAAGATGCGGATTAGATGCATGAATATTGCACAGGTGCCTTAGGCTGTCTACAATAAAAGGACTCTCTGAAACAAAGGCAAGCTGGGTAATCAGGAGAGTCGGGACGTTTCCTGGTGGGCCGCGGCTTTTGGGCCACCAAGGAAAAACATCTATTAATAATGGACTCTCACAGCTTTGTTATTCCCCAAAGGCTTTAACTGCAGCAGGTTTTCATATAAAACATAAATAAAAACATTTTTGTTTGTTTTCGTTTTATGTAAATCGATCAAGTAATGACTTGTTGAAATCAGAAAGAACTATGGCATTGGCTTATGTAAAGTATGTTCCAAATTATTACACAAATGACAAATTGTCAACTCAAATGACAGTCAGCATAGTTTTCAAGTCTTTAACTGCTAGGGGATCATTTGAATGGGGTTGGGGGGAAAAACTCAACAACTTAAAATGTGCTGTTCAGAATTATTATACATAACAGCTTATAAAGAACTGAAAATGTTCATTTGTTGAATTTGCAGTATTAGGTCATATTTACTGATATCAAAAGCTATTTCAATCAAAAAAATATTAACAGGTCAAGTTATATTTTACCATAGGAACCCTTCTTTGATATCAGCTTCAAAATTCTTAAATCAAATTAAACTTGTGAGTTTTTTGACAGTTTCTGCTTGGATTTCTTTGCAGGATGTCAGAATAGCCTCCCAAAGCTGCCGTTTGGACGAAAACTGCCTCCCACCCTCATAGAAGTTTTGCTTGAGGCTCCAAAGGTTTTCAATAGGGTTGATGAGTTTTTCTCCTTTTATGCCCATAGCAGCCAGTGATGCAGAGATATTCTTTACAGCAGGACGTGGTGCGTTGTCATGCATGAAGATGATCTTGTTCGGGAAAGCACAGCTCTTCTTTTTGTAGCATAGAAGACAGTGGTCAGTCAGAAACTCCACATAGGCCACAAGGTCATTTTCACACCTTTAGGGATCCTAAAAGGGCCTAAAGGGGCCGACCAGCTCTCTCCTCATGATTCTGGCCCAAAACATGACTCCGCCCCCTCCTTACTCACGTCACAGCCTTGTTGGGACATGGTGGCCATTCACTAACCATCCTACTCCTACTCCATTGATTTGACCATCCAGGGTTACACGGCCTCATCGGTGACTGTTTGAAAATGAGTCCTCATGTATTCCTGAGCCCGTTGCAGCCGTTTCTGTTCATCAGCTTCAATGAACAGTTTAGGGGAGGCTGGATAGAAGGTTTATGCACAACTGCAGCTTCTGGAGGGTCTTACACCTTGATGTTTGCTTCTTTTCTAGCAGCTGTTCTATTAATGTGATTTATTTGTCTGGCAGAAACCAGTGTGTGTGTTCTGAATCAGTCACAAATCCCTTAACAATACGATGATTACGCTTAATCTTTTGTGAAATATCGTTTTTAAAATAGGTTTTCATATTTGTATAGATAAGCAGAGAGATCCTTTATCTTTCCCATATTGCTTGAAAATGATGGTCTGCTTAATAATGTTGAACATCCTTTTTCAGTAGTTTTTCCCTTAACTGGGCTTAACCTGAAAACTAATCATCCCAGGTCTCTGAGATTGATGTCAGTGAATCAAAGAGCCCCAAGACACGATACCATCCATGAGTTTAATTGAAAAACGTTTTTAGTTTTTTTACCTTTATGACACTGAAATACAATCTGCAAAATCATTTGGAACACAGTTTAAAGCAGAGTCCAGGGGCCCTTGAAGCCATGCATCACTATTTACATTGGGCGGCTTGATTACAGGATAAGAATAATCACCGCTATTGTCGTGATGATTGAAATTACAATTATTCCAACAGCGATTCTTTAAAGTGATTCTTGGATGCGTTCAATAATGAAATCCATTATAGCATGTTTTGTAAATGAAATGCTGTGGCCTGTAATTAAACTGACACTTCCGTCTAACAGAGGGGAGTGTGTGTGGGAGGAATCTCTACATAATTATGACTGTGTGTAATTACTGCCGTCACAGTGCCGTGCAGTGTGTACGCTACATCCAGAGCATTCACCATTTTCAACAAGTCACAGTCTCAAAGATTAATACTAAACAACAGGGGGAGAGTTCAGCCTCCTGACAGCCTGGTGGACGAAGCTGCCCTTCAGTCATTTGGAACCGGCACAGAAAGAGACAACAGTTTATTCTGTTGTTAGTTAGTTTGTGCAAATTTAATCATTGCATGAAACAAAACTGTTCTACCTCGGATGTTAGAGAGGGTGATCTTTCCACACACAAACATCGCACCGTGGAGATGTTCCTGGTTTGCTTTAACAAAAGACAAATAAGGTCCTTTACCAAATGCTCATTTTGCTAACCCACAGCAAAAATAGCATACATGCAAGTTTATAGGATCTGCTTACTGCTGCTGGACCTTTTGATAAAAAAGTGAGGATTGTTGCAAACATTAGCTTAGGTCCAGTACTTTATTTATTTATTTATTTGATATGGACGTAACAATAGCATTGGACAAACCAGATCCATTGATTGCATTATAGTGTCCAGAGGAAATTGGTCCTGTAAGGAGCAGTGGGTGATGGCAGTGCTGATGGTCAGCATCACCATGCAGGAGGATTCGCCAGTTGTACATTGTACATGTTTTTAGTGGTAGGGGAAACCGGGGTACCATCCAAGTGGAACTCGAATTCGGGACTTTCTTGCTGTGAGGCACAAGCGATAACCGCTGTCCTACCATGCTGTCCATTCATTCCTATACATAGCTTAGCCTCTTCCACTTGTTTTCATGTATCAGTTATGAAGCCGTTCTTTTAAATTCTCCACAAAATAAAATTATATCAAAGCCAACTGTAGAGTTCCATGTTTCCTGTTTGGAAAAACTTGGAATAAATGCACTGCTCAGTAGTGACTGTTCATGACGGTCATGGCCCAAATCCAGTCAGAAAATGGTTTGTATCGTAGGTTATCGGCGAGCACAGTATTGCCTGGCCTGCCAGACACTTTCTGTTCAAAAGAAGAACCGTCTGGGCGGCGGCTCGCAGCCAATCATTTCACGATTTTACTCACATCGGTCCAATTACGCACCAAGAGACAGGAGCCGTCACCTGTCACCACCACACACGCTTCCAAAACATTAAAGATGGCGCCGCTGCGACCGATGCACTGTTTTTCTTCGTCTGCTCTTTTGTCTGTTTTAAATAATTTCAAAAATATGTAATCCCTGAAACCGGGGCAAGAAACTGCATAAAAAAGGACGTTTTTGGAAAGGCTTCCTGCCACTTGCTACTGTGATGGTTGGTTGGTTGATGCCGTCTGTCAGTCACGCCCACCAGGAAGTCGTTGAGATCATGCTTGTGCCCAGACTATATGTCTTTGAAATATCTATGAACAAGCATGTAGTTTGGCAGACCAGGCATGCACAGTACAGTATTTGACTATGAATATTGCAGCTGAAAATGCAGGAAAACATTTAATTAGAGAGAATAAATTTGACCTTTTATTACAATGATATTTGAAGAATGTTGTAATATAGTTTTGTGTAATGTAGAAAATACAGTGCAGAACGAAAGCAGCAAATATAGTAGAGCCCATATATTTAAAAGGCGATTTTGTTTTTTTTATGTTAGTATTGTGACAACTGTCTTTAACCCAGAGTGTTCCGCAGTATGGTTCTTTATTCATTCAATACATCTCCGCAACATTTAACATTTCAGCGTGTGTTTGCCGTGCGTCTCACCGGCAGAGACCGATCGTGCACAAGTTCAATCCGATTCGCCGCAGATCTCCGTAATCCCCCTGAAGAGCCGGCGGTGACATCCCGTAATAGCACCTTGGCAGCGGAGGGGTGCGCTCCGTGGTTAGCACTTTCAATCTCCGACCATCACCCGCCTGTCTCAGAGGACGTGTTCAGTGCCTCTCAGAGCAGCGCTGAGGACGGGGAGAGGCACAGTTACCCCTGTGCAAACGGGGGATTATTTGGAACACAAAAAAAAACATTTTAGGAGCTGTGGGGTGACCGCAGGACAGCTCCAGATCTTCAGCAAGGTGAATGTCTCGGAGTGCACTGGAGGGTTTAGCCTATTGTGCATGTTTTAGTTTCAAGGGGGGATAACATGGCGGAGACCTATTTCCAGAAGAACTGAATCGCTAACACAACACACATCACACAGCTCCATCTCAAAAGTAAACTCTAATGGTGCTTTTTCAAAACTAAGCCCCAGAATTGTTCTCTAGGCTCATACATTATTGTTATAAAGTTATGTAAACAATGAAAATGTGCGTGCGCTGATATAATTTGCCACAAACTCCAACCTAATTACTCTCTAGAGCTGGATAGAGACTAATTATTTTTTTCCATCCTTGGTTTACAATACCGATACCTGAGTGATACTTTTTATCATTTATTTGAGCTGAAACAACCAAGTAACTTCTTTAGTGTTGTCCCTGGACCAACAGCTTTTGATGCTTTTCCATTTACGTTACTAGTAGTATGTAATCTTTTTTTCCGATGCCATGCTGGTATTGTTTAGCGGTACCCAGCTTTAAGTAAGTAAGTAAGTGTTTTATTGTCATTGTACAAGTGTACAACGAAATGGTGTTCAGCTGTTAGTCCTGAGCTGCTGCGGCTGAGCCGCGCTGCCACTGTTGGTCAACCTGACCCGCATGACCTTCAAGGACGGAGAAACTGTAGCTGCCCTTTGTCTCCTCTGATCATCTGAAACGGTGCACCGCCTCCTGGGCTTGTCCCCGTCTCAGAGCGTGGTGTCCTGCACTAGTCACCTCCACCTCCTCCTACCTCCGCCTCCTGCACAGCTCCCTCCGCAGTCTTTACTCTTCCTTTATACCATAAAGGTATACCGTCATATTACAGATGGATCCTTAACAAGGTTGGTTTTGCGTTTTGCGGGTCGTCTTGAAGACTCACTTTTTATAACACAGACATTCCATCAGGCCTGAAAATCCCAATGATCCAATGGCCCAACATTTCAATTCCTCCTGTCAATGAAATATCAAAGTCATGGTCTTTGACGTGATCAAAAACACTTGCAGAGGTGGTGACAGACTCAGAACTCTGAAGAGAAACTTAAACACTTAAAGGAACAGGCCACCGTTCTTCCATTCTGAGATGTGTTCTTACCTGAGCCTAGATGAGTTGATGTGTACCTGTCTGGTCTTTATGTGTGCGCTCAGTCACGCTAAAAGACCAAAGATGTTGTTAGCATTTGGCCTCTCCAAATATATTCCTACTAGCTGAGACCCGGCCTTCGGCCGGGCCTCGCTAGTCTCCACATTTGATATTGTGAGATTATGAGTGATTACAAAGAAATGTCCAACCCGTCACACAGTTCAGCTGTAGACCAGTGGTTCCCAACCCATTCCAAAAACTATGGCCACTACAAATGTGTAAAATAATGAATGCTAAAAATAATTGCAAACAAACTGCAATTGGAGTGTTTGATGCACCCGTACTCCTTTGTTATAAACTACAAAGACAATATGTTCGCTAAACTCAGGGAATAGAATTCAAGAGACAGTGGAATATTTATTGATAAATATTAGGGGTTCAGCTCTAACGGTTCGGTTCACGGTGCAGGACCGGTGGTTTGGTGCATCACGGTAGTGTACAATCAAAAAAATAATGAGTAGGTTTTGAAATGAAATAGCCTAATGATCGTTGTTAGACAGTATTTATAACCTTACAATAAAATTGGCAATGCGTTCAAAGCTGCTTTAGAATAAAATGTACCTCTGGGCTCACAATACGTGAAAGCAAAATAGAAAAGAAATGGTCCAGCAGCAACGTAAAAAAAAAAAAAAAAAAACTACGCAGTGCAGGCCATGCGTTGTTAAGTGGTAGTTTAATTTTCTCTTTTACTCACACGGAGGATAAATCAGTCGGAGCAGCGCATGTGATTAGAGGCTCGTGTTTGAGCAGGTTTTGGGCAATGTTTTGCGTGTATTTTTTTTCGGAGACAAAGCTTTGGAGACGGAATACGGCCAGGATTGGATCTCACGCATTTGTCTGCGCCTCTGACATTACGCAGCACTGGATCTATAATGAACCACAGCCTCGGGCACTGCAGGAGAGACTTAAACAAACACGCGTATGTGTTTTGGAGGATGTAACTGTACCTGTGCGGAGCGTCTGCTGGTTAGCGGTGAGTGACGATGACACACATCGCCCTGTTTGGATGCACGCGCGCACATACACGCACACACACGCGCACACACACGCACACATCGCCCTGTTTGGATGCGCGCACACGCACGGCAGTCAGATCTCGCGGGTTGTCCTCGGACAGCAGCACCGCGGTCCATATGGACCCGTGGTCAATGCCCGCGGCCGGTGGGACCGTCACGTGGGGGCCGGCCGCGGATGTAATAATAATAATAAGAGTAATAATGCATTAGTCTTATATAGCGCTTTTCCAGACGCGCAAAGTCAATGTACAATTTGATGCATTATTCATTCACTCCATACTCGGTGATGATAAGCGAGGCACCCAGTCTGCGCACATCAGTCCCCACCACCAACCACACACACACTCACTACTCTCGCCAGGCTTCCTGGTGTTCCCAAACGGTCTCCCATCCCAGTCCTAACCAGGCCCTTCCCTGCTTAGCTTCCGAGGAACGGTCTCCCATCCCAGTCCTAACCAGGCCCGTCCCTGCTTAGCTTCAAAGTCGGTATGGGAAATACAGTAAACATGGCGGCGCCCAGGCGGCGGCCATTGAGATTGCGGTTTCTATTATAGATAGCTCCAAACGGGGGTGAAGTTAGAAGCGATCACGCTCCTCCACCAGACAGGCACGAATCAACTCGTCTAAGCTCAGGTAAGAACATATCTCAGGATGGCCTGTTCCTTTAAAGCTACAACTCATAAACAAGGATACTGATTTCTCAGTTTCCCTTTAGTGGTTCCCTTCCACATGTGTGGGTTATGAAACTAAAACAGAAATTAAAAAATGTATTGAAAACACAATTGTGGGTATGTATTAATGATGTATGCCTAAATAATATGTTTGCCGTACTGTCCAGCGCCTTGTCCTACATTTAGTCTTTGTACTTGAGATTCCACTATGGCTTGGCAGTAAGTCTATGATGAGAATAGTCTTGAAATAAAAGAAAAACCCAATACATAAAAAAAGCATCTCTGTTTACCTTTAGCTTGAGCTGCTGACCGATAGCTTTCCCTCTCAAGGCCGTTTTCTTTATTTCTGTCAAATCCAAGTTAAACAAAATGTATCTGACTCATATTTATCTATAAATATTCCTCTGTCTGGCTGTACCGCCTCGACCACACGCCCGTCTCACACTCCCGTGGATTTGGCTGATGTTTTTTTTCTTTCCAGACCGACAGTGTTTTACGTCCCCACAATCTGTTGACATTTGCGCAGCTCGCTCGTGCACGAGGAAGGTCTCCCCCTCCCCAGACACCTCGTGGATAAAGGACACGGGAGCAGAGCTGTCGGCACAGGAAACAGGCTAATGTTCGCGACAAGTCCAATTTGGGCAGAATTAGCATTTTGATGAAGTTGCGGGGCGAGAAAGGGGCACTCCAGGCTCGACAGTTAATTAGCAAATGTTCGGAGGCAGATGGGCTCCTGCACCGAGGAAACGGAGGAGGACTTAGAGCATACGCGAGTAAAAGTAATCAAAAAGATCACTCATTTAACACTTTGTTTGGAAGAACAGGAATTGGACGTCCGAAAAGCTTTTCTTCCAAAGTAAAAGACTGTCCTTGAGGCGATGGGCAGGTAAGAATACCATGGGGTAACTGTCGAAACTCTGTCATAACTGGCACAAAGTTCAATCTCTTCTCTATCACCACATACTGAACTAAGGCCCAGTTATTTCCAAAAGTGGTGACAATGTTCCAAAACATGTGCTTCATATAGGCCAGAAGAAAGGACTTTCAACCGTTAAAATAATAAGCGGGGTTTGCAAATCCGGTCACAAGCAAATAATGATCTGGTGCAACATTTATCAATTTTCTGTTTGGAGATTTCTTTCAAAACATGTTTCTCTCCCATAGAGTTGTATTGCTCCCAGTCCTCCATCTCAGATTGTGACATTACATTCTGGAATGTGAACGTGAACATTGGGAGAAAACATCACAATCATTTCTCTCATGACTGGTTTACTCTGCATCCGTCAGTTCCATTGTGAAATCCAATGTCTATGGAGCAGTCCCAGTATGTAATACACACACGGGATATGAAGCAGCAATTAGGCCGGGATGTTCTTTCATGGATGAGAATCGTGTTCTTTCATTGATTTTTCAAGGATCAGGAAGTTCCTCTTCTTTTGTTTTCTCTAATATTTTCATTGACATTAATGAGCTGCTCTGCCACACACCGGTGTTGGCCCGGCAGAAGAGATGATAAACACAAACAACAATGAGTACGACTTCACCAAACATCTTTACAGAAAATAGGAAGAGGTTGTATGCTGTTATCCTCGTAACGTGCACTCCCAAATCATAAGAACCAGTTACAGCAGCAAGCAGCAATAAAGGGCCCCAAACAAAGTATTGCTGGGTCTTGTGGATAAACATAACATGGCATGACATGGGTGTGATATAAAACACAGGGCCTGGACTTCAGTCAAAACTTTAATCAGATCGTTTTTCACATAGATGGATAATAAATAGAAGAGTTCCATTCAAATTCAATTGAAAACTGTAAATTATTGATTAATAGCTCTACCATGTTACTGGCTACACTTACACGGAGACCAAAAGTCTGATCATTTTCTGATTTCTGGAATTCTTATTATTGAAGAGACATGTTAACAGCATAATCGGATAAAGATGCAATCTGATTTGTTTCTGATCTTTCACACTTGTGTATAAACTAACCAGGAAAACAGCGCAAAAAGGCCAAACTAATGTCACGAAGATTAAAAGATAATAGAAAAAAGACTTTAAAAATCCCATCATCAAGTTATCCATGAAATAAATCCCAAATTTGTTTAAAGTGAAGCACAGTGGTGAGAGCTGCTGCATATTATTGCTCCATTCTCAGTGTTGTGGGTTCGAGTCCCAGCTTGTAATGTTTACTGAATTGTCTCTTCCCTTACATCCTCATGAAAAGTTAAAACGGAGTTTGGATTTAACTTTGTTGAGATCACTACAATTCAAAATAAAAAGAAAGGTTTGAGCCTGGACCCTGAGTTTCTAAACCTGGGCTGTCTCCACTGGGCTCATGCTCAGGAGTGCAGCGTCACATGGAGCCATCTCCACCTGGTTCTGCAGGTGGAGATGACGGAGACGAAGGGAGGGGTGAGGAGAACGTTCAGTTGCTCTAAAAATCCAAATCTGCTCTGGCTCATGTAGATGATCAGAGTTCTGAAATGAAGCCTAGGCGTTAATTCAACCTGGAAGACCAATTTCAGCATCACCTACCTCCAACCAGTGATCGCTTCCGTGAGGGCCACACCTCCACCTCAGCCATCAGCGTAAGAGCCGCACCTCAGTAGCAGCCGATCATCGCCCTCCTTCCTGCTTTTAAGCCCCAACAATCATGGTTCGTTTGCTTCCCAGCTGTGATGCGACCCACCTCCACCCCATCTCCACCTCTTCCATCCACGGCTTCTCCCTGCTGCATCTTCACGGGTCTCCCATACCACCACCAGTGTCCAGGCTCCGGGGAGACATCCCTGACTCCCATCTGTCCAACCATACTGACTTCAGTTCTTACATCAATGTCAACCGCCGGGGTCTGATCACCAAAAAACTAAGATTATGTTTATAAATCTTCGTAATTGCTGCTTTTGTTTGTCCTTCCAGGTTGAAATAAATATAAACACATCAGATCTGATTATTGGGTTATCTGTTATCTATTACTTACTCATTAATTTTTCTGGCCATGCAAATCCACTGTCGCCAAATCAGCAGAAAGAGGAGCAAGAAACAGAGGAAGAGGAAAACCTAATGTGCCAAATGTGAAACTGCTCCATAAATAAAGGGATACTGTGTTTTTTTAAACAGGAGATAACAGCTCACACACACACACACACACACACACACACACACACACACACACACACACACACACACACACACACACACACACACACACACACACACACACACACTCTGTTTACATGTGCACACTGTTCCAATCTCTGTGCACAGAGTGAGGTCGGCCATTCAATTCCCTTCTCCTCCGTCATCTGAGCAAAACCACGCGGCGCATTTACAAACAGGCCGTGGCTCCATTATACACGGGGTTTAACGGGAAAGCTTGCATTTGGACTTCTTCTCACCAATTAAAGTTTGCAGGAAGAATCTGAGTTTACAAAACCTCCTTTGTCATAATCAGCGGTTAATATTGGAGGGTGAATTTGTTTTTTATTGATTTAACTCATGGAAAAATGCACTTTTCTAACCGTGTTGTGCGATTGCTGATTGATGGAGTCTCTGACTGCATTGCTGTTTTGTCTCTGGATAAATGAACCAAGTGGCTGATGTGCTGGATGATTGAATATTCATTGGAGAAAGCATAAAATGCTAACGTTTTCAAGGCTTAGTAGTAGGCCTGTCACGATCATTACCATATCGACTTATCATTTATTTGCATTTTATAATGTAATACTTTATCTTTGACCTTAAGGAGGTCGGATTTCATTGTATTTCATGTGTGGCAACACGAGTGGTGGTGGTGTAATTTAGCAGGATTTAACTAAAATAGATAAACCCAAGAGACAACGGAGAGAAGAGCCTCTAAAAAGGCTCATAGGTTTGTTCATTGAGAGAGGACAGAATAAATGTTACAAAAGTATACATGATATTTATTTTATCACATTTAAAATCTTTTGTTTGCATTTCCACTTCTGGGTTAACAGATGTCACGTTCAGAATTGAGTTCACATTTGGTTTTCAAAACATAAAAGAAGAGAAAAGCCCATACGAACCGGACTCTAATTAAACAAAACAAGGCAGCAGGAGAACAAAAAGACCAAACTCCTCGACCTATAAAATTCAACATAATGTTGGACGGTAACATAAAAAGTAGGAAAATGACCATAACGCTAGCTGGCTCATACCATCACACACCTTCACAAACTACTGGGCCAGCCCGGTGCTTCGATAGTGCTCACCCGAGGACACCAGCAGAGCCCGGACCACCATCACCGAGCAGAGCCTTGGACGCCATGGAATGGTGTGAAGCCCTCAACCATCCGCGACACTACAGAGGAGCTCTTTTAGCAGCCATGCAAAGTGCAAAAGGCCCAAGGCGGAAGTGCGGAGAATGACAGAGGACAATTTTACGGGATTTGCGCCACCTGCTGATGCCGTGTTATATATATATATATATATATATATATATATATATATATATATATATATATATATAAATTAAATATGAATTGATAAGATCTACTAGCCTATATTTAACAATACAATTGGTAGTGTCACACATGTTTATATGGGATATTTTTTTCTAACAAAGCGTTACTACATTATTAAAGGGCTAGATGCGAGTTAGCCATTTTATACTCACTACTGCCACCTCAGGTCATAGGTGTAACTGCAGCTTCTTTATTAAGCTCGTGCATGACGGCACTTCTGACCCGAATTAACACCTTTCTGAGTGACAATGCAGGATTTTAGAGGCAGTTGTGGTGAACAGGTACGAGCTCATTCTACACATTAGGACATGGCTGGAACATGTAAGGGGAGGAAAATACTTAATTTTAACATTTTTAAACTCTCTAACTGTATAGTCCCTTTAAGCTTTAGAGTTTGATTCTGTGGCTTTGACAGAGCTTCTTACTAGTGCTTTTTCGTAGCTCATGTCCCTGCTTGGGCCTTTCAACACAATTCACAATAGTGAAATACAGTAATGCAAAATGTATATAGCACTTTTCAGGCTCTTCAATCACAGACTGAGAAGTGAAGAAGGAAGTCATGGAGCTTCTGCTTTAGACAGAACGTCAGACTTCTGCTGCATGTAAGAGTCATATCATATTCTGAAACACAAATATGTAGTAAAAACATAATATATGGAAAATTATTATTACAACTACAAAAAGAAAAATATTTGAAAATCATGTATCTAATCAAAAAAAATGTTTTTTATTCACTCTCATTCTAAAAAAAAAAACTAAAAAAACAAACCCAGGTCATTTGTATCTGCTATAGGTCATGTTTGACCTAGTTCCTCTGAGTCGAGGTGCAGCAGGACTGATGTGGACAGATGTTACAGAAGAAGCTTGTGAGGTTCATTTCTCAACAGTTTCTATAGTAACTATTTCCTCCAAAGTAAAAGTAGATCTACCACAGTCCTGTCCACATCTGTCAACCGGGACAAACATGACTTTACAGTATATACAAATGGTTAGGGTTTGTTTGTTTGTTTGTTTGTTTGTTTGTTTGTTTGTTTGTTTGTTTGTTTGTTTGTTTTAGAATGAGAGTAAATAAAACAACTTTTTTCAAATACTTTTCTTTTTGGAATTGTAATAATAATTTTCCATATATGTTTTTACTACATATTTCAGTTTCAGAATATGATATGACCAGTGCTTAATTTGTAAATCCAGATTTTCAGGAACACTTGTTAACTGGGTGGATTTTATGGGGGAACAGTCCAAAACAATTGCTGGAACTAAAGAACCGCCGGAGTCTGCAGTCCCAAAGTGTAAGCTGCATTTTTAAATAATACATGTCTGCTGTCAAAAACATTACAAATACCATCTGACATGTACAATTGTAAGAGTTTTGCAGATTTAAATGTCAGAGGGGCAGGGAGTTTGTTGATCCAGTTAGGGCTGGTTTATGGTCGTCCTTTGATCTGCATTGTCCAATTTACTTTCGAGTGATACTTTGCACCTCTGTTATTGTGCTGTTGTGATTGTCAAATTGAAAAAGAACATTTTTCTCAACGTGAGCGTAGAGGAGCAACGTATAAGTCTGAACGGTTCAACTCCCCGTCAGGTGTATGGCATCACGGTGGAATGGGACGGCCACAACTACCATAAACCAGGCTTTATCCTTGAATGGGACACACAAAAAGCATTGGTTTAGTAACCTGTCCTACAGGTGTTCTATAAGAACAGCAGTCACAATAAAACATAACACCAGTGTTTCCCATTAGTACAGGAGACTGCTTGGTATTATTTTATTCCCCATAAAAAAAACATCACACATATTTTGCTCTTACCTTTTTAGTTGTTTAAGAGTCGCCACACCACAGCCAGTTCTTCATCAAGCTCCTGTTCTGTGCTTCGAGATTTCGAAGTTTGTCTATGGCACTCCTGTGCCCTTGCATGATCCATAACTTGACATAAGGCACAGGATTGAATTTTTGAAGAGGAGGTCTCACAAGGCTGAGAAATAGTAAATTAGAGATTGTTCTTGTGTGCAAGGTGGAACGGGTCTGCGTGCATATTAAGTTAATTTGTGAGAATCCCCGTTCACACTCTGCACTTGAGATAGCAATGGTGTTTACCGCTGCAAAAAGTTCTTTAAGCTTGTCAGGTATGACTTTTCCATTAGTGTCTTTGTATGTCAATAGGCGGAGAATTAACCAGCTTTTTTTTCAGCTGAGCTAGCGTCCGGGCAGTTGAGGAGTTGTCAGGTAATGGATCCGCCTCATTGCTAAAGTTTACCAGTTCATCCGCATCCATGTGCAGCCTCGTTGGTCCCTCTGAGTCGAACTCCTGCCCCCAGTTTCAGCCAGCGGTCACCACGAGCCTCCCCTGCCCTCGTTGTTGCGTAGATTCGAATGAATTATTCCCCGCAGCCACCGCTGCTTGCGCGCTGTTCTGCTGCCGCTGAGGTGTCGCTGATCCAGCCTCATCTCTTCGGTCTTCTCGCTGAGGATGCGCCGGGGAAGCCTCCCGCTCTCGCCGCTAGCGTTACCTCCTCGAGCTGCCTCCGCTGGGGCCGCTTGTACCCGGTCTGCTGAAGCGCTTTCATTGACTTTGGCATCTAGGCTACACTTAAATAATTCTGAGTTGCTTTGAACCTGGCGATGACGCATCGTTTTTGTTGAAAAATAACAGCAAACTTGATTGTCGTTTCGACATCTTAGCATTGTATATTAGTAAAGTTTTCGGGAGTTTGGCGCCTTTCAATATTGATATGACGTAAATTACCCAAATGCCACTTTCACACAGTGGCTGTACAGGTTTTTTTTTAAAATATATATATATATTCTATATTAGCATTGGCAATAGCCTAATATACACAATTTTTTATTGCCATCATTAGACCTCGTACGTCATCAGTCCGACCAGCGGCCTTGAGCGCTGCATTCAAGAAGATATTGCATACAAACCATAGACTGTATAAAATATAAACAAGTT
Organism: Gobius niger; assembly: GCF_951799975.1. Taxonomy (NCBI): domain Eukaryota; kingdom Metazoa; phylum Chordata; class Actinopteri; order Gobiiformes; family Gobiidae; genus Gobius; species Gobius niger. The sequence continues at coordinate 20,031,987 of NC_136866.1, forward strand.
GTTGGAGATACGAACGTAAAGCTGCTTTACACACCTGACAAATTGATGCATTAACTTCAGCAATACATGTGTCCCAGATTTTTCTATTTCCCGGATCCAATAAAGGTGAAAATTCCGATTTCCCGGAACGCGTTCCACCAAACGCCGGATCAAATTAAGCACTGGATATGACTCTTAAATGCAGCAGAAGTCTGAAGTTCTGTGTAAAGCAGAAGCTCCATGACTTCCTTCTTCACTTCTCAGTCTGTGACTGAAGAGCAATGAGGCCTCAGCCTTTTTACTGCGAACAAAGACCTAACTGTATTTAGCGTCATGTTACTGTTACTCATGGTGTCTGACCTTAAGTCTAACTCTGAAGAAAGTCAACTCACATTTACACTGAGAAGGTTGGAAGGGCGCCCCCTTGTGTCACCTTGCGTCCAAATGCCTGGAACATAACAGTCAAAATGACCCGCAAAGGCCACACAAGGGATAACCTCCCAGAGTTGCTGTTCGGATGAAAACTGCCTCCCACCCTCATAGAAGTTTTTCTTGTTGAGGCTCCAAAGGTTCTCAATAGGGCTGAGGTCAGGGGAAGAGGGGGTCCACATCATGAGTTTCTCTCCTTTTATGCCCATAGCAGCCAGTGATGCAGAGGTATTCTTTACAGCAGGACATGGTGCGTTGTCATGCATGAAGATGATCTTGTTCGGGAAAACACGGCTCTTCCTTTTGTACCATAGAAGAAAGTGGTCAGTCAGAAAGAGGTCATTTTCACACCTTCAGGGATCCTAAAGGGGCCGATCAGCTCTCTCCCCATGATTCTGGCCTAAAACGTGACTCCGCCCCCTCCTTGCTGACGTCACAGCCTTGTTGGGACATGGTGGCCATTCACCAACCATCCACTACTCCATCCATCTGACCATCCAGGGTTACACGGCCACATCAGTGAACAAGACTGTTTGAAAATGAGTCCTCATGTATTTCTGAGCCACTGCAGCCGTTTCTGTTTCAGCTTCAATGAACAGTTTAGGGGAGGCCAGATAGAAGGTTTATGCACAACTGCAGCCTCTGGAGGGTCCTACACCGTGATGTTCGGGAGACTCCAGAGGCACCAGCAGCTTGAAATACCTGTCTGCTGTTTTGTAGCTGCTGTTCTATTCATCTGATGTATTTGTCTGGCTGAAACCGTCCTCATTGTGCCTTTATCTGCACAAACCCGTGTGTGTCTGAATCATCCACAAATCTCTTATCAGTATGATGATTACACTTCCTCTTTCATGAAATATCGAAGGTTTTCATACCTAGACCAAGGCATTCAACTATGTCACGCTTTTCATCAGCAGAGAGATCCTTTTTCTTTCCCTTATTGCTTGAAAATGATGATCTGCTTAATATGTGGAACGTCCTTTTTCAGTAGTTTTTCCCTCAACCTGAAAACTAATCATCCCAGGTCTCTGAGATTAATGTCAGTGATTCAAAGAGCTCGAGACACAACACCATCCATGAGTTTCATTGAACCTTTTTTTTTTTACCTTTTTGATACTGAAATACAATTTGCATAATAATTTGGAGTGTGGTGTATGAATTTGTATCACACTATATCTGCAAACTGAAGCATATTTGTAAATTTTCCTTATAGGGTTGAAAATACTTAGTTTATCCAAGTACTTTGGATAACCTTTGGTTCCTCATTTCTCTAGATCTTCTTCACCAGGTATTCCTCGGAGGAGATAGAAAAAGCACATGTCGCCCATTGACTTTTATGGGCTCTGTACAATTACAATGTTGATTTTTGCATTATATACAGTATGTATGTGCACGGGACGTGCATGACAAGAAGAGTGCGTTAGTGAGTGTTTGAGAGGAGGGGAGCGCTTCACGCTCGTTTTTCTGTGCTCTCCGCGCACTTTGGGTGAGTGCTGTCCGCTGTCCAATTACAATGTTTTTTTTCTGATACATGTGCACGTGCACGGAACGTGCACGACGAGAGGAGTGCGTTAGTGCATGTTTGATAGGAGACGAGCGCTTCGCGCACTTTGGGGGAGTGCGCTCCGCTTCGCTCTGCACACTCTATACAATTACAAGAGGCCCTTCGCCAGCCCTGATGGCGCTCGGGCCTATAAATAAAAGTTCTTCTGCTGCATATGGTGCCCAATCTATTCCGTGGTACATGCATATTTTCAGGACTACTATTTTTGTGGCACAGGTCTATTAGTCTCAACCCAAACCTTACGGAGACCTCATGTATAGGAGATTGCTCTGGATCTCCGCCCCTGGGCAGCTCGACGTCTTGCTAATGCCCCGCCACAGGCTCTCTCTCCGGGGGGGAGCGGCTCTGCACCGCCTCTGCCAACATCCTGATGTTCTTACAAATCGCTCCTCACCGCGGGGTGCCTGCTCGGAAATTCCTCCCAGCGTGAAGCCCAAAAAAAAAAAAAAAATCAGTCCGGGAGCGAGTAAGTGAAGGTTATTGAGGGGAAGATGGAAGGCAAGGACATTACGACATTGTGCAATGGGCATGGTCAGCACTAAACAGGAAATTGGACAACATCAAAATATTCTCCCTTTGTTATGACAATGGGGTCGATTTTCCTTTGTTTTACACTCGAGAAGGAGTGGGAAGAAGAAAGCCAAATAAGTCTCAGCGTTCGCCTTCAAAAGGTTACTTCACACGATCCTGATGTTGTGGTCCTTAGCCCCTTAACGCCGCTAATTCATGACATACCTCTTCTTACAAGACTGTGGCTAAAATAAAGCATGTTTTCCCTTGATGCCTGTTTGCACATCCATACCGTACCTAGGAACATTTTGTAAGCACTAGTTTCTCTTAGGACCGGTCAGAGAAGGAACCACTTCCAGGTCATGGTACCTACTTAGCGGAAATAGCATTTCTGCAAATCAAGGCTGAAATTTTGATGAACTTTGATCTTCTAATGTAAGTTAAGTTGTGCGAAAATAAAATGATGTAGCAGCTCATCGTTTCCATCTTTAGATTATTTATTGGAATGAACTTTGTGTGATGGATTTTTTTTGTTTGTTATTTGAACATTTCAGTATGTCATGAATTACCAACATCAGGCCATAAAGGAAAACTGCAGTAGCTCCATCTGGTGGCCACAGTGACCACATTTTAGTAGTATTTAGATTTATCACAGTGCTAAAACGTTTTTTAGAAGATGCCATTCAAGTGAATATCTATAATCATTGTAACAATAACATGCAAGCATATATGGTTTACTCGCGTTGTATGCAAAGCGACAACAAGGTGCACTTCCTGTTCCCAGAGCTACTGCTGCAGGATGGCATCAGCTGCTCAAAATCAAACGTTTACAAGTATTTTGTGAAAAGCGTTAACTCTGTTTACTGTTCTAATATCCTAGCCCAGTGTATCTTACAGTGCATTTACATTTGTAATCATTTAGAACAAATAAATGTTCAACCATCACATTTTTTGCCTGTTGTCGCTCATTTGCAACATACCTAAAACTATATCTGTACTATGTGCTACAGATAAATGAACAATCTCCACAAGCAAAAACACTGATAATATATATTTTTGTATAATTGGAAATAAATTCAGGCGTTAAGGGGTTAGTGGATCGACTTGGGTCATACATTCAAGGTGCCATTACAACGGATAATAGCGTTTACATTGAAACAATAACTACAAAGCAACAATGGTTAGAAATCTACTGCACACACAATGGAAGAGAGGCAAGCACATTATGAAATGTGTCTTACGTCCAGTATATTCAGAAAAGTCAAGTCCTGACTAACCTTAAAGGCCCTATACCTGATTGTTTTTTTTAAATTGCAGACAATGATAGAGCCACTAAATAAATATGTTGTGGTTAATTCCTAACTTTTTACATATTTGTATTATCCTGATTCTTCACAGGGATTCTTCACTTTATAGGCACATTTCACAACTTGCAGGGTTATTTTTTAGGGTCACTGTCACAGAAATGCAAGAAAACTAGACTGAAAGTTGATGAAATTGATACAAATGCTTTATATTGAACTGCACTGTGTTTTCTCCACACAATGTCTGAGTGTACTGTAGGCTATACCAAAGGAGGACGAAATGAGTGCCAAATTAAGGTAGAAAAAGCAGGGCAACACTTTATGCGACACTTCTCTTGATACATTTAGTACAAAGTAATGTGCTGTACCAATGTGCAATAACATGTAGGTTGCATACATAATGGAATAATATGTATTTGTAGTTTGGAGGTACATAATTACCAAAAATAGTCACTTGCCTGAAATGATTATATTTTTATAGATTGATATAGTTTGTGTCCTGTGATTGTATGTAACATCATAATATGATACATATACTGAAAACATCTCAGAGCCCCACTAATATTCACATCCCCATGACATAGTTTGTTTTGGAGCTAAAGCGTCCCGTGTGAAATTGAAATAGTTAGTGTGCACAAGGGCTTCAGAGTGAACTAATAGACCACTACAGCGCCCTGTGACCTGCAGCTATAAATAAGTTTCCCGACAGAGACGGATGGATCTGGAGGACTTCAAAGGCCAGATGAGAAAGCTCTTCTTTGGGCCTCAGAGTTTCACAGTTGTACAAGAAGTGCCAGTTCACACAAACATATCATACCACACATAACTAGAAACATGTAGCTTTATGCTCATTAGTGACGCTGTACTAAACCTTAACCGTTACATTTTCGATACCGATACTTTAACGATACTTGGTTTATGATACTGATACCTGAGCGAAAACAACTAAGTTTGAACCTTTAGGTTAAGCTTTATTGTCCCAAAGGGAAATGATTTTGTCTTGGACAATACAAAAGGACAACAGTCAGCTCATCCCGCATCATTTCAACAATGGAATATGGCTGTGCTAAAACAACCACAGTGCAGGATCCTGTACACATTTAAAGGTGGATTATGCAACTTTTTATGCGAAAAAAGTTTATATTTGCGTATATATTTGACCTTGCAGTGACCAATGGTGCCATATGATTACATACACTTCATTTCTCACTGTCTGTCATTAAACCACTACCTCAGGTCAACTAGAATTTAAAAAAATATTTCTATTTGTCAAATTCCAGAAGAATGAGAGATGGAATTTACACATTATTTTATTACTTTTTACAACAGTTTGTTAAATCCCAGATGACGATGTCATGACCTTGGAAGCACAAGTCTGGTTCATCTTTGGCTGTAATTTCAAGACACCTGAAGGTTCAGGTTCATTGGTTCAAACAATGATGTAAATGTCCAGTCATCATACAGACCAGAAGGAAGACGGGTTCTGTGTCCCAAGGATGAATGTGCTGTGTCTGAAATGTGAAGATCAACCCAAGAACAAATGTAAAAGACCTGGTGAAGATGCTGAACCTGGTAAGAGTTTGTCATTATCCAGAGTGAAACATGTCCTGTACCGACACGGGCTGAGAGGGAACTCTGCAGGAAGAAGCTCTGACTCCAAAAGAAACATCAAAAAGACAGTTTGGAGTTTGTAAAAGCACACAAGGATAAAGACTTTCAAATTTTGGGGACACATCCTGTGGTCTGACAAAAAAAAAAAAAAATTGGCCATAATGACCATGGTGAAATACAGGGGTGGCAGCATCATGCTGTGGGGTTGTTTTGCTTTGGGAGGGACTGATGCACTTCACAAAATAGATGACATCATGAAGAAAGAACTCTATGTGGAAATATTGGAGCAACACAGCAAACTGCCAAACTGGTTACAAAGTGGCTTAAGGAACAGAAAGTCAATGTTTTGTAGTGACCATCACAAAGTCCTGATCTCAGTCCAGTTGAAAATGTCTGGGCAGAGCTGAAAAGGCATAGGCACGCAAGGTGGCCTACAAATGTGTCTCAGTTACACCAGCTCTGTTTGGACGAATGGACCAAAACTCATCCAACTATTGTCAGAAACTTGTGGAAGGAAATCCAAAATGTTTGACTCAAATTATGCTGTTTAAAGGCGATGCTACCAAATATTAATGAAATGTATGTAAACTTTTGGTTTTGTAAAAAGTAATAAAAACAAATGTGTAGAAAATTCTATCTCTCATTCTTCTGGGATTTGACAAATGGAAATATTTTTTTTAAATTCTAATTGACCTAAAACAATAAAAGTTAATTCTGGTTTCATGTCTGACAGTGAGAAAAAGATGCAAATGTGTCTTTTTATTAAGTGTATGTAAACATATGGTTCTCATTGTATACTTTTTTGATACTATACTAGCCAGGAATTGGCCATTAAGTGAGAGTAAACCGAGTCTACACTGCACTGGATGGGGATTAAACCAGTGCTGAATAGCGTCTCAACACGCCGAACCTCAGAGTTGTCCTAAATCCGCTGATGCCTCTCCCTCTCTCACCCACTCGCCCCCCTCATCCCCCCTCGTTCCCCTCGTCCCCCCTCGTGGATCACTGGCCCGGCTCATAATTAAACAGCTCCATGCACACAGACGTCTCGGTGGACTCACGCGGAGGAGATGAACCCGTGGATAAATGCTCTGGAGCGGGACAGAGAGGACGGCTCTGGGCCGGAGCTGTCAGCGTTTGGCTACTGACAAATCCACGTTCAACTGAATACTTTGTTTCAAATTAGATCCACACTGCGACACTTTTTGGATTACACCGTCACTAAAACAAAACATGGTCCTAATGAGTAGCTCCACACAGGTCTACTCTATATGTAGTGGGTGAACAAACAATGGATTTTATATAGCGCTTTTCTGGACACTCAAAGACGCTTTACATTGCACTATTCATTCACTCCACACTCGGTGGTGGTAAGCTACCATTGTACCCACAGCTGCCCTGGGGTAGACTGACGGAAGCAAGGCAACCCGTCTGCACCATCAGCCCCTCCGACCACCACCACTCACTCACTACATTCGCCAGGCTTCCTGGTGTTCCCAAATGGTCTCCCATCCAAGTCCTGCCAGGCCCTTCCCTGCTTAGCTTCCAAGGTCTGACAGGATTGGGCAGAGCAAAGGCGGGATGTCCACAGTTACAGTCAGGTCTGAGGCGAGCTGAGCCAAAAGACAAGACACATATCTATTTGTTCCTTATATATGTATATAGGAAGAGTCTTTACTCTCTTATATAGGAAGCCCCAACGATGCCTTGACCCTCCAGGCCTTCACTGTGAGTTTGGACTTTAGGTTTTGAAGTGACCATTTCTCCCACATCCTCTGCATGTAGCCCCTCTGACGAGGGTTACTGGAGTAGTAGAATTCCATCAGAGCCCTTTTCTCGCATCTCGCCCATTTCCATCTTGTTCACAGTAGCCATTTTTCATCAAGGTGCTCTGGTTCCCCAGCACCTGATGCAGACCTTGTTTGGCCGGGCGACGTCTGAGCCGGCATGTCATTCATTTAATTGTCTCTCATCAGTGTGAGGTAGGCAGTAACGTCAAGGGTCTTGCCTAAGGACCCACACTGGCAGCTCATTTCCCCCAGCGGGGATTCGAACCAGGACCCCCTGTGTGCAAGTCGGGGGACTTACTTGCACACAATATTTAGAAATAAATATTTCTAATGCAATAAATACTTGTATATTATTCTATTTATTTGACAAAATGATATGTGCTGTGGCTATAAGAGACAAAATCATTGGACTACAATTAACAGGCCTCATTGGAATCTAAAGGCAGCTCCTTTCTCCTTTCCTTCACCTTTCAGGCCGATGTCATGAGGTCGACCTTGAGGAACCTTTGGCAGTTAGGATCAGGAGCTTCAGACGCTCCTTCTGCGTCAGAGGTTCACAATCTGAAGTTCCTAACCCAGCGGAGGGAAGTGACGTCAAACAATACACTCTCCATATCCTTCTGCAGTGCAATGAATGTTATTGGTATTACCAACATCCTCTGAGCTATGATGTGTTAAATCAACAACTATTTATAAAAATCACTTTTCAGTTATTACTGATATTCACCAAATCCTGTCCTTTAGTTCCACCACAGACAGCTGCATTCGCGTGTGTTCTTCCACAGCGGAGGTTATGTAAACGATCCACGTGGCCCAGGTTTGGTTCTTGTTAAATATAAACAAAAGTGTGTAATGTTGGTTCATAGATTTCCTAAAATCTGCTTTATACTTTCACAATATTTAGGACAATGTTTTTATTTCATGAAACGTCACGCAGCAAAACTGTCCATCATTTCACCCTCGTGCGGAGAACGGCCAGATTGGTAAACCTTCAGGAGGCAGCGCAGTGACTTGTTCTGAGCTCCTGATGGGCTGATGAGGAACACCCCGAGGTTCCTCTGCTGAAGGAGGTCTTAAAGGAAGCACTCCCTCCTGCATGACACATTTGGATGCTCCTGGTCACGGCTGATCCGGGTCAAAGATAAGGAGATGGAGCTTCCGAAGCTTGTAGATGCAGCCTCAGTTACCCTTTCTGAGAAAGCAGGTGAAATTTGGATATTGAAAAGCTATTGCCTGACCCAAAACTAAAAATAGTGACCCGCTCTAATATTTGGTAGTAGAGCTTTGCTTCCAGCACCATTTGTGGTGATGTTGTTTCAATATGAGCGTCTGCAACACGCAAAGATCCAGTGTCGCGTTCATTTCTCACCGAGAGCTCATACTGATGATGGGAGACTGTGACCATGACGCAAAGCCTTCTCCAGCACATCCCGACGATTGTCAATGGTTAAGATCTGAACTCATTCAGGATGTTCAGCTGATCTCATTCGTTGAGCAAATGTACATAATCCATTGCTTTTCTTGCCAATTGATTGTTACATGTATTATCATTATTATTATGCTCACGCACAGTGGTGGGCCTATATATGTTTGCGTTGCGTGGACATCTTCGCTTGCCGTCCTGTTTGTGTGTCTTTGCTGTGATCGCAGTGCGACGGCCTTGTTTTCCAGCTGTTAAACCGGTTGCTCTTTCCTTCCTCAGTCTGCGCTCGCTCCTTAATCACCCGCAAACGCTTCCCTCGCCACGAGCACGTTTTTTTTTCGCCTCCTCGTCGCGTTCCTTTTATTTGATTCCACCTTGATCCGCGATTTCCACGCTAATGACAAAAACACAACAACAAGATCGCCTCTGGTCGCCTCGACGCCACACGACCACCGACCGGAGCCGCAGCAGATCCACCACAGCGGCGGATTCAACCACGGTCCTTTTCTTTTTGTTCATGTTGGAGACAGCGCCCTCTGCGGTTTGGGGGATCATGTGACAGCAGGAAAATTTCACGCAATTGCAAGTTACTCATTTTGTAAAAAGGTCACTTTAAAATTTACAAAATCTTCAGGCTGTGGGACAAACATAAAGGCTGAAAAACACACAAAAAAACAATCATGTAGCTAAATGCTTTTTTTGCTCCTACACACACATGGCCTTCCATATGTTTACTTGATCTTTGAACCCTGAGCGTTCCATGTACAGTAACGGTCAATAGTTTTTTTGTGTGTTTTTTTTCTTCATTTTATTAGAAGACTATTTTCATTCTCACATTTTTGAGTGAGTTCATATGAATCTACATTTTTAACAAAAAATAAGGTGAAATAGATTCTTAATAATAGCCGTCCTTTGATTATTGCTTTACACATTTGACATTTTCTCAAAAGAGCTTCACGATGTCATCATCAGAAATTGTTTTGACTTCATGGAAAAATGCCAAGAATAAAACACATTCTGTGTTATTTCCCCCTTATTTGTTTCCTGCATAATCCGATGTGTTCATTAACGCCTTCAGTGGAAAAAAGTGTTGAAAATAAAGAAAAAGTCTTTCCAAACTTCTGACCGGTACTGTATGTGCTGTTTTATTGTTTTCTCAAAGACATTCCACAGGTGTGTCATTGTTTATTTGTCATGGACCTATTTGGGTTTTTGTTTTTATGTTGTTTTATATGTATCTACTGGTTATGGTTCTCTTTTGTTTCGTTCCATTTGTTTCATATATTTCACTTTTTATTCTTGCATTGATTGCAGCATTTTCTTTGTATTGAGAGTGTGGTATGGACGGCACATGATCAGGATAAATAAAGTATCTATATCTGTTTGGGACAGGACCACAAAACACTCCTAAAGCTGGTTTGAACATTTACATTTTTCCTCCCTCCTAAAGTAGCCCATCCATACACACAAACAAACAAGCACAAATAATTATAAAAAATAATAACATTATTCAAGGCTCACACAGTATGTTCCTCAGGGATGAGAAAGATAAGAAACTATCCTCCACAGTTCCTTTAACCTCTTCAACCCAAAAAAGCTTCTTGCAAAAAGTGACAAAATAGCAACACAATCAAGAAGTAAATGAGGACTAAAATGCAGCAAAAAAAGTAAGACAAGTAACAAACATGCAGCAAAGCAGGAGACAAAAGCACAAAAAATACTATGAAAAAGTGAGGACGGTGCAAGAAAAAAAATCAGTTTTTTAGATCTTAGCTTTCAAATGACTGGCCTATAAGCTGTGAGCACCAGTCGAGAAGACTTTTAGATTTGGATATTGTCAAACTGGAAACAAATTTGCTTGGTTAAGACAAGGATTAAGAGGTTAAATGCAAAAAGGTTTAATTGAAATGAGTCATTGTCGCACTATAAGTTAGGAAAAGAAGTGTGCCTTAAAGTTTGAGGATGAAAATACTGCTGAAACTTTTTCTTTTGGTTCTTTGGACCACAGCAGACTCACTGGTCCAGTGAGTCTGCTGTGGTGGATCTGCAGCGGCTCCGGTTCTGCAGAGTTCTGCTCGCTCCACAGTCCCGCCCCTTCCCCTCCACTGAGTCCCACTGCCCTCAGCCAATCGCGACGCCCATCCCGAGCCCCTCATCCAATGGCGAGCGGCGCTGGGGGCGGGTCCTGCGCGGCTCCAGAGAGGGGACATTGAGCTAGTGGAGGAGGAGAAGGGAGGCTTGTTGGGCACGGATGCCACTCGTTGCGCCGCTCGCGGGTCTAATTTGGAGAGGTGTATGCAGCGCACGGCGGGTTATCCTTCTCTTTTTTTTCTCCTTTTTTTTTTTTTTTTACGCACGCGTTTTTCCAGGTGGACGTGTTTGAGGCCGCCCCGGGACGACAGCTGAACTTGGATCAGGACAGGTGATAGTCCCAGCAGGCTGCCGTAGCCCGAGGGCCACGTCGATACCAGAGCCCAGGCGACGGGTCCGACACGCGGGGGGAGAAAAGCCAAAATGGGCCCGCGGTGTCTCTGATGGTACTTTGTGTCTTTATTTTTGATTTAAAAAAACAGACAAAAAAAAAAGAAAAGGACCGTGGTTAATTGTCCGCTTATTGGAATGCGTGCTGAACGCGCGCTGTGACTTGTTGCATTGCCGCAAATATGTCAAAACTGTCATGGGATTTCGAATTCGGAATTGTTTTTTTTTTTTTTCTAAATGGGTGAAACAATGTGCGTCTTCGGACACAGCCTGTTACATTTGCCAGTCTTTGTCACTGCCTGCATGTCTGCCTCAGTGTTGCTTTCCAAACTGCCCTTCTGCTCCATCAAAGGAGCGAAATTTGTAAAGCCTTGTGCAGACTATTGTTGTGTAATTGGACTTCATCAAAACACCGGTTGATGAATGAGTTGCTTAGAAATAATCATAATAATAATGCCATACTTCAGATTAAATTAGTATTTTATCACACACAAAATCCAACAGTGATGTTTCCACGATTAACTAGTCATTTATCAATCATTTAATATGATTCGTTCAACAAATTGGAGCATGTTTTGGTTTTGTGCTGCATTCGGAGGATTACGCAGTGTATTCATTATTTTACTCAATATCTGTGAGCCGCATTTTGGCGACACGCTGTCCAAATGTCTGCATGTAAAACGTTCTTCATTACATTTGTGTATTTATTTATTGATTGATTTCTGCTTCTCCGTTTTCAGCTCGTGCATAATTCCTCCCATACGCCTGGACATCTCAGCCTGACCCTGTGACCTGCCGCTGTCGGGAATCACGGCCTCCTTTGCGCGCATTGTTTTTTTTGGGGGGTGAATTTTGGAGCGGACCGCCATGACGCGCAGCCAGAGCGCACCGAGGGCACCCAGACTGCCACTCTGAACCGGAATAATAATTAACAATAACAATACTAATAATAAAAACGGATTTATACTTTGCTTTGTGAAGAAAAGAAAAAAAGACAAATCAAAACACAAACAATTGCCCAGGATGAAGGAGAAATCCAAAACGGCGGCGAGGACTAGACGGGAAAAGGAGAACAGCGAGTTTTACGAGCTGGCCAAGATGCTGCCGCTGCCGTCGGCCATCACCTCGCAGCTGGACAAGGCCTCCATCATCCGGCTGACCACCAGCTACCTGAAGATGCGCATCGTGTTCCCTCAGGGTGAGCCAAGACGCGCAGCTTTTGTCACACAAGGTTACGAGTTTTAGGATCGTTATTTTTGCTTCCATCTATCCTTGATTTGATTTATTTTAATAAAGGATCGACAGAATGTTCCCTGAGGTTGAGCCAAAAGGCGCGCGGACCTTTACGCACAGCTCAGGCGCACAGGACAACATGTCAGCCGATTTGTTCGGTTTCTGTATTACCCATCTTGATTTATTTTTCTTGGATCTGAATATAATAATGTTGCTTATGAATATATTTATTTTTCTCCAATAGGTTTCTTTCCATCGTGATTTATTTATGTAAAACTTTGAATTATTGTCCACGGTGACCCAAAGACGCGCACCTTTTTTGCGCACCAGACTACGTCTCGCTTCTACAACATCTTGACTTTTTTTTTTTTTTTAAATAGGAATGGATATAAAAATTGGCCTAATTTTACAACAGGGTTTAGCCGAAGACGCAGGCTATTTTTATTTTATTTTTACTTCCGATAATAAAGGAAACGATTGTTTCCTTTAATAATAAAGGAAACGTTTGTATCCTTTATTATTGGCACTATGGATTATTTGCGTAATATTCCTCGATTCTTTGCCATCCGTTTTGTGTAGTTTTTCTCATTGATTAGGCGTATTGAATTTGGGATTAGGAAAGCATCCGTAGCTTTTATCTAAAAACAACAACAGCTTATCCAGTCAGCAAGTCCACAGGGAAGCGATATCATAAACAAAGGAACACATATTGAAACTGCACAATATTTAAAAATCAAGCTTTCATTCCAGGCCTATTCCTTCTAGAACATGAAGCAAACCCGCAAGCGCCCGAAATCACCACGCGTAAACACTGTGCGTCATTTTTTTTTTTTTTTTTTTTTTTTTGCCAGCGATCATTATTTTTTTCGCATAGTTGATTTTATTACACCGGCGCATCCACTAACGGGAGACGCGCCCGATTAACCACGGCGGAGCGTTTTTCCGCGCCGGAGACCCATTGTGAAAGCGCAGTACACGATATTTTATGCATTATTCATTTACAATAAGAGCCGTGTTCCAGCGCGCGCGTCTCTCTCTCTCTCTCTCTCTCTCTCTCTCTCTCTCTCTCTCTCTCTCTCTCTCTCTCTCTCTCTCCCTCTCTCTCTCTCTCTCTCTCTCTCTCTCTCTCTCTCTCTCTCTCTCTCTCTCTCTCTCTCTCGCTCTCGCTCTTGCTCCCCCCCCCCATCCCCCCACCCCCCCCCACCCCTCTTCCCCCATGCTCTGCAGACCCCCCTCCTCTCCCCGAGCGCGCGACGCGTGACTGGGAAGCGCGCGGAGCAATTAAAGAAAGCAGGGGCCCCGCGTGGCTCCTAATCACCTAAAGCTGCAGCGCACACGCACACACGGGGGGCAGGGGAAGGGGAAGGGGGCTCACTCGTATCGGGGACATTGGCCCGCGTGGCTCGAAATGAAACGCCGTGAAACCAGAGCGGACTATATTTAGACGTGCGGGGGCAGATGATGACCCGATAGACGCGAGGTCACGGCGCTGGACATTCAGCAGCGCGCGTAAAAGGAGAACACTCCATATATCGCGTTTTACCGGCGGGGTTCAAAAACTATATGGGGGCTGTGACACATTCGGGGATGCGGCCGCGGGTTTAAAAGTGGCGGTCGCCAAGTAGACAACAAACACTAGGACTGTCCTCGTGAGCTATTTTATAATGATTTTGAAATCAGCGCAGCCGCGTGTTGAGCTGCAAAACGAGGACAGCTTTTTATAGTGTTGTCTATTTATATAAAGGTATACACAGATAATGAGGGAAAGCGTGCGTAATGTTCTCCTCGCGCATGCCACAACAATACTAAATCACTCCTTGAGCAAATCGCAGCGTCACGGTAGGCCTGGAGTGACGTGTTATTTTTGTTGTAATGTGTTGGCTTTTCCCCAAAGCCCCCTGTGCTTGCCTTAGACCCTTCACACCTAAAAGAGTAGATTTTTGTCTCTTTCTACTCTCCAAAAAAACGAACTAAACCAAACTCTTGCATCTAATGAAATAATAACATGACATACACATTTACGTTTCACTCTCGTGCATACTCGTAATAATGGTAACACGTGGTCAAACTAAAATCCAAACCAAAAATAAGTCGTAGTGCGCTTAGATTACTTCGACCAAATCAGGTCCAGTTTGTGCCATTTGAGATTTACGCAGCGCAGGGTAATATCGTTGTTTTCTCTTCACACCTCGTGCGTCACGGCTGCAAACAAAACAAAACAAAAACACGACAAATAACGGCGAGGTTTTGATTGAATTTAGGCTGTGTTTACAATCGTGTTAATGGCCGTGTCCCTTGTCCAGGTTTGGGCGAGGCTTGGGGCCACTCGAGCCGCTCAAGATCTTTGGATAACATCGGTCGAGAGCTGGGATCGCACTTACTGCAGGTAGGTTTGGGATCGCAGGTGAATAGATTTATTTACAGAAGGGGCTGACGATTTACTTGTTTATTAGGCTATTATTTTTGTTGTATTTGCATCGTTCATTGAATAATTCGAGCCAGTTCCCGTAGCATTTTATGGATTCCACGGCGGTTTTATGCGCTTTTACGCGCAGTGTCATGTTTTGATCGTCGGGTTGAAATGTGCGTGTTCTTTTGGTTATTTAGACGCTGGATGGTTTCATTTTCGTTGTGGCCCCGGACGGAAAGATCATGTACATATCGGAAACGGCGTCTGTGCATTTGGGGCTGTCTCAGGTTCGTATTTTATTCAATATAGCCTATACACTTTTGAATGATGTCTAAGGCGGAATTATGTCATGTAGCGTATTAAAAGGTGGCTGTAGACGCTGCAGTTCGTAATCTCACGTGTTCTGGCTTCTGAATGACCAGTTTTAACGGACGTCTTGTTTTCTCTGTTCTATGGGGACTCTTAGTGTGTGTGTGTGTGTGTGTGTGTGTGTTCTTTTAACCCCTTGCTCTCCTCCACAGGTAGAGCTGACCGGGAACAGCATTTACGAGTACGTGCACCCGGCGGACCACGACGAGATGACTGCAGTCCTCACGCCACACCAGCCCTACCACTCCCACTTCATACAAGGTCATTTCCCATAAACTATATATATATATATATATATATATATATATATATATATATATATATATATATATATATATATATATATATATATATATATATATATATATATATATATATATATATATATATATATATATATATATATATATATATATATATATCTCGGAGAAACACTGAAACTAAAAAAAATATGTTCTGCATTCCCCGCGTGTTTCCTTCATACTGCAGCTGTGCGCTTTTACGCATATCGTATTCCGATACAAGTGCTCTCCAATTCAGCCGCGGATACATGTTATTTCCTTCCTCGCATTTCCTCCAATTCGTGGCAATATAAAAACAGCCGCTCTGACTGATTTTGCTCAGTATTTTTATATATTTTGTCCCGTCTTCGCGTTGGTGATTCGGTCATTTGAATTGGTGACGTGTGTTGCAGAGTACGAAGCGGAGCGCTCTTTCTTCCTGAGGATGAAGTGCGTCTTGGCCAAAAGGAACGCGGGCCTGACCAGCGGGGGATACAAGGTGAGGAGGGGAACACATGCTTTTTATTTCTTTTATTATTATTTTTTTACACGCCGCTGTGAGGATTTCGCTTTCTCGTTCTTTGCGCAATTAGTTAAAGCAGGATTAGCTCTAAGCCTGTAACAGAGACGAGCTAAACAAGAGGGGGCTGATTTGAATGCAACAAATGGGGAAAGTGTTGAAGGAGACACTTTGCAGTAGGTTACAGACCTGAATCTACGGAATAAAAAGCATTACAAGCGGTCCTTCGAATGGAAATGTACCCAGAGCCAGAACAGAGGCTCCATCGATCACAACTCTACTCTTTGGTCCGCCAGCCTTTTCTGAATTTAATCGCTCGTTAAGTCTTGGCTGAAACGGAAGCAGAACTGTCTCCCAAATAGCACTGCGTTTGTGTGTGTGTGAGAGAATGAAATGTTTAAGGTAGTGTTTGTTTTTTGTTTCAGAATGAATGTATACAAATGTCATGTTTAATGCAGTGTGGAAAGGCCCGAGCTAAACAGCATCAGCTACAAACTTGTTTCCTACGACGCTGATTTACAATGTCCCTGTCAAAAAAATACACACACATAATAAAATAAATAAATAAAAATGACCACATTCTTAATGATGGATAAAGCCAAGTTTAAATGTATGGGATTTTATTTTACTGAAAAGACATCAGAGGGGATTTTCTTCTTTTCTTTGATTTTTTTTTTCTCCCCATAGTATTCTAAGATAAATAAATCAGGTTTGGAATTATTAAAACAAATCCTTCAAAAAAAAACAAAAAAAAAACACATTAAATAATGTTAAAGGCACTATAACCTTTAATATTTTTTCTAGTAACGGAACAAAATGTGTTTTGTCCTGCTTTAGTACATTGTAAACTCAGACATTTGTGTGCATCTAATTACAGACAATTTGTATCAATTTCATTTTTTCATTTCAATTTATCAATTTCACAGAATTTCTATTCTGTGACCCTGAAAAGTGAAGTTGTCCCTGTGAAAAATTATGATGCTACAAATATGTTGGTAATGGGTTTGGACCACAACATTTTATTCTAATGGCTTCCACTTTGTTAAGTACAAGATTGTAAAAGAGGAGCTAAAGTGGAGTGGCCACAATGAGAGAAAAGCATATTTTGAGATAATGTTCTTTAAAGTTACATTTTGTCAATATATAAATCTGGAATCAGTGGTTATTGTAAAGATTATGCAATGTGCTTATTCCTGGGGAGAGCTGAGAGAACCTGAGCATTTTTTAACTGAGATAGAGATCTTAGAAAATCCAGCAGTAAAATAACTTGATATCGCACACACGTGAAGTCATTAATCACACCTATAGAGTCATTTGAAGTGGGAGCTCGCTGCTGAGAAAGTAATTAACGCACAAGTTATTTTGGTGCTTTTAGATGTTTTATTTAGTCACATGAACACTCTTAATGTTGGAACAGTGATGGATCCGACAGCCAAAAAAAGAGAGGGAAACATTATGAATAATAAATAATAGATCGTTACAGAAATAGGATTGTGGTTTTTGTGACAGAATATCCATATCGCGATTTGCACAGTTTTACATTTAATGAAACGTATTGTGTGGAATGGTTTATTTAAAATATATGAAATAATAATCAAGATGGTTATTTAGATATTTAAACTTTTTTTTAATATCTTTATTCAGCCCTATACACTTTTTTCACAGCTAACTGTACATCCCAGTTGGTGACAAACCTTTAGGGGTAAACAACATTTTTCAGTATTTCAAAGTATTTTACAGTGTTAAGCTCAGGTGTAAATATATTTTCTCATCACCTCCGGGCCTCACAGCCAGTGTGTTACGGAGCCGGTGTGTTACAGAGCCCATGTGTTATGGAGGCGGTGTGTTACGGAGCCAGTGTGGAGCCGGTGTGTTATGGAGCCCATGTGTTATGGAGCCGGTGTGTTATGGAGCCGGTGTGGAGCCGGTGTGTTATGGAGCCCATGTGTTATGGAGCCGGTGTGTTATGGAGCCGGTGTGGAGCAGGTGTGTTACGGAGCCCGTGTGTTTTGGAGCCGGTGTGTTACGGAGCCGGTGTGTTTTGGAGCCGGTGTGTTATGGAGCCCGTGTGTTATGGAGCCCGTGTGGTACAGAGCCCGTGTGTTTTGGAGTCAGTGTGTTACGGAGCCCATGTGTTATGGAGCCGTTGTGTTATGGAGCCGGTGTGTTACGGAGCCCGTGTGTTATGGAGCCGGTGTGTTATGGAGCCAGTGTGTTGTGGAGCCGGTGTGGAGCCGGTGTGTTATGGAGCCGGTGTGTTATGGAGCCGGTGTGTTACGGAGCCGGTGTGTTACGGAGCCCGTGTGTTATGGAGACGGTGTGTTACGGAGCCGGTGTGTTACGGAGCCCATGTGTTTACGGAGCCGGTGTGTTACGGAGCCGGTGTGTTACGGAGCCGGTGTGTTACGGAGCCGGTGTGTTACGGAGCCGGTGTGTTATGGACCCGGTGTGTTATGGAGCCGTTGTGTTATGGAGCCGGTGTGTTACGGAGCCCGTGTGTTATGGAGCCGGTGTGTTATAGAGCCAGTGTGTTATGGAGCCGGTGTGGAGCCCATGTGTTATGGAGCCGGTGTGTTATGGAGCCGGCGTGTTACGGAGCCGGTGTGTTACGGAGCCCGTGTGTTATGGAGCCGGTGTGTTATGGAGCCGGTGTGTTATGGAGCCGGTGTGTTATGGAGCCGGTGTGTTACAGAGCCGGTGTGTTACGGAGCCCGTGTGTTACGGAGCCCGTGTGTTTTGGAGCCGGTGTGTTATGGAGCTGGTGTGTTTTGGAGCCGGTGTGTTATGGAGCTGGTGTGTTACGGAGCCGGTGTGTTACGGAGCCCGTGTGTTACGGAGCCCGTGTGTTACGGAGCCCGTGTGTTACGGAGCCCGTGTGTTTTGGAGCCGGTGTGTTATGGAGCCGGTGTGTTACGGAGCCCGTGTGTTACGGAGCCCGTGTGTTATGGAGCCGGTGTGTTATGGAGCTGGTGTGTTATGGAGCTGGTGTGTTATGGAGCCGGTGTGTTACGGAGCCCGTGTGTTATGGAGCCAGTGTGTTATGGAGCCGGTGTGGAGCCGGTGTGGAGCCGGTGTGTTTTGGAGCCGGTGTGTTACGGAGCCGGTGTGTTACGGAGCCCGTGTGTTATGGAGCCGGTGTGTTATGGAGCTGGTGTGTTACGGAGCCGGTGTGTTACGGAGCCGGTGTGTTACGGAGCCGGTGTGTTACGGAGCCGGTGTGTTATGGAGCCGGTGTGTTATGGACCCGATGTGTTACGGAGCCGGTGTGTTTTGGAGCCGGTGTGTTACGGAGCCGGTGTGATTTGGAGCCGGTGTGTTACGGAGCCGGTGTGTTACGGAGCCCGTGTGTTTTGGAGCCTGTGTGTTACGGAGCCGGTGTGTTACGGAGCCCGTTTGTTTTGGAGCCGGTGTGTTATGGAGCCGGTGTGTTACGGAGCCTGTGTGTTACGGAGCCGGTGTGTTACGGAGCCCGTTTGTTTTGGAGCCGGTGTGTTATGGAGCTGGTGTGTTACGGAGCCCGTTTGTTTTGGAGCCGGTGTGTTATGGAGCCGGTGTGTTATGGAGCCGGTGTGTTATGGAGCTGGTGTGTTTTGGAGCGGTGTGTTACGGAGCCCGTGTGTTACGGAGCCCGTGTGTTTTGGAGCCAAAAGGATATTTGTAGTAAGTTGATACAGTCTTAAACAAACTAGTAAACAGAGTTAATGTATTTTCCAAGTGTAAAACTTTTATACATTGTCTTTAGGTGGAAGAGAGAGTGACATCATTTGAGATCCTCTGTGCAGTTATTCCAGAGATCGACCTTGTGTGGTGTTTGTTTGAAATGTTTTCTTTACAAACATCTCCTCTCCTCTGAGCTCAGGCCGGCTCTGTCTGATGGTGAACATATTTTGTGACACAAGTTTATTTTTCATTTTGGACATAAGTCATCTACTAAGTCATAGAATTTCAATGTTTGCAGGTTGGTTGGTTGGTTGGTTGTTTGGTTGGTTGGTAGGTTGGTTGCAGTTTGAGAATGTGATGAGTCTTATTGCCTTTTTTTGCAGGGTGAACATTTTTTTGGTGTTTCATTTATAGGTATTTCCCCAAATGTCTAAACAATAAGTTATAAATGGCATGATTAATGAGTCATAAATAAGATCTAAGATCTCTTTGTTTAACATATATCTGGATTTATATAATATTGCCATTGCTTTTGATAATTTCATTTTGATATTATTAATCTGAGACTTCCAATTTAGATCATGTTCAATTATAACGTCACGAAATGTGTTCTCATAAGCTCGTTCTAAGGCCATATTGTTGAGCATTAGGTTTACTTCAACCTACGTCAATTCTTGTCAGAACTTCTGCTTTTTAAGCCTATTTTCGACTGGCAGCAAACTCTCGACAGAGCTCAACCTCATGTAGAAATAAGGCTAATTTAATGTGCAAAAGTCAATTCAAACACAATGAGAAATGACACAATATATTGTCTTTGAAATTATGGGCAGCACATTTTGATACATGCTTATTACCCCTTAACATTGACTTTATTTATAACAATAACAAAACATAAAGTGACAATGCTGAGGCCGTTAAAAGACTATTTATATGCACATTTCTTCCTTCTGTGTGAAAATAATATGTCATGTTCCCTTTCCCTCCCTGTCCTCCTGTCCTCCTGTCTCCTCTGCGGCAGGTGATCCACTGCAGCGGGTACCTGAAGATCCGCCAGTACAGCCTGGACATGTCTCCGTTCGAGGGCTGCTATCAGAACGTGGGGCTGGTGGCAGTAGGACACTCTCTGCCCCCCTCGGCCGTCACCGAGATCAAGCTCCACAGCAACATGTTCATGTTCAGGGCCAGTCTGGACATGAAGCTCATCTTCTTGGACTCCAGGTACTTCAGGAAATGTTCAGGATAATGTGCACTGTCATTGCAATAAACATGTCACATGTTACGAGCATGTTACAATTCCCTCGGTTCCCCTCTCACTGTTCTCTTATTGGCTTTCCTCTAAATCCTTCTCTCAGTTCTACTCTGGGCTTTCCTCTTGGTTTCCCCTCATCTATCTATCTATCTATCTATCTATCTATCTATCTATCTATCTATCTATCTATCTATCTATCTATCTATCTATCTATCTATCTATCTATCTATCTATCTATCTATCTATCCATCTATCCATCTATCCATCCATCTATCCATCTATCCATCTATCCATCCATCTATCTATATATACAGTATATATATATATATATATATATATATATATATATATATATATATATACAGTGCCTCTCGAAAGTATTCATACACCTTGAACCTTTGCACATTTTGTCATGTTTACAACCCTAAACATGAAGATTTTATTTTGATTTTTTTACTGAACATTCACACACAAGTAACCGACAACTGTGAAGTGAAAGCAAAATGATACATGATTCTGTTAT
This sequence comes from Gobius niger, assembly GCF_951799975.1. Taxonomy (NCBI): domain Eukaryota; kingdom Metazoa; phylum Chordata; class Actinopteri; order Gobiiformes; family Gobiidae; genus Gobius; species Gobius niger. Next base: position 20,053,323 of record NC_136866.1, read on the forward strand.
TTTTCAAAAAATAGAAAAGTGAAAAGTGGAACCCCCTTTTGCTACAATAACAGCAGAAAGTATTTTGGGGTCTGACTCTACAAGATTTGCACATGTAGAGACTGACATTTTAGCCCATTCCTCTTTACAAAACACCTCAAGGTCTGTCACATTAGAAGGAGAGCGTTTGTGAACAGCAGTTTTCAGATTATTCCACAGATTTTCAATAGGATTCAGGTCAGGACTTTGGCTGGGCCATTCTAACACAATAATATGTTTTAATTGAACCATTCCATTGTAGATTTAGCTTTGTGTTTAGGGTCATTGTCCTGCTGAAGGTGAATCTCCGCCCCAGCCTCAGCTTTCTTGCTGACTCCAGCAGGTTTTCCTCCAAAATGTCCCTGTATTTGGCTCCTTCCATCTTCCCAACTATTCTTACAATCTCCCCCCCGTATATTTGACACTGGGGATGGTGCACTCAGGACGATGAGCAGTGTCAGGTTTGCTCCATACATAACATTTTGCATTTGGGCCAATAAGTTAAATTTTTGTCTCATCTGACCAAAGCTCCTTCTTCCACATGGAGCTGTGTCCTCCATATGACTTCTAGGAAACTTCAAACGGGATTTCTTATGGCCTCCTTTCAATAATGGCTTTCTTCTTCCACTCGTCCATGAAGGCCAGATTTGTGTAGAGTACGACTTATAGTTGTCCCATGTACAGATTCCCCCAGCTCAGCGGCAGGACTTCACAGCTCCTCCAGAGTTATCTTGGGGCACTTGGTTGCATTTCTTACCAGTGCTCTCCTTGTTCGGTTTGTTAGTTTAGGTGGACGACCACACCTTGGTAAGTTTGCAGTGGTGCTTTACTCTTTCCATTTCTGAATGATGGATTGAACAGTGCTCCGGGAGATGTTTAAATCTTGGGAAATCTTTGTATAACTTAACGCCGCTTTAAACTTCTCCAGAACTTTGTCCATGACCTCTCTGGTGCTCCTTGGCCCTCATGATGTTGTTTAGTGACCAATACACTCCGACCATAGCTCTGAGGGCCTAAAAGAACAGCTGAAAATATACTGAGAGTAGATTACACACAGGTGACCTCTATTTAATGGTTAGGCCAAGGTGTGAACATTCTGGAGTCATGAGGAATGTTATAAAGGCAATTTAATGCACTCAGAAAATGCTGTATGAATACTTATGCACGCCCCACTTTTCACGTTTCTATTTTTTTTAAATTAACGGAATCATGTATCAATTTGCTTTCACTTCACAGTTGTCTGTTACTTGTGTGTGGACGTTCAGTAAAAAAATCAAAATAAAATATTTATGTTTAGGGTTATAAACATGACAAAATTTGCAAAAGTCCAAGGTGTATGAATACTTTCGAGAGGCACTGTTATATATATATATATATATATATATATATATATATATATATATATATATATATATATATATATATATAAAATCTTACATAAACATAACCTTACTCTCTACACACTGGAAATGATTTGTGTATTTTCCTAAACATGAAAAACATGAAACATGAAAACATTTGCAGCATATTCTCCCCACGAATAGAACTTATTGCATTAAAGTTGCACAGATAAAGGAGACTCTGCTGTGATCATGAAAACACCTGTGGGGAGTTCGCCCTTTGAGTTCTGACCCTCTCAGGCTGTTGTCGTTTACAGAGTGGACTTTAAACCGAAACAGATGGAGGTCATTAGAATAACACACGGCTGCTGCTGAGCTGGGGATGTGCTCCGTCCGACTGCTACCATGACTACTACTACTATTACTACTACTACTACTACGACTACTGCTTCTGCTACTGCCTCTGCTACTATTACTTGTAACCTTCCACTACATTTATGGCTGAAAATGTATTTTAAATGACACTTTATCATTAAATCTGCTTAAGGTAGGCTGCTGGTCCATGTTCTGCCTGATGTGCTCACACTCTGCCCGTCTGTCTGTGGTGCAGGGTCGCGGAGCTCACAGGCTACGAGCCGCAGGACCTGATCGAGAAGACACTGTACCACCACGTCCACAGCTGCGACACCTTCCACCTGCGCTGCGCCCACCACCTCCGTGAGTTCCGACAGCTCAGACCTTTACCATATCTGCTCTGCCCGAGAAAGACTGGCGACCTTCTACAAGTCACACGACACATGTATATATATATATATATATATATATATATATATATATATATATATATATATATATATATATATATATGCCAGACACGTGCGTTGTGAGAATTCCGGTGAATTTCTCTCCTTTACTGTGGGAAAGATGAGATATGGCAGTGTAAATAACACTGGCAAGGTAGAAAGCAACCTGGAATGACTTTCCAGGAGGAACAGACCTGTGGTGGAGCAGTAGCAGCTGGTTGGCCAAAACACATCGATTTAAGGTTTCAAAATATAAACAACAATTCATTACATTTTATTAAAATGCAGCAATGATATCCAGCAGTGGTGTCCAAATGTAGAAACACATCACCAGAGACATTTTTTTACTAAATGCTTCATAATCCTGCGCAATCAAAAGCTAATATTTGGTTGTGAGAGAAGTGGCATTCTGGTTCCAGGCCCAAATAAAGGTGGGGGTAATGGTTTGAGCCGTTAACACATTGAGTGCCAAAAAACGAAAATGTTTGCGTTTTTTTTTGTATTACAAAACTAGACACTCTAATACACCAAGTGTGATTTTGGTAGCTCTGTGATGAACAGAAGTGAAATAAATGACCATCAAATCTTGTAGAAAGTCATGATCTGGACATTTTATATATTATTGCGCTTTTTTTTCATCTTTTTTTTACTCCGTGGGGGCGTGGTGTTGCGTAGCGAACAGCTGTAAACACGACACTTCTCTCTCGCTCTGGAGCATGTGAAGCAGAGCAAGCTTCCCATGGACAGGTCTAAACAGTTGAGATTTTAACATTTCTCTGAGTTTTTAAATGGTTAAAATCGGTCCAAGGACGACTGAGAAACATCCTGTTGAAGTCTTCAATCCAGAACCAGGCTGTTTAAATGCACATGCCATAAAATGCGATTGATCTGCAGCAACACGCGGTGTTTCAAAACGTGTCAACAATGTTGCAGTTGAAAATTGACTTTAAACGGAAATATTTAGGCATTTGCCTCTTCCCTTTACGTTAGTGTCCGTCCAGAGAGGAAAGAGGTGGAGAGAGGAGTTCATCAGAAAGTTGAGTGTTGCATAAAACACTAATTATCTCCGAATCGTGATTTTGATCAAACTAGTCTCTGTTTAGCTTTGGATTCCTCAGGAACCGGGACGTAGAATTAAACTGGTTTCTCCTCCGGAGAGCTTAGAGTCTCAGCTTTCAAATGAGCCATAGCATGTGTCCATAGCTATAACATAGAATACGCTGTGGTGCTACAAATATCATGAACAATGGTCTGGATTGTTGGAACTCACACAGCTAAATCCCAAAACAGCGCAGCCTCAGTGTGTTAAATGTACCCAGTGAAATGTTTGATTATACTGACCATCGATCTGTGGCCGTCCAGGCTGTACACGCTTCACTATGCAGCTCTTGATGAAAAAGGTTTGGACACTCCTGACCTTCTCTCAGTTATATAACTATTCCCAAACAAACAAAGCAAATGAAAATACACCTGTATGTGCAGTACAAAGGTTTTTATGTATTGTTTTTTATTATATTTATTTATACACTTTTCCTTTCCTTCATAATCCCACGTGTTCATTCATAGTTGAATGTCTACAATGAGAATCGTAAACAATGGAAATAGTGTTGAAAATGAAGAAAAAGCCGACACATAAAAAGTGTTTCCAAACTTTTGACTGGTACTCTATGTCCCTCTCCCCCGGTCAGTGCTGGTGAAAGGGCAGGTGACCACCAAGTACTACCGCTTCCTGGCCAAACACGGGGGCTGGGTGTGGGTGCAGAGCTACGCCACCATCGTGCACAACAGCCGCTCCTCCAGGCCACACTGCATCGTCAGCGTCAACTACGTCCTCACGTGAGTACTGCACCGCCACTCAGAGTGTGCCTGCCCCCCACGGGAACCACCGGCCGGATCCAGTCAGGGTCCGTCTGCACCACGTTTGAACTCAATTAGAGGTTGGACGGTCAGGTAAAGCCCTTTGAGGAACTGTCAGGGATAGCCAGGCGTCATTCAGCGCGGTTGTTCTCAAACCTAAATCCAAATCAAATCAGAACTACACTGGGTCCAAAATCTAAACAGTCTGAACTGTGTCTAAACCACAAACAAAACATTGTTAAGACATCGTTAAAGCAGCAAATATAGATGACCCTGAGTACCAGCTGAAGAAGTACCACCAGCAGAAAATGAACCACACTTTGAGAACCACTGATTTTGCAGATTGTTTCAAACAACATTGTTTTTTAAATATACAAAAAACGATATAAACACACCTGAGAACTAAAATATTCTATTATTCCGATAGGGCTGGGACAAAATATCACATTGTATCGTATTGCAATACTTGTATTTGGATCATTTTTATAATGCACTCCTTTGTTAACAGCACTTTATTACATTTTTGTGTTAATGCACTTTTTAATCTTAACACTTCAATAAATGTCAAGGGTATTTGGTTTATAAGCTTTGGACACATGACTGTTTTCTTTTTACACATTTTAAGATAAACTTATTGGTATCACTTTATTTTACACTACCTTGATACATTGTACTAACTAAATTTAGTACAATGTAATGTGCTTTGTAACAATGTGTAATAACTTGTGCCTGTGTATTGTACGTACGCAATGGAATAACTTGTATTAGTACTTTGTAGGTACAAAATGTAATAGGACACGAGACCCTTAGGGTTAGAGCTTAAGGTTAGAGTGAAAATTATGTCATTACATTATGTACCTACAAACTACAAATACATATAATTGCATTGTGTATCTTACGCATAGGTACAACTTATTACACATAGTTACAAAGCTCATTACATTGAACTAAATTTAGTTAAGGTACAATGTATCAAGGGTAGTATAAGATAAAGTGTCACCAACATATATATCATAATTACATGCACTGCAGTACATATCGGCCCCTGCGTATCGTGATACATAACGGATCGTGAGAAAAGTCTTTTGTCCCGGCTCTGTCCTTATTGGACAGTAAAGAATTGTTTATTTTCTCAGGTTTACTTCGTTAACGTTTCCTTTACTATTTATTTGAATGGGACAAAAGATGTTCAGGAACAATCTCTACAGTTGTAAATAGTGGATGTGTTTAGGACAAGACAGAAATATTAGAGCTCGGTGATATGTGCTTAATTGAACATTGGAATTCTTTCTGCACAAAGACACTCGTCACAGATCTCGTCACATCTTCCCATCGAATCGAACTAGTGCTCTGTCTGAACCAGTTCGATATAAATGTGACAACTCGTCTGTTGTTGTGTGAACTTACCATCTTTGGCTTGGGAAAAGTGTTTTGGTAAATCACGTTAAAATCGTCCGTTGAACTTTGCCAAATACAAGACGACCGCTGCTGTGAGAAAGGAGCATGTCACCATTTAGTCACCATTTCCTATGTGTCCGCCTCCACTGTCATTTCCCGATCATTTTCATCTTATAAAACACCTGTAAACCCCCAAATCCTCCGAGTGACAGTGTGCTTCCTGGCGGTGTTTGCCGACGGAGCCCGGGCTGAATGTGACTACGGATTAAAGCAGCTCCTCTCCCCTCTATCCCATGATCCTTCCCTGATTCCTTTCCTCACAGTAGCACCCTTTCCCCCCCCTCCTTCCATCTCCTCCGTGAGTGTGCTCAGGCTCAGCGCGGCACATGTTATGAGAGCCCAAAGCACACTCGAGGCCTTTCGGGAGACAGCGCCTTAGACAAACAGCTCGGAGGCGGAGGCGAATCGAACGGCCGATCGATAAGTTATCTGCCGCGGGTGGGATTGGCTCGTTAGGCCCCGGTTGATCCTCGTGTCAGGGGGCGACGGGCGCGGGTGTGACGGCGCATATGAAACAGCGGGGCTACGGAGGAGCGCGGCATCGATCCACGTCCAGAGCGGCATAAAGGGGAAAACACGGGGACTGCATTAAAACGGCAGTGCATCGCCAAAGCGGTAATTAGCTGCATAGAAGAGCTGGGGCTGTGGTAAACAATATGGGGAGTTCATATTTGGATAATCAGCCCGGAGCTGTTTATGGAAGCGTTTGATCACGTGGAGGTTTCTCCAGGAGTCACCACCATCTGCGTACGAAACTGTTGGAGATACTGTAAGGGTTCCATTTTGAGATCTTTGGCTAGTTTTCTCGAGGTGTGGCAGGTGGAAACATTGCATGCAGTGGTCAATGTGGACAGTTTAACTAGTTTTCTTCAAATCGAAAGACGCTGGAGATGACGCTGCTATCCAAATATGGTCATTTCCTTCTCTGGCCGACAGACGCTACGAAAGACTAGAGAAATATACGCGCGCACGTGCAGATCTGACGCCAAATGAGGTTTTGATTCCACTCTTGCAACAACAAGTTTTTTTTTTACCGAGGGATTTTTCATTATCTAAGTCCTGACACATTTATTGAGCTTTGAATACAACAATAAAAAATAATAATAAAAAAGGCAATTAGCTTATTCAAAACCTAAACAAGATTCAAAATTGCCCGGACCTCAATCTTCATAACTCATGTGTCAACAACATACTAAGCATTTATTTAAACCTGGCTCTATTTTGGTTTTTGAAATTAAAAATATATTTTATAAATACTGCCTTTTTTTTATATGAGAAAATGAAATGAAAGAAAACGTACCTTTATAGTATTGTCTAAATGTTCACAGAAATGAACAAGACATTATTGTTGTAATGGAAAACCTATTGAACATTCAGCTTGTGTTGTCTTTATCGTCATGCTTTTATCCTGGCTCTAAAAAAAGGGGGGGGGGGGGATTTAAAAAATAATTATCAGGCAAATGTTTATTAATATTCACCATATCTAAAGGAAGCAAATGTATATCCTTATTTGGTCTGTTTTTTCATTAAATCACTATAATAAATAGTTTATAAACTAATCAGCTGATTCCCATGTGCTGCCTCACACAGTTTCACTTTCGTTTTTACTGTGATAAAACAAAGGAAACACATGGTTCTTTTGGGACTCTTCCTGTGGATAAGATTTGCTCTCTACACATTGGATTATTGAACCTGCCGCTATCATCATGTGTTTTTGGGTGGATTTAACACTGAACGCCGTCTTTTCAGCCTATGTACCAATAAGTGTTTGGCACACAAACACACATACGGCTCATGAGTCGTGACAACAGTTTACCGTAGGCCTAGCCTGGCCTTAGCCATCCGCAAGCTCCGGTCAATTATAATTCCCCTACATGTACGTCTGGGTCTGATCTCAGTGGCTGCGTTACATCGGCTGATTTTCTACCTACCATTCAGCAAGGGGAGGCGGGTGTTGTATTTTGAGTCAAGCATTTGAGCCGCATTTACTGGTTGTAGTTTGGCAATGGCGGCGGATACGGAAGTAATGGAAGCTCTTCAATCTGTTCTGGCTCGGCTCCCAATTATCCAGAAATTAAAATTGATGCAATGTGCAAGGAATGCTCCCTAGTTATGATGGCTTTACATACGTCACAACCAAACGCTAGCAAACATCAGATCCAGTCGTTTCCAAGGAGTTCACCCCTGATAACAGAGCTCAATTGTGAAGGTCCAGACCCTGTAGGCCCTAAAATTCTTACGATTAACCTACAGTGAGTTTTTATAACCATGCTTATTGTAAAACCAGTTAATCTTGACATCCCTACTTCACCTGCAGTGTCGCCGACATCCCCAACTCCAGTCCGGAAGGGCATCTAACTAAAATAACTCACAAAGTGGACAATGGTAACATGTTGATCCCATTACTAAACCACACGCTCTGACTTTGACCCGGCGTTGCATTTGCGTAGCTGACTTTGCACAGCGTCGCTCAGGTCTACAGTGCGAGCCGCGATGAGATTCCGCCGTCTCCTCCGCTTCTGGAACGGCCAAACGCAAACACATCCTCCACCAGTGGAGCTGTCCAAACAGTAGCTCTCCCCGGAGGCGCTCTACATAAAGAACGGAGGCGCTCAGAGGCGAATGAAACCGCCCGCGCGAGATGTACGGGTCACCGTCAGGGTCACAAAGGTCGGACGTGTCTGACGATAGCGGTCATACACGGGCGGAGCGGGAAGGGATGAAGAATAGGAATATGTTTGCACAACATTTGACACGGTTCAGGGCAAGGACAGTGAGTGCAGATGTCGAAACGCTGATTTAGGGATGATAGGAACATGAAATAGATTGAATATTACGATCTACAGTGAGGATCCGGGGCAAAGGGTCGAAGTCAAGCATATTTGTTGAGGTTGCACAGCTAATCTCGAAATATTCTTATGTAGGTGGCCCCATGTCTTTATAGGTATAATGTGGGTCCCAGAGCTGAGGACCACTGTATATTATTACATTAACCACTGATAAAAGGCATCAATCCACAAAACCAGGTATAATGACATGGCTTCGATTGCAGAGAAGAATTATTAAAGCCATGTCCACACGCCGGGTCTTTGTAAAACTGAATATCCTCCTCCTTCGTCCACCCATCCATTTTTCTTCCGCCTTATCCGGGGCTGGGTCGCGGGGGCAGCAGTCTCGGCAGAGATGCCCAGATTTCTCGATCCACACACACCTCCTCCAGCTGTTCTGGGGGGACCCCGAGGCGACACCAGGCCAGCTTGAAGACATAGAGCATAGAGCTAGACCTCCTCCTTCATCTAGAATAAAACATGAGTCCACACCATCTCATTTAAGGATAAGAAAGATCCATCCACACGTAACAACATTTGCATCCCAAACTCTGAGAAACATTGTATGTAATGTACGTGTGCATTGTTTTACACACTTACTATACCTAACAATTACTGAGAGAACCTGTCTGGACAAACCACACATATATGTCATATTTAACCATTCTGACCAGTGACCGCATGTGAGCACGTAAAAACTCTAACGACAAACTGAATATTGTTTTGATAGGAAAAGCTATGTTTTGCATTAAATTGGCGCTTTGATTGCTTTTTAAGTGAAATGAAACACCCTTGAGGTGGGGGGTACACGGACTACTACTCTAACCCACAGTCTGCTCCTACGTTGACAGGGACACAGAGTACAAAGGCATGCAGCTTTCCTTGGACCAGATGAGTCCCACGAAACCGGCCTTCCCCTACGCCTCGGACCCCCACCCCGAGGAACGCAAGAGCGCCAAACCCAGGCTGAACCAGGCCAAGGCCAAGGCCCGCGTGTCTCCCTACCCACAGGTAAATCCAGCACAGATCATGGCTTGAAGCACTTTTTTGATGATATCTGCATGAATAAATTAAATAAAATTACTTTTTAGAAAGCTACCCTTCACTCATTATAAACATTATCTCGTACATTTTTGAGTAATCTTTTTATCCTAAAATGTTCACAATAGGATCCCCTCCCCTGAAAAAGAGATTATCGATCTCTGTGGGACAGTGACTATCTTATCCCTCCATGGCAGAGCACCAACAGGCAAAAACATCCACATTAGCTTCACTATCACAGAAACAACACTCACAAGCTAGACTTTAACAGACTCAGGAAGTGTCCCATAGATAAAATATCAAAAAGAATGTTCCCCATGTTTGGGGAATGCCTCGCGACCCAGTGCAAATTGTTCTGTGACAAACTTTTGGGCCGCCAGATGAGAATCATTGCTCTATGGTGAGGGCTGTATATATTTCTATGGGTGAGGGGTGCGGCTGAACCATTTTGTGTTTTTCAATAAATATTGGGATTGCCATTTCATTTTTATTTTCATTGATTTTGCAGCAGTTTTCAGCGTTTAACCCTGAGCGCTCCGAGTCGGACCAGGACAGCCAATGGGGAGGCAGCCCTCATACGGACTCCGCCTCCCCTCAGCTGTTGGACCCCAGCGAGGCGGCGGAGGCGTCCTGCGCCTACAGGCTGTATTCCGACTCCGCCCCCCTGTGCTTCGAGGAGGAGCAGAGCCACGCCCACCCCTCCGCCTGCGAGCGTGTCCGGTGCCACAGCGGGCGCTACTTCCTGGGGACTCCCCAGTCGGGGCGCGAGATGTGGTGGGACGCCACCAGGTCCGTGCTGTCCCTGCCCAAAGCGTCCGCGGAGAGCAGCGACGGCTACGAGATCACGGCGTACCATGGAGCCATACACGGTGAGATTAAACCAGCAACCAGTCAATTTCTGATCCAATTTCTGAAACTCTGAGCCACTGCATCCGCTCTGAGCGGTGTGTTCTTTGCGCTAACATGGATTTGCTAGCATGCTGTTTGCAAGTTTGACCAGCTTTACTCCTTTTTTTTCATGGGAATATTGAGATCTTATTCATCAATTTTTATTCATGTTCAATTTGCCGTTACATGGCTACTCGCATAAGCAATTTTTTTTCAGGCGACAGAAATCTTGAAATTAAATTTTCTTCTGGAGATACTGTATAATCCTTTCATCATTTCATAGGCATCATGGGAACATTTAAACGGTAAAACATCAAAACTGAGACATGTTGCCATGAGACATATGCGCTTCCATTTCTCCCTCTCAAAGACCAGCCCAAAGAATGGAAGTTTGAATCTTTGTGGCAAAGGTTATAATCGTATGATCTTTTTGTCTGTCCGAGTCAATGGAGCCTATACCGTTCTTCAGGTCAAATCAAAGGCCACAGCTCAAACTTTTTTAAAAAGCAACAGAGCGAAAACATTACACCCCTGATCTCAGCGCTGTGAGAGGAGGAAACTTTCTTTAGAAACAATAATATTCTTCAGAGCCAGAGCTTTTCATTTGTTTTCAGAGGGTGTAAAGTCTCCATAGCGAGGTCTTTCTGTTATCACAGCAATGTCAGCGCCCGCCATGAGGACCAGAAAGTAGTGCGATCCTCGCTGTTTGTTGGACTCCATGCGATTGCCAGTAGTGAGAGTACAACGTTAGAATCAAGCTAACAGAATAAAACCATAAATTTGAATCTGGCTCAATCCGTTTTCGTCGCCAGAAAAATGCAACATTTGGGGAATGTTTAGACATAAAACAGATCATTTTTAAATTAACACATACAATGACAGAAAACTTGCAATAAATGTTCTCTTCATATTTATGCTAGTAACCTACAGCAGAAGTTTCAAATTAATATCTTTAAATAAATAAAAAAAATCCCTATTCACCTGTAGTGTCTCGCCTTCATTTTTATTTATATGTTAGCCTTTAGCCTTTGAGACAAACTGTCCGACCTTTATAAACACTAAAACTATTTACTTCCTAACACGCAGTAAGTGTACCATCATCTACCAGGAACTCACTGTCCAACCCCAAATCTTCTGAAAATCGGATTATTCGAGCGGGTCTGAGCTAATCTTCATCTGAATACAGACAGGAAGTGCTGATGCTCACCACTTCAGGTCAGAGGAACTAGCATAACCGCATCACGCAACAAGCCAGATTACATCTCGGTGCCAGCAACCCACATGCAAAACAAGAATAAAGGAGAATGATTGTATTTGTATATGGTCTGCTGATTGCTGTAGATATGACAAAAATTATAAAGTGTTTATTTTTAAGTGTAATGAAAGGCTCTGATTATGCATATGTCCGCTTTAAACACTGCATTGCCTATTATTGTAAATGTACAGTATTGCTGCTTTAACTGTCGAGAAATCCTCCTTGAAGCCCCTCCTGGTAGCTCTCTCCCAAACGTTATTATGCTAGCACGCTAAGTTGTTTACGCCGTCCCGTGCCAGTGCGCTGATTGCAACCATCTGTTCCAAAAATTGCCTCCAATTGAAAAGCCGACTTATTTCACTTTTCCCATCCTAAAGCGGAGGAGCGTCCCCCGCGGCGGAATCGCTCAGGCTAACCGTCCACAGCCCCACATGTGCCCGTCTGAGCGTTAGCCGCTCCGGCGCTTTGGGCTCGTGTGTTCAGAAAAAAAAAGCAAAAAGACGGTAACAAGATAAACAAGGTACGCCGTGGAAATCACGGGATTGTGCGAGGCTAATGGTATGCTACGGAGACGGCTTAGAATGTGCATGTGTAAGCCAGGCGGTGCAAAAAAAAAACGACGCCGTCTTTGCCATTTTTCTGGCTCCAGTGCATTTCTGACTTCTCTCAGTTTCGGCGAGGATTCTGTCTCACGGCATTCGTCCACACCCCATGAAATTTACAATGGTCACTGCATTTGACTTCTGTTCCAGTCCCAGTCCATTTATCCATTTGCAGCGATCGGAAATTGCTGACATTCCATTTTCTTGTTTTGGCCTTTCCATTTCTGCTCGTGTTTACTGCACTGTCATTTGTTTTTCCCTCTGGCAGTGGAATGCTGAAACATGTAGAGGTCAAATCAGCACTCACATTTTTATCTTACGGCACTGTCCCATGAAGTATATTATGAAGCAGCTTTTTGTGAAGCAAAAATGAGGCCAGTGCACTCAGTCTGCATCGTATTGTGATTACGGAGCAAAAGTGGGAGGTTTATTGGTGTTGCATTTGATGTAAAGTGGATGATTTTTTATATGAGAATTGGAATTGGAATTACATAATTTAATATCAATGTAAGTCAAATTTGTATATATATATATATATTTTATTCATTCATTTATTTCATTTAGAACCAGCAACTGATAATATCAATTAACAAATGTTTATTGAAATAAGGGAAGAGAATCCCAATTAGGGATGGAGGCATTTTTTCTTTTACATATTGCCTTAATTTGCATAAAAATAAATGCACATTTAATACAGATTATTGTTCCTATCTAAAAAATGACAATAATATATGTACGAGTTAACACTTCCTGCAATGTTCACTATGGAATGAAACAGCAGAATCCAGTCCATCAGACTCTTGTCTTTAAAGCAGTTTGCCTTTCACACACACACCATTCTATCCAGTTCACTCTAGATGAAGCAATTATTTTCAATTGCAAAGTAAACGGAAACAAGTTTGTGCCGCTGAAACACCAACCGTGCCCCGCAATTCAGTCAGGTGCACACCCAAGTACCCCTCACCCCTCTGTGTGTAGCACCCCGGGGGACGGGGTGCTATACACAGGCTGTTTGACCCTCACCTCGTTGTAAACCAAAGATAAACTCTTGCGTTAGAATAGATTATAAATAACTTGTTAGAGGAGCTGGTCTTAAAAACAAAACAACTTTTTAAGGCTTTATATTTACAAAATCAAATTTAAAACTTTTAAAGACATTTTAAAATCCTGTGGTCATGGCATTTGTGGTATCTGTGTTTTTGAAACTCAGTTGCAATGCAAGCAACACATCTAGGCCTAAATTATTAATAATAATATTAATAACAATCTGCTCTTCATCCACTGGTTTTCAGTCTAATTTTGACGGACAAACTTATACCGCTTCCTATTTGCTTATGTAGTGTGTATGTTACTCTGTAAACAGTACAGTATGTGTACTAACGCATAACAGTACCATGTAATTAATAGTTATAGTGAAGGTTTGGGCCAGGTCAGAAGATAACAGTGACTCGCGGAGTGGAGTAAGAGACTGTACCAGATGAATTATGTCCAAGTGAGTAGGGTTTAGACAAACAACATAGAACAGCAATGACATAAGCAGATGGCCATTCAAAACACATATAACTCAGTGATTCACAATACAACATTTCACAGACAATACACATTAATATTGGTTCATTGCATAGAAACAATTCTGAGAAATATCCAATATCCCAGACTAACTGATCAATATGAAATGAATGAGGCGACTGGGCTAAGCTATTGGGGAAACGAATGGGACGCAAGGCTAACATTAGCATTTGGTAGATATCACCAATTCCGTAGATATCTATCAAACGCCTGCTCCTTTTGACACAGCAGGGCTCGGCTTCTACATTCCCATAATACATGCATTTAGTTTTAAAACTTTACATTAAAAAGCAAGCGAACAAACAACTTAGACATATCTGCAGGATGTAGGATAGTTGGTACACAGTTAGCCTGGCCTTAGCCATCCAATAAACTCAGGTCAATTATCATTTCCCTACATGTATGTTTGGGTCTGATCTCAGTGGCCGCATTACATCGGTTGAATTTCAACCTACCATACAGTGAGCGGGGAGGCGGGTGTTGTAGGTAATGTCAAGTATTTGTGCCAGACTTGGTGGTTGTAGTTTGGCAATGGCAGTGGATACGAAAGTAAAGGAAGCTCTTCAATCCTTTCTGGCTCGGCTCCCAAATTTCCAGAAATTGAAGGCTGCTGTCCCCAAGAGTTATGATAGACTCGCTTCACTCACTCGGGCGCGTTACATACGTCACGACCAAACACTAGTAATTGGGTAAAATCAGATCCAATCGTTTCAAACTTTAAAAGGAGTTCACTGAAGGACTTTAAAAGGAGTTCACTGAAGGAGTTTAAAAGGAGTTCACTGAAGAAGTTTAAAAGGAGTTCCTGAAAACGAAGTTCAATTGTGAAGATCCAGACTATCTGTATGAAATGAGTATGTGGGTGTGGTAAGACCAGGCTAGTACACAGTGTACATTCATCATGCAGTCAGAGGTGTATGAAGATTGGGCACCCGCCCACTATCCTTAAGGTTAGTGGCTAGGACAGGGTCAGGGTTAAGCTGACTGGTGATGTACCAACTATGCTTTGCCTGCTGGCAACAAGTCACTTCTGGATTGCTATGCCGATTGGGCAAGCACCGTCATGTGACCGTGTGAATGTGATAATGTCATATGCAAGGATAGTTTTACATCGAAAATACTAATGCGATTCTACATTCACAAATGTAAATCTTTATCTTCATGTCTATTATTCCCTGTTGTTCTCAATCTAATTGGCTTGTAAAATGTTTAATGTTACTTTTTTTCCCCTCTGTCCTCTGTCATGATTATTTGTGTTGTATGTACCTCCTCCTGACATTCTTATGTTCTTATCTTGGTTTGGTTCACAAAATGTTCAGTATTTTCCACCTAGGTTACACTCGAACAATACTAGAAATGTAGTGGATGCAACTTTGACCAGGCGTTATTGCTGATACACAAGTGAATCTGGATTTTGAAATAATAATACCACCCTATTAAGGGTGATAGATCAACAGGTTCATCTTGAGTAAAACAAAATTACACAGCTCATTATATACAGTATTATTATACTATATATCAATTTGAAATATTCAGGAACATAGTACGCTGTGCTTGGTAGTAACCCAGTATTGGAATGTCTCTCGACAGGCCGCAGTCACTGGGACGAGGACAGCGTGGTGAGCTCTCCTGAGGGGGGCGGGTCCACCAGCGACTCAGGCGAGCGTTACCACGGCGACCACTTCCGGACCAGCCCCCGTGAGCCCAGCAAGATGGAGACGCTCATCCGTGCCACGCAGCAGATGATCAAAGAAGAAGAAAACCGCCTCCAGCAGCAGCACCACAAGGCGGCCCCTGTAGACGTTCCCGGAATCACCAGCGCAAAATCCCTCAGCCCCTGCTACAGCACCTCCAGCCTGACCCACCACGGCCCGCTCAACATACCCAGCGTGGTGTGCCGAGGCCCGGGCGCCCCGAGCATGGACCTCCCCTCAGAAAGACTCCACCACCACCCCAAAACCCTCCATGACCCCGAGGAGAGCACCCCCAGCCCGGCCTCGCTCTCGCGCCTCAGCAGCCCCAGCTCTGACGGAGTACCTCGATCGGGACTGCCCCTGACCACCAAAGACTACATCCACAACACGGACCTCTCCCCACACTCGGCACCTCCCCCAGCAGCGGCGCAGGGCAGTCCACTGCTCTACCCAGCCCAGGAAAGGCAGCCCATGGACAGGCAGGCGGCTTACGCGTTGACTGGGTACTCCCTGGAGCACTTCTACGACCCGGAGAACCTAAGGAGTTACCCCGGGCTGGCGTGTGGGGCGGTGCCCTACGATGTGGCCACCCACGTGAGGATGCAGGCGGAGCAGATGCAAGCGCACAAAGCCACCTCGGTTATTATTACCAACGGGAGCTGACCGAAAACAGGAACGTTTCCATAAGGGACGATGCTGAGGCTCGGCTGCTCCAAAGCGTCTGTGCCACTGGACCCAACGTTCACAGGACACACAGTGGATACAATATCGCATTTGGAAGAAAGAGACGGTTTCATCCAATAACAGGACGTGTGAGAGTGACAAACTTGAGTAGGTTGTACCAATTTAGATTGAATTACCCTGAATTATTTGACTAGTTTAAAGGTGTTTTAGATTAGTTGTGTTCCTCACATCTAACAGAAAATGTATTTATTTTTGGGCTGAAATCAAAATGCACTAATGTTCAGCGATTTGATGTGAATGTGGCTGAACTCCTCTTCACAGTCTGAAAGTTGTAGACTAAGGATGTGTGGGAGAGTTCGTGAGAGCTAGAAATGAGTCAGGGTTAGGCTAACAGTTTCAACTCAGCTGTCCCTCAGACACTGTTGAATGGGGGAATTCAGGTACAGCTATCCCAGCGCTGATCAGGGCAGACTGTTGTTGTGTCCTTGGGCCAGACACTTTGCCCACTTTGCCGTTATGTGAATGTGGAGTTTGAGAGAGTGATCGATGCTGGCTGTGAGCAGTGCAAACTCTGTGCTCCTCAATGGTAAACTGTGCACACTTTAATGACACACAAACAGATCTATAGTGAAAAGTCTTGTATTCAGCTGGTGACAACAAACATGAGGTTCACAAAAGCATCAATCAAAGTACAAAACACTATCCGTATGAGCCAATCATTCTTTGGAAACAGGACCTTTGCACAGACCCACGTTCACATCACGTGCTGTGTGTGTATCTCAATCCACCACAATATAAGCTTCATAAAAACATAATACACAAATTGCGTGCCGGAGTGACAGAATACGGCCTGTAATGTAACAATATTTTTACATTTATTCATAATGAAAACATAGAAACTAGTCAGAAACACCTTGGAACAATTCAAATAATCAGGGAAAACAGGGAAATCTAAAGCCGCCAAAACCATTCAAATGAAATACTACAAATTGGGTTTAATGTCATTTACTTTTGCAGTTAGCGCTTTTCAAACGCCACCTTCTCTTTCCCCCACAAAACAGAATCAGGTTAAACTTCAAGCCTGAATCTGTGTCCGCCTTTGCGTCACGCGCCATTGGTGAGTTAATCTTTCCTGGACACGATTCCCAAGGTCCGAAGTAAGAAAGTTGTTCCATTATGCCCCCTCACCTAAACAGACTCCATAAATGTGTGACTTATAGAACCGGGGGGAGTGTCTCTGTGCTCATTGTCAGTGTTTTTTGCTATTTATTTGTCGGTGGGCTTGTTACGTGTCATTCCAATGTCCAAAACGGTGGCATTGAATTGCTGTTTGGAAGGAGGAGGTCAAATCTGGATTGGAAAGAGTTTAGCGGCAAAAACCTGGAAGATTGGGTAACGCTTTAGAATACAGCCCGCGTTCCAGGTGTAAGTACGGGGTAACAAGAAAGTAATTACACATGTATGTACAGGTACTCTTACATGTGTAACAAGGGGGAACAATATGTAACAAGGCAGTACAAAGTGTAACAAGGAGAACAATATATAACAAGGTAGTGCAAAGTGCAACAAGGGGAACACTGTATAACAAGGCAGTACAAAGTGTAATAATGGGGAACAATGTGTAACAAGGCAGTACAAAGTGTAACAAGGGGGAACAATGTGTAACAAGGCAGTACAAAGTGTAACAAGGCAGTACAAAGTGTAACAAGGGGGAACAATGTGTAACAAGGCAGTACAAAGTGTAACAAGGGGGAACAATGTGTAACAAGGCAGTACAAAGTGTAACAAGGGGGTACAATGTGTAACAAGGCAGTACAAAGTGCAACAAGGGGGAACAATGTGTAACAAGGCAGTACAAAGTGCAACAAGGGGGAACAATGTGTAACAAGGCAGTACAAAGTGTAACTACGTGTCAAGGTGTAGTAAAGATATTCATAGAGCAATCAATGGTGCTGAGCTGTTGTGGCAAAAGGGAATGTAGGATTATAAATTGTGCATTAATTTTAATGTTGCAGGACAACAGTATTACTGTTGTGAAAGTGAAGACATGACTCCAGGCATTTTTATTGATTTTTTCTTTATTTTTTTTATATTGAAAGTAATTACACACTGTCACCACAGTAATACTGTTCTGCAACATTAAAATGTATGCACAATACCACATTCCCTTTTGCCACAACTCTCTGATAGCTCAGCACCACTAATTGTTCCGTTTCATTCATATTATATTGGCTTGGCAGTTTTGTTTTGATTGTATGATGTTACTTTTGAATGAAATGTATATTTTTTTTAAATGAGTGTTAGTGTAGTTATACGTTGCTACATGTTGTACTTCCTTGTTGCATATTGTTCCCCCTTGTTGCACATTGTTCTCCCTTGTTACACTTTGTACTGCCTTGTTACACATTGTTCCCCCTTGTTGCACATTGTTCTCTCTTGTTACACATGTATGAGTACCTGTACTTACATGTGTAATTACTTTCTTGTTACCCCGTACTTACACCATGGGCTGTATTCTAAAGCATTACCGAAGATTGTTCTGATTTTACAAAATAGATTAGCAAGACATTCACCATGTTCACTTATTAAATCTGGTGCTCAAAAAGCCAATTCAGTCCGAAGCAAAGTGTGAATCAGAAAGAGTTTTTCCGTCTTTTGCCGCCGCAGAGTTGGCCTCTCCACTCCTTTCTGTACGTGTTCCATCTGTCCTGCAGCCTGGAAAGATATGTTAATGTTTTATTTAATTTATACTGTAAATATGACACGATGAACTTTGGAACCAAATGTGTCCAACTTATTTATTCATTGGTTAAAAAGTCTCAGAAATACAGTTGAAAACTATATACACGACTCCCGGCACTGTGTCCTTGTCTTTTTAAGCCTCATGTTTTTTTTGCAACACATGTTTATACCAGAAGTTATGAGGAGGAGAATGATAATAATAGTGATAGAAAGAGTTCCAGAGTCGGTCATCATTTCACCTGAGTTACTCAAGCTATAGTAAAAGTGAAATTAGGGTCAGGACTTTCTTTTTCAATGAATTCTGATGAATTCATTACATAAGGTTTAATGTGATTATAAATATTCATCAAACATTAATCAACACTTTTTCAGTTTCCTGTTTGGTGCATGACCGCGTAAATCCAAAAACATTTCAGCTTGTTTATTCACACAGTTAAGCCGACGCAAACTTATTTAAAAAGATCATTCTCCAAAATAAATCAAACTCTGATTGTATTTGAAGTGCTTGAAATGACACAGGCCTCACATCTCCAGGGGAATAAGTTCAAATGGAGGAAAATACAAAGAAGCATGGAAAACATCAAAAAATCAAACAAACTGAGGCACTCCAAAAGTAGAGATAATAAAAAGCCTTTATTTAAACATGGCTAGATAAGATAAAATTGCCAACGTGTTTCGGCTCTAGGTCTTCCTGCCTCTGTACAGCTCTAAGCTTACAGCATTGGTCACATGTTGGTCACATGTCCCAAGTGGGTTGGTCCAAGGTGGGTGTGTTCCCTGTCACCTGGTTTATAGAATACAAAACATTAAAATATGTACAATACTAACTAACTAACTAACTTTAATTCCACACAAGACTACAGATGCTTCATTGTAATATTACTCAAATAGAAGTATAAAGTGGTAAAACTATAAGTACAATTACTTCAAAAAGCTAATCAAGTGCAATGTACATGCATGGTGGCGGCACGGTAGCGCAGGGGTTAGCGCCTCCACTCACAGCTAGAAGGTCCCGGGTTCAATTCCCACCTGGACGGGGCCTCCTGTGTGGAGTTTGCATGTTCTCCCGTGGCTGCGTAGGTTTCCTCCGGGCACTCCGGTTTCCCCTACCACTAAAAACAACAGGTGATTCTGGTGATTGCACCCAGGTGATTCTGACCATCAGCCTGGCCCCACATCATGGAGATGGGTCCCCGGGCGCGGCACGGCCGGCGACCACTGCTCCTTACGGGGTGCCCCAGTGGCATCGAAGGTTGAGTTAAATGCAGAGGACAAATTTCCCTACGGGGACAATAAAGTATACAAAAACAAAACAAACAAAAAAACTTGAGTAAATGTAATACTCGCTTCTGCAGTTACATATATTTCTTCTTCAATTTCATATAACTCACTGTATATAGACTGATAAAGAACCGGTAATGTTACAAAAGGATTGCTTTCTTAATTTCTTGATGTTTTTTGAAATCTGTCTCTACAATCTCACAGAGTGTCACTTTAATTGTTACAGCAAACAGTATACTGACAAACTGGTTCATCTGTATCATTATTCCAGAGGGATTTCCGTGAGGCATTCAAGAGCATAAAATAAACTGTGCCAATGTTAGGGCCTTAAATGTAATTAAACAGGCATTATACATCAATGTTTCTTGGACAATAATGGCGTCACTCAACAATTTTGCAAGTTCCTCATATATACAAAAGATATTGGTCCAAAAGCTGAAAAGTATTCACTGTTTTTGCTCAAAAGTTGCCCGTTGAATCCATTGTGTTGAAATTTCCTCTAAATCCCGTCGGATCGAATTTCTGTCAGTCAGATTTGACTTGCTGTTGGATGTAAACCCTGCAAATACAAATCGTAGTGTTCATTCTCTGTGTGGAACTCATAATAATTCTGTCAAAGACTGAACATACAGTGCAGGGTCAAAGGTGAACTGAAGGCGTTCATTTATGAATAAACACAAATGAGATGAAATAGATTCTTAAAAATGGCTGCCTTTTGCTTTGATAACTGCTTTGCACTTTGGACATTTTCTCAATGAGCTTCACGACGTCGTCATAGAAATGGCTTTGACTTCACAGGGACAGACCTGGAGCTCACTGAGAAAAGATTTTAAAATACAAAGAGAGTTATTTCACCCTGTGTTGTTTCCTCCATAATCCCACGTGTTCAGATTTCATGTCTTCAATGAAAATGACACAATGGAGACAAACATGCAATGCATAAAACATGTTTCCAAACTTTTGACCCGTACTGTACACACATTACTAAATCTCCAGTGTTTATAAATAAGGGATGGGTTGGTCATTTTTTCTTTTTTGTGAAGATGCTTTGGTGTTTTTTAATTTCTATCCAATAAGTTATCTAGGTTAGTGTTTCCCACTACTTCCGTATGATGACAAGCCACAACCCAAATTTCATTTGTCATTTGTTCTATATCATATAACACATTGTATTTCCCGCACAGGAAACAAGCAGTAGATATGCCTTTAAAGGGGCTAGATCAGGGGTGTCAAACATACGGCCAAACATACGAGATGATTTAATCCAGCCCCTGCCCTGTAGAGGAAATATTCCAGAGTATGTCAAAAAAAAGTAAGTCTCTGGCCCATTCCTGTGCGGAGTTATGATTTTTTTAAAGAATAACCATATTGCTCATTCTAGCCACTAGGGGCATTACATTTTAAAAAGGAAAGAGTTCCACACGTGTCCAGCAGAGGGCACTGACATAAGAGAGAGCTCAGGATATGAACAACACATTATGTAGCCACATGGTAAATGAACAGTCTGTCCCAGGGCGGCTGTGGCTTCAATAACAACTTACCACCACTGAGTGTGAGGAACTTGTGACACAGTGTAAGACGTTATTAATGAAGCTACAGTCAAGTTGGGGCTTTGACCAAATCACAGCTTATTATTATTCATTTATTGGAAACATTTTCTCTATTATATGCGGCCCGCGACCTGCCGTGGGAGCTCAAGTTTGGCCCGTGACCCGCAATGAGTTTGACACCCCTGGGCTAGATGCAAGTTAGCCATTTTATACTCACTACTGCCACCTCAGGGCTTATGCGTAACTGCAGCTTCTATATTAAGCTCGTGCATGACGGCACTTCTGACCCGAATTAACACCTTTTTGAGTGACAGTGCAGGATTTTAGAGGCAGTTGTGGTGAACAGGTCTGAGCTCATTCTACACAGGACATTGTTGGAACATGTAGGGCGAGGAAAATGGGGGTCACGGGATAATTTGGAGACAATATTTCTGACACTGAATTTGATGTCATTTTGATTGAAAATGGCCCATTTTGATTACATTTAGCGAAATATCAAAACACAGTATAAAAACTAGCATCATGAAGCCAGATTTTGAATGTTGCACCTTAAATTATTATAAATGCTCATTACTCTTTGCAGAAGGTGATTTTGGGGTTCGCGCCCTAAAAGGTTTGGGAACCCCTGATCAAAATAACTCAATAACAGTGATTTGAACAGACCAGTGGTGTTTCCATGCAGTTTTAGATGGAAAATAATGTCCCCTGGAATAGGCTTGCGATCCACCATTAAGGGATCTGTGCATAATAATTGAACTGTATTGAGAATACAGATTTGTATAATACTGCCATTGCTTTTGATCATTCAATTTAGATCGAGGACACTGGTAACTCCAAAAAGTACTTTCATATATTCTTTCTGAACAGTCTGACATAATGTAGCGAGTCCTGCGTGGCCTGAAGTGAGTGAGTGAACAGGTGGTCAGGCAGTGCAGATCTGAACGAGTCCTGGGACAGCGGAGCTACAAGGTCTGCTCATATCAGCGGGCTTTATTACACAGACATGAGGAGCCACTGTGCAGGGCTCCACACATTCATGTGGTACCCAGGGGTTTCATTTCAGCGCGTCTGGACAACATTTTCAAATATAAAATGTAATGCTTTTTAATGGATTTTAATGCCCAAAGTCAGAAATACAACAAAAAAGTGGGCATTTTCAAGATTTGGAAACATTTAATCAAATACATTTTCATATTCAAAAGGCAAAATGGAAACAACGGGCAAAGAAATGTGTTTCAACCAAAACTGCGCCTGAATATGTTTTTATTCCTTTCTGTTGTATTTTTGATCAACTCATACAGTGAAAAAAGTTGTAATCCAATCATACTTTTTAATGACATTTAAGGCTTTGATTTCGGCCTAAGTCATAAAAGGATTTTTAACTCTGCATAATGATAATATATTTGGAAATGAACTTTAGGATACACACACATCCCTATAGATACTAAAATGATATGACTAAACTCTATACTTTGCAAAACGTCAGCTTTTAGGTGCGACCCAGCCCGACCCGAGCGAATGGATATCCAACCTGAGCCAACCTTTTGCGGTGTGTGTCTAAATATAGCACATTTTCAACAATCGCTAATGGTAGAAGTAAGTCATACATGTAATTACCTCATGTGAACCATGGCGATGTGTAGGGTTTGTGCACACGAGAGGAGTACTTTTTCGTAACTTTTCACCTACCCATCAGCGTAAGAGCCACACCTCCATAGCAGCCAATCATCGCCCTCGGCCCCTCCCTCCCAGCTGTGCTGCGACCCACCTCCACCCCATCTCCGCCTCCTCCGTCCACGGCTTCTACCTGCTGCATCTTCATGGGTCTTCCATACCACCACCAGTGTCCAGGCTCTGGGGAGACATCCCTGACTACAAGCTGTTCATCCATACTGACTTTCATACATCGATGTCTACTGCCGGGTCTGATCGCCAAAACTAATATACATGTCAATAAATCTTCCTAATCGCTGCTTTTGTCTGTTTGAGTCTATCCAGGTTGAATTACCATTCTGGTACTTTTTACTTCTACTTGAGTAATATTCTATTGAAGTATTTGTACTCTTACTTACTTTACACACTCTTTTACTTAAAAAAGCTACACATAAAATCGATGTAGTTTGTGATTCATGTACTGCTTGTGTTCCATGTTTTTTGTAAAGGTTTCTGCATTTCCATTTAGAAATACTAGGATTTCATCAGAATCAGACCGTTTTCCCCAGGTATATATTTTAACTCTCATCTCAGTCATTATTTCAGTCACTACTTTCTACTTCTTCTGGAGTAAAATAATTAAATGTTTTCGCTACTCTCCCCACCTCCTGGTCTGTGAAAGCTAGAAAGAAGGTTGGGCTTGAAAACAGAAAAATGTGTCCACACAATAAAACACTTTACATTGTGCTGTAGGGGAAAAAGTAAAACCACACAACATGGATTTCGGAAACTTTCAGTGTTTTCAAAATCTGTGAATAAACGTCCATTATTACTGTACTGTATTACTGTATTATTCAAAAATCGTTTTATTTCGAATCCTTTGAAAATATAAGGTTGAAAGTAAGTTGTGAAACCACAGCTGATCGCATAATAGTGAAAGTATTGATGTTTAGACTTTTGGATAAATACTACATGTTTTTGATATGGCTCCAACTGAATTGATATTTTGGTCCCGCTGGCCCACGGCTTGTGTAAGCCGGGCCTGCTCCTGCCGCCACACGCTCTGTGCGTTTGGAAGCAGCTGAACGACGTGACCCTCGGCCCGCCCGCTCCGTCCGGCGTATTCCACTGCGCCTAATGTATGTAAGTTATTCACACACAGGCTTACGGCGCGCCTTCCTGCCATCACTCAACCTGACACCCCCCACTGATGCTCTGCCAAGCCCCACGCCGCTGTCGGCCCGGGAGGTAGCACCGCTCAAGCTATAGCATAATCTGCACAACCGACCAAAAAAAAAGAAAGCGTGTGTGTGTTTACAGCGCCGACACTACGGTAATAACCAAGCAGTGATTTCTTTTAAGCGCTGGCTCTGCCCGACCGCGGCCCGGGGGCATGCACGTGTCCCAATGCAAACCGGGCCAGACCTTCCACAGACGGAGCACGGCCCGGCGTACAGTAACGCAGACACCAGCTACAAAGGGATCTATTGAGGACTGGGGAAGATGGGAAAACAAGCTGTTGTTTTAGCCTCGCCAGCTGCAAAAAACTTATTTTACAGAAAAAAGGAAATGAAATAAGTGGAGCGAGACGCAAATATTTCTGTGTGCCACTAAGTATTTCATATACAGTAGGTGTTAAAGAACCTCATAATGGTGGAAACTTTAGAAATCAATTAAGTGTACTTTACTGCACTTTACTTCTACAATAATAATGATTAAAAATAACTACTTGTTGCTAATTCATTTACTATAGTCATACATTTAAAATAATAATAAACAGTAATGTGAGACATTGCAGGTGAATGAGAACAATTTGAAACTCATGCGGTGGATTACTGATATAAAAAGAGGAAAAATAAGTATTTCTGTGATTCTTTTGTTCATATAAAAATAAAACTGACAAAAAGTTTCATATTTTCAGAGGGGATTTTGCATCTTGATTCATTTTATTAGAAAGCTGAAGAAGAAAACAAATCTGTAAAATTTCTAATTTTGCCATGTTCACGTCTTTCAAAACTCAATAAATCAGGAATCAGATAATAAAAACATATTCAGTCCAAGATTGTAAAGTTTGGAGTCTGTAGGAGCAAAAGTGAAGATGTTGAATGAAAATGGCCCTGAAGTTTTGCAACATCTGGACATGCGTCTTGTGTATAATGTCTCCTGTCTTTAGCCGCTGCTTCCCGCAAAGGAAATGATCACATTTGGATCACTCTTCTTTCGTGCTACACATGGATCCCAAACATGTCAGTATTTGTAAATGAAAAAGCGTGGGAAGTTACTTCCTGGAAATGTCCTCGCTAACGATAAAACATTATAAAATAAACATCATAAAGGGTAAGTTTGGCCTGTTTTTTACTTTGACATTAAAACCAAGATGTCAAAGAAGAAAACCAGCAAAGTAGTAATAAGTTAGTTATTTATCTACTAATGTACACTTTTCAAAACAATACTCAACAATGCTTGTTATTTCCAGGTCTCATCTCTCCGTCTCTCCATTGCCCTGCTTCAAAACAGTGAATCCGCGGCAGAGCAAACACTTAAAGCCGTTTGTTCCAGCTGTTTCCTTTCTCCCTGTGGGTGGAGCAGATACTGTTCAACTTGTCAAATGCAGCCTTTTAGCCTAAAAACACAAAAGTGTTTTCATTGCATTGATGTTGATATTGATTCATAAATCATATTACAATATACTTGAGTGAGTTTATTCTATTTTGCTTTTAATGTTGTTTGAGCTTTGCCTTTGTAAACCAGTAATGCTCATCTGCAGCAGTTAGCGCATTTTGAACATCAAGACTTGTCATCTTTCTGAAATGATTCAACATGTTGGCACGCAGCAGATGTTAAACACAAAATGAAAAACCAGGCCCTAATACAATAAGTCGATCCTCGAAACAGATGTGGCTGATCGTTTCCTTCCATCCACAAAGCCTCCGAGTATTCTTCAACGTGTCACTTAAATCAAGCATTTGCAATATTATTCCAGCATGCTCCCAAAAACACGCACATGAGTAAAAAAGCTTTCAGTTAGTAGTAATTATGGGGCTGCTTTTTTTGTTATGCTAATTTTTTCTTTGTTATGCTAATTATGTGTAAACAATCACACCTCCCTAACCCACGTGGTGTCTAGACACAATGGCGCCACTACAGGTGCATGGGGCACCTGCATGCAGGTGTATGGGCAACCGGTTCACACCACAGCAGACCCCCTCCTCTCACCCTTCCCCTGATGATAAAGCATGTGACCCAATAGCTGTAACGACAATTGGTTGACGATGTTGTGTGTGACAAACTGTTTTTAAAAGTTTACTTTTAAGTAACATTAAACAGCTATGCTTTAAGAGCTAAGCTGCAATGTTTCATTTTTATTAGTCTTAACTTAGTTATACTAGTTTTGGCTATTCCAAAGTCATTTTGATTGTTAGTTTGTAAGCTTTACTTCTGTAATGTTTCTTTAGTGGAATAATACAATACTAATAAGAATAGTGATAATAATATATTTTGTTGTTTTCATTATTTTATTTTAGAGAAATGTGTGCGGGCGTAAATACGGGATTCTGTAAACAAAACAACATAAAAATAAAACGGTTTTGTTTACCGTTTTCCATAGGAAAACAAACACTGAATTAACGTTACAGATAGAGCAGTGTTTTTGTGTCTGACTTGGGTGTCTTTGAGCTAATGCAGTAGTAGTAGTTCATTCCTTTAAATGTAAAAACATTTCCAATTCTTTGTGTACAACACGACCGAAAGGGTTTAGGCTGAAGTGAAAACTTATTACGTCTAACCCAGTTTACCCAGACTTCCACCAGAGAAAAACAAAACACAAACATTAATAATGAACAATATCAAGTGTCAAACAGAAGAGAAATAAGCATGTATCTGGAGTTAGTAACATAAATTTCTGTATTCCAACAAATATGTATACATACATTTTTAATTTAGTTGAAACTAAATCATGTCATTATTATTTTTGATTTATTTTTTCTTACTTTATTCATCCTAAGCTGATATATTCTTGAATTTTAGCAGCTTTAAACAACTTTTTGAAAGCTTTGACTGTTTGGGACAGTTTTAACTGATCTTCCACAGATTAACACCTCTTACAGAAATACATCCACTCTTTTTATTCTTTTTAGCTTTTTTGAAAATAGCAGTTCCTCGGAGGTTATACTGACTTTTCCTGTGTTCAAAAAGCTCCTGGATGGGAGGGGGGAGAAGATTATGCTTTGTACACTATTACTAATGTATTTAGATCAACAAGATCATGGATTTTCAGTAGGCTCAGCTCTACAAAGATAGGGTTCGTTGGTGCATAGAAATCTGCTTTAGTGATAATTCTTATTGCTTATTTTGGAGTACGAAAATAGGATGAGTATTGGATTTATTATTTTTCCCCATATTTCCAGGCCATCATTTGGGTAAGGAAGTATGAGTTACAGTTTTCAATTTGCCAACTACAGCAATGTTTTTTTCTAATTTTGTTTTTTAAGATAAGATAAGATAAACCTTTATTGATCTCACAAAGGAGAAATTCACTTGTTACAGTCGGCGTTACTTATATATATATATATACTTATATGCGATTTCCATTCAAGTTTACCATCAATGGTAACTCCTAGATACATGCATTGTTTTGGCATGGCTGTAGTGATGCAGTGTCTGCCTTCTCAGACTACTTAACTCGCTTAGCTGATGAATATGCATGTGGGCTCACGTTGCTAAAGCTAGGGGTCAAGAAATCTGTTGTTTGAAGCCTCTTCAGAGGGATCATGTCCCAACATAGATCTGAAGTGATTTTAATCTGTCTGTAAATAAAAACCCGTTTTTAAAAGTTTACTTTTAAGTAACATTAAACAGCTATGCTTAATATCCAACGTTTTATTTCTGTTAGGGTGCTATTGTTTCTAACTTTTAATCGCACAAACATGCTGATGTAAGAACTTTTTTCAAAGTATGCTGCACTTTGGTTGTTTTTATAAGTTATATTGTATTTTGCTTCAAACTGTGTTCCTTTTGTGGTGAGAATGGGGACATAATGGCTTTTACAATAATTATAACATTTAGTTTTTTTATTTTAGTGAAATGTGTGCGGGCGTAAATACGGGATTCTGTAAACAAAAACAACATAAAAATAAAAACGGTTTTGTTTACCGTTTGAACCAGCTGAAGAGTCCTGACCACCTAGGTGTCTAGACAAGGCTGACACCTGACATTAACATACAGTATGCGCATGATCCTCACCCCCCTCGCCACCTGCACGGTGAAAAGGAGTTTGCTCAAGGTTCTATCTGATTCTGAAAAAAGAAAAGAATGAACTATGGATCAAAGCAAAGCTTTTGCATGTCAAAGACTGACAAAGACTACAACTCCAACCCAAACCAAAAGTCATGCAAACTGCAACCACTCTTAACATAATGGAAAGTACACAAACCAAAGAAAGCACTCCAAACATCCAACCTGCGATCAATGCAGCAGACCTTCACCACCAAAATTTGACAGAGATCACAGTTTACTGGTATATTTTTCTTTAAAAGCAAAATGAAATATCAGACCTGCTCATCAAACGACAAAAACAACTCAACTACCACGGCTAAATGAGCTCAATTTGTCAACCAAAACCATAATCACAAAGCTGCCAAACAAACTGAAAGAACAGTTCAGATATATTGCATGTGGCGTCCAAGAAGCACTTTCACTGACATTATAATTTTTGTTGAGTGTCAGTTAAAAATCATCACTGATCCCTTATTTGGTGAACTTCAAACTCAAAGTGTCGACTAAGAAACTGTGAAACCAAAAAACAAGACACGAACCAATCTAATATCAGATCTGTAAAAGTTAATAATCCCAACTCTACGTTTTTGTTCACAACCTGAATCTCATTATTTAAGTTGTTGTCCCAAGTTCACAACCCTGCAACATAATGGGAAGATTAATTTTGTTTAGGAAAAGAGACTTTGCTTTAAATGTTTTGGGTATGGACATTTTACTGTTTCATGTAAATGTTTCAGTGGATAAATCTATCAAACAGTGATCTGTCTGAGCTCAATCCTGATGTCCATAGTACTTTCTCAACAGTTGAATCACAGCAAGCCCAAACGGGGACCAGTGGAGTTGGTAAATTTTCAATCATTCCAGTTGATGTGAAATCAAACAAAGACAATAAAATAGTTCAAACATATGCATTTTCAATAACATCAACATCAAGTTTCTGCACAGAATCACTTCTGCAAAACTCAACTTGAAAGGACAGAAAACAATTAGCAAACAATGTCACCTCAACAAACACAATCTACTTAACCTGACAATTGATCTTTCAGTTTTCCAGTTGTGATGGTAATGACTTCTATTCCGGGGAGTCAAAAGACAATACCAGTGACAAAAGTGAGTTTGCTTAAGTCATGTGGATCTTCCAGAAATTGAGTCAAATGTTGAATTGCTAATCAGATTGACTGCTCCAAAGTTGCACTAGCCACAAAAAACAGTAAAAATGATGGCCCTTTTGCTGTTAAAACGTCATTAGGATGGATTGTAAATGGTACTTGTACGTGACATAAACATGTCAACTTTGGTCAAACTGTTCAATAATCTGCTCTATGTCACTCTGGTCTGTCCACACTCGTATTTGCTGCAAACACTTACTTCACATGCACATCTGTGAATACACTCACACTGTTGTTCTATGTTCTATGTTCATGTGTTTTATGTTTCAAGTTGCACGATCTAACGAAAAATAATTCCTAGTTGTGAACCTGCTCATAACCATGACATTAAAAACGATTCTGTTTCTGATTCAAGCAAAAAGGATTGACAAAACGGGGAAGGAATGAGAGACAAAAGTGGCAAATAATGTATACGGGAAAAACGACAATGCTATTAGCAAATTGAGTTGTTTATGGTATTGTAAAGGTTTCGAAAAACAAAGATGACAAAATAGCAAAGTATGAACATTAGTTTAGGGAAAATCTAAACTAAATGTCCTAAAGTTAAATATGGTTGCCGATGGTTTAATATGGTTGCCGATACACACAATCTACATAACCTGACAGATGATCTTTCCGTTTCCAGTTGTTAGGGCAATGAGCGTGTTGTAAACTCAAAAGACAAAACCACAGTGTCTAAATCCAGTGTTAAACCTAGACCGAAACACATGTCAGCAGCAAGCTGAATAATGCAACGTACTGAGAACAAATCTTAACCATTTTCACAATAATTGCATAATGTTGCCTGAGGAAGAGTCCCAAAAGAACTATATTGTAATTAGAGTAAATTCATGAGTCACAAATTAGAGTGAATATCTTATTATAAAAGATTATTCACACCAGTTTGTTTTTCATTTGATACAGCTAATAATATTCTTTTACCTATTTCTTTTACATAAGATGAAAGTCATAATGATAACAGGCTGATTGTTCAAAAGGTTTTCTTTTAAAACAACTCTTAAATAAACTTATAATCAATTAATCTCTTGTTTCTTTGTTGTGAGCCACACGGTAAAGGATTTGAGAAATTCTCTGTATTTTCTTCCTTAATTTCACGAATAATCACAAAAGGGCAACATTTTTCTACACAGTAATCGTAATTTAAAATTTTAGGATTGTGTAATTCATTGTTAAAAAATGACTCAAAATGGGAAGGTTGTGTTTCTACTATGGACTCCTTGATTGCCTCTTGTTTATTTTGCATAGTTGGCAAACCTTCTCGGATTTATAAATGTGTTTGTCTTCAAGGGGGCGTCTGTGTCACTTAGACAGTAAAATGAAAACAAAAAAATGGAATTTGAATATTTACAGTATAGTTAGGTTCATTACAGCACTATATTAATCAAGCTGCACAACAGTCAGAATATTAAGTAATACTTACTATTCACAAATATAAAGAAACCACTTTTCTGTGTTTTTTATCATGTACACATCATAAGACGATGTTTACTGTCCATTGGACATGTATTTGTGTATCCAACTCACAAAAGCAGAAACTTCAACGTGATTCAGCATTTAGCTCAGATTACCCTTTTTTAGCTAGTACAGGAGGTAAAGGCAAATCTTACATTAGAAAAGTTGTACTTTTTAAAATGCTTATATATGTTGTGATTTATATTTTTTGCTTAATTTAAACGTTTTTGTTAAATGTACACAGGATACCAATGTTATTATTTTTTGTTTCATTCGAAAGTAACAATAAAAACAGCTCCCCAAAAGTCTGAATGAAAAAAGAGCAGAAAACAAGAATATGAATTTGTTACTTTACAGTCCCTTTACATCTGTCTGTTATTTTGTTCACGTCCAACTTTTCTAAATATTTGCAGTTTTACAGATGTCGTGTGCATTTTATGTACAGCATATACAATATACAAGTAAACATGTTTGTTCAAAGTAAATATCTCACATTATCTATGTTCAAGTTTAATCTACATCCTTCTTTAACATTGCAGCGTATGCATTCTTGAATGCCATGAGAGTTCCTGACTCCTTTACTTCTTTCTGAAGTTCATACCATAAACTAATTCCTTTCACAGTTTGTTCCATTGTTTTGGAATTGATCCTGTGTGTGAAAGTTTTGAAGACTATCTAGTCGAATAGTTTTTATTTGTAAAAAGAAAAGGTTTAGTGTGCTATGTCCATAAAGGTTAAATTGTTATATCTTTATAAACTTACTAACATTTTAATTACATTTGAATCAAGTTATAGGATTAGTAAGACAACGTGAAACTAACATGTTTTACTAAGACAAAAAATTTAATTGATATTGTAAAATTTACTTCTGTGGTAAACGACTGCCTTAAGATTTACATTTCTGCTGAATTATCAGGGTAAACTGTGTACAGACACGGTATTATGGCGTTAAAAAAATACTATTTTGTATTTCTTCAGGGCCATCACTAGCTTTCTGCTATC
Source organism: Gobius niger (assembly GCF_951799975.1). Lineage (NCBI taxonomy): Eukaryota > Metazoa > Chordata > Actinopteri > Gobiiformes > Gobiidae > Gobius > Gobius niger. The sequence goes on from NC_136866.1 coordinate 20,085,480, forward strand.
GTTATATGTTGTTTGGGATGCCTATTTGCCAAACTATTGCACAATGACTAGGCTAATTGCTAAAAAATGCTATTTAAAACAGACAGTACAGGGAGGTAAACTAAAACATTTTTGTTTTTGTCTTTTTAAAGGAAGATGTTGAAATTATATTTTCCATACAACTAAGATGTATTTGAGTACCATGACCTTCAACAGAACCACAAAAGTTGCTTTGTAAATAATCAGCAGTATCTTTAAAATAGGCAGTAGCTGGAGGTTAAAGGGACTATAAGGAGTTTAAAAATGTTAAAATTAAGTATTTTCCTCCCCCTACATGTTCCAGCCATGTCCTAATGTGTAGAATGAGCTCAGACCTGTTCACCACAACTGCCTCTAAAATCCTGTACGGTCACTCAAAAATGTGTCACTTCGGCCCGAATTGCCGTCATGCACGGGCTTAATATAGAAGGTGCAGTTACACATATGGCCTGAGGTGGCAGTAGTGAGTATAAAATGGCGAACTTGCTTCCAGCCCCTTTAAATAAAAGGCCAAAAGGTCTAACCTAAAAAACGGTTGAGATTCACTACCTTGCATGAGCCACAAGCAAATACTTTTATGACATACAGTACATTGGGCAAAGACAATAATGTGCACTGGGGTCCCTTATAGATCCAAATATCCCGAAGCTACCGGTTATCCCGAAGCTAACTTCCAACTATATAAATTCACTTCACAAAGAATGTTATGTGTTTTTCCTCATAAATCTCTCAACTGCCATAACAATTTACAAATAATCAAAACCAAACACTGTTTGTTCCTTTGAAACTTCACTTATTATTATGAGTAGTCAACCTCTAACAACTTGTTTGTTGTGTCTCCCTACATTTCACTATCTGGTTCCATAAAGTGATTGGACCAAAATAAATCTAAAAACAAAATGAAGAGCGAGACTTTCCACTTCATATAAGATAAAAACTGAATTGATCTCAAATTGGAGAGACTCTCTTGATAGCTGCTCCTACACTGTGAGGTGCATATAAGAAAACGATGCAATCAAAGAACTAGGTAATGTGCACAAACAAGTATAAGTAAAGTATTTTGTATAAATAACACACTGTAAAAATAGCCTAATCCATCACTCTGTTACATAAAGTCAATTTCTCGCAAATCAATCTTCTTGATTTGCTCAGAACTAAATTTTACAATATCAATTTATTAATTTTTTTGTCTCAGTAAAACATGTATACTTTCACGTTGTTTTACTGATCAAGTTATAATTATTATATTATAATCTTAAAGATACTGCTGATTATTTACAAAGCAACTTTTGTGGTTCTGTTGAAGGTCATGGTACTCAAATACATCTTAGTTGTATGGAAAATATAATTTCAACATCTTCCTTTAAAAAGACAAAAACAAAAATGTTTTAGTTTACCTCCCTGTACTGTCTGTTTTAAATAGCATTTTTTAGCAATTAGCCTAGTCATTGTGCAATAGTTTGGCAAATAGGCATCCCAAACAACATATAACGATAGCAGAAAGCTAGTGATGGCCCTGAAGAAATACAAAATAGTATTTTTTTAACGCCATAATACCGTGTCTGTACACAGTTTACCCTGATAATTCAGCAGAAATGTAAATCTTAAGGCAGTCGTTTACCACAGAAGTAAATTTTACAATATCAATTAAATTTTTTGTCTTAGTAAAACATGTTAGTTTCACGTTGTCTTACTAATCCTATAACTTGATTCAAATGTAATTAAAATGTTAGTAAGTTTATAAAGATATAACAATTTAACCTTTATGGACATAGCACACTAAACCTTTTCTTTTTACAAATAAAAACTATTCGACTAGATAGTCTTCAAAACTTTCACACACAGGATCAATTCCAAAACAATGGAACAAACTGTGAAAGGAATTAGTTTATGGTATGAACTTCAGAAAGAAGTAAAGGAGTCAGGAACTCTCATGGCATTCAAGAATGCATACGCTGCAATGTTAAAGAAGGATGTAGATTAAACTTGAACATAGATAATGTGAGATATTTACTTTGAACAAACATGTTTACTTGTATATTGTATATGCTGTACATAAAATGCACACGACATCTGTAAAACTGCAAATATTTAGAAAAGTTGGACGTGAACAAAATAACAGACAGATGTAAAGGGACTGTAAAGTAACAAATTCATATTCTTGTTTTCTGCTCTTTTTTCATTCAGACTTTTGGGGAGCTGTTTTTATTGTTACTTTCGAATGAAACAAAAAATAATAACATTGGTATCCTGTGTACATTTAACAAAAACGTTTAAATTAAGCAAAAAATATAAATCACAACATATATAAGCATTTTAAAAAGTACAACTTTTCTAATGTAAGATTTGCCTTTACCTCCTGTACTAGCTAAAAAAGGGTAATCTGAGCTAAATGCTGAATCACGTTGAAGTTTCTGCTTTTGTGAGTTGGATACACAAATACATGTCCAATGGACAGTAAACATCGTCTTATGATGTGTACATGATAAAAAACACAGAAAAGTGGTTTCTTTATATTTGTGAATAGTAAGTATTACTTAATATTCTGACTGTTGTGCAGCTTGATTAATATAGTGCTGTAATGAACCTAACTATACTGTAAATATTCAAATTCCATTTTTTTGTTTTCATTTTACTGTCTAAGTGACACAGACGCCCCCTTGAAGACAAACACATTTATAAATCCGAGAAGGTTTGCCAACTATGCAAAATAAACAAGAGGCAATCAAGGAGTCCATAGTAGAAACACAACCTTCCCATTTTGAGTCATTTTTTAACAATGAATTACACAATCCTAAAATTTTAAATTACGATTACTGTGTAGAAAAATGTTGCCCTTTTGTGATTATTCGTGAAATTAAGGAAGAAAATACAGAGAATTTCTCAAATCCTTTACCGTGTGGCTCACAACAAAGAAACAAGAGATTAATTGATTATAAGTTTATTTAAGAGTTGTTTTAAAAGAAAACCTTTTGAACAATCAGCCTGTTATCATTATGACTTTCATCTTATGTAAAAGAAATAGGTAAAAGAATATTATTAGCTGTATCAAATGAAAAACAAACTGGTGTGAATAATCTTTTATAATAAGATATTCACTCTAATTTGTGACTCATGAATTTACTCTAATTACAATATAGTTCTTTTGGGACTCTTCCTCAGGCAACATTATGCAATTATTGTGAAAATGGTTAAGATTTGTTCTCAGTACGTTGCATTATTCAGCTTGCTGCTGACATGTGTTTCGGTCTAGGTTTAACACTGGATTTAGACACTGTGGTTTTGTCTTTTGAGTTTACAACACGCTCATTGCCCTAACAACTGGAAACGGAAAGATCATCTGTCAGGTTATGTAGATTGTGTGTATCGGCAACCATATTAAACCATCGGCAACCATATTTAACTTTAGGACATTTAGTTTAGATTTTCCCTAAACTAATGTTCATACTTTGCTATTTTGTCATCTTTGTTTTTCGAAACCTTTACAATACCATAAACAACTCAATTTGCTAATAGCATTGTCGTTTTTCCCGTATACATTATTTGCCACTTTTGTCTCTCATTCCTTCCCCGTTTTGTCAATCCTTTTTGCTTGAATCAGAAACAGAATCGTTTTTAATGTCATGGTTATGAGCAGGTTCACAACTAGGAATTATTTTTCGTTAGATCGTGCAACTTGAAACATAAAACACATGAACATAGAACATAGAACAACAGTGTGAGTGTATTCACAGATGTGCATGTGAAGTAAGTGTTTGCAGCAAATACGAGTGTGGACAGACCAGAGTGACATAGAGCAGATTATTGAACAGTTTGACCAAAGTTGACATGTTTATGTCACGTACAAGTACCATTTACAATCCATCCTAATGACGTTTTAACAGCAAAAGGGCCATCATTTTTACTGTTTTTTGTGGCTAGTGCAACTTTGGAGCAGTCAATCTGATTAGCAATTCAACATTTGACTCAATTTCTGGAAGATCCACATGACTTAAGCAAACTCACTTTTGTCACTGGTATTGTCTTTTGACTCCCCGGAATAGAAGTCATTACCATCACAACTGGAAAACTGAAAGATCAATTGTCAGGTTAAGTAGATTGTGTTTGTTGAGGTGACATTGTTTGCTAATTGTTTTCTGTCCTTTCAAGTTGAGTTTTGCAGAAGTGATTCTGTGCAGAAACTTGATGTTGATGTTATTGAAAATGCATATGTTTGAACTATTTTATTGTCTTTGTTTGATTTCACATCAACTGGAATGATTGAAAATTTACCAACTCCACTGGTCCCCGTTTGGGCTTGCTGTGATTCAACTGTTGAGAAAGTACTATGGACATCAGGATTGAGCTCAGACAGATCACTGTTTGATAGATTTATCCACTGAAACATTTACATGAAACAGTAAAATGTCCATACCCAAAACATTTAAAGCAAAGTCTCTTTTCCTAAACAAAATTAATCTTCCCATTATGTTGCAGGGTTGTGAACTTGGGACAACAACTTAAATAATGAGATTCAGGTTGTGAACAAAAACGTAGAGTTGGGATTATTAACTTTTACAGATCTGATATTAGATTGGTTCGTGTCTTGTTTTTTGGTTTCACAGTTTCTTAGTCGACACTTTGAGTTTGAAGTTCACCAAATAAGGGATCAGTGATGATTTTTAACTGACACTCAACAAAAATTATAATGTCAGTGAAAGTGCTTCTTGGACGCCACATGCAATATATCTGAACTGTTCTTTCAGTTTGTTTGGCAGCTTTGTGATTATGGTTTTGGTTGACAAATTGAGCTCATTTAGCCGTGGTAGTTGAGTTGTTTTTGTCGTTTGATGAGCAGGTCTGATATTTCATTTTGCTTTTAAAGAAAAATATACCAGTAAACTGTGATCTCTGTCAAATTTTGGTGGTGAAGGTCTGCTGCATTGATCGCAGGTTGGATGTTTGGAGTGCTTTCTTTGGTTTGTGTACTTTCCATTATGTTAAGAGTGGTTGCAGTTTGCATGACTTTTGGTTTGGGTTGGAGTTGTAGTCTTTGTCAGTCTTTGACATGCAAAAGCTTTGCTTTGATCCATAGTTCATTCTTTTCTTTTTTCAGAATCAGATAGAACCTTGAGCAAACTCCTTTTCACCGTGCAGGTGGCGAGGGGGGTGAGGATCATGCGCATACTGTATGTTAATGTCAGGTGTCAGCCTTGTCTAGACACCTAGGTGGTCAGGACTCTTCAGCTGGTTCAAACGGTAAACAAAACCGTTTTTATTTTTATGTTGTTTTTGTTTACAGAATCCCGTATTTACGCCCGCACACATTTCACTAAAATAAAAAAACTAAATGTTATAATTATTGTAAAAGCCATTATGTCCCCATTCTCACCACAAAAGGAACACAGTTTGAAGCAAAATACAATATAACTTATAAAAACAACCAAAGTGCAGCATACTTTGAAAAAAGTTCTTACATCAGCATGTTTGTGCGATTAAAAGTTAGAAACAATAGCACCCTAACAGAAATAAAACGTTGGATATTAAGCATAGCTGTTTAATGTTACTTAAAAGTAAACTTTTAAAAACGGGTTTTTATTTACAGACAGATTAAAATCACTTCAGATCTATGTTGGGACATGATCCCTCTGAAGAGGCTTCAAACAACAGATTTCTTGACCCCTAGCTTTAGCAACGTGAGCCCACATGCATATTCATCAGCTAAGCGAGTTAAGTAGTCTGAGAAGGCAGACACTGCATCACTACAGCCATGCCAAAACAATGCATGTATCTAGGAGTTACCATTGATGGTAAACTTGAATGGAAATCGCATATAAGTATATATATATATATAAGTAACGCCGACTGTAACAAGTGAATTTCTCCTTTGTGAGATCAATAAAGGTTTATCTTATCTTATCTTAAAAAACAAAATTAGAAAAAAACATTGCTGTAGTTGGCAAATTGAAAACTGTAACTCATACTTCCTTACCCAAATGATGGCCTGGAAATATGGGGAAAAATAATAAATCCAATACTCATCCTATTTTCGTACTCCAAAATAAGCAATAAGAATTATCACTAAAGCAGATTTCTATGCACCAACGAACCCTATCTTTGTAGAGCTGAGCCTACTGAAAATCCATGATCTTGTTGATCTAAATACATTAGTAATAGTGTACAAAGCATAATCTTCTCCCCCCTCCCATCCAGGAGCTTTTTGAACACAGGAAAAGTCAGTATAACCTCCGAGGAACTGCTATTTTCAAAAAAGCTAAAAAGAATAAAAAGAGTGGATGTATTTCTGTAAGAGGTGTTAATCTGTGGAAGATCAGTTAAAACTGTCCCAAACAGTCAAAGCTTTCAAAAAGTTGTTTAAAGCTGCTAAAATTCAAGAATATATCAGCTTAGGATGAATAAAGTAAGAAAAAATAAATCAAAAATAATAATGACATGATTTAGTTTCAACTAAATTAAAAATGTATGTATACATATTTGTTGGAATACAGAAATTTATGTTACTAACTCCAGATACATGCTTATTTCTCTTCTGTTTGACACTTGATATTGTTCATTATTAATGTTTGTGTTTTGTTTTTCTCTGGTGGAAGTCTGGGTAAACTGGGTTAGACGTAATAAGTTTTCACTTCAGCCTAAACCCTTTCGGTCGTGTTGTACACAAAGAATTGGAAATGTTTTTACATTTAAAGGAATGAACTACTACTACTGCATTAGCTCAAAGACACCCAAGTCAGACACAAAAACACTGCTCTATCTGTAACGTTAATTCAGTGTTTGTTTTCCTATGGAAAACGGTAAACAAAACCGTTTTATTTTTATGTTGTTTTGTTTACAGAATCCCGTATTTACGCCCGCACACATTTCTCTAAAATAAAATAATGAAAACAACAAAATATATTATTATCACTATTCTTATTAGTATTGTATTATTCCACTAAAGAAACATTACAGAAGTAAAGCTTACAAACTAACAATCAAAATGACTTTGGAATAGCCAAAACTAGTATAACTAAGTTAAGACTAATAAAAATGAAACATTGCAGCTTAGCTCTTAAAGCATAGCTGTTTAATGTTACTTAAAAGTAAACTTTTAAAAACAGTTTGTCACACACAACATCGTCAACCAATTGTCGTTACAGCTATTGGGTCACATGCTTTATCATCAGGGGAAGGGTGAGAGGAGGGGGTCTGCTGTGGTGTGAACCGGTTGCCCATACACCTGCATGCAGGTGCCCCATGCACCTGTAGTGGCGCCATTGTGTCTAGACACCACGTGGGTTAGGGAGGTGTGATTGTTTACACATAATTAGCATAACAAAGAAAAAATTAGCATAACAAAAAAAGCAGCCCCATAATTACTACTTCAGTTGTACGTTTACTGAAGTAATTTATGGTAGTTGCCTGCAATAATGTAAAATCCGCCTTTTGAGCACTTTGCAAATTGAATGGGAAACATTTGACTTACAGTGAGGAACCCATCAAGGATGTCCTTTATCCCCCAAACTGTTCGCTATGCAGAACACAATATAGTAAATGACAATGCCATTAAAGAGGAACACGTGTGTTTTTGTTATTCACATGTGTTCTTTTCATTAGGAATCTCTGTGTATACTCTCAGGCGTCCAGGATTTTTTAATCTTAGGAGAGATTTTATTATCGACGACTGAAGTGGGTTGATTGAGTTAGGGGCTTGTATTTTTAGGAGCTTCTTCTCGTTCTTGTACTCAGAAGGTAAGACCGGTTCAACACACAAGTCTACTCACACTCTGGACCCTGCTGCCGGGCGGGTCCCGGCAGCGGGATCAGTGTGTAAATAGGGCTCTAGCTCATATATTTATGTAGTATTTAATAATGAATAATCCAGGAGTCCATGTCCGTACAAACTCGGATTGTTTTTTTCTGATTTTTTCTTTCAGGTGTACAGGGGCATTCAAAGTCATTAAAAGCATTCAATCAGATTAAAACTGGCTTTAAATTATTTTTAAAGTGACAACGCTCAACCATTTTTACTGCATACATTGGTCAAAAACACATAAACATGGTCTAGTACAAATTCAGCAGCAGTTCTGACTGAAATGTTCTCTCTTTTGCTTAAAAGTTTCCCGTTGTTTTTCCCGTTGTTTGATCAAGATGTCATTCTTGTCTGTTGGATTGTTTATAATTCTTACAGAATGAAATGAGTCAAGACTTTTTGCATTCTTGGCATTAGAAATATATTATTTAGCCATTACAACCATTGGATTTGATTAGCTGGTACTTGTAGAAACTGTTAGTCAGATAGTTCAGTTAAAGAAAGTTCATTCAGCCACTGACTACAAGAGTGAGAGGCTTCTGAAGATAAAAACAAAACGTCATCAACGCAGATATATCTAATGAAACAATGTGGATAAAAGAGTGTTAATAATAATTTCATCACAGCGATTCATGGCACTATTACATACTATTACAGTAACATCCCTAATGATTATTTTAACTATTTCAACTTACAACCGTAGATTCAGCTGCCCTGAGGCAGCACAACAGAATGGGAGCTGCTGGCTTTGATGAATTCGGGTCTGAAAAAGGCGTTGTTGAGAGTGGACTGGAGACTGTGCAGGTGGAAACGACCGAACGTTGAAGTGATGGATCGGCGGCTGAGATCACCGCTCTGTTGCATATTCATACGTCAGTTAAAGTGTTCACATAATTCAACAGGGCACTTGGTAAGACGCCAGTGCACGTGGAAAATGGTCCAACATGTGGCTGTCGGATGCGCTTCGTCATTGCCTAGATTCAGGAAATAACATTCAGTCAATACACAGATTTTCTTGTTTAGGTCAACTGCAAATATTTCATTTTCCAATCAAGAGTTTAAAAAGTTTGACTTTAGTGTCTCAATAAAGCAATGGTCCTTGACAACAAAATAGAGTTCGGGACCGTTGTGTCATATTTCAAAGCTTAATGGGACTTTTTCCATAATTAACAAATGAAGATTTTATAAGGTACAACACTGGAGTTATTGTTTGCACTAAAACATTTGGACTGCAGTATGTTGCAGCAGATTTCATGGTTTGACAGTGGGAATCCCAGGATGTTCGAATGGTGATTTTTGGCACAAACTGTATTTATTTATTTTTGCACAAATCTAGCTCAGACATTTAAGAACACCCACAAGCAGAGCAGAAACCCAGACTGAAAGGTTTTTGTACAAAAATAATACACTTCTGTTGAATAAATGGCAACCCACTCAATGTACTATTTATTATGTTCTTTCTGTTGTAGCTCCTTGAGTTTAAGTTGCTGCACAGGGAATTAATCAAGTTGATTTGATGGAAGCAGAGATGCCCTCGCAGGCTCTGGTTAGAGAAGTAACAAACGCTGGGAAGTCGAGCTCGGTGATTGCTAGAACCTGTGAACTACACAGGACAGCCCTATTCATTTACCTGTTTTATGTTTGACTTGACATAGTTCATAGGCCACTGCAGGATGCATTCTTCTGTTCCCAAGGACGCCCAGTATGAACTGGCTGTTGTTCTGTGTTAAATTGTTACTTTTATTTTATCTTAATATATTTGTTTTATGTTTCCTGTTGCACGAAAAAATTCCTAGCTTGTGAACCTGTTCACTGACAATGGCAATAAAACCTATTTTGATTCAAATGTAGCTACTTGGAGCATAATTCCACTCAGGGTACAAGGCGCCGGCCGGTTAGTACATGGACATGGACCATACTGCTGCTGGCAACACATGGCTGAGTGATTTTAAACAGTTTGAAGAGTTCGGCTAGTAGCCTGCATGTAAGAAGCTTCACCATCAAATGCATACCTATACGCACCACAGTCACATTGGCCGACATGTAACTAGTCAAAATGATAGATTTGGGTAAGACAAAGATCCCCCTATAAAACTCATGGACATATCCATGTAAAAATGTATGTACAATGTTAATTTTTACAGATATTGTTGACCTGTTTGAAATATATGTTCAAGTGATAGTATTTGTATAGGCTCAGAGTGTGTTTTGGTTCCACCTAGCTGTGGACCTTTATTTTCATCAAAAAATGTAGGCGAGGATAAAGAAAATTATTCTTTTATTCAGTGCTATAGTTGATAACTTGCCAATAGTGGATCTGATAGTCATACTGCTTGTTGTGGCTACAACTAGAGACTCACATGCAGAAGTCTTATGTAAATTTATGTAAATTCCATAATGGACATTAACAGCAATGGTTTTAATTTGGAGACGTCATTTTACAGGCGAGTGAATCAAAATGACCTACTTCAGTTAAGTAAAAAAAAAAAGTTTTTTGCATTTTAGCAAGATTTAAGATTGTAGTTCTTTCATTAAAGTGTGCATATCCAAATCTCAAAGCTTAGTCCTAGTCCACACATAAATCTGCCTCTGTCTAGAAAACCCCCCAAAACAAAACAGCCTAAGTTTTTAAAAAACACCAAACCACATATGTGATGTTAAGTACATTAATTGTTCAAATCTCTCCACGAGTTTCTGCAACACATTCATTTTTTTTTTTTTTCAGCAGCTGTATGAACAGGGTCCCAAATGCACCATTAGAGCTTTACAGACCTGCCTAACAAATACAGAATACTTTGACAAAGAAAAATGCATTTAGCTGTTTTTTGTAATCTTGTTGTTTCTCTTTTCTTTTTTTTAAATTGGTTTATTTGGTTGGGACAGTGCATGTTAATGAACATACATGGGTATCATGCATGTAAACAAGCCACACCGGATTGTAGTCTTGGGCTAATTTCCATCTGTCGTCGCCCATGTGCACTGTCAAACACACTCACATTCATCCTGGCCTATTGTACATGTTTTTTTTGTGGTAGGGGAAACCGGAGTACCCGGAGGAAACCTACACAGACACAGGGAGAACATACAAACTCCACACAGAAAGGCCCAGTCCCTGGTGGGAATCGAAACCCGGACCTTCTAGCTGTGAAGCACAAGCACTAACCGCTGTACTACCGTGCCGCCCACCATTTCTGATCTACAACATAGATGTAAACATAGGCTGCGTGTGTGATGTCAGAGCAGACAGTGACGTTTGGCCTAAAACTTTCTGTCCACACAGAGTATTCCGAAATCTTCACTTTGGCCAGAGGTTTTAGAAACCATAGTTTTTAGGGACAGACATCTGTGGTTTGGTGTGGCTGATAGGCCAAATTGTTGGAAAATATTTTTGTTTTGTTTTGCTACGTGTGGACAAGGCCTTACTGACTGGAGCGCTCACAGCCTATATGCCAGTGTGATGCCTCATTTGAAACCCCAGACTCTAAACCAAACCCCAACCCTATGCTTTAAAAATGTTATGTTTGTCATTTATTTTTAGCTCAGTCTCTTGTTCACTATCTAAAACAGACCTGCGTCAGCCTGATATGGAGAGTTGAACAATTATCTTTTCCCAACAGCTAAAGTTGGGTGACATGTGGCAACAAATAGAAACAAATGGTTAAATTCCCTTAAACACCACAGCAGTCAGGACTCTAGGTGCAGACCCACCAGTTGAGAACTGCTGGTCTAAGGGGAAGATGAAAGCTCCAGTGGAACTAAACTAATTGGGCCCGTTGACGCTCATGTCCTCATGACTATGCACACGGTGCTGGGCCCTCGGGGCACGGCTCTAACATGTGTCGGGCCTAAACTGCTGCTGTAAACCGCCGCAGGAGGCCCGACCTGGAAACCACACACTCAAGGACACATTAACGGTGGACCCAGTGGAAAAGCAGCGGAGCGGTGTGTTCACTGACACCTGGGAAACTCGCCTCGCTGCCCCGCACACATTTAGATGTTCTGATTGGCCGGAGCAGGAGATTGGGGTCAGGCAGGCGGAGGACATTAAGGTCAGTAGGGAAAAAAAGTCTTTTTTAACAAGTCATTTATATTCAGTGTATTTATAGTAATTTATTTTATTAAGGAAATAATATTGTGCTTCTATGTCTTTTCCCTTGAAAACTAGAGTGCATTTGAATAAGGATTTCTTTAATTCCCTCCCCCTAAGAAGTAAGTGTGAGCATTGCCAACTTTGTGACTTTGAAAGCATTGTGAGAAAATGTTAAGTTTGGTACTTTGTGAATTATCAGCAAACTTGTAAAATAAAATATCAATTTGGCTTCTAAGGGATTATACAGGTAAAAATAATAAATGAATGCTCTTTTTAATGCCTAAATATGATATTTTTAATACTAGAAATGCAAAACATCTTGGCATATTTCAGATTCAATGAAGCATGGGAATGAGTGGATATCACGATATTCAAAACTAAATTGGACAAAACGGGAAACTTTTGAGCAAAAGACAATTTCATTCAGAGCTGCAGCTGAATTAGTTTCAGACTGTTTCAGACACTTTTTTTGTGTATGCAGTAAAAATAGTTGAGTAAAGTCAATGAGTGGGTTCTGTGTCTAAGGAAAAAATATTTTCCAAGAAATGTAGCTTTAATGCCAGTTTGAATTCAATGTAATGCTTTTGAATGACTTCTAAAGGAACAGGCCACCATTTTTACATAATATGTTCTTACCTGAGCTTAGACGAGTTGATGTGTATCTGTCTGGTCTTTGTGCCCGTGGAAGAGCGTGGTCGCTTCTAACTTCACCCCGTTTGGAGCTATAGGAATGTACCGGGAGAGGCCAAATGCTAACAACATCTTTGGTCGTTTTGTGTGACTGAGGGCACGCACAAAGACCAGACAGGTACACATCAACTCGTCTAAACTCAGGTAAGTAAGTACATCTCAGTGTGGAAAAACAGTGGCCTGTTCCTTTAAGGCCTTTATTTTGGCATAAATGACTTAATGACTTTTAAACCCTGCATCACGTGAAAGGGGCTGTGGGGTTTACATGTTCGTCCTGCCCCTCCCCCATCAACCGAAAATATACACAGTATTTACTTAAGTCTATCTGCATTATGCTATAGTGATCAAAAACGGCTTATTTGAAAGCACAAAGCTAAAGTTAGCATCATGGTTAGCATTCTGCTACACTTTACTCTTCATGTCTCTGCAAGTTATTTAGAGGAAACATATTCATATTTCAGTTTGTTTAAGTAGTTTTGGAGTGAAAGTGCTTCTTTTCCCTTTCGCTCCCTCTGAGCACACAGTTATCTGAAACAGAAAGTTATTTCCACTGCCGCCAGCAGGGGGGAGCTCCGGTAAAACTCCTCACCCGCCTCACAGAGAAATGATTTCAGATTGTCCTTGGCCCAACACACGAGCCCATCCCTGGAGGAAGGCCTTAGGGACACTGTTGCATGTCAGTGGCCTGTCCTGCTGGCTCAGACTCACACACCGGGGCTAATGCGCTGGATCCGGCCAGTCCCTTTGTTGCCGATTTCACGGCTGCTTTATCCCCCGCCGCAGCCCGGATCGGGTCTCCTCTTTTGGGATCTTTCGCTCTGTGCCAAAGGCCCGCGCCGCACCGGCCCCAATGCTTCTTTCCCCACTCACGCTACGAATCACTGTTTATCTTTTAGCGTTAGAAGGAGCGTGGCAACATTTAGCAAAGCAGTAGAAAAGGTTGTAGGCAGTGGCTGCAGTGGTATGTTGAATGATACTGTCTCTTCTCTGGACTCGTATACTCTCTGCCAAAGCCCCTCCTGTCCTCAGTCCAAATCCACATGCCAAAAACGGGCTTTATTTGTTTGGAATAAGTGTGACCACAAACAGCTCTGCACGCTGCCAAGAGCCCAGCGCTAATCTGCATATGTTTGAGGAAAAATACGGGAAACTGTCCATTGATCGAGGGACTAATAAGTAACGATGGGCGAGGATGTAGTGTAGGGGGATACTCATTTTTAGATTAGTTTCGTTTCTGGATTGATGTTACAGCTCCTGACATATAGCACTCATTTTTCTGAAAAGGATGGAACTAGAGTTGTGATATTGATCCCGTACGAATAGGTTTAACATTAAAACTCAGGAAATAGATAGATAGATAGATAGATAGATAGATAGATAGATAGATAGATAGATAGATAGATAGATAGATAGATAGATAGATAGATAGATAGATAGATAGATGGATGGATGGATGGATGGATGGATGGATGGATGGATGGATGGATGGATGGATGGATGGATGGATGGATGGATGGATGGATGGATGGATGGATGGATGGATGGATGGATGGATGGATGGATGGATGGATAGATAGATAGATAGATAGATAGATAGATAGATAGATAGATAGATAGATAGATAGATAGATAGATAGATAGATAGATAGATAGATAGATAGATAGATAGATAGATAGATAGATAGATAGATAGATAGATAGATAGATAGATAGATAGATAGATAGATAGATAGATAGATAGATAGATAGATAGATAGATAGATAGATAGATAGATAGATAGATAGATGAATGAATGAATGAATGAATGTTTATTCGGTTACAAAAACATAAAACAAAAAGTACAGTATGTACTGCAAATTCGTCACAGACAAGGCGGGTAACCGAAAAGGTGTAGGCTGAAGCCGTGGCTTATTTTTCCTACCCTGTTTACAAAACAACAAAACAACATCTACCCATCAAAGACGTTACAAAAAAAAAATAATGTATACAATATATTATATATATATACATTCACACATATACAGTATATATACAGTACATTTTTTTTTCTTTACTAAAATAATAATATGGTAAATTGTAAATACAAATGCTTGTTTGTTTCTCTGTTCCAATTTATGCACAACAGTAATGCATGAGCTTAACTTAACCACATTTTCTTAGGCATTTTTTGTATATTTCTCAAAAATTAAGGTTTTAAACTGTTTTTTGAAATAATGAATGGAATTGCTTCTTTTAAGATTTTAAGATTTAAGATTTGTTTTTTAAACATGTTTTCTCCTCTCAGGTTGTATTTCTGGTCCCTGTTTGCAAACAGACAAAGTATATTTTCTGGCAGTATTTTCCTATGGACTTTGTACATAAAGACAGCGGTGTTCAGGCTGACTAGATCACAGAATTTAATTGCTTTAAATTTACAGAATATTTCGTTTGTTGGTTCATTATACGGAGAATGATTGACTATCCTTATGGCTTTTTTTTGTAAAATAAAAATAGGTTTAGATAGATAGATAGATAGATAGATAGATAGATAGATAGATAGATAGATAGATAGATAGATAGATAGATAGATAGATAGATAGATAGATAGATAGATACAAAAGTCAAAATCCTTAACGATCAGGACCTTTGC
Source organism: Gobius niger (assembly GCF_951799975.1). Classification (NCBI taxonomy): domain Eukaryota; kingdom Metazoa; phylum Chordata; class Actinopteri; order Gobiiformes; family Gobiidae; genus Gobius; species Gobius niger. Next base: position 20,100,700 of record NC_136866.1, read on the forward strand.
CTTTACTGTCCCTTGAGCCCTCTTGGTTTTTTTTTTAATAATTCGCAGCAGATTGATTTATTGGTGAACATATCTACAAGTGGTGTCTGTCCCTTTGGAGACTGCAAACTTTGACAAACAACCACCACTTTCCAACACTCCCGGTCGAATCATCGAGAGCGAATCGCTGGTACCTTCCTCGAGTAGGCTTGGATCGTTCCCGTCTCTCTCCGTGCCGCTTGTGGCTGTTGTGAAGCGCAGATCGGTGACAGCTGTTGAGACGGGGTGGGGCGGCGGTGGTGGAGGAGGAGGTAGTGTGGAGGAGAGAGGGGGGACAGAGCCCAGAGCTCCCCAGGGAGAGGTGCTGCCGCTCTGCATGCCAATGAGGAGATTCCCCTGCAGAGGATGGAGGGCAAGCAGGGGGGGCCCGCGGTGGAACTGTATACCCAAGGAAGAAGTCTGTTTTACAGGCACAAAGGCGTAGGGGACAGGGAGGAGGCACAATGACGAAAACCATGTTTAGTTAGAACCAAAGCGTGATATTATACTTTTGCCTGGCTCCAAATTTCGATTGTTAATCCAATCAACTTGAGTGCAGAGTCTTACCCAAGGACAGAGTCGAGATTCAACCACGACCCCTGTGGCCACTGGCTATGGTCACCCAGTCAGAGGAATCAGAAAATTATTGTTTAAATGTTTGTGACGTCACATTTGGTCCAACTGGTGACGCCCTGCTGGAGACTCGCAATGGGACGCAATAGGACTGGGTACCGAGATCATTGTTTTTGGCCCACAGACACAAAGAGTGTTGTCAGTCACCTTGAGTCTCTCTCTCTAAAACCAAAAAAATCAGGTTAGAAATCTAGGAGTAATCATGGACTCAGACCTGAACTTAAACCACAGCAGCTTTTTACCATCTGAAAAACATTAAGATCAGAGGAATAGTGTCAAAAGCAGACCGTAGAGATCCATGCATTTGTGTCCAGCAGGTTAGACGACTGTAACGGCTGCTCACTGTCAGAGCTACAGAACATCCAGAACGCTGCTGCTCGAGTCCTGACCAGAACGAGGAAATACGACCATATTAGTCCAGTGCTCCGGTCTCTGCACTGGCTTCCTGTCACTCAGAGAATAGAATTTAAAACAGCTTTGCTTGTGTACGAGTCTTTTCATGATGTAGCGCTGAAGTACGTCTCTGACATGTTACAGCCGTATGAACCATCTCGGGCCCTGAGAGCTTCAGGGAGGGGCCTCCTGGTGGTTCCCAGAGTCAATAATAAACACGGTGAGGCTGCATTTCAGTTTCATGCAGCTAAAATCTGGAACAGTCTTCATGAGGATGTGAGACAGGCCTCAACTCTGACAATGTTTAAATTCAGGCTGAAAACTGTTCTTTTTGCCCGTGCATATGACTGAAAGTATTTTATCTGCACTCTTGCCTTTTACTGTAATGGATTAATTTTATGTTGATGTTTTCTGTTTTCTTGTAATTTTATGCAACTGCAAGGCACTTTGAATAGCCTTGTGTATGAATTGTGCTCTACAAATAAACTTGCCTTACCGTTATTTGTTTTCAACACCAGTACTTTAACGATACAGTTCTGTTTTATCGGAACTGTACATCAACTTCATTATCGATCCCTCTTATCGATGCTCCCGCTCTGAAAACACTCTTTTTTCTCCTTTTCAGAGACACGCGTACGTAATGACATAGTTTACTTTACTTTCACAGCACATACATTCCTTGCTTTTCCCCAACACACAGACAAGTCAGCCGTCGATTAGGGAATCGATAAAGAATCAACTTGATAGGTAAAATTATTGATGGCATTGATATAAATAAAATCTTATCAAGTGAGGAACAGTGGGCTGTAGTGAATGTAGTGTGTGACTGTAGTGTGTGAGTGAGTGGTTGGTGGTGGTCGGAGGGGCCGATGGTGCAGAATGGTTGCCTCTCTTCCGTCAGTCTACCCCAGGGCAGCTGTGGCTACAATAGTAGTTTACCACCACCGAGTATGGAGTGAACGAATAATGCAATGTAAAGCGTATTTTACTGTTCAGAAATGCACAAAAAAAAATTTTTTTTACAAAGATACTGTATTTGATCATAAGATTTAGCCTTTATGAGGTGTTCTCTCAAAAGGGTTCACTTTGTAGAACAATAGAGTGACTTTTACAAATGAACAAACCTAACAGTTCATTTCAAGGTTTCACTTTCCTTCTTCACATGACGTAACAAGTTCATTTGCTTCTACATCTATAAACCCATAACATCAGGCTCTATGGGAGTTCATAAGAGTTATCTTGCAAGCTTTTAACTCAGCTTGATGTCCAGATGATTAACATTTACACTGTATAATGACTTCAAGACTTTGCCTGCCATGAATCACACCCAAAAATAAAAAAGGTAACAAAACAAACTGAAATAGCCTCTAAATTTGCAACCTGCAGGTTGCTATGGACTTCGTCAGAGGTCGAAGGTGAGCGCTCGAGCTGAGGTTCAGACAGTGGGCACATCTGAGCGCCCCATCTGGACCAGTGACCCCACATAATCACTCATTAATGCTCCTACAGAAGGGAAGGGGGTAACGCTAATGCTACTTGTGCGTCCTCTGCAGATGTAAGTCAGCCACTTAACACGAGGGCTGCGGACACGGCTAATCCTGAACGCCATCGACTTCACTCGGTACAATGACATGCACCAGGGCAGCACGGGGGCAAATGGGATTCACCAACGAGAGGACATGGGGAACAGGCAGTGCATCGGGGAAATTACATTTAACATTGGAGTTTTTGTAGATGTTTTATCTTTTGCTAAATCAATTGTAAAGTTGCCCAAAGTCATGAAGCTGGTCCCAATATAGTGTACAGTGTTCAGATCTGCTAAGCCTGTAGAGATGTACAAATGTTGTGATTCCTGCATTCCGGAAATGCTTTTCATTTTAGAATCTGTTCTGACTGATTCATGAATCAAAATTACATGTTTGTTCATCCAAAATAATTAATCCCTTGTGTCAATGATGAGGCTGGAAGTCATGTGATAAATGTCTGAAGTTTTACATAATATACATATAAACTTATAAGATACCTCTTTAGCATTGGCATTTCTTAAAACAGCATTTAAATGTTCATGAATGAAACACAATAAAATTTTGCAATAACATGAAGTCACACCAAACAAATTATTTGGCAAAATTTTACCCATAGCTATTAACAATTAGGTAATTAACACATCTTTTGCTGGGACAGCTGTCCATGGGCCAAATGTGAATCAGGAAAAGTATCTCGCACACCAGTGTTCTTTTATTCAGATTTGGAATTGGGACATTTCGGGCTATGGCCGACATCACGCCATAGGCCGGGATGTTGTGCTGAATAAAAGGGTTCTAGGCGGAAATGTTGCACTGAATAAAAGAACACCGGGCTGAAATGCTGTACTTAATAAAAGAACACCGAGCTGAAATGCTGTACTTAATAAAAGAACACCGGGCTGAAATGCTGTACTTAATAAAAGAACACCGAGCTGAAATGCTGTACTTAATAAAAGAACACCGAGCTGAAATGTTTTACTGAATTTATGAACATCGGGTTGAAATGTACTGAATAAAAGAACACTGGCTGAAACATACTGCATAAAAGAACACCGGGCTGAAATGTTGTACTGAATAAAAGAACACCAGGCTGAAATGTACTGCATAAAAGAACACGGGCTGAAATGTTGTACTGAATAAAAGAACACCGGGCTGAAATGTACTGCATAAAAGAACACGGGCTGAAATGTTGTACTGAATAAAAGAAAACCGGGCTGAAATCTTGTACTGAATAGAAGAACACCGGGCTGAAATGTTGTACTGAATAAAAGAACACCGGGCTGAAATGTTGTACTGCAGAAAAGAACACCGGGCTGAAGCGTTGTACTGAATAAAAGAACACTGGGTTGAAATGTCAAAACAAGTCATTAATTTGACAATTCTGCACTGTAAGGAGAGATTTGAACCGACTACACTGCTGCTAGGCCTGTCACGAAAGCACAATCGTTCGACATATTGTATTGAGGCAGGTAAATATCGCAATATTTGATATAAAACATATTATTGAAGGCTTTTGTAATGCCACAGAAGCTAACTCTAAAGCTTAGAAATGACAAAAAAGACACAACTTGCTTTTTGGTAAAAAATTATACATTGGGAAAATTGGGAAAAAACTGCAAAAAAATGCATGGTTTTTCGTCCATTTATTGAGCGACAAGTCGATATAGTAATTATTGTGACAGGCCGAGCTGCTGCCTTGATCATTTTATCACCTTCCTCAGACAAATTATGGTGAGTAATGCCCACTTAAAAAAAAAAGCCTGTTTTAATAATAATGATAATAATACATTTTATTTGTATAGCGCTTTTCATGACACTCAAAGACGCTTAAATCTTAATGTTTTAAGATTTTAAATATTAATCATAAACAACATATTATATTTTAATAAAATATTCTATTACTGTTGTTTTTATTTATTCATGTGTTATTTATTTAATATAACATGTTAGAAGTTAAGTGCTTTTGGCAGTTACAAAAAATAAAGAAAAAAGTTATATAATGTATGCAATTGTACTTAAGTATATCTGACTTTTCACAAGAAATGAATGAACATGTCCTCATATGATCTATAATGTAAAAACATAAAGATCAGGAACCCGGAGCAGTCTTGAATTAAATGGAAGGGATTGTTTCAAAGGATTTTGGGTTTACAAATGAGGCGTGTCCGATCCGCGTTTGGATGGCTGCCCGTGAATCTCTTATGAATACAAGGTTGCCCGCTGTCCCCTGAGCTGTTTACGCTCATGATTCTGTTATTAAGGCCCGGTCCGTGGGCAGATGGCACTTTTCATTCACGTGCCGGAGCGCTCCCTTCCACGGGCCGCTTCCCCGACACTGCCCCTTTCTTGTCTCATTAGGAGCCTGTAGAAACATAAGCACATAATAGGGTTGAATTAAGTGCCCGTGCGGGTGTCAAAGGGAATCGGGGGGGGGGCAAGGGGGCCTAACAAGCGTGGAAGGAAACCCGCGGCGCGCCTTTAGCTTTGTGCGGTGATTAGCAACACGGACAAGGGGCTGATGGGTAAAATACAGCCCCACTGGGAGACGGACACACGGCAGATTTTAAATGGACACTTAAACAGCAAGGGACTGACAGGAGCGATAAATCTACAGCGGCACAAAAGGACGGTGTGCTGGATATCACCTGTAGTGTGGTGGGAGTTTTCACTTGTAATGTAATGTGCCCTTCAGAAATAGAATATCTAAATTAGCCATTGCAGGAAATATATCTTCACTGGGAAAATGACCAATAGATAAATTACTTCTATCGATTGTTTAATCTAAGAGAAGATTAAAAATGCTAATGCCAAAGGAACAAGCAGAAATCCAACTTGAAATCAGACAAATCAACTTTTACATTGAATTATTTATTTTTCACTTGAAATGATACAAAATAATCTGAATTAAGAAAAAATGTGCTGGTTCCGTTGGCACAAACAGGTTTCGAAAGACTAGACCTAACCTACTAGCCTTTTTTTTCCAGTGTTGATTTTTTTTACATAAAACAAGACACTGCAGGCGAAGAGTGCAGATTATTTTTTTTTATTTTTTGAGAGATTTTGTTTTGAACAAGATTTTTTTGCCCTTGTTTTTTTTTCATATGTAAAACAAAGGCCTATATTTTCGCGTACAAATAACAATAATGCATAGAACCAGATTAAATTAATGGTTCATGGTGAAGATTGTGGCTTTTGAAGGGGTGAGTTATAAGTGAAAGAATCTGTGTAAATGCAAATGTTAGGTTATGTTAAAGGTTAAAAATATCAGACAGGAATTAGATATTCAAAAATCCCTCTGAATTATCCTTTGAAAGATACTCCAGTCTGTATTGTGAAGTAAAAGAAAGTTTAGAGTCTGTAGGAGCTACTATTTTTTAGATATAGTTGCAAGACAGATGAATAACTCACTTTGAAGCACTGAAAAGCTGAAGATGATGAGTTTGGACACAATTAATGCACGTGACAAAAACACAACCCGTCACCCTTTTGGATAATGGTTCTAATGCAACTAATGTCAAGCTTTAATGGAACTGAACTCACAATGCAGCTCACTGTTCATCAAGCCTTCCATTCTCACTTTTTTACTGTCACAGGGGCGACAGGAATTAGGCCAAAATCTCAAATCACTTCTGAGCAAAACTAATATGTCAACAAAATAAAACCATACATTTAATTATTATTTATTTAATTATTAATTATTATTAATTTTAGATGAAAACCGGAAACTTGCAATACGTTTCTTCCTCATATTTATATTTGTTATGTTTATCAAAGGTTTCAGATTGATGCTGTATCTCTATTTTAACCTTTTCCCTCTTCATCTGCAATTTCTCGCCTTTATAATCCAATTTAAAACCCACGTATTCCCTTTTTATTGATTGTAAACACAGAAATGAAGCGTAGGGCCTTTACAATAGGTTTACCCTGCACCAGTGGAAACTTGGTGACCAGCAGAAGTCCCAGCACCACATTGTGAGCAGCACGGCGTTAGGACTATCCAGAGTGAGTTTGATAATGGATTAAGTGCAAGCTCATTGCCGGCTATAATTACCGCTACATTACCGGCAGCGGCTTCATTATTTCCCCATGTATCCACTGACCTGGCACTACGTGATCTAATTTAGCTCCATCGCGCACCAAAGACCCATTCAGCGTCGCGCTTTCTCCAAGTCGGGTTTAGCCTCCGCTCCTCATTACGGCTCTCTAAAGGCTCCTTTTACTCTCTCTTTTGCACATAAAAAAAGCCTCTAAACTCTAGTGCAAACAGAAAACAGCTCCCCCGGTGGCCGTCTGCCGCGCCAGATGACCATGTACGCGTCTGATGTTTGAGCAGCGGGCCGCGGACAAAGGAGCTAAAGAAGAGACCAAACAAAGACGGATTCAATGGGGATCTGCTCTGTTTAAGAACAAGCCAGTCACGAGACGGCTTTGGTTTAAAGGCTGGGGGAGTCGGTTTGTTTCGGAGTAGAGGTATGTCACACGTGGAGCAGAAATAGAAGTAGAAGAGATCGTAGTAAAAGAAGTATTAGTCGTTGTAGTTAGGGCTGAGAAGAAGATCGGATAAATATTAGTATCAAAAATGGGCAAAAATAAGGAATAAAATTTGAAAATGGGGCAAACATTGGGGGGGTGTCCCCCCAAGTCACAATTCTGTCCCTGAACTTGGATCTAAAGATGCTGTTAATACTTTTTTTTTTTTTTTTTCGATATCAATCTGGTATTGTTTAATAGTACCCAGTCAAAGTTTTTTGTAATAGTCACAGGAATGCTTGTCTCATTAGTCAAAGTTGTGGCATTCTGATGAGTTAAAGTTATGGTTCCTTTCTGTGTGGAGTTTGCATGTTCTCCCCGTGTCTGCGTAGGTTTCCTCCGGGTACTCCCCTACCACTAAAAACATGTACAATAGGCCAGGATGTTTGAGAGAAAAAAGGGTAATTAATCATCAAGAAGAAGAAGTGGTCCTGTTTATTAAAGCAGCATCCACAACAACATGACGATGGAAGAGTAAAGAAAGCTCCATTTCACCTCAACTGGACATATTTGCAGGTGGATCGCCGGACGCTACACATGTTCAACTGTCTGACCTCACTTTTACCACTTTATGCCACGGATCAGCACTTTGTTATACTGACACTTCAGCAGAAAGCAGAGAATGAGGGAAATGTTTGCAGCTATAATACGCCGTATAGATTGATTTGTGTAAAAAGTCAGATTCACACTCAAACTGCTCTGTTTCTCAGTTTGTGTCTGTGTGTCAACAGGAACAATATGATCACATTAAATGTGCTTAAGTTGGTAGCATGTATATAGTCTGAGGATCAAACCCGTGAACTCCTTTCTGTGAAGCATGAGTGCTAACCACTGTGGCACCTTCGGTCAAATGTTACCCAGTAAAGCTGGAAAAATATCCTGTTGCACTTTTTATTTGGGCAATAGCAGGTGAGCGCCCGGGTCGTAGCGGTCCAAACTTTCTCTCCGCTCGTTGTGAATATTTCCCGTACTCTCTCTTGGTTCCAGACGCTCGCTCTCTCGGGGCCTTTAAGTCCTTCACACGTTTTACATGCGGTTGTTTCCCCAATGGAGGATCACTAACCAGTCCATCCACGCAGCGCTCAGTGCGAGTGATCATTATGTCTCTCACTTACGCCTTTGTGCATCATTGGTATACATAAAATCAAATATTCAGTGGTGCAGTGGTTAGTACTCCTCCATCACTGCAGGAAGGGCCCAGGTTCGATTCCAGGGCCTTTCTGTGTGGAGTTTGCATGTTCTCTGTGGAGCAGTAGAAAAAACATGTACAACAATAATATTTCAAAAGTAAATGACCAGGCTTTCAAGTGTTTCAGGAAGTAAGTAAAGTTTATTTCTAAAGTGCTTTTCACAGATAAGTGCTGTACAAGAAAATAGGAACTAAATTGTATATAGCACATGTATAACATTAAAGTGATACTGACCATGATTGACTGACTGATCACTCATGTCACTTGTAAACAGCAAATATAGAGCCAAGTTTTCCATTGTATATAGTCAAATAAATAAAGCAAACATTCTTTAAGAGTTTAACATTTGCTGTACACAACCGTATCTATCTGTCTGTCTGTCTGTCTGTCTGTCTGTCTGTCTGTCTGTCTGTCTGTCTGTCTGTCTGTCTGTCTGTCTGTCTGTCTGTCTGTCTGTCTGTCTGTCTGTCTGTCTCAGGAGTGGGTAATATTTTTTTTTTACAAGGGCCCACATGAGTACTTTAACTTAATTCTTCTGAAAACATGATATAAATTCTAGAAAAAGAGTTGAGAGCTGGACTAAATAGCTTGGGGGGCCAGGTACGGCTCGCGGGCCGCAGTTTGACCATCCTTGATCTACAATATAAATAAAAATGACATAAAGCTTAAAGGGACTATATGGAGTTTAAACATGTTAAAACTAAGTATTTTCCTCCCCTACATGTTCCAGCCATGTCCTAATGTGTAGAATGAGCTCAGACCTGTTCACCTGTTTATTCGAGTTTGAAGTGCCGTCATGCACGAGTTTAATATAGAAGCTGCAGTTATGCATAAGACCTGAGGTGGCAGTAATGAGCATAAAATCACTAACTTGCATCTAGCCACTTTAAGCGCAAATTCGACCTGGAAGGCCCACCTGCAGCATTCATTAATCGCCTCGTCACCGGCAGCTCTTCACAGATCATCCAATCACAGTCCCATCTCAAGCCGCACCTTTGCGTCAGCCAATCACCGCAGCTGCTCATTCCTGCTTCAGCCATTCCTTCTTAAGCTTCCTCGTCCATCACTCTGCCGTTTCCCAGCTGTGCTCCGCCCCTTCTCCGCCCCCTCCTCGGCTCTGCTCGTCGTTGTTTAATTTCTAAAACATTTAATCTTGTATCACTTTAAATGAAGTCAAATAAAAAAGATCATCGACACGGGGAAATACATACACATTTTTTCTTTTAAATAACAAATTGAATAGATGCAAAAAAATATATTTGCCTTGAATTATTAAACCAAATAAAGCTAGATTTTAATCCTGGCTCTGTGTTTACCATTGTTGCACCGTTTCTGATGTATATTAGCTTACAAAAGGCTTGTTCCTCAAATGCTTCTTCGGTATCGTTCAGTTATACATTGTATAATATATATACTGTAATATCTAAAGATTAAAAGATAGATCAATGAAACAGTCAGAATTGAAAATGCAAGTGGCCGGGTCCTGACACACTTCCGAGTGAGGGCCTGTCTATTTGAATGCACTGGATAAGCTGCGCATTGATTTCTGCTGCTGTGGAGAAAGCTAAATGTTTGTATTATTTCATAAGCCAATTAGGTGCAAGGAGACTGGCCCTGTGTGCGTATTGACCCGCCGGGCTGCCGTAGCTCTATTGTCCCGGGGCCCGCTCCATAAATGATCGATAACAGGCGGGTGATTGGATTATGGACAAATCGATGCATCAGACTGGGATATGTGGCGGGCGATGACAGAGGAGCTGCTAATAAGAGGCCTCGGAGAGCTGTAGACCTGCCGCCGTGCCGGGGGCGCAAATTAACGCCGACCATAAAGGACTGTAAAACTGCGCCATCGTGTACTGTGCTGGGGAGGCTGATGAGCGTGAAATGTAAGCTAACGGTGAAGCATGATGAGAGAAATGCAGCTTTGTGTTGTCATGGAACATTCTCTGCACAGCCTATTTAACGTTGACACGCTCAGCATTCAGCTGTGGAGACATTCCTCTCATCTCCGTCTCTCATTTTCTCAAGATTCAGCTAATCTTCCTCCCGCTCCTCTCTCTTTTCTCTCACAGGCTCTTTTTCCTAGCCTCTCCCGGCTCTCCCTCTCTCCTCTCCCTCTCTCCTCTCCCTGCTCTCCCTCTCTCCTCTCCCTGCTCTCCATCTCTCCTCTCCCTGCTCTCCCTCTCTCCTCTCCCTTCTCTCCCCCTAGCCTCTCCCTGCTCTCCCTCTCTCCTCTCCCTGCTCTCCATCTCTCCTCTCCCTGCTCTCCCTTCTCTCCCTCTCTCCTCTCCCTGCTCTCCCTCTCTCCTCTCCCTGCTCTCCATCTCTCCTCTCCCTGCTCTCCCCCTAACCTCTCCCTCTCTCCTCTCCCTGCTCTCCCTCTCTCCTCTCCCTGCTCTCCCTCTCTCCTCTCCCTTCTCTCCCTCTCTCCTCTCCCTGCTCTCCCTCTCTCCTCTCCCTGCTCTCCCCCTCTCCTCTACCTGCTCCTCCCTCCCCTCCCTGCTCTCCTCTCCCTTCTCTCCCCCAGCCTCTCCCTGTTCTCCCCCTCTCCTCTACCTGCTCCCCCACTCCTTTCCCTGCTCTCTCTCTCCTCCACCTGCCCCTTCCATTTCCTCTCCCTCCTCTCTCCCCCCTCGCCTCTCCACCTCTCCGTCTCCCTGCTTTCACCCCCCACGCCCCGCCCCCGGTCTGAAGTTGCCAGATTGGTTCTCGTGTACAGCGTGAGCACATCTGACTCCCAGCTGTTTTCGGGTCAGGCTCTGTACGGGGGGCAGCTGTGGCTCGTAAATCACCGCGCGCTGGCAGCGCTTCTGTCAGCCCGTGAAACAAAGATGTGGAGGCGGCGGGTGGTGTGAGTATGTGTGTGTGTATGGGGGGGCGGTGGTGGTGGTGGTGGTGGGGGGGGGGGGGGGTCACGGGCGGCCAACCTGGCAACCGCAGAAGCACCTGGCAACCCACCGGTGTAATCCAGCACTAAACACTTTCTATTAGACTGGTGTACAGTACAGGGGGATATGCAGGCCTTCCAGGGGGCGAGGCGCTGATGTGAGATGGTATGTTTGCAATTACAGTCAAGCGGTTAGCGTGTGCGTTTGTGCGTGTACGTTTGTGCGTGTGTGTTTGTGCGTTTGTGCGTGTGCGTTTGTGCGTGTGTGTGTTTGTATGTGCGTGAGGGCAAGGTTTGGGTTAAAAATGCAAATGGATGCAGTAGAGATCAGGAAAACTGCTGTAGCGACTGTATTTTATGAACACATTAACAAAAGTGGGAGGAAAAGATTTCTTGATAAAAAGAAAGACTTCGATTGGAATGTCAACCGGGCATTTGAGCGTCTCCCAGAGAGTACAGAGGAAACGCTAAACGTTTACTATAAACAATCCATTTTGTTTGACAGAAACAGTTACCGAATGAAAACAGACAGAATGTCCTACTAAAACTAGCAAAAAAGGCAGAAATAGAAACTCTCTATGTGTCTACACCCTGGACTAACTTAGAATCGTCCCATGGATGGATTCTACACCAAAACTCAAAAAATATAGGTCTAATGAAACTAACTCAAGACAAAATTCCCTCAAAACTCCATACAGTTATAGCATGACTCACTAATATCAACTCTTTTTTTTTTTACATAAAAACTTGCATAATGCACCTTTAACATAAGGGTTTACAGCCTATTGGTTGCAGCAAAGTCAAATGCTGTATTGCTTAAAGGAACAGGCCACCTTTTATACATACTGAGATATGTTCTTGCCTGAGCTTGGACGAGTTGATGTGTACCTGTCTGGTCTTTGTGCGTGCGCTCAGTCACGCAAAACGACCAAAGATGTTGTTAGCATTTGGCCTCTCCCATGTATTCCTATAGCTCCAAACAGAGTGAAGTTAGAAGCGACCACGCTCTTCCACGGGCACAAAGACCAGACAGGTACACATCAACTCGTCTAAGCTGAGCTAAGAACATATCTCTGTATGTAAAAACGGTGGCCTGTTCCTTTAAATACCATATACAAACACAGACATTATTGTAAAGCATTTTATCCAAAGGAGGAATGATATTCAAAAGCAAACTGGACAAAACAGGCAACTTTTGAGCAAACATTTTTAAACAATTTCCGTTGGGCAATCTTATTAAATGTACATTTAACTCCTATTAGAATCTAAAGTAATGTTTTTGAATGATATTGATCGACTTCATTCAACTCACAAATTTTAATAGATTTGACAAAAACTACCACATCCATCTAGGCCTATAATTGGATTATATGTATCTATTAAACGTGTATTGTTATCTATGTGAAAATGATCCAGTCCCTTAGACTCCACAGATTCAGCGTCACTCTAAGAGAGTTCCATCATTATTTTTGAATGACTTTGCGACACGCAGTGCAGTTTTGTGGTGTACTGTGCTTGTGGACAGCAGAATTGTAATTACCCGTGTGTCCGTGTGGTGCAGGCGGAGGCGAAGGCCGAGGTGGAGGTGAGCGTGGCGTACACGGTGGATGACAGAGGAGGGACATCACGTCACCGAGGCCCTGGCCTTTGCGGTGGTGTGTGCGGGCGATCGATACTTCTGTAATGAGCCTGGTGTTAGGCCTGGGCCGAGAGAGGAGGGAGAGGACACATCTGGGGGTCAGAACATCTTTTTATTTTTTTATTTAAGCCGGGTTTAAATGTATGGTTTTGTTGTGTTTGCATATTAGTTTGACTTTCAGAGGGGATTTTGGATCTGGTTTAGTTTTTGAATACGCTGATCAAATTTCGCCTTTTTTTTGTGTTTAAAGCACAATTAATCAGGCTAGGAATTAGACATTAAAAAATCCCTCACAAAAAAAACTTCAAAATGTTGTTTAGTCCAAGCCTGTAAGGTTTGGAGTCTTTAGGAGCAACTTCAGTGGTGAAGTCACTGCATGAGTGGAAAGAAATCCTCTTTTTGAGAAAAGCGGCCCTGAAAGTCTTGTAACGTGTGTGCATGTGTGAGTACATTTCTGCCCTATTTTGCCTACAAGGTTCTCCCTGAAAAAGCGGTATATTTGGATTACTGTAAAGTGTATTATTGGGTATAGTCTTGGGGAGCCTTCAGGACACGTGGATGTATTATGTCAATATTTGTGAATGAATGTCAAGGAAAAGCCGGCTTTGCGAAAGCGATGTTGTAGGATATCTCCGCCTGGCGACAAAAGGTCATAAAATAAAAAAATTCAACTCTGACATTAAAACTAAGAGGTTAAGGGAGGAAACTAGCTAAAAAAAAATGCCATATTGACCACTACATGAAAAATCTATGTTTTGCCTTAAAGATGCATTATGCAACTTTTTAAGTTAAAAAAAAAGAGTTGATATTATGATATCAGTACAGATTTGACCTCTTCGTGACCCAGTGGCTGTGTGGATGGTTAGCTTGGCGCCTCTATGATCAGAGAAATCACAGGAATGCCTTTAGCTCTGAGCCTGTTCCTACAAATCCACACATTTTGTTAGTCGTCGAAACCCCTGAACCTGATTTAAATTGAATGTTCCCTCCTATATTATGTCTTTTTCATGGCATTTTTTTAATCATTTCTGTGGTTTCTCTATCTTTAATCCCGTGGTTGGAAAAGGACACCCCAGAGCTGGTCTAGATGGGCCAGAAGAGAGGAGAGAGGGGTTCACCAAAGAGGGAAGAGGAGAGGGAGCAGATGGAGGGAGAAGACAGAGAAAGTGCAGGGACAGAGGGAAAGAGGACAGAGAGAGTGAGATAGGGTAAGGTGAACAAAGGAGGGGTTAGAGAGAGAGAGAGAGAGAGAGAGAGAGAGTGAGAGAGAGAGAGAGAGAGAGAGAGAGAGAGAGAGAGAGAGAGAGAGAGAGAGAGAGGAGATAATCCCAACGGCAAACAACAGCGCAGCAGCACATTAGGAGCCCCACCTGAGGACAGCTCATTTACAACCAGGGGACAGCTCCTCCCTCAGCGAACACGCTAACTCCACCAGTCCTTCAGAAAACATTTGTTACATCTAATAATGGGACCAAACATAACCACATTTTGCCACCAATCCAGGGAGCTTCATCGGGGGCGATTGGATGACTGGATCCAAGGGGCCAAACTTTAACCCATGTATGAGTGTGTACTTCATTGCAGCTATTACAATATTCTATTTAGGCATCAATCAATAAAAAGCTAGATCGTTTTGCTTCACTAAGCTTTATTAATGCATTTATCACACGTATGACTAGGGCTGGGTACAGCTAAACGATACTAGTATTGTACCAGGAATAAAATGTGTGAAAACAGGCACCGAAAATATATCGTACATCTTTATACCTGAGTTTTTTGATGCTGTTGGTCCAGGGACAACATTTAAGGAAGTGACTTCATTGTTTCAGCTCAAAAAAATATTTTATTTTTCCCATTTTTGCCCAATTTTTTATCTATTTATTGCCATTTTTGCATTTAATAAAGTCTTTGTGAGGCCAAACTCTGTCAAAACCCCAAAGTTCCATGTGTGCAGTGTCACTCCAGAAGTATGTATACAGGGCTGGGTAACAGTACTTTAACGATACTTGGGTTCTGATACCGATACTAAAGTATTTGTTGTTTAGAATCGGAAAACAGAATGTAATGTAATGTGTGGAAGATCCGCACATTTATAATATCAGGTTAATTTCCAATGTCAAGAAATGTGTGAAAAATGGGGAAACATTTGGGGGGAAATGGAAGAAAATGGGGAGAAATTGTGGCAAAAATAAGGGAAATCATATGGGAAATGGGTAACACAAAATGGGGGGAAATGAGGGGGTAAAATTGGGTCAAAATTGTGGAAAATGGGGCAAACATTGTGCAATGCAATTTGAAAAGGTAGAGAGAAAAAAAGGATAAAATCATTTATTTGAGTTTAAACAACCACTTCCTTTTCATGCTGTCCCTGGACCAACAGCATCAAAACTTGGATCTAAGAGATTCTTTTTTTTTTTATACCTGCTTTCAAAACTTTAATTTAACGGTACCCAGCTCTATCGCTGTACTGAGAGGCGGCGTCTGAAAACGAGCCCTCACGCGGCACTCGAGGGAACAAAGCTTCTACAAAGGCTCACGCCGGAACAGCCAGTTGTCTCATCTCCACCGAAATGTGCCGAGAGAAGGAGGGCCTTAACAGACAGCCGCCCGGCCTAATCCTAATCCTGGTTGAGGGAGAGAGAAAAAAGAAAAACCCCACTTAACATCACCTCGCCTTTATGCCTCAGATTACCCAACAATAGATGCTGCCACTCTGCCAAATCCACTACACCCAAAGCAATTTGTATTAGAAAGATGGGAGCGGGGGGATTGTGTCTGTGGCGCGAAGGGAGAGAGAGTGAGAGAGGGATAACCATCAGGTACACTCCAAAGCAATCTGTCACATCAATATATGCTCAGGAGAGGAGGGAGAGAGGG
The DNA here is from genome assembly GCF_951799975.1 of Gobius niger. Lineage (NCBI taxonomy): Eukaryota > Metazoa > Chordata > Actinopteri > Gobiiformes > Gobiidae > Gobius > Gobius niger. The sequence goes on from NC_136866.1 coordinate 20,116,393, forward strand.
AAGACGGGGGAGAGAGCGGGGGACAGACGGGGGGGAAAGAAAGAAGCATCAGGTACACTCCAAAGCAATCTGCCACGTCAATATATGCTCAGGAGAGAAGGCGGAAAAAGCAATACGAGTCACAAATTGGGCCAAAATCAAGGCCTTAAATGGCGTTAAAAGGTTCAAACGGGCATTAGAGCGAAAAATCTTGGAAAATAATGTTGTCATTATGTCATTATGTTGTCATTTTTCAACCATTTTTACTGTTTGAGTTTGTCGAAAATACAAAAGCAACGGTCCAAATAGCGACTCGTTTGATTTTTGAACAGCAACATTTCCCGTTTGAAGGAATGTAAATCTTAAGAAATCAAACATATGCGTTTGGGGCTTTAAGAATAAATAATTTAGCCTCTGAAATGGCGTTGAAAGACATTGCATTTGACCCTGGAGACGGCAAGGAGAGGGAGAAGCATCAGGTGCTCTAAGAAGCTAGTACTTAACAAACACTGACTCCACGGGAACCAACACCACCTGAGGCACAGGAGGGCAACGTGTGCGTCTGGGGAAGACTGTCTTCTATCCAGAGGCGGGTAGTACTCACTTAAATTTACTCAAGTACATGTACTTGAGTAACTTTTTGAAGTCCTTTTACTAGTAGTTTTATCATACAGTACTTTTTACTACTTGAGTAAAGTATCTGTATTCTTACTTGAGTAAAAGAAAGAGTTAGTAATCACAGTACTCAAGCAACATTTTCTCTAAGTACTTTTATACTTTTACTTGAGAAATTGTTTGCTTCATTACTTTTTACTTACTTACTTTGGGTACTCTACCCACCTCTCCTCGTAGCCCCTCAGGGCTGTGTACTTTGCCCCACGCTCTTTTCCCCTACACACCAACTGCTGCTCCAGGAGGGAGGTGGACAGGCTGGGGTCCTGGTGTAACAGAATGAACCTGGCACTTTTCTCACATTGTGGCGACAGTATTCTCACTTTAGTCGCTCCTGCAGACTTCAAACTTTCCAGTCTTGTATTTAACAATATTTTTGAAGGTTTTTAGAGGGTGTTTTAATAGAATTGGTGGTCTGGGAACCACCAATTCATTTTGTGGTAGGAGGTGTGGTTTATTGGGCTGAATGTCTCTCCTATGCGTCTGCACGTAGGCATTGCCAATCGTATCAATTGTATCCGACAATGTATGACGTACCTGCTGTAAACTTTTGAGCTAAACTATTTTTTTAAACAAAGTATAAGCTTCCATATGTGGAATGCGTCATTGTCTCGCCGTCCCTCCTCGTTCCGTGATTGGTCCCAAATCCATGTGAAGATTTCGGCCATGGTTTGGTGTTAGGCATTATGTTCATGTGAAAACATTAAGTGTTTGAAAATGTTTCCCTATTCACCTGCAGCATTTTGCCTTCAGAGCACCTTCAAGAGGAGAAAACTGCAAACAAATTTATAACATTTGTGAAAGATTTTCATGTTGTCAGGGAAATAATGTAATAACATATCAGTTCCTACAGACGTCTTATTCACTTGAAAGCACAATATAAATGTACCTATGTTGTCGATATTTTGTGATGTTTATTTCATAATTTCCTATTTGAAAAGAGGCATGAGATGCACTGAAGAGAAATGAAATATACTTCTGTCCTTGTACTGTGGAACTCTCCCTTATGTCACTTGTTTTAGGACAGAACAATGACAACTTTTCCCAAAACTTTTCTTCATAAAAGTGTTACTTCAGTGGTGTGAAATTAGGATTATATAATTTACCAAAAAGCAATTTGAAGAAAACAATGTAAAAACTGTTAAATGGACTTGAAGAGAAGAAAGCAGAGAGAGAGAGAGAGAGGAGATGGCACGGATTAAAGAAGTCCGACAGAAGGATGGGCCCCTCTCTTTGTGCTCCGGTGTCTTCCCCCTGCTCTAAACAAACGCTGTCCCGTCTGAGAGCGTCCCATACAAAGACTGCACGGTGACCAGGGGACACGGGACAGGGCTGGACAGATGGTGGACAGGAGACAGTCAAGAGACACCAGATTAGGGAAATCAAAGAGAGGATGTGGAGTTGAGGATTCAGTCTTCAGTCTGTTATAGCATGTGCTGTCACTGCTTTAACAAGAATAATTGGATACAATGTTTTTGTAATTGTCATTATATCAACATCACAACTGTTATCAGAAAATCGATATTTGTTACCTACTAGTATTTAATGCTTATGAGTTTATAAAATTACTTAAAACTTAGGTTTAGGGTTAAATCAAGAACAAATCCTGCAGTGCTTTTAAGTTCAAGCGAAACTTCAGATGAACAGGGGAAAATATTCAAATGAAGATATATCCATTTGAAACGTAGCATAAATAAAACCTTTAAAAACAACTCTTTTTCTGAATATATGCCACTTAAAACAGAGATGGTATGGATTTATATTGCACTGCAGAAGTTTGACAAGTTTCTTTAAGCCCTACACTGGACCACTGGGGAGCCACACATGCCCTGAGGCTAACTGGACAATATGCACTAGTGTCCCCTCCACCTGTTACTCACTCTTACTCACTCTGGCCCCCAACATGATTTCTAACTTATTATAACGGCCCGCTGATGAATTGTATTAAACACATTAGAGCTACATTTCCCATAAGCTCTCTCTGTGTTCCAGAGCTTCATAAAGCGGCCATTATCAAGTGCACTATGTTATGTTTAGGACAGGACCCTCTTTTGTATGTTGCTGCTTAGAACGCACTGATGAGTCCTGTGCCGGAGGAAAACCTAAAAGCAGCTGCAGTGAGCCACTGTCACTGTAACAAAGTGGGACTGAAGAAAAGCCCAGTCCGATGCAGGTCGCTGTGTCATTCTTTATCAACATGAGCTTATTACAAAAACACATTAGTTGCAATTTCTAACTTAGCCAAGAATAACAAAGAGGTAAGGCGCAGCTATTTAAAGGCATTGTATTTAACATAATAAAAAGTATAGTCATAATAATATATACTTTGTTATTCTGTTTCAGCCCCGACCAATTCTATTTACATGTGTGGCCCCAAATGAGTTTGACAGCCCAGCTCTACATTGTAGAAAACTCAACGCATAATTAGTTTGTTTGGTTTTACCGTGTTCTTGAAAATCATTGAAATAAAAGGTCTCATTTGTTCTCTCTAATTATTCCATGTTTTGAATTTTCAGCTGCATTATTCAAAGTCAAATGGACTGTACTCTACTCGGCTATAACCTACAATACAAACTACTTACAGACTGGATCTGCCTCCTGACCATCATGAACACTCACTGCTGTCGCCTTTAGGAGCAGAACAGTGCATTCAAAGCTCCAAACAAGGTTTAAAATTAACCGTCAAAATGTCTCTACATATATTCATGAGTCACAGATAGTAAATGGAATGGAAGCGGCTAGGCTAGGCTAAGCCATAGGAATGAATTGGCCGCTAAGCTAATGTTAGCAACAATCATCAATTCTACAGTTTTTATCAAAACGCACACTTTTAGCAGTTTTTGAGCTTTATCCAGGGTTTAGTCAAATGTTTAGCTCCAGCGGAGCTGCAGGAGGGGCTGTTCTGGGCTGAACCAGAGGAAAAGACACAAAGTATCGATACCTAATCGAATGAAGATTTAGCCTCCATACTTTTAGAAACGATTTAGTATCAAAGCATCTATATTCTTTGGTTGAACTAAGGTTGAAATCTCTATTTCAACCTTAATGGATGGACGGATGGATGAACGCTCTAACCACTGAGCCACTGCAGCGTGACAGTTGAAATTGGACAAAGTAAGAGGGGAAAGAGAGTATTTATATGACAGGCTGAGAGGCTTTAGCTACTAATTTGTTTCAACTTTCCTTGCGACTCTTCGCACACTATCCAATCTCCCCTGCTTCTTGTCTCCAAATGACTGTCCGCTAATTAGCTTTCTGTTTAGAGGCAAAACAATTCCACACTGTTCTTTTTTTTCTTACATTATTACCATTATTTTCTCATGAGCTGAAGAGTCACAGTCTCATTGCGAGCGAAGAGATTTCCTACAACGCCGCTCATCACGAAAGCAGGAGGGGTGAAAAAAACACACACCAGGCTTCCAGCGGCTAGGACGGACCCATGCTATGCTAATCACATGCTAATCGCAGTTAACACCGGCGCGGGGTCCTATACTCCTAGATTAATGCATCCGCCGCATATTCACGTTTCTATTAGCATAAATCAGGTTCACCCGGCCTTTGTAATTAGTGTTTTGATGGGAACGATAATAGGATATGGTGATTAGGTCAGGATACTAGAATGGAGATGACTCGCTAAGCTAAGTCCGCCCGGCTCCAGTACTATCAACACGCGCTCCCCCCTCCCTGGGACAATTAATCAGGTTGGGGAATAATTGGAGTTTGATAGGCTGAGATGGGAGCCGGAGGAAGGCTGTTAATAATGCGCGGCGGGCTGGACACTCGACGTGGAGGGAAGGAAAGACGCTGACGAGCACATGTATGGGTTCATATGTTCAGCGTGTTCAATCAAACGCCTGGACATGAGAGAGGAGTGTTTGCTATGGAGACACATGGGAGGCTGATGAGGGCTTGTTATTAAAAAAAGAAAACGTTGTACTTTGTTCACGTGCCAGTGACCAGAATCTACAACATGGATATCAGGGACAGTACGCAACATCTACAGGGAAGCGTATTTAGGTCAATAAGTAAACTTTATTTATACATCACAAAGTACCTTAAATCTAAAAAGAATTCTTGAAATAAGCCTATTTGCCCTTGGATTTGTGTCGTAAGTCAAACTATCTGCTCTAGTGGGATTATCTATGGGCGTTTCCTGCAGAAGTGCCTTTTTCATTCAATTCAGGGTTTTTTCTTTCTTACGACCTTGATGAGCACCAGTTTTGGGTTGTTGTATATTTTTGCACTTCTTGAGAAGTGAGTGCAGCAGGTACTTACTGTAAAAAATAATTATTTTTCAAGACAAGTTTTAGCGTTAAATGAAGTGAAATTGGTTGTTTTAGCTCAAATAAATGATACAAATTTGAAAGAAATAGCCATTTTTGGAATGAATTAACATGATTGTTCTGGTTTCTGCCTCTAGATGACAACTATTTTAGTATAGGTATCGGAAAAATAATCATTCAGACATCACAAGTATCACAAGCCAAGTATCGTTAAAGTACCGGCAAAAGGCAGAAGTAGGCTACATTAATTATGTCTTCTTGTTTCAACAATTGTTTATAAGGTTTTTTTTAGAAACACACTAAAAAAATGGTTTAAATACCTTACAGACGTCCTCCTCAGAGGCCTAACCTTATAAACAATTTCTATCAGTATTCATCAACAGAAAAAGTAATAATGTCAGAATGATGGTGCTGGAGTTCTTTGACCATATGGTGAACTGTGGGCTTATTCAAAGCTTAAATCAACAAAACTCGGTGGAAAAAAAGGTTTTTCTCATATTCAAACTACATTATTTGGGGGGTCACAGCTTGTCATCTTGGGATCATGGTGGGTCCCGGTCCCAAACCAGCTGAGACATACAATATTTTCTAATTGTTCACTGCATGAATGTTTCACAGGCCGTCTACAATAAAAGGGCACTCTGAAAGGTTCAGTTCTTCTGGATAATGGCAGGAACTGGAGCACACTGTCATACACCCCGATCCAGAGCATCCCAAACATGCTCAATGGGGGACATGTCATTCGAAATGCCTTCAATGAAATGCACATGTGTCCGTGTCCATATCAGCTATCCACTCTCAGGAGATGTGCTGTACTGTATGAGGCAGATAGTGTCACACCAGATACTGACTGGTTTTCTGACCCCCTTCTGAGAAGTTTCAAGTTCCAGCATCAATCTCTTGGAGGGGAAAATAACTAATTATTAGATCAGATGAGTGGTGGTGGTGCGGGTTTAGGAGAGAAAAAACATGATATTTGGAGGAAATTTGACAGTACTGCTGTGTTTAATGTGCCTATCCCCACTCTTACAGCTGCTGCAAATTAGGGTTTTAGGTCAAGTAAAACTACAAACAATAATGCAAGTGTCGTAATGTGTCCTTTTCAAAACAATACTTCAGAAGTTCTGTGTCCAGTGATATGTCCACTGAAGAGTCCAGTGGGTGCATTCCTGCTGGGGACACGTCTCCGGGGACACTGACAGCAGCGGAGACGGATGGCCCCAATGACGAACGGCCTCCTCCACGGTCTTCATGTGGAATCACCAACATGGCCACCCTCTGATCAGGAATGTGTTCAAACAAACAGAGAGGTGGGATTGTAAGTGCCAAAGAGAGCGTGAGTGGATGAGGCAAAGAGAGTGAGGTGTCCTGCCCAAAGACACAACAAACAGCAGGCAATGTGTCAACGGGACACCTACTGGACGACTGGAGAACCTGACCTTCAATTAGATAAACCACTTTGAATTGCTCAAATTAAGGTAAGTCTGATGGGTCTAGACACCTTTCCTCCATGGGGTCCATTCCTGTTTTCATGCCGACTGTAGAGCCAGTGCTGAAATGTAGGCGTAAAAGCAAAATGTTTGTGGATCAAATCAAAATAAAAGAACATCTGTCCACCTTCTACAGCTCATTCATGAAGAGCACACAAACATCCTCCTGACTCTGCTGGTACTGCTCCATCTCTGTCCAGAACTAAAACAGACAACAGGTTATTGTCAAGGTTTCTCCCAAAATAAGTGGAGCCTCGTTACTGTGGTCAGCAGATGGTGAGGACAAGCACTCACATCCAGGATCCCTCACTTCTCTCTTGGCAACGTCTCCTGGCTCCAGTCTGGACTAGGGCTGGGTAGGTACCTTTGGTTTCATAAAAAATGTATATCTTTAGATCTAAGATGTGATTCTGTTGGTCCAGGGACAGCATTAAAGGAAGTGACTTGGTTGTTCCAATTCAAATAAATATTCTCTTTTTCCCCAATTTTGCCCAATTTATTTTACATTTTTATTGCTAATATTTTCTGTATTTGCCCTCATTTGTTCTGAAATGTATTCCCCATTTTTTCCCTAATTTTGCCTCGTTTGTCCATTATATATTTGATTTAACCAGGAAAGTCCCACTGTGATTATGAATCTCTTTTACAGTGGAGTCCTGATCCCTATTGTACACATTTTTAGTGGTAGGCGAAAACCGGAGTTCCCGGAGGAAAGGCTCCGTCCAGGTGGGAATTAAACCCGGGACCTTCTTGCTGTGTGGCACGAGTGCAACATAATCCTAATTCCGTATTTTACCACAATGTCTTCCAATTTCCATTTGACCGTCCCACTGATCAACTGCTGCTTTTCATCTGCACTTCATCTGCACAAGCACAAATAACATAAGTTGAAGGAATCGCGCTCCACTGTAATGTTTATTGTATTCCTGTGTTTTTAGCTGCTCATTGTGCTTATATTCATCCAGCACAGGGGATAAATAAAGTTATTTGAATTGAATCGAAGTCCAGACCTTGGTTTCAGCCACAGCCTCTCGTCTCACAGCAGTTCCCTGGTTTGATTTCTGGAGTTTTGGTGCCTTAGTCTTGGGTTAGCTCTCAGTCATCCACTTTGCATGTTGGTTTAGACATTAAAGCTGTATCTGACTTTACTCCTAGATAAATCCATTCTTCACACTTGATTCTTGGCAGTCAGTGCTGATTTGCTTTCTCTGGTTTGATGTATGCGTCAGATTTGCCTCTCAGTCATTTGTGCTTGTGAGCTGTGCAGCGTTTGACCCGCTCCCCTCCCGTCTCCCCTCCTGTCTGCTAAGAGGCCTGCGGGGAGGAATCAGAGCAAATTACCTCCATCGATCCACACAGACAGGTGAATACCAAGCAGCTCCTTCCCCTCTGCAGGCCTTTCATCACCCTGCGCCAAGACACGCTCTGAAGGGGACATACGTCAGATCAACTCCTTATTCTGTTTTGTAACCATGTTATAACGTTTCCTTTGTCAAAAACTGGCCGAGAGTAGTGTTTCACTTCATTCACTCCACATAATTAAGCATCAGATTGGTTCTGAGCAGTTCTGAGCTCACATTGTGTTCATCACGCCGCCATGGATTTACTAGCTTAGCTGCTCCACTATTTATTTCCCCAATTTTGCTATAATTTTCAGTGGCGGTGAGTCTTCTTGAGTCGTGACAAGTTGAAGGCAGAGTCGTGTCTCGTGTGGAGGATCGACGACTGGATTTTTGTTGGAATCGTGTAATGTCGTCGGCAGAAAGATGTGACCAAGTCGCAGTAAATCGAACACAATTATGGACGCACTGGAAAAGCATGGCGGATTTTAGCGTCCCAAAAGTAAACACACAGAAAGCAGCGGCCAATAACAGAGTGAAACACACACAGAGAAATACCGTAGCTAGAGCCTTCTGCATTTTTCAGTCATAACAGCGGCGGAACATTATATCACCAAAAGTCCACACTGTCCACATACTTTAGGACTGAGTGCCACTTGTCTGTACCTATTACACTGAGTTACAAAATAATGTAAAATAACTCATTTAGAACATTTTTGCAATGCAGAATCTGAAAATGAAAACCATTTTTCTGAGTTTCTGTGTCAGGTCAGCTTTCTATTTTCCACTAAACTGGATAAATATTTTATATTAGGGGTAGTTTTCATTTGGAATAAGATTTCACCGTATTATTATTTCTATTAAACTGAAAGACGATACCCTTCAGAAAAATTATTTTTTAACATTGTCCTAAACCAGCTCCCAAAAAAAACTTAAAAAAATAAAAGCTTTTCCTTTATCTAGGATCAGGGAGGATTTGTTCAAATTCCTGATGGGCGTGACTCACAAGTGGATTAACCAATAAGGGAAAAGACTGATGCAAACAGCCTGCTGCATGTTTTGGGAACAAGGAAGTCCGTGTTTTATGAAGCCTCGTCCTGCAGAGGAGAGACAAATTCATTGTACACGAATGCCTGTTTCAATCAAAGTGCACTCGAAACTTTGGATAGATGGTAACAAGAAGATCCTCTTAGAGAAGATGAAGCATCAACATCCGCATAGGTGCATTCTTGTAAAGTACTTGTTTGCACATCGCCCTGACTATTTGCACCCCCTAAGTGTTCTTGAGAGCTGATGTAACAAGTGATCCATAAAGGCTCATCTTATTATATTTTACAAAATATTTTACTGAGGTTGATCCGGTCTTCCTGATGTGACAGTCTGTGGTTGGATCAATATAAAACTGTTCCATTGGCTGCAAACAAAGTTCCAGACGGTCCTGCTTTTGAACAGAAACAAAAAGCAGGAGTGGACGGCTGGCCGGGCAAGCAAAGCCCTTGGCCCTGTTTGGACACTGCCTTTGAATTTGAACTGAGTAAAAAAAACAGCTGCAGTGTGACACATAAAACCTCTTAACTCTGCTTCTTTATCCTTGCCATCCTGGTTTTTAGAGTTTGAGATACTGCTTTACAGGTGTCCACAGTCCAAACCAGCGCGCTACTTATCTCCAAATACAGCTAATCTCACTTTCCAAAAAGCACAACCTTGTGCATTTTCTTCACTGCGGTTTCAAATTACCCAAAACAAAATCTCCCTGACACTTTGAAATAATAAATTCAATCTCAAAGCAAAGAGCGGCGCATTGTTTTGGCACACGCCGTCTCCGCTGAGCAAACTCTAAAGACTAACAAACGCTTTACTATATCAACTGTTTAGCATCCAGCTTGTTGTCATTACACCCACTACCTTTTGGTCGCTCGCGGGCTAGTATAGCGTTAGCTGTTTTCCTGCCTGCCTTAGCCCCTGGCATACAAATCACTGGCAGCGGCACCAAAGCTACTCCATTAGGTCGGACGCCGAGTTAAATCGATGCGTGACTTATCAAATGAAATAGGGGATTATGGAGGTAATCACCTGCAAACGTCGCTGAAATTGTAATTATCTCCTCGGCGCGCGGATGGCTAACGGGGCTAACGGGAGGAGACCTGAGCTAACTGTGTAAACTAAAGGCAGGCTGAGGTTACAGGGCGCCGAGGAGGAAGAGCAGGTCTGAGAGAGGGCAGCGTTGTTGTGTAGGATCTTTAGGTAGGTTTTTTAACCAATTCCTTACCATTCAAATACAGTCTATGGGATACTTCAGGACAACTTTTCACCAAAAAGAACTCAATTATTGCATTTTCAAAAGCCACAGACTCTGGCAAAAAGTGATTTATTACAACCATTTATTACCGATGTCATGTTCATGATCTAACGGCTCTTTAGGGTGAACGGTTCGGACCGGATCTCAATAGTGAAAAGAGCCGGATCTTTTTTTCAGTCAATTTTACCCAGAACTCCCCTGAACGAACACAAGAATCAGCCCAACACCGGAGCAGGCCACACAAGTGAAGTCAAAACTAAATGCACTAAAAATGATTTGTCAGACAGTTGCAGCCTCTTTGTTGTGGATTTGATTCACAAACTCGTTTTTTAAAGCTTTAATATCAGTCTCATTGTAGATGATTTATTTTAAAAAAGTGTCTTTTATCAATCGCGTCTTAGATATTGTGAGTTGTCTGGCTGGAGTTATTAACATTTTATATGAAATGAACGGATCCTAAAGAGTGGGCTCCCAGAAAAGAGCCGTAAATCCCATCACTACCATTTATTCACAGGTTACAAAAAAAACGATTGTCGCAGAATTCAAAAGGAGAAATGCATCGGACAGAAAAAAAAAAAAAAAATTAACCCAGACTGATCAGACCAGGCCATAGACAGTGATGGAACTGGCACAAACCAGTACAGGGACCAGAACCAGCAGAAAACAGGAAGAAACAAAAAGGGCCTAAAAAGCATTTATTAAATCAGAATTTCTTGAGCAATTATGACATTGTTCGACATTTTCAGTTGCAGTTTTGCCTGAAATTTACCACCTTTTGTTTTTGCGTTGCCCATTTTGGCCAATTCTCTTTGCTCCGTTTGATGAAATGTTTGCTCCATTTTTGTGTGTGTTTGCAAACTGAACTTGAATCACAAATTTAAAAACAGATTGGCAGCGATTGTGAAATGGGCAAAGTGAAATCCTATAAGTGTTACTACGTTAAATAAACATATCAAATCCGACTAAATGATCTTCCAAAGGGTGTTTCAGCCACAACAGCTCAAACCAACACTGCCCCCTGCTGACAGATCCTCTGCTCTGCACCACAAACAGCCACAAGAGAAATTAAGCCTGTGCTGCCCCCTGTTGGTTAAGGACATCTGTTACGTCTTTATTATATAGAAATCCTCAACTACGGTAAAAAGTTATTTTAACCTGTCTCCAAATGCATTGCTGAAATGTTTTGCCTAAACTTTTACATCCCACTGTCGACCATTTTGGCCTGAATGAGCAAAAGTCAGTTTGGAGAAGAAGGAGCACAGATTCATGAAGAGAACGTCTGTCCAACTGTTCATCCTGGGGGCAGATCCATCATCCTTTGGGGTTGTATTGCAGCCAGTGGCACAGGGAAAATTTTTAGGTAAAACGAAGAATGGATTCAATTAATTTCCTACAAAGTCTAAAGGAAAACATAACACCATCTGTAAAAAAGCTATAGTTACAAAGCAAATGGCTTCTACAAATGGGTAATGATCATAAACATGAGGCATTCCTTCTGCAGGGTGCCCAAACCTTTGCTATGGCCTTTTTTTTTTACATTGATATTATTTTTGAAAATGTAAATGATGGAATTAAAACCTGATTTCTTACCAAGAAGATCTCAAAGAGACTCCATACCGTCACGTATCGGTGACATCTGTGTGACCAGCGGCAACTTGGGTCTCCAACAGTCTCTAGGGCAGTGAGATCGGCCCTTTACCTTTACCCTTTACCGGCCTTAATACATCTCTGATTGGATGATGAATGTACACTATGTACCAACCATCTTCACAATATTTTTTTTTTCCCCCCTTGTCCTTGGAATGAATATGCACACTCTAAAAAAAATCCAAACCAGGAACACATAGCTGTTACGTGCAGGACCGGCCGGCAGTAAGTGTGACTCTGGGAGAGTTGTCACTTCATCCCTTCCACGTGTTGGTCCTCACACTGCGCTGGAGGTCAGGAGGTGACCGGCGCATGCATCGCAATCACTATTTCTCTGTTGTTGTTGTTGTTGTTGTTGTTGTTGTTGTTGTTGTTGTTGTTGTTGTTGTTGTTGTTGTTGTTGTTGTTGTAAATATGAAATCGCAATGTCTCCCGACTTTGTGTACGGTCTCCTGGTGGCCGGATAAAACCTGCTGTCACCCTGTAGAAAAATGAGAAAAACCCAATTAGACAAAACGTTAAGTTCTTTTTAGATGTTTGTGTCGAGACTTTCTGACCATGAGATCCAACTAACTTATCAATGAGTAACAAATAACAAGGAAACTTGCTAAATGATATAGATTTTTTTGCATGCAATGTAAATCCTAACAGTGTGAAGTTATAAAACTAACAAACTGGACACATCATTACAAAATGTGTTGAAGGGGGAATGTGATGTGATTACATTTTGAACTGTCCTCACATTTAAATGCATCTTTAGGGCTGGGGTCAGTTCCCATGGTCGAGGTGTGCACATTCACACTAACGTCCACTTCACACTCTGACCTGAGAAACAGGGTGAGGGTCAGGGAGAGTCAGGAGTTCACCATCAGTTCACTTGATCAAATATCAATCTGTGCTTAATAACAACTGTCTCATGAATAAAAGCTGTTCACAAAATGGTTTTGGTTTACCATAGGCCAAACTTCTCAGTAAATGTGGGCCTATCTATTAGAACTTAAAATCTTTACTTGCTTACAACACTCATTTTTATTTTTACAAACGTGGAACAAAACAAAATATATTTGTATTACTCTGTTGAGTACGAAGCTATGTGTCATATATAGGTGGTTCCATTGCTAAGAAAAATGAATGTAGGCACACAGTGGTTTATAAAAGGTACAGCGATAACAACTCAGCAGCAGCAGAGGAAGTTGATCATTTCTGGCTCAGAATCAGAGTTCATTCCCGGAGCTTTAATGGACTCCTGAAGGCTGCAGTAGCACTAAATAGAACATGATTTTGAAATATCAGAAAGCTCTTTTGTATCGTGCAGTGTGGAACTCATTCTGCTTTCGTCTTAAGAACCAGAACATGAGCTGGTATACAACTTTTACATCATGGCAAATGTTTCTACATTACATTAGTAATCAGTGCAATCAAGTCCATTCAGATAGCATTGAAACGCTCCATTTCTCAATGTCTCACTGCCAGAAATAAAATAATAAAAGGTTTACCTTATCTATGTCACTTCCTGTCAGTGTCCAATAAGGAAGTGAAACTATACGAGACTGTCCTCCAACAGAAAACGACACAAGTGGTCGTTTGTCATATCCCTTAATTACGACCATATAAGACGTTTACTAAAACAGCGCCCCCAAGCTCCCATTGAGGGTATGTACATTTACATTACATTTAACCCGATTCAGAAACGACTTTATTTTACGTAGTGTTTTGCGATGACGATTCCAAAACTCAAACGCAAAGAAATAAATCACAAACTTGCAAAATTAGCCCCACATGCAATAAGTAAAGCAGCCCCAGATCTTCAGCCCCGCCACACCTGAACTGAACGTCCAGCGGTGCCAAAGGCTCTCCAAGCGCGCTCTGCGCTATTACGCATCACACCTCCCCAACCGCAGCAGCGGCGACTATTCACCACTCTCATCATTTATTATATTATATGTGTGAGCTATAGGTTATCGCCATTTTACTCACAACAACAGCGACACCAAAGCACAACTCACCATTGACGCCTTCGTTTCTCCTCCTCCATATGCGTCACTGCCAACTCCATAAACTCTCCTGTCACTTCCATCTCTGTCCTCAAACGTCCTCGTGTCTCAGACTCCGTGTCTCCCGTACGTCCGGTTGTCCGGTGACCGCGGCGAGCCTCGGATCCGCCACCTCTCGTCACCCCGACAAAGTCTGGCCTCGGCTCCGCTGCTGTTCTCCACAAAGTCCCGCATCTCTTTCAGAGTTCCTCTTGAAAACGTGCTGCCAAATGTCCTGATCAAACTGAGCTCGTTCATTTCTCCGCAGTTTCGTCATTTAAGGATAAAAATATAAAACATCACAGCTGTGTTTAGCTCGCGGGTTTTTCCAACTAGATCTGACGGACACTCGCTCTGTCCAATGAAAACACGTGAATCAGCTCGAGGGCGTTTGGGCAGGTGAGCCTGCGCTCTGATTGGCTGAAGGGTCTGCTACGTCATAATGTCATATCCAGTATGTCTTATCATCATTATATTATAAACAATCTGAAATAAACTGCTGTAAAGCATTTCCTCTGATGTCTGTGATTTATCTGGACTAAAGCAGGATTTAACCCTATAGCAAAAGGTGCACAGGAGGGAAGAAAAAAGAAAGGGGTTTATGTATTTGATTTGATTTATTTATTGATTTGTACATTTCTTATTATCTACTACTTCTGCATTTATATATTTACCGCAGCAATAACTATTCTTTCTGGGATCCATTTATTTATATTTTTAATTGTTATTTGAGTTTTTTACTTTTACTCAAGTAATATTATTTTGAAGTAGTATCTGTACTCGAGTGTAGTTCTCTTTTTACTGAGTAAATCTGCAAGCGGCAAACTGAAGAAAAAAATGAAAATGAATCAAAGCACAATGAATCTAACCCTGTATTAATTTTCTTGTGTCTTATCAAAAGAATTGTGATTTATTTTTTTCTGGGGTATTTTTTACACATATCAGAATTTTCAACATTGTTTTATGTTTTTTCTCTGCTTTATCAACACTAAACCTTAATTAGACAAACATTTACTCAGGGGTTATGATAAAATTAAGAAACAAAAACATAATTCTTATGGTTTTCATCATGTCACGTTTCATCTGGACCGTGAGGGTTCGCACATACATGTGGGGCATGTGTGTGTTGGTTGATCATATGTGATGTCAGTGGAACCACAGGAGGAGCCACAGCCACATGTGGATCACCAGTGTTAAGTCAGTCAATGTAACATAAAAGTGAGCGTGTACATTTGACCATCTCAGTGTCGTACACCGGCTCACAAAGGAACCTAAAGAACTGGACACAATTGGACTGTCCAGAACTCCATGAAGCACATCTGTCCCTGCAGCTGTTCATTAGAGTTTACATCATAGGGAATGATGATGATGTTCCTCTGCACAAAACAGATCAGAAATAATGCAACCTCATCATTACTATTTGATAAAGTCATGTTTACATTTCTATGTTTTATTAAAACACACTTGACAGTAGCCTGTATGATTTACATGATGGCGGCACTTGTGGCTGAGTGGTTAGTGCTCTGGCCTCACAGCAAGAGGGTCCTGGGTTCAATTCCCTTTCAGTGTGGAGTTCATCTGCACCCCAACAAAAGATAAGATATATTAAGATAAGATAAACGTCTTTAGCCCCAGAGGGGGATTTGTCATCTGCGCACACACAATCAGACATGACAAAACATTCACATGACACAAAGTGCCACATCTGCAGTGTCTCTATTACATTTGCTTTAAACATAAAACATGTGCATTAGGTGAATCCTCCAGCAGGTGATTCTGACCATCAGCCCGGCTCCACATCTGGAGATGGTCCCCAGATGCTACACGCTCCTGCCCACTGCTCCTGACGGCTCGCCCCAGTCGAAGGAGGGGCCAAATGCAGAGACACATTTTGTAATGACACATAAATGATCTTAACCTTTAATCTGCATCATGTGTTTAGCCCATTCTGTCATAGAAACACATATGGGCAGAATGATTATTATGACCAAGACATTTATTTTGAATAGAAAAATAATAAAATGTGTAACATTGTTCATATAAATTACAGACATCAGAGGAAATGCTCTACAACAGTTTATTTCAGATTGTTTATAATATAATGATGATAATTATTAACAAATATTACTGGATATGACGTAGCTGACCCTTCAGCCAATCAGAGCGCAGGCTCACCTGCCCAAACGCCCTCGAGCTCATTCACGTGTTTTCATTGGACAGAGCGAGTGTCCGTCAAATCTAGTTGGAAAAACCCGCGAGCTAAACACAGCTGTAATGTTTTGTATTTTTATCCTTAAATGACGAAACTGCGGAGAAATGAACGAGCTCAGTATCATCAGGACATTTGGCAGCACGTTTTCAAGAGGAACTCTGACAGAGATGCGGGACTTTGTGGAGAACAGCAGCGGAGCCGAGGCTCGACTTTGTCGGGGTGACAGAGGTGTTTCCCCGTATCATACGCACTGGAACCCGGGGCGGATCCGAGGATCGCCGCAGTCACCGGACAACCGGACGTACGGGAGACACGGAGTCTGAGACACGAGGACGTTTGAGGACAGAGATAGAAGTGACAGGAGAGTTTATGGAGTTGGCAGTGACGCATATGGAGGAGAAGACAGGAAGGCGTCAATGGTGAGTTGTGCTTTGGTGTCGCTGTTGTTGTGAGTAAAATGGCGATAACCTATAGCCACACGTATAATGTAATAAATGATGAGAGTGGTGACCTGTAGCCGCTGCTGCGGTTGGGGAGGTGTGATGCGTAATAGCGCAGAGCGCGCTTGGAGAGCCTTTGGCACCGCTGGACGTTCAGTTCAGGTGTGGCGGGGCTGAAGATCTGGGGCTGCTTTACTTATTGCATGTGGGGCTAATTTTGCAAGTTTGTGATTTATTTCTTTGCGTTTGAGTTTTGGAATCGTCATCGCAAAACACTACGTAAAATAAAGTCGTTTCTGAATCGGGTTAAATGTAATGTAAATGTGCATACCCTCAATGGGAGCTTGGGGGCACTGTTTTAGTAAACGTCTTATATGGTCGTAATTAAGGGATATGACAAACGACCACTTGTGTCGTATGGATTTGGAGGACTTGTTGAACTATACACATCACGGTGGCACAGCGGTTAGTGCTCATGCTTCAAGCTACAAGGTCCGGGTTTGATTCCCACCTGGATGGGGCCTTTCTGTGTAAAAAAAAAAAAAAGGGCCTTTCTGTGTGGAGTTTGCATGTTCTCCCCGTGTCTGCGTAGGTTTCTTCCCCAACCACTAAAAACATGTACAATGGGCCAGGCTGTATGAGAGTGTGCATGGGGGACGACGAATGGAAACTAGCCCAAGGCAACAATCCAGTGTGGCGTGTTCATTAACTTGCGCTGTCCTGACTAAATAAAAATCACAAAAAACATTTATAGCTAAATCTTAAATATAATCGTGTTAGCTCTGTTTTAGTCTGACGGTTATACGGTTTTAATGCACGGCTCCTCGTTGTTTAATCCGCTTATACCATGGTCCCACAAACGTAACATTTATAATAAATGTTTTCTTCATTTACTAAACTCACTAAATATGCCAGACTATTTTATGTGGGTTATTAGCCGGTCACTGAAGGCCCGTCTCAGAGCGAACCATTCTCCGCTACGAGGATCTCAGTCAGGCTCAACCAAACAACATCAGCACAGAATCACAACACAACAGGACTAACCCGGCACTTTTCCGTGGAAGTAAACACCCATATGCGGCACTCGTGGGCAGGAGTTATTTCACTTTTACGCTGTTTAACCTGAAGCTAGCTAGCTAGCTCAACGAGCTCAACTGTTTATGGAAACAGCTGCGGTGGAGTCGCTCACACCTGGGCCCCACGAACTGAACTTTACTAATCCAGCCAAATATGTTTAAATGCTGGGATCATTTTATGTAGGCTACGCCTGAAAATTATAAATAGTGCCTTAACCGTTTTCAACAGAAATGGAAAGCTCATATTTTATTAACAGTAGGCTAACCTAGCTGCTTACTCTCCTCAACTTCCCATTTATCAAACGGTTTGTTTTGGCCAAAAATGTTGAAATTAACCACAAAATCCATCTCATACGTTCCTGTCAGTCACTAATTACGTGTTTATCTGATTCAGCTGTGTCATGCGTTGCTATGGCGATGCCCACAGCGGAGTGATATCCCAGTGATTTAACTACCGGACTACGTGTGCGGTTATACGAAAATAATGCACGCTTGTTAGCACCCACCAGCCAATCAGAATCGAGTATTCACCCAGACCATGGTATAAGCACTTTTTGCAGGGGTGGGCAAAGTCTGACCTGTGCACTCAAAGACACAAAACATTTCGTTTGTCGCCACAGTCGCCCTGGGGTAGACAGACAGAAGTGAGGCTGCTGCCACTCACTCACTCACTCACTCACTCAGTCACTCAGTCACTCAGTCACTCACTCACTCACTCACTCACTCACTCACTCACCACATTCTCCACATTCACCACATTCACGCACAGGCCAGACGGGTGAAGGACACAACACTGTGCACCTGCAGGAGCCGGGATTCAAACTGCTAACCTTTTTTTTTTAACATATAAATGGTAATATTGCATAAACACAGGATCTGTCCTGTGGAAGTGCTCTGAGTGTGATCCTGGGATAGTCCCCCCTCACGCCTCTCCTGTCTCCCTCCTCACCTCCATGTGCTGCTCCTCACACCCGAGCTGGTCTCCACTCACTCAGCATGGCCTTTAACCGGACAGGAGCAGGTCAGGACAAGGTCAGATGGTCAAAATCCCACTAATACATTAAATACAGTATGTGGCCACTGGCCACGAACAGAAGCTTTGACAACATATTTGAATATAAGTCTTAGTCGTTTGACAAAAATTTTAAAAAATGTAGTCGATATAATAGTAATATAGAATTAATTTAGTCAACTTTACATTCACTTAATTGTATTGAAATAGTAGTAATTATATTCCCTGTTTCATGAGGATTCAGATGTTTTAGTTCCCACTCTTTTTTTTGTTTTACTTTTAATTAAACCAAAATATTACATTGACCACAAATAATTTTAATCAATGTAATTAACACAGTTTAAAATGCGGGTGAATAACGGAGGACCCTTTTATTTGGTTAAAAATGTCCTCGCCGCCAGAATGGCCCACATCATTTTTAACAACTAGCTATAACAATACAGAGTTTAAAATGTTCCCCTTTTAGTGCCTGCGAATCAGGTGTCTTCATTATCGTTTGAATGAAGATCCGTGATTACTTAAGGAGCCATATTTAATGCAAGTCATGTGACGCCGATATTAGACACACAAGTGCCGTGGTTCCGCCCCATACTTTTACATCACATATTTTTAACCCATTGGCGACTCTACTCATTGTGTAGTTAAATGTTTATGATGCAACACATTTCTGCTTAAATCCCTGACGTTGAGATTCTCAGTCTTTGATTTTTAATAAACTCTGTCCCCATATGGTGCTTTTCCACCAGTAAAACCCGCAGCGCGTAGCATAGTGCCTGTGCATTCCCACCCCATGATGGTGCGGCGGACGAGGGCCGAACAGCCACAGTTTTTGGAACCTTTATCAAGCCTGTGTTAAAGTGTGCTGAACAAGAAGCACTGGGGAGCAACTCACGAGGCCAATACGTACAGCATGAAAAGTGTCATAGAAGACAGACACCGTTCTCTTCGTGGACTAAGTCCAGTCCCAGGGTCGTGACTGACTAGCATACTGACACCTTCTGCGAGCCCTGACCCAGTACAGATGGGAACGCCCAAAGCGTCTTACAGCATCTTTCCTGTTTTTTGATAGTTGTGAAACAATTATTGTGTATAATGTTACCACGTGTCGTGCCAACATGTAAGGACACAGTAGTGTCACATAACCCTGGCAAGTCCAAAAACCCATCAGATACCAGTCTGTAGGGACATCAGTCTGGGCCCCGTGCCCTGGTTTGCTGCTGCCACCAAACTCGCGCAATCAATTTGTTTAATATCACGTATTGTTTGTGAGTAGTGTCGCTCTTGAGACATGGAAGTCCTCTCAATGATAATCTATGGATGGCGAATAACAATATATAATGCTGATTGGTTTACTTCCTGTCTGCTCGTGTACATTCTACACTAATAATAATAATAATAATGCATTGGTTTTATGTAGCGCTTGTCTGGACACTCAAAGACGCTTTACATTGCATTATTCGTTCACACCATACTCAGTGGTGGTAAGCTACTATTGTAGCCACAGCTGCCCTGGGGTAGACTGACGGAAGCGAGGCAACCAGTCTGCGCCATCGGCCCCTCCGACCACCACCAACCACTCACTCACTCACTACATTCGCTAGGCTTCCTGATGTTACCAAACGGTCTCCCATCCAATTACCGACCAGGCCCTTCCCTGCTTAGCTTCCAAGGTCTGACGGGATTGGGCACTAGAAATGTAGTTACACTAACCAGATTCACTGCAATCACTGGACTGAAACATAGTAGTGCCTCTTGACCTGGAGTCTGTCCCACATGTGGCTCTGTCCGGCACAAGCCTGCGTTGTGAGTGTGGGAGACTGTGGCTGTGCTCTGGTGTGAGGAGCAACACATGGAGGTGAGGCGCCTTGACACCTTTTAAACCAATGGACCGTTCAGAGTCACCCATTCTACTGCGGGAAAAACAACACCGCTTCTTCACAATAAATTGCCTTAAAGTGGAAATATCATGGCTTACAAACATTCATCCGCCACCTCAGCACTGACATTTTACATTGGATATTGTCTGGTCGGTCAAAGGTCAAAAGGAAAACACGTGGCCAGTGTTGAAGTCGCCGATATTAGCCTAATATACAGTGCAATAAGTGGAAAAAGGATGCACCTGAGCTCAGTTTTGAGTGTCCTAGTGTAATGGTAGTAATGGTCTGTGTAGTATTACTCCGCCCGTCAGCAGAGGATAATATGAATGTGATTGGAAAGTGATTTTTCAATAATAAATATAGTAAACTCAAAATCTTCTGTTCCAAATTATTATACAACTCATAGTTTCAATACATTATATAGGTAGTAAAGAACTGAAAATTACAATTTGTTGTCATATTTACTGAAAACAAAAGCTATTTAAATCAAAAACATCCTGAGGCGGCAGTAGTGAGTATAAAATGATTAACTTGCATCTAGTCTCTTTAACATTGGACCCTTATTTGATAGCAGTTAAACTTTGGAGAGTTTCTGCTTGGATTTCTTTGCAGGATGTCAGAATAGCCTCCCAGAGCTGCTGTTTGGATGTGAACTGCCTCCCACCCTCATAGATGCTTTGCTTGAGGCTCCAAAGGTTCTCAATAGGGTTGAGGTCAGGGGAGGAGGGGGTCCACATCATGAGTTTCTCTCCTTTTATGCCCATAGCCAGTGATGCAGAGGTATTCTTTACAGCGTGACACGGTGCGTTGTCATGCAGATGATTTTGTTAGGGAAAGCACGGCTCTTCCTTTTGTACCATAGAAGAAAGTGGTCAGTCAGAAACTCCACATATTTTTCAGAGGTCATTTTCCCATTCAGGGATCCTAAAGGGGCCGACCAGCTCTCTCCCCATGATTCTGGCCCAAAACATGACTCCGCTACCTCCTTACTGACGTCACAGCCTTGTTGGGACATGGTGGCCATTCACCAACCATCCACTACTCCATCCATCTGACCTGAATCAGCCACAAATCTCTTAACAGTACGATTACGCTTAACCTTGAAATCATGAAATATGGAAGGTTTTCATACCTAGACCAAGGCATTCAACTATTTCATGCTTTTCATCAGCAGAGAGATCCTGTTTCTTTCCCATATTGCTTGAAAATGTTGGTCTGGTTAATGATGTGGATTGTCCTTTTTCAGCAGTTTTTCCCACTGGACTTAACTGACAACTAATCATCCCAGGTCTCTGAGATTAATGTCAGTGATTCAAAGAGCCCTGAGACACAATACTATCCATAAGTTTCATTTAAAAAACTTTTTTTTTTTTACCTTTATGACACTGAAAAACAACCTGCATAATAATTTGGAACGCGGTGTATAAAAAGGCACAGCCTACCTGACCTCTTGTTCTTCTGTCTGTCTGCCTGGTGTGGAGGGGGTGGTGTAGCCCACGACTCTCATGAGAAGCTCTGGGTGAAGCTAGATGGGAGGTGTGGTTCCCCACAGGCCAGTACACGAAGCATGATGTCCCCTGAAACGATGGATCCATAAGCAGAAGATTCATCTGCCTAGAACCTGCAAAACTCTACACAACCATTGCTGCTTTGTTTACACTGAAGTGTGTCCATGTGAACCTGTGGAAGTTATGACCTTGCATGTTTTAAGGCAAATACTGAACTGGGAAACTGAGAAACTGAAACTTAACTTATTCATCTTGAAATAAATTATGTAAAACTACTGGAACGACTTGCCTCTTTTCAATGTGCGAACTTGTGGTCCTTTTAATGATAACAGTAATTTTGCTAAGCTTAAATATCCACAGGGTTACAGCAAGGAGTGTAAATACTTGTGTAGGCCACTTATTTTTTGTTTCATAAATTTGCAAACATTCTAACATTCTAAACAATAATAGAATAGTATGGATTGATCAGAGTCTGTAAATTGTAAGGGTTTAATTTGAGGTTTGTCTATTTTTCATCTTCATATGGAATTGCCAGTTCCACCAGCCTCTCAGAGGCGGGAAGGCAGAGATGAGATGAAGGCACTCCTCATCTCCTTCATAGAGGCCATACCGGGTTACCGCTGTCTCGTAGGCCGAGAGCATCCCAAACATGCTCAATGGGTCTCGTCACACAGAAATGCTTTGGTTATGCAATGTGATTGTTGCCGCAGCTGTCCGGGAGGCTGGTCTCAGACGATCTTGGAGGTGAACATGCTAGATGAGGAGGTCCTGGTCTAGTGGGATTACACATGGGGCCAGATCTTGTGGCGGTGCACGGGGCGGCGCAGGCTCTTGGCGAATTATTTTCCGAGTGGCGGCGCTGTATGTGCCATTTGCCTCCGCCACCTGTGAGGGGGCGTCACAAGAGGAGGTGACTGCACTGATGGAAACACGGCTGACATTCACTTCCTCGTTTACATTGCGCTGTCTTGCGTTCTTTCTTAAGCCTTAGGCTCTCACAGGTCAAACTAAAAACTTTATTTACCCCATCGTGAGCTAAACGATGTTCACGTCTCGAGAGAAAAAGAGCTTCAGCGTCCGCTGTGGCGCGGATCGGCCCGCGCTTGGCGTGAACGTGAAGCAAAACAAAAGCACATGTTCACCCCCCACTCCCACACAACCACTCTCCTGGACGCGGAGTCGATCTGGTTGGAGGAAAATGTGTGTGTCTCAACCCACTTAAATGCGCTAAGTCTGGAGTGGCAAGATCACAAAGTGCGCCCGTACTGAGCGCAAAATGTCACGCTATCGTCTCCGTTTTGATGCACAAGATCGGGCCCATGGTCTGTGTTTTTTTTTGTCTTGGAGCCCCTTTTTAGTTTAGTTTAGTTTAGTTTAGTTTAGTTTAGTTTAGTTTAGTTTCTTATTTGGTGTCTTGCACCTTAAGGTGCATGGGCTTTTAAGACACAAAAATGTAGGCAAACATCAGAAAATCATTAAACAAGACAAATAAAATGGCTCCGCATCTAACAGTAACGACGTCCGCCATATTAGCGTCAGTGAAATTGTTCGAGCAATTCTTTTGGGTGCCTATGCAGCAAATGTGCCAAACTGGTGTTGTGTGGCAGGCTGCACCAAACAAAAATGACATACGGCCATGGACCTGCAAATTGAGCTTTTTCTCCCCACATGGTCTGGAACGGTGAAGCCATGGCGACTATGGCGAGGTAAGAATGTCTATTTCATGGCATGTACTGTATATCATTTCTGAAGTTTCTCCATAATAAACAGATTATTAGATGATGTTTCGTGGCCGTTAGACATGAGCCCGACCCACAATAAACAGAAAAAAATGGATATGTTTAAACATTTGGGTCAGAAGCCACTTTTGTATGTTATTTTGCATTACTAACTATTTTATGTATGACTTCTAACTAGGCTTTGACAGATGGGGTCGATGGTTGACAACAGCTGAAAACATCTGGATTGTGAAGTGCTGACGGACGTAGGCAAAATAAACTGACCATAATACAGAATTCTCTGTGCTCAGTGCTAGCTGTTTCCGTAGGTAGTTAGGGCATTTGTCATTTCTATTTTTAGTGAAGTTTTAGTGAAAGTGAAGTCTTTTTGCCATCAATGGGGTTCTGCTCTTCTTTTACCTAGTTCCGGCTGGTCACGTGGCTCATGACGTTGTGCCGTCTTCATCGATCACTGCAGCAGGCCCAGGTCAGATTGGTGGTCTTGGATGCTCCTTGAGATGTTCCTAATGGACCATAGATGTAATGAGTCAGCGCTTATGCCCTTTGGATTGTCAGCCCTGACCCTGTCATGCCCTCCTGACCCCCTGGACTCTTCAGACCCTGGCTCCTGTCCGGCACAAGCCAAAGCTGTGAGAGTGGGAGACTGTCCCTGCCCTGTGCTCTGGTGTTGGGAGCGACACGTGCAGGTGAGGAGCCTCCGACACCACCGACCAATGGACCAGTCTGTCAGAGCGTCACCCTCTCTACTGCGGGAAGACACAAGCCAAGCAAAAGTCAGCTCAGTCCTCGGAGAACGGAGGGAAATGTTTTGGGAAATGTGAGGGAAAACTTGAACTGTCTTCTAAGGTTTGGACAAGAGTCATATTTGGGGGAAATTAGTGCAATCTGTCAGTGGATAGATGTCGACAAATTAGTGTCAGACCAACTGTGAAAAGCTGCTATGAATTACGAACAAAAAAATATATATATGACGCTTTCTTGTCTAAATGGCGAATGGCAGGTCCACATCTGAAGAGGGTAGTTGGTGGTATGGACGTGAACATTTGATTTCTGACAAGGTCCAAACCAGCTCTACACCATTAAAGTGCATATGACAGGTTTCCTTGCTTTTGAAAATCTGACTTATTTAGTAATAATCATTTTATTTCAGTGGTGCAGCAGTTTTAATGAAGAAATGTTTGGCAGAAAAGTTATTTTTAATTGAATGTTTAAGCTTCCTGTCAGTGTCCAATAAGGCAGTAATATTGATTTTTTAACAAAATCTTAAATATTGTGTTTACTATGTGTTAGTTCAAATTGTATCTAATGAGTCATATGCACTTTAAAGTAAAGGTGGAAAGTTAGTGATGAGCGAACAATAGTTTCGCTCCAGAGCAAAAAATAACAACAATAGGTCTATGTTTTGCTGCAATAGGACGGCTTTCTTTTGTCATGGTTGTGTGAGAAGATGAAATGGTATGAAATGAAAACAACACAACTGCTTTTGAGTTTTACTGATGGCAAGACAATAAAACAGCTGGTTCTTCAGCCTTGCTGTTCAGAAGCTCCAAAGAGTACATTTTTCCACTACAGTTCAGTGTTACAATCTAGACTGTGAGCTTTGAAGCGTCCATGCTCATGCAGCTGATGCAAACCTGGTTATGTTGAGAGCTACTAATGCTTCAAAGGCACTTGTGGAGCTACGTGACGTATGTGGATTTACTTGATTATTCTTCAGTTTACTTGAGTTTCCTCTCTCTGACTCTTGACCTGCTGAACTCTTCTGTCCAGGTCAAGCCAGGAACGTCATTGTGGGAGAACGAAGCTGATCTCCACACCTCCAGTGAGTGACAGCTCCTCACACCGGGCTGGGAGAGACACGACCCATGCACGACCCCACCGATGGCACCAAGTTCTGGGAAAGTCCACAACACAGACAAAGGATAAACTCGTCCAAAAGGGTTTCACGATATCTCTCCCTGGACAACGACTGCAACATGAGGGCTCAGTATTTAATGACAGATATACTTTATAGTAGTTTATAATAGAAAGGACCGGTCCAGCTGGGAATCAAACCCGGGACCTTCTAGCTGTGAAGCACGAGTGGTAAGCTAACCCCTGTGCCATTGTGCCAGCCCACGTACATAAACAAATGTTTTACAGATTTTTCAGTTAAACTAAGCTAAGAAGAATCTAAAGGATAGGCCCTCGGTGACTGAACTGCTCAAAGCAAGGCGCGCTTCTCAATCTTAGATCACGGCATTATTGCTACTGCCTTCATGTTTGGTTTTGTTTTCATATTATGATATTATTATATTAGAGCTCAGTTTTAACCTTTTGCTGCACAGAACAGAGAGAATAGTTCTTAAACGGACTGTGGGTCAGTTTGTGTGGCTCTGAGCTGTGTTTGCTTGAAGGTGTGCAGACTTGTCACCTCTCTGGTGTCTGCAGCGTTCCCACGGAGACGGGGTTTAGGGAAGGGACGGACCGACATAATGATATACTATAATAGACGGTGTAGAGAAGGAGAAAACCTAAGCCTTTTAAATATTTAGCGCTTCACCTTGAACACTTGTCACACAAAAGTGAATTGTGTTTGGAAAATGTGCCTTGCCTTAAGTTTGTATTGAGGAATAGTTCTATGATACAATTTACTCTTAAGAAATAATGGTCCCTTATAAATTACAAAAAAAGACTGTGAGTTATCCTGCTTTTGTATTCCATGATAAAGCTATTTTACTGAGGGTTAATAAGAGTAACAATTTCAATCTGTTTGTAATATGTGTTAATATGTGTCAAGTTAGAAGGATTATGCCTTATTTTGAACCTTTTTAGTCATAATGAGAATTTTTTTACCGTCACGGCTGTCCTTCAAAGTCACTATGCGACCAAAAAGGTTGTCACATAGCGACTATTTGGGTTGACCATACACAACATCAACAAATAATAATATGACACAAACTTCACATAACAGGCTGATTTTTTACAACATACTTTTACTAAAAGAAAAAAAGATGTCAGGTATAGAGATTGACAGGCCACGTGATTTACGCATATTGCATTGTGGGTACGAGTGGCGGCGAATTCAAAAACGAAATATTCAGCAACTTGGGTACAGGACCTCGAGATGTTTTGAGCGCACCATAAAACCATCGTACGTCAGTCGCAAAATATCCTCAGGTACTTGATACACCTCCACAAAAAAATCCATAAAAAGAAATGACTGTTTCAAAGAAAAACATTATAAATACTATCAATTTATAATGGTTGCGTTTTGTAATGTCTTAATCAACAGCACTGTATTACATGGCAAAGCAACAGCACGGTAAAAGAAAATGTAGTTGCTATGGATATGTCGACAAAGTTATTCTTTTGTTGTTTTGTGAAGAAACCCTCAATTTAAGGTTCCAATTTATCTTATTTGATAGAATCTAGGGTATGCACATTCTTTTCCTATTTGTGCAAAATGTGTACAAGAGCTGCAATGTTATTCTTGAAATTGCTAATCAATTTGAAATGAAAAGCACACAAGTGCATACCTTCTAGTGCAGATTTGACCTGTCATAGGCCCATTCAGTGTTGTTAGGTGTTTTGCTACTGTAGTACCTGATGGATAATTAACCTGTGATAAATTACGGCTGTATTACTACTGTATTCTCTAAAATATGTTTTTCTACATTGACTGTTTCAAGTGAATCACTCCATGCGCCTCAGTCAAAAGCCTCTTCTGCCCTGGGTGATCCTGAAATCTACTGGGGAGGTGGAGAGTGCCCATTGCACATGTATGGCTGGTGTGGCGGAGAAGTGTGTAGTGTGGGAGTGTCACACCCACAGACGTTCAGGCTTACTGGATAATGCCCTCAAATGTGAACAAAGTAAAGGAGTCCCGGACCACACAATCGACTACACAACCAGTGCAGCGAGGAAACGGGCACTGGACCAGTCCATCAGTGAAGGACAAACCGAGAGCTCAGTACCCAGCATCCGGACTCGCATTGGTGGCGGACCAATAAGAAAGAGCACACTGGCAGAATTAAAGCCTCTCACAGATATTATGCATGCACACAGGTCAGGACTCTGCTCTGTTATGGAGGAGCACTGCCACCAGTATGCAGACCCTGTCCAGCCTCATATCCTCCCGAAATCACTCCTCCGTCTCTATGACCCACAGATGAGGGGCAGTGAACTGTCTGCTCTTCTTCAGCACAGTGAGCCTCTAAAACATTGTGTTGCTGTGTCAGATGCAGAGGCAGAAGCACTTGAAGAGAAAACCAGGGAGCATCACAAATCTGAATTTTGGCACACAGCACGAGCAGGGAGGATCACCGTGTCCACCTCTATTGCCAAGCCTGCATTATCGACAGTGAAGAAGGTGTGTTATCCACCAAAGCAGCCACGTCAACTGTCGGACACTGAACCAGAAAATGAAAATGAAGACACCGCAAGAGAATGCTACATCTCACAGAGTAAGCAGCAGCACAGAGAACTCAAAGTGAAGAACTGTGGCTTCATCACCAACCCATCATTCCCTGAACTGGGTGCGACCCCTGATGCTCTTGTTTACTGTGAGTGCTGTGGAAAAGGCTGTGTGGAAATCAAGTGTCCATATAAGCACCGCGATCACGACCTTCTGCAGGCCTGTGAAGACAAAAGGTTTTGTTTGTGTGCATTGAACAGAAGGAATAATGGAATTAAAGCAGACACACATGTACTATAAACAAGTCCAAACACAAATCTTACCAACTCACAATTCTGCGATTAACCTCTGGGGCAAACTTTAACCAGTGGCTCAGGATTTTTTTGTCTAGTATTTCACAAGTAGAGCCTTCGGCAGAGCTTGCAGCCTCAATCAAAAGAAAGAAAAAAGCAAGTTGAGTGAATTTAGTTCTAGTAACAATCCTTTA
This sequence comes from Gobius niger, assembly GCF_951799975.1. Taxonomy (NCBI): domain Eukaryota; kingdom Metazoa; phylum Chordata; class Actinopteri; order Gobiiformes; family Gobiidae; genus Gobius; species Gobius niger. The sequence goes on from NC_136866.1 coordinate 20,144,883, forward strand.
CATAGTTTTGATCATTGCAGGTCCAGTTTTATATTGCTGGTTTGTGTGGTTTTAGAGTGAACCCAATTTTGCTCTGATGTTCCTTTGCCTTTCATGCTTTAACAATTGAAGTTAGGTTTGGAAATCTTTTACGTTTTCACTGGAAGATAAGCAATTTTGTTAAGGTTGCAAACATGTTTCTGGTTCCTTTATTGAGCACTAAAGTCACACCGCGTAACATTTTACCCAATAAATAGAAAAAAAAAACATACTTTTGTTTTGTGTCGTTATTTTCATTGGTGAAAAATGCCTTAAAATTGACCAAACATACATTTGTTTTTGTTGTTGGCTCACCTCTCCTAAGACTTGACGTCTCCAGCTCGTCTCCATGGAGACTAAAGACAACCAAATGTGACATTTAGATCACATTTAGATTACATCCGAATCCATTATTTAATTACACACTGCAAAAACAGAATTATCTGTCTCTGGCTGGTCAGTTGGAGCATGTTGTGTGTAAAATCTAAAATGTTGCACAGTGTGCAACAGTGTTGGGGAGAATACTTAGAAATTGTATGCAGTTGCTGAATACTGAATATCTGCCTTAAAATCTATTTTGTAAGTACTGTATTCTGATTACTTCGAATAATTTTAAAATACCTTCACATTGATAAGCATTACATTTGTGTATAAAAAAATAGTAAAAAAAATATGATTGTTTGGAACACACACAAGACAAAGTCTTTCTGCAAATGCACATGAGTAGATCACAGCATCATGTGACACATGAGCAGTGTTTGTATGAACTGTGGCATAAGGCGCTTTAGATCTTTATTTTACGAGGAAAAGGTTGTCATTAAATGTTCAACTCTACATACATGCATTCAGTTGTTTGTTCACTTCATTGTATTACTACACGTTTTGATTCATTTTATTTGGCATACTTTATCATAGTTTGATTCTGAATTTGTTTTTCAAATTCTCTATTTCAAAATGATGCCATCTAGTCTTTACATCTTATATAAAAAAGAGCCTTGATTTCATCGTGCTTTATTTCCAGCTTTATGGAAATGATAAACAGAGTTGCATGCTGGACAGCTGATATTCATTGCTTCAATACAACACACGGGCACATATTAGAGAGTGCACACGCAACAGTCACTATTTTATCAAACAAAGTCATGCCTTCACCCTCACAGGGCACCACTAAACATACATGTATAGTATCATTTAATATGGTGTACTTGGAGCGTATACAGCCAATTACCCGCTCGACATGGATCCTTACATGGGCTAGTTTTCGTGTCGCCTCCACATCTTTTGCTTCCAATTGACTGCGGCCCCGGGTAAATGCTGGGATTTTTAAGGTGGCACCCATTAGGGCAACACTTTCCTTAATATCAAATCCCCTGTCAGCGAGCACTATGTCTCCAGGTGAAAGCTTTTGGAGAAAGACAGATTTTTCAGCAATACGTTTGTCACTAGAACGCCCTCCCCATCCTTTAGAAATAAAAGAGATGGTCCCTTGTGGTGTGATACCAATGAGATATTTCATATTGTACCTACTTTTGTAGTTGGAATATGTCTCTGCCTTGGCAAGCAGATGTTGTGCTCGCTCTATAGAAAGTTCAAACCAGTCAATGATAACTGTGACACGGTCGCCAAACATCTCAACATACTGGTGTGGCATGCTGGCCTGTATGCAATGTCTCATTGGCCAGTGCACAAAAGGGCTGAGGTCAGCATAAAGTACATGTACAGTATTGTTCAACACAGTGGACGTAGTTGTTCGGCTTAGATCAAAGAGGTGTGCAATGTGCTCTAGAGGCAGATTCACATGAGGGTCAACAAGAGCATCTGAAAATGGGAAATCTTTCGGTCTGTGTTTGGTAAGCTGAGACGAACTTGCATCAGCACACCCATTAGCAGAGCAAAAGATGGGAGCCCTGTGTAGAACTTCACTTTTGAGTCATTGTCTTTAAGAAATTCATCATCCAGTTTCTTTTTGGACAGTTCCTCCTTCAATTTTTGGTTTTCTTCCTGCAGGTGCCTGATTTCCTTAAGCGTGAGCGAACAAATCCTACACTGCTCCTCATCGCTGTGTTGACTGATCTGCTCTGGTTCCATTTCCACTGCAGTTTCAGCAATGTTTTTTGCTCAAAAAAACTCAAAACAAGATTGAAAACATCATTAGTTATGCATAAACAGAAGACAAGGACTGTCTACTGGCAGCATAAATGGGTTGAATAAGATTTAATTAACAGGACTTTACTCTATTAACACTGTCCACGTAATAAAACACTGGTATATTTCCACTTTGGATAGGAAACATGTTAACATGGCAAGCCACTTTGACCAGTACAGTTTGAAAATGCTAGGTTCTGAATTTGAAAAACATTATTTAAAGACATAAGCATGGCACACCTAGTTTTGATCTGTTGTACCATGTTGTTGTTTTATAATATATAAATATCAAAATGAAGCTGTCAATAGGCATTTATTCTAACAATGACCATTCAGAACTCAAGTAAATACAGAGGCAAAAGTAAGAATAGCTTTAAGTAGAAAAAACAATACAGAATGCATGAATTGAGCTGCATTCTCCACCTCTGTTGGTCCAGTGTGATGAAGGACTGATGATGGCAGTTGTTTGGATCTTGCTCTCACACTTAACCTGTCGAATCTCACTGTGGTAGCTGCTTTAACTTCACTATGGCCAAGGTTCAGAGAGGGTGCCCAGTCTGGATCGCATTCTAACATTTTGTAGGCGGGTTTGCCTGCAAAAAACAACGAGGATTTAAGGAATCCATTTTTTTGCACATATTTAAAAGTGAAGTCTGTAAGTTTGCAAAGTGAGGAGAGATAGAATGAAATTTAAGATAAGATAAGCTTTTATTGACTTTACAATGGAGAAATTCACTTGTTACATTCAGCTCTCAGAAACACTCTGAGAGGGTGTAGGATAGACAGGAAAAGTGCAAACATTTAAACAGTAAATATAGGTATCTTATTGTGGGAAATTGATGCTTTTAGCTAATGTTATATTTTATAATGCTATTGAATGTTTTTGATTAGTTTAATCTATGTGCTTTAAGTTTCAGTTGAAGCCAATTCACACGCACACTGCCGTAACAATACCCCATTTCTTGCATTCTTTAGCTTAAGGTTGCAGAAAGTATAAACTGTAAACATTAACCAGACTATAATACAAAATTAAAAAATGTCAGTATTAGCAGTGCAGGTTTGCAGTCATAGTGGAAGTGGTTGATAAAGTGACGCAGATACAGAGATTATTGCACGTAGTTTTGCAAAGGGGTTATTGCACTTTACTGTAGTGTTGTACAGTCTGACAGCAGAGGGGATGAAAGCCCTGCAGGTGTCTCAGTCTGCCACTGAGAGAGCTGCTCAGCTCCTCTAGAGTCCCATGCAGTGGGTGGGAGGTGTGGTCCATGATGGAGGTGAGCTTGGCTAATACCTCCTGTCCCTCACCTCCTCCACAGAGTCCAGAGCTGGCCCTCCTGACCAGCTGGTTCAGTCTGTTCTTGTCCCGCTCTGTGCGGCCCGGGGCCCAGCACACGGCAGCGTAGTGGAGAGCAGAGGCCACCACAGAGTCATAACAGGGCGTTGGTCCAGTTTATTGTTGAGGTGAACATCCATGTACTTGAAACTGTCCACCTCCTCAATGTCCTCCCATGGACGTTCAGCGGTGTGTGCGGTAGTGTCTTCCTCGTGAAGTAAACAATCAAATTCCGTCAGAAAGAGAGCAGCTCATGAACAACACGTGACCGCAAATAAACTAATCTGATTTCCTTTATATAAAACTAAGGGGCTACACAAAGAAAAAGATCATTTACCACCAAGTTCTTTGGGTCCAGAAAGTCTCCCTAAGTCCAACCAGCCGCCACCTTAATTTTATTGTTAATAACTGGATAAGTTAAAATAACTCAATTTGAGCAATTTAAGATGTAGTTGGGCATATTCCTGAGATTATTTCACTTGTTTCATTACATTTTTGTCTTTATTTCAGATGAATTTCTTTGCCAATAAGGTAAGAAAATTGCTCTTGTCCCATGGGCAGTTTTACTTTGCTATTTCAGGCAGAATGACCTGTGGGGTTTCAGTCAGGGCCTTCAGTAGCAGCTTGGGCTCCCTCACTCAAACACATATTGAGCGACAACAGCCCACATGTTACAGAGGCCTATGGATAAAACGGCTTTTTCACGTGTCATTTGCATTAACCAGAAATCAACCCAACCCAAAGTCTCAAGTAACAATGTTGTTCCCTGCCCAGTGAAGTCCCAGTCCCCTGCAATGACATCGTCCACTCGGCTTCATTTGGCGACGCACTTGTCTCGTGTTTTTCAGACTGGGGGGCTTGTACACCACTATACGTGCTATCTCTACAGCTATGGTGAGGGCGGGAACAAAATATCTTAGCGTATCACAATACTTGGTTCTGCAATATGAAGTATAGGTACAGTACTTTCAACACTTGTGTTTGGAGGCATTTTTATTCTGCACTCCTTTGTTTTCCAGGAACAGCCTATTATTTTAGTTTACAATATACTGGATAAAAAAAACTATTGTTTCACTGCTACACTTCACCAAGTGCATTTTCTCTCTGATCTTCGTATCAGCTTTACCCAAATCTAAAAAGGTTACCGTCAATTAGGCCAGTGTAACACCTCATTTGAAAGCTAAGACCTACAAAACTCAACTAAGTTTTCATCGCTCTTTTTTTGCATTTTCATCCTCGTGTTCGTCTTATTTTTGATGCTATTTTGACACTTTTTTACAAGAAGCTTTTAGATTTAGGTAAAGCCAAACTGAAGAACCTGCTCAGTTCAGGTGGGGGTTAAAGCAGTACTAAGTAACGTGTTTACCTTAATAAATCCTCTCCGTAGTCCCTGTGGGGGTAATACAAGTGTTTATGGGATGATTGGAGGGTCTTTCATCTCCCCCTGGTGTCTCTGATCAGAAAACCATGTTTGCAACTTGACTGCCACCGGTCCGGAGAAAGCAATACACACTAATGGAATCACGAAGAAGAAGCTAACATGCTAACGGGCAAAGCTAACTGCGGAAACCAGGGGTGCCCAAAGTGGGGCCCGCGGGCCAAATTTGGCCCGCCGGAATAATTAGCTTGGCCCGCCAGAGGGTGACCTACTTTTGCGCCGCATCTGGTTAATAACTCTCTCTCCCGTTCATTCTCAATGGCAAATATGGATGCAGTTCACTTTTTGTCCACCAGCGTCAAATTGGGGGCGCTGTTTCACTCCTTTCGCAAAGTTAAGGAAACACTGTTCTGGTGTCTTGGTATTTATCAATCACAGATCGTCGTAGCATCAACTTTCCCATTTTTCCAACTTTTTTTTTGCAAAAATCGTTGACATATATGACTTATAAAGGAATTTATGCTGAACTGACACTTTCAAAATGATATAATATGGCATTTTCTTTGACTTAAAGAAATGAATGAGCTAAAGTCACTGTAGGTACTGCAGGTACAGGTGGTGCTGTTGTTTCCATGTTGCTCTATATTGCTACAATAATTGATTTTGTTCTACTAAAACTAGGCTTTTGTAGCATGTTAACCCCTTAACTCCCACCTGAACCGAGCACATTTTCTCCAGTTTGGCTTTACCCCAATCCAAAAGCTTCTGGAAAAAAGCTGTGAAAATAGCAACAAAACTGAGACGGAAACAATGATGGAAATGTGACAAAAAAGTGAGAAAACATTGACAAAAAAGTGACGAAAAATTGATGAAAAAGTGGCAAAAATGTCACAAGAAATTGCCCAAAAAATGACAAAAATGTGACAAAAAATGACAAAATAATGACATAAAAGTTACAAAAATGAGTTGAATACCCAACAAAAAAATGATGGAAAAAAAATCTGATGGCGTGAGGAAAAAGATCCTCTCGGTTCAGACGGGAGTTAAGAGGTTAATTGCATAGATTAAATTAAATGCAAAGGTATACCAAAAAAGAAAATAAAGTAACTTTTATTATGTTTCACGCTTGACATCGCCGTGTTTGGCCCGCGACCCACAGGCACTTTTTCATTTTGGCCCTCGGAGACAAAAAGTTTGGGCACCCCTGCTTTAAACAGTATTTACAGCCAAGTTTGAGTGAAAAAAAATATTTCTATTGTATAATTGGATGCACAGTAAGATAAGATAAGATAAGATGGTACTTTATTGATCTCACAGATGGAGAAATTGCATTCGATGAGAGAGCATCCGGCAGCAGCACCCATTCAGTGCGCACCACTCTTTTTTTTCTTTGGTGAAAGATGGTTGTGTCGCGGCCGCCATCTTCACTGTTTTGGTCACAGGAGGAGCACTGGTTGATGGGAAATCCGTAGACGATGACCACGGCGGTGGAGCTCTTGCGCTTGGCCACGATGTTCTTGGCCACACAGGTGTAGTTGGCCGTGTCGGACGCGCCTGCTTGATGATCAGGTTGTGGTCCACGGTGATATAGAAGTTCCTGTCCTCGGCCGGGTCGATGATCTCGTTGTCCTTCAGCCACTCCACCCGCATGACCTTGGAGGATGGAGAAACTGTAGCTGCCCTCTGTCTCCTCTGATCATCTGAAACGGTGCACCGCCTCCTGGGCTTGTCCCCGTCTCAGAGCGTGGTGTCCTGCACTGGTCAGCTCCACCTCGTCCTTCCTCTTCCTCCTGCACAGCTCCCTCCACAGTCTATCACCATCTCCTCGTTGGTCCCTTTTGTTGTTTCCTGTAGCTCCTCTTGTGACGCCTCCTCCGTGCTGCAGGTGTGGGGGCTCTTGGTGCCTCTTCACTGTTCAGTGTCTCAGAAGAAGATGTTTGTAGATCTCAAATGGGTTTAGCTGATAAGCTAGCAGTTTGTTTACCTTCAAAAAGCTGCTTTCTTCAGGACCATTTTGGACTCTCAAAGTAAACAAATCCACCAAACCTCCACAAAAACACGGTAAAGACGTACAAAAGTATCCAGAAAAACAATGTGGTTCGCTGAAAAAGGCAAACAATTCACTGAAAAAGGCAAACAATTCAGCTGCACCAGGAGAGAGGGAGGTCACTTCCTGTTTTCACGTCGCCATGACCCATGAGTATCCCTCTCCCCCTTCGCCTTTCCTGTCGGCGTAGTATTTACTCTCCAAGGCAATTAATAAGTTAAAAAATCGTAACTTGCTACAACACCTGCAGTTGCGCTTATGGCCTCTAGGGGGAAGAGTTACTTAGTACTGCTTCAAGAGGGTAAAGTAAATACATTGACACTGATCTAATAACTGTCCCAGCCCCAGACAAGTTTATAATGTAAACTCTGTTGTCTGCAGAGGGGGCAGAGCCGGTGCTGGCCCTTCTGGGGCCCTAAGCAAAAATCCACACGGGGGCCCTACAGTAGCTATTCGATGAAGAGAGAATCCATTTATGGTCAAAACAGTTCCACTGTTCCAGGGCAGAAGCAGAACATACAGACCTCAATTCAGGCCCTGCCCCCTGTGTGAGAGCCACTAACCACTAAGCCACTGTGAGACTGGTATTTAGGACGACTACTAGTCTATTTCCCTTTTTAAAAACTAAAACCTGCTCCTGGCGGTTGTTTCTGTCTGAGCACTGAGAATTAGTCTGTGAGTCGCCCAATTCGTTTTAGATTGTGCACATTCAGAGAACCAGAGTTACTGTAAGTTACTGTGCTCATGAGAACCATGTGGATTCAACTCAACAAAAAGGCCACGGACACGGCTTTACTCTCGTCTACTCAAACTACTGTCCTGATACTCTAGACTCACCAGACACAATAGGTGTGTTTAAGATGAGCGAGGCGCAGCAGGCGGCTGCAGGCGAGCGGTGCATGCCGGTCAGAATCGCTCTGACGCCACCTGTGCGACGGTGCCCGTATTCTCGTGAGACCGAGGCGGCTGGAGCGCCTTGGGTAGGCGAGCGAAGTTGCTTTTCTCCGCCTCGCTCGGCTGCCTGAACTACAAAGGCCAAAAGGATTGTGGGAAATGAAGTGCCGTAAACACGTACACTGACAGAGGACTGACAGATGATTGGATATGAGTTGTGTTTAGATCAGAAACGTGTTGCCCTGACGCTCCGCAGCCCCTGCCTCCTTTTTTCTCATCACCAAGATCTACTTAAATCTGCAGAAATGCTTCAGAGTCTTCATATTTGACAGAAAGTGCCAGTGTGTTCAACATATGGCCCACATTTTAAATATTCATAAGTTTATTATTCTAATCCTAAACTGTAAGAGGAGAGTCTGTTATTGTAGCTGTAGTGATGGGGCGTCTGTCTGGTGTGAGGTAGAAGCAGAAATGTGTTCACAAACTTTTACAATAGTTTTATTCCCAAACTCTTTCTAACAAACGCGAGACGCTGCGTGATCTGAGGCTCCTCTGTTCTCGGGGCTGAGATGTGTCTGACTTGATTAGAGGCGCCTTTCTCCGCCCTCTGACGCCACCGCCTGGTCTCGTCTGGAATCGAGGCGAGGCGCACTTCATCTTAAACACACCTAATAAGAAGAGAGTTCAACCTCTTAACTCCCGCCTGAACCGAGAGCATTTTCTCCAGTTCAGCTTTACCCAAATCCTGTAGGCCAGTGTAACACCTCATTTGAAAGCTAAGACCTACAAAACTAAATTGATCTTTTTCCTCACGTCATCAGATTTTTTTTCATCATTTTTTTTGTTGGGCAGTCTTCTCATTTTTGTCAATTTTTTGTGACTTTTTTGTCACTTTTTCGTCCAATTTCGTTCCATTTTTTTTGGTCAAATTCTTATCACTTTTTTGTCCATTTTTTGTCACATTTTTTTTTCAAATTTTTGTCCATTTTTGTAAATGTTTTGTCCCTTTTGTCACATTTTCATCCTTGTTTTCGTTTCAGTTTTATTGCTATTTTCACACCTTTTTTCCAGAGGCTTTTGGATTGGGGTTAAGCTGGAGAAAATGTGCTCGGTTCAAGTGGGAGTTAAGGGGTTAAATGAGAGAGAGGCCCAGAGTTGCAGCCCAGAGTCCGCGCAGAGAAAACATGAGAGCAGCGCTCGGGACACGGGTGACATGATGCAGCCGCGGAGGAGCCGAGTATGAGGCGAAGCACCGGGAGACAGACGGCCGAGCGGGACACGAGCGGAGAAGCTCTCGCGCTTTGGAAGAGACCGGGGGAAGGCGGTCGGTCTCTCCTGCTCATTCACTTCACCAGACTACTCCGTTTTGGTGTTATATGTGGCGAAGTAGGCGGAGAGTGAGTGCGCGCTGGAAGAGTCTGTCCCCGTAACAACGCGTTGATCAATCAGTGAAACAACACCGTAGTTTGACTGAGATGCGGGGCCCTTGCAGCCGCGGGGGCCCTACGCACCTTGCGTAGTCTGCGTATAGGAAGAACCGGCTCTGAGAGGGGGGCTGATCATTACTCAATCAAGTCAACTGTGATTCCAACATAAAACAACTTAATCCTCCAGGTAAGTGACGGGTCCCCGCTGCTGCTGCCACCGCACCACACGCGCACACACTCACGTACACACACGCACCACACACACACACACACACACACACACACACACACACACACACACGCACCACACACGGCACGAGCCTCTGTGAGTCTGGGCACGCGCTTGTATCTCTCTCTCCGACCCACGTGTGGCCTGGCCGTATGGATCCGTATTGACAAAGGGAATTAAAGGACAAACGCGTAACCCAATCAGTCCTATGAAATTAGCGACGCGGGGCTAACTGAAAGAATCACAACCGCACGTCAATCACGTCACATGAGCGTGAGGGCTTTTTGTCTTACCACATACGTGACACACATTAATTAAAGGCCTCAGTTGACTGTTTATTTCATTTTCATTTCGCACAGTGCTATCCGTTTTAACCTTAATAGCATTTTACAATCTATTAAGGCGAGACGCTGCAGGAAAATATTGGTTAGAGCTAAATGTAGGATGTGGAAACTCAACAAATCAAACCAGGAGTCAGATGTTAGAAAATCCCTCTGAAAAAAAAACCCTTCAAAATAGCCTATTGTTAAATCCAAGACCAAGACAGATTACATAGATGACATGTTCTAATCCAGAAAGGTAAGGCACAATATTGTGCATTAACTGCAAAATGAAGGTTTGTTTAATGTCTCAAATGCAACATAAACCGAGGAATGGAGTAAAAATTGGATTTCACAAATTTGACAATTTCATTGTTTACAACGGACAAAATAAACACTGAGAATTTCATCAAAACATGCAGCTCAATGTTTGACCACACGTTTTGTATTTATTATTTATTTATTTATGTATTTATTATGGATTTATGGCATAAGGGCCGACTTATTCAACCAATTCTTTTCACTGACATTCAAGGGCTGAATGTATTTGACTCAAAGAAACAAAGAAACAATAGTGTGTTCTATAATCTAAGGTTATTCAAAAAGTGGGACATTATCAATGGGACAGGGGACAAAGGTCTAAAGGCGCGCTTTGGTCTATTCGTGCGTACTCCGTGCCATATGGCCAGGGTTTGGCGCAAGTGTCACTTCGCACCTCTCCGCCGTGGCGCATGGAGGCACGTTTGGGCAGGCGTCAACGCGCAATTTGGCATGTTTGACACGAGACCCCGGATAAATAGCGGCGTCCTCCAGGTCAGCGGCGCACATCCTCTTCTGGACTTTACCCTGGACCGCTGATACGATGGAGACAACTGCCTTTAACCGTGGATTTACCGCCAATTCTAACGTTACGCAGCAGAGGGAGCGGCTCTCGCCTTTGTGGAGGCCGTGGACTGGCACCAACGGCGCCGTTACGCACACGGTAAGTACGGCACTGCAGAAAGATGGCCTGTGCGTAAAAAAACCTTGGAGAAGTGTAACTAAAGACCGGGTTTTCTTTTTGGTTTAAGGCTCAATCCGTGCGTCATGGCACCCCGGATCCAAGCATGGTCAAGCCGTCTCTCCAGGTCGTTCACCCCGTAAAGTAAGTGCAGCTTCGCCTTCATAGTTGCCTAATAGTTGTGGTCAGGTAGCCTACTGAAGGGCTCAGAGTGAGACTGTGCATCTCCGCGTTCGCCTTTCTGATGCCCGTGTTTCTTTCTTTCAAAGACTGTACTGGCCCAAATCCAAGTGCTTCGACTACCTGTACCAGGACGCCGAGCAGCTCCTGCGCAACTACCCGGTCCAGGCCACCATCTGCCCCTGCGAGGACTCCAGCAGCGACGAGGAGAGCGACTACGGCGAGGAAGACGACGAGGAGGAGGAGGGAAAAAAGGAGCTCAACTAACCGCGCTCTGGCATAAAGACTAAAACATTCGGACGTTTTTTTATGGCATAATTTTATCCCTTATTTATTGATGTAAATATTGTAAATAGCACTCGTGTATGTACATATACATTGTGGAGTTTTATTTATTTTTAATACAGTCATTCTACCTGTTTTTGTAGCGATAAATTCCACAATAAAACAAACAACAAAAACGAATCTTAAAAGTGGAGTTTGTTGGATCATGTTTACTTGTGAAGTCTTGAAACATACTGAGCACGGTGTCTGAATGGGGAGCAGGAGCCCTCGCTGCGCACCGTTATTGAGGAAGCTAATGCGCGTTTACGCACTTGGTGGCACAAAGTTGCCAATACAGCTGTTTGGTATAAAAAGCGTGAGATTCGGTGAGCAAACTACATCTCCCACACCAACTGACTTTCAATCACGCACGCGCTCTTCGTGCGTCTCGTAGTGCGCAGCCGTTTCTCACGGAGAGGCGCCAAGTGCAGGCGACACCCGTTTCCTGCGCGCTCGCGCCTTGGTAAGTGGCACGCGCGAGGTGTCAGCCAGCACGCACGCGCCCTCCTGATGGGTGACACGCGACACCTGTCTGTCGAGATTTATGCAAAACTTAAGATAAGATACAATAAGATAGACTTTATTGATAGATTTACGTGTTTACATTCAGCTCTTAGAAACACTCAGGGTGCAGACAGGCAGGAAATGTGAGGGAAAAAAACAATTCAATAGTAAGTAAAAACACCTAAATAATAAGTAAACGGATTATAACCAAACATGTTATAGTCAGTGTTAGCAGTGCAGGTTTACATCATAGCGCAAGTGGTTGATGAAGTGACTCAGGTAAGTCATGTAAATACAGGGATTATTGCATGTATTTCAGTCTGGCAGCAGAGGGCATGAAGGACCTGCTCCTTCTTGCACTGAGGGTGTCTCAGTCTGCCACTGAAAGTCCCGTGCAGTGGGTGGGAGGTGTTGTCCATGATGGAAGTGAGCTTGGAGTCCACAGCTGGCCCTCCTGACCAGTTTGTTCAGTCTGTTCTTGTCCCGCTCTGTGCTGCCCGGGGCCCAGCACAATATGGGGTGAGATTTGTGCCATATTGATTTATTGATGCAAAAATATCAGTTAATTCAAAACCCCAGATTAACCAAAATGCGTAATTTGCGTGCTTAGATTTATTCACGTAAAATATAATTTGCACGTATATATTTGTGAATAAAATGTATGTTTTGCTTTGTGAATCTGGGCTTTTGCATGTGCCAATTTGAATCTGCATTTGTGAAGGGTGAATTCTTCTCCTTTGTGAATGTGGATATTTTTGAAACATTCTTTTTAATTATTATTATTATTATTATTATTTTTATCTATGCACAGTTTTGAATCCTCGCAAAGTTTCAAATTATTAGAAAAAAATTAAAATCGCATTTTATTTGTGAATCTCTAGTTTTGCATGTGAGGGTTTGAATCTCACTCACCGCGTGCATTCAGCCTCTGATTCGCTGTGCTGTTGCAAGAATAAATCTGGGAAACCTACGCGGCAGATCCTCGGCGAATCAGAGGCTGAATGCACGCGGTGAGAGATCCGCAAAGGCAGATTCAAACCCTCACATGCAAAACTAGAGATTCACAAACCAAAAGATACGTTTTATTCACAAATATATACGTGCAAATGATATTTGACGTGAATTAGAATTAGACATTGTGGATAATTGTGCGATTCTTTCTGTTGGCAAATATAAATAAATAATAAACTATATTAAATGTAGGTGGAAGGCAACAGAGTTCAGACAGTTTTTAGTGCACACTGGCCCTGAATTTCATGCTGTCTGTGTTCATTTTGTCAAGTCCTAATCTGTGTCAAGTGCTGAACGACTTTGCTCAAGGACTATTAGAGTCATTTGTTCAACATTTTAGTAAACTGTTTGGAGCTTAGCATGTTGTTTAAAATGTGCATGGGTTGTTGCATCTGTGTGACGATGTGAGGCTTCATGGAAACTTGGACCTATTTTCAGGCTTCCCATTTGAGATTTTTTTGGGCCAGATTAAGAAAATGGTAAGAACGGCCAACCACCCTTTAGCCCAAGTCAGGGTCTCAGAACAAAAAGTTACATCTATAGACAAAAGTAATGACAAAATGGCTTTACACAAAGAACACAATGATGGACCTCTCCCACAGGATTTTTGTTTGAAGAAAGTTAGTCAGTTTCAACGGGCACATGTTGGGAATGCAGAAATAAACATCTCATCTGCACGGGACAACTGTGTTAAAATAGTAAATAAAATAGTTGTTGTGGTTAACATCATTTTGTGTGAAGGCAAATCCTATGTAGTTTATCGTGAATATACAAACCACAATCATTGTTTGAATATCCAAATTTTTGTAGTCAGTGATTTGTCTGATATTAAAGCCACTCCTTTAGAAGATTGTAGGCTTGTTATTCTTTTATTACATTCATTATGTCTTCTTGAGTAATAAACTTTAGTTTTTTGGTTTCTTTTTGAAAGACACTAGGTAGAAACAAACAAAGCTGTTAAAATACCTTACACGTTTCGACGGACAAGGAACTACTTCCGTCTTCGTCAGAGGCGTCTCCCGACGTGCATGATGCGTCTCTTATTGGGATGTTGTTATTCCCAGGCGTGGCCACACTGACATAAGCAATAAATCAGTGTGGCCACGCCTTCCGCCGAGTGCTGGTTTCTACCTAGTGTCTTTCAAAAAGAAACCAAAAACTAAAGTGTAGGCTTGTTAAATGTATTGGATTTCCATTTAAAGGAAAACATGTAGTTTTTCCTTTTTCCCATTGTTGCTAAATCAGTATGGCATATTTGAGAAGTTTGACCTTTTAATGTTTTTGTATTTCGACTGTTCTTTTTAATTATGTAATTTTTACTGCTGTGTTCAGCAGGACTTAGGTCGATGTAGTTGTTTTTAAAGTTGGATTGGATCAATTTCAACTTTTGTCTACTGAACTTTTATTAGTGTCCACTACATGTTGCGTTCAAGTGACATCAGAACAATATGTGGTATTTTGTACCAGTTCTAACATGACAGTATATTTGACTATGTGGAAAGTCTCTAATTTGCCCTTAATCCAATGCCAAAAGTGCATTTCATGTTCTAAATGTCATGAACACAACCGACTTCCACTGTTCACCCACAGTATGTACAATATAGTGAAATTCACTGATACTCATGAAGTGGAGTTGGTCGCAGCTTTATGGGTAATTGAGGATGAGTGTTTCTGGCCCCCGTTGAAGGGAAAGCATCTAAAAGCATCCATTATAAAAAAGGAAACACCCAGCACAGACTGGGAAACATGGAGGAAACACAGCTGGTATGTATTTAAAATGTACTGTTTTAACATATATTTGTATTTATAGTTTTTTTATATCTTGTACTTGACAGATTCCTATGAGAAGGCCCGGCAGAAGCTTGCTGAAGCTGAGGAGTTTTCAGATCTTCAATCAGATGCTGAAAACATGAAGCAGAGGAGAATGTAAGTGGAATTTGTAGATATTACACATGAAAAATATTGTATGTCATCATGTCGCATTGAGTTGCCTTGTGTACGAAATGCGCGGTGTAAATAAAGTTGCCTTGCCTATGTAGCTGTAACCCTTGGGTGTATTATTAATTCCAGGTTTGTTCTCCAACCAGGGGGCAATAATAAAAAGCAGCAGTCTTTTAGTTGTATGTATGTAACGTAGGAATGCCATTGGTTGAGTTGAGATTATTCAAAATAGATGACTGGTCAAAGGCAGAGAACACGGCAAGAACAGCTTTTTTGTCTTTATATAATTATAAAACAAAATTGTGTACATCAGATGTTTGGATAGTCCTGAGCCGCTGATGTCGCCACTGTCGGCCAATCTGATCAGCATGTTTTTTAGAGGTAGGAGTAACTGGAGGAAACCAATGCAGATACAGGTGGAACATACAAACTCCACACAGAAAGGCCCAGCCCGGGATCAACCCTGGAACCTTCTAGCTCTAAGGCCATAGAGCACTAACTACTCAGCCACCGTACTGTCCAGGCAGCAAAGCATGAAGTTGTGGTCAAGGAGGCAAAGCCGTGTGGCATTTAACCAGGATGAAGCAATAGGGTCTCTTCTATGGGGGTCCAAAAAGGGGAAACAATTGCTGCTAAAGTTTGTACATTTTGGATTGGTACCTCTTTTTGAAAGCCACAGAGGATTAATTAATGGGGCTAATACATAAAGGCGGAATACTTATTTGCCAGCAATGTTTTTTATTTTAAATTGATATATATGCTGTTCTGTTACGCCTTTATTTGTATTAATTTTTTCAGACCAAGTTGTCGCCTGCAGGACAGTCGACAGTGATGAGACCACCATTGACGAAAGCCTGTTGCCTCCAGCTCCAGACATTAGCTCACCACTTTTTACAGATGACCTTCCAAGTTCTCCATGGCGTAGGTTTTTGGGATGTAAGTGGTTTAGTTTTTTTGTTTTTTTTTTATGTCTAATTTATTTAAAAGTAGCAGAGCGAACAGCAATCTTATATCAGCCCCTTTTATTAGCTCTACAATAAGTTTCTGTTTTATGAAATTGTTTATTTTTTTTTTCAAATTTCCTAATGAGACAAGGTGGCCGAGTAATCAAGGCGGTGGACATTCAATCCATTCTGCTGTGCACACATCTGTTTGAATCCCATCCTCGTCTGTGTCATGATTAATTCAAAAAAATCTTACTAATGAAATTATAATAGTTTTCTTTATTGAAGTTGAATTAGCCTTTTACCTGTAAATTCCCGACCAATAGTAATGTCCAGTTCTACAGATCAAAAATCAGGTGAGTTATTTTTGCTTTTCAATAATCTCACATTATTAATGGTAGAGCCAATATCTTATCCCTCTGAGTCAAGTGAGTGTCTAATGTGTATGTTTGTTTATGCTTAAAAAGTGTTTAATTTCACTATAAATGTCTTGATTTGGTGTTTTTGTTTGTTTGTATTTTAGCACTAATGCAGGACCTACAGTCAAGACTACTGAACACCTTTATGTCACATCAAATGTGTCCAGAGTCATCTCTTGACATTGACCTGCACCTCCCAATTCAAGAAAGAGAAGCTCTCGTGAAATTTGAAGAAGAGCTTTAGAATGCGGAATTTAAAAATAAAGTTGTAGGTTTATTTTATGATTTATTTTAGTAAATGTTTATATGTTGTGTGTATATTGATTAATTGATTGGATTAATTATTTCCAGATTACCCAATTTGGAATGATTGGGGGTAGTGATGCAAGGGACACGGTGTGGAGAATAAAAAAAAAACAACTCTCCCATTCTCTGGCGACACAAACTAACTGGAGGATTATCCACCCTGCAGCTCCGAGACGTCGTCATTCGTAATTATACACACTTTCACTCACAGCAACAAGAATTTATGGTGTTTGAAAAAACTAAGCAGGCAAATATGTTTCAATAATTTACTACAGCATACTCACATGCTCCATCTGACAGAGACTAAAAAAGGAAGCACAGCTGTTATGACCAAGCTGGCATAAAAGACCTGGAGATGTTTCTCCGAGCGCTCATTGCTCTTGAGTAGATGCCCCAGAGGCAATGCATGAATAGTCAAATGCAGAGGACACATTTCCCCATAAAAACTTTAACCTTAGTTGAGCATTTCTAGTTTGAAACCAGACTTCACGATGTCAGCCGCCAAAAACCAGTGGACATAATGGCAATAACACTGGTCCCGGGAAGTTGACATAACTTAAGAAATCCTGACCATTTGAGAACCATTTTCCAGATATATTCTGAAGACTGTATTACCAGTCATACCATGAACTGAACATTATGATCATGTCCATCTAGCAGCGCAAACCCTATGCAACAACATGTTAGCTGCGAAAGTTAGCTTCTTGTTGCCTCAGTCAGTCTATCTATTACTTATGGAAGCCCATTTCCGCCATGTTAAAAAAATAAAAGCCCAACAGGAAGTCGAATTTCGAGATTTAAACTCGTAATTTCGAGATTTAAACTCGAAATTTCGAGATTTAAACTCGAAATTTCGAGATTTAAACTCGAAATTTTGAGATTTAAACTCGTAATTACGAGTTTTAAACTCATACTACGAGTTTAAATCTCGAAATTACGAGATTTAAACTCGTAATTTCGAGATTTAAAAGTCGTAATTTCGAGATTTAAACTCGTAATTTCGAGATTTAAACTCGTAATTACGAGTTTTTAAGACAGTTAGGCCTTTTTGGCTATAATTTTAAAAAAGGTTTCTGCGTCCATTAAGTTAACTATTGGCTTGTTGCACCGGGCAACGTAAATTCACTTCCGCATTCCACGGTGTGATTGCTTCCACTTCCGGTTCAGTTCTGAGCCGGCTGAAAACAATGGCGCAGTTTTACACCCGCTGTCTTCAGGACCTGCCAAAAGTGTCTATTAACGACGTTCTTCGCTTGATTCGGGCTTTATCATCGGCTCCCCGTTGCAAGAAGGAGAAGGGCTTCAAATTGTATGTGTCTAACTACATCGACAACTCTGAAGGTAAGTAAAACAAAAGAACGACCTGTCACTGTCAGGCTAACTAGCTTTAGCGCTCATTAACTTTGTTGTGTGCCTTTCTTCAGTTGTAAAATGTATGTTCCAAAGTAACCTCAGTCTTTACAGTTTCAGTTGTCTTACAGTCTTAATTCTCCACAGTTTCTAACCCAGACCCATCAGGGAGGGTGAGCGTCAGGGCAGTCTGTTACAGGTCCATACGAAAGCATGACAAGCCACATGAACTCAGAGACCGCGGTAACGCTATCCCTGGTTCAGTGATCACTGGGAGCCTGAAATCCGGAAGTGCGCCGTTAGTACGGCTGTACGGTAATAGGCTTGGCCATGGCCCTTTCAAATGCAGCTCGTAAATGTAGACGTGTGACACTCAAATAAAAAAATCTAGTAAAAATAAATATGTAAACCATAGTGGGCAAGTAGTAAAACCCATGATCTTTGCCATCATTGTTTCACTGTGTAATGTCATGTCATTGCCATGTACGCATAATTGTTGCCATTGTTTGAAGTGCATGTAGCCTAAACCAATTATCCGTGTGACCATGGACTCAATTCAAAGTGCAATGTAACTACTGTGTATGACTGAGTCACAAATAAATAATTCCAACACTTGCGTTGTTCATGTTCCATTATCCTCTGGGTAAAGTGCACTGCTATGAGGCCATATGGTCAGCAGATGGAGCTGTCATACATTGTATGAGTCCCATGGCAGCCATGGCAGTCATAAGCCCACTAGGAAAAAAAATCAACAAAAATAAGAAACTGGATTGTCAACGCAAAAATACTTCACATTTGGATCCCACACACTTCCCTCTACGTCTGTACCAAGTTTCACGCACATTCATGAAGGATTTATGGAGGTACCACAAATATTGTGCATGCACAGCCATGGCAGTCATAAGCCCACTAGGAAAAAAAATTAAAAAAAATAAGAAACTGGATTGTCAACGCAAAAACACTTCACATTTGGATCCCACACACTTCACTCTACGTCTGTACCAAGTTTCACGCACATTCATGAAGGATTTATGGAGGTACCACAAATATTGTGCATGCACAGCCATGGCAGTCATAAGCCCACTAGGAAAAAAATCTCCTATTGGTCAAAATAAGAGTTGGTTCCTGTCACGGATTGGTCAGAAGACTTCCTCTTGTGCAGATTAACGGCAGAACTCAACCGCACCCCCCGGTTTGGTTTGGGCGTTTTGGCGTGGTGTGATAATCTCGAAAAACACACTCAGAACTCTGACTGGTTGATGAATATAGACAAATAGAGACTGAACACAATAGTGTAAAATAATGCCTAAGAAAAAAATAATTAAAGGAACGCACACACGAAATAGATGGTCAAGTGACAGTGAATTTATTCGTTATCATTGTTTTTTGTACAGTTTGAGGAGGCAGAAAAGTTCATGCACAGCATGAATCCCTTGAACAGACACACATGAGTCATGGTAGACTAATGGAGTCATACCTGAGAGGCAGTGAATTTCCCACAATATACAGATACATTCTCCCAACTACTGGTAGCTTAGAAGGTAAGTGTCAAAAGTACAAAAACATGCATGCAAATACAAACATCATAAAAATGGTACACACGCTGGTATAGTACGATGTACAAAAACAAACTCTGTCCTCCCAACCACCCTCAATGAAAAAGCTCAGGCCCCATCTCCTCTTATTCACCTGGCCGGATTAATTGGTGGCCTTAAACAGTCTGACCAGATAAGCCTCACTGGCCTCCTGCAAAGCTCCAATAGCTGCACTCTGGAGACGCTGGTCCGTCTTGAAATCTTCAGCAATGTCCCTTACAAGACGCTGGGTGGACTTCTGGTACTGACTGATTCCTTGCGGGCCCACAGTGCCGGGCCAGTATCTGTGTGGCGTCAACAGTCAGTCGGTAGAGATCGTGCCTACCCTGGAGGCTTTGGTAGCCAGCTGCTTCCTAGACGCCTTTCCTCCGGTGGATTAACGAGCAGACTGCTAGGTACGAGCCATGACCCAAAACAAGTGTCTTATCCTCAGAAAACGTGCAGTCACTTCGGTGAACTTGAATTTATTCACTCCTAACACACAGGGCACACTCCCACCGCCCCAATGCAACGATATCATGTGTCCCATCCGTCAAAGATGTGCATTTGACATGGAACCAGTGGAAACAATTGTCACACTGGATCTGAAAACAACAGAATATACAGCTGATTCAGTCAAAGTTGTACCATCATAGGCATAGAGTAAATACTCCCATAGGCTATTACAATCACATTATCATCACTAAATGACACCTGGAACTGTCTTGATGGTAAATGTTATTGGAGCTACGTTTATTTGCTCAACTGGCCGCTGAAGCCCTCATGGTATGATGCCAATGGTCTCATGCAAACCTTACCCAATCAATCACATCATCCTGTGTCCCAGGTATTACTGGCGATGCGCACATCGCACAGTCAGAGTTGGTGTCCATGACTACAATTCAAAAGCACAATTTTAATTTACATTATGCACACTGTCCGGCCAAGGTGAGAACATTTACATGTACAATAATATGTCCACACCTGACGCATTGAGGATGTCGGCTGCTATGCGTCTCCTCTCCTCTGCCATAGCCTGTTGCGATGTGCTGAATTCGATATGGGGCGTTCCTGGCAAATAGTGCACTATTGCTCGGGCCATCTAAAACAAAGAATGCATCAATGCATGCAGTCCGTCACATATAGGTGGAACTCAGGTACTAATGTGTGTATCTGCTGGGATTAAAACAGTTCATGCAGTTTACAGAAACTTCATGTGCAGATCCATTTATTTGCTCAACAACTGTGATAACATCATGAGCTTCATCAACAACAAAGTCCAGTCTGAACTGTGACGTCACTGGTACAGTACTCCTCTAAACTGTTACATGTGCTTGTTTGTTCGTTAATGTTTCAATGATATGAGATAATATGATATGATAGAGAAGTGTTTGGACTGGACCACATTACCATAATAACAATCACACCACAGCTGTATGAATCCTGCTGCCCTGGATGTGGGAGAACATCCCCATGGAATTTGATCGTCACCCATTCATCTTTACTGAGGCTGTTTCGCCTCATGATCAGGTAGTCACTGTGGAAAAACAAGAATGACCATTAGAGACATAGCCTAATTGCATGTCAATAGTTGATAGATGCCTAAAGTGATTAATTAGCCTACCGGAATTTCTTGGCCGCGTCATCAGAGTCCCTCTGCTCATTATTTTGCAGGGGATCCAAAATATATACACATCCCTGCGTTGCATTGATGTACTATACAGACAAAATTTCAATGAACACGACACTGCATGAATAACCGTGACAACAGATGAATCATAAAGGCCTACCAGTAGTTTCCAATGGCCATTCCTGTTGACGCACGCCAGTATAGTCTTGTAGGAATCCAAATTGACCTGCAAACCCATTGAAGAGGCCCCACAAAATAATAATAAAATAATAATAATTTAAAAACAAACTAAACATGTGTGTGGGTCCAAATCAGGCGTCTGAAGTTAGGTGTTTGCGGACAGTTTGTGGACCACAAATTCAAAGAATGGGGAGGAAGGATCTTGGTGTGCTACATAACAATTTTCATGTGACATATCACTTGGAAATCGTGGCCTCTAACTTGCGTGTAACAAGACCTGTGATCGTTGCGGATAACCCACCCTGGCAAGGCTGTTGCGTCTGACCTGCTCCCTGTCACCATATAAAATCACACCCGCAGTGAAGTGGTCCAGGGCTAGTATTGACTGATTTTGTAGTGCCAACATATGGAGCATGCTGTCAATGATCTAGACAGAAAAAGACAAATTACTCAATTGTGCATGTCATGACTAACAGCCACTCGTCGATTACATACCTCCCCGACAAGCCACTCATGGGGCCTCAGGGTACGGAACTCACTGTGGTGAATTATCAGTGTACCCTTTTTGAGGACCCTAGGAATCACTGACACAATCAGCTCTGTGTCGTTGTGCTGCCACAGAGCATCTACATCCCATGCTGCAGCCTATTTGTATTACATGCTATTAGACAGGCAGGCAGGCAGCAAGATATATTCACAGGTCAATCACCTGCACTGTAGGCACACCGTCTGTCACTGTGAGATCCAGTGGTGGTGCAACCTATAATGAACAATTGAAGCAAGGGAAAGAGTACAAGTTACAATATGCCCATGTGCACTGGTGAATAGCACAATAACAAGTCGTGTGGCAAATTTCAGAACCAACATATGTCAAGTAGCCTCTGTCACCTGCAGTACTCAAAGATTTGAACCAATTTTCACAAAGCCAAATTAGAAATACCTCATTTCAGTGTGAATATCATATCATGTCATATCATGTCATATCATTCAATTTTGCCATGAGGGAAATGCACTAACGACAAATTGCAAAATATTTGGCCCAAATATTGCTAGAAATTCACTTACATGTTGGGACTCCACTTTGCATGTGTCTTCGTCCTTCTCTTTAGGCATTGTCAGGTCCAACGGCACGTCCTCCTGAGAAACACAGAAATGAGTCACAGACCTTAAATATGCAGCATATACTGTTGTGTTTCAATTTCGTTTACCACCAAAGTGTTGGGCATGGGAAATGTACGGTCGGTCTTCGTCACGTACATCCCACGCCTGTTGTCCCTCTTTCTCCTTTTCCTCCACTGCTCCTGTGGCATCCGATGTACCTGAAATACAATGTCAGTGGCCAATCACAGATGAGGTTTAGGCCTTTCAAGTGTATACACTCGCCTTCCTCTTGGTCGTTCTGCCACAGTCCCCATACTCTCTCAGGAGACTGACGTGGGTCTCCTGGTACAGGGCAATGAACTCATCCAATCGTGTCATTTTCCTCACAAATCGGATGTGTTTTAAGCCCCACTGACTCTTTTCCATTACTCCTTGTGTGTGGTTGTCCCGCATGAAGTTCTAAAGAATTACACAATACAAAGTAAAACATGTCTTGCAATTATTTTCTTCTTTATATGTAAAACGTATAAATCATGTTATCTATCCACCCTCGGCCTATAAAGCAGGCTACAAGGAGTTCCTTGGATGGACCTATTAAGATCAGCCCTTATTTGGACAAATGTCCCTGTAGGTGATATGTTCCCCGGTGCCGCAATCAGCCACAATGGAGCTTATGCGTGTGATTTAACAAAGTCTTTATTTATCCTTTATTTAACCAGGAAAGTCCCATTGAGATTAAAATGCTCTTTTTCTAGGGAATCCCGGCCAGAGGGCAACAAAAGATAGCCTATAGTTACAAATTAAATAACACATCTCCAAATCAAATGACATAGCCTATGAAAAACTGTTACAGCCCTTTCTCTCCTCGTCTGGAACTCTTTTCTGCGCGCTTGGAGCAACAATGACAAAAAAAATTGGTCAATCAGAGGCCAGCTCTGATTGACCAATCAGAGTGAAGCTGAACTCGGGTGTTGCTGTTTCATGTGTCGTTTCATTGGGGTGGGGACCATAGCGTGTAGAATGGTGGTGAATGTACTGAATACACTGAAATGTACTGAGAAAATATTTGCAAGCACAAATAATGTATTTTTGAGAGCAGATAATTGTGTTGTGCGTGCACAGACTCTAAATTAATAATATGTTCAAGCAAAGTTATAAAGTTATTATTTTACTGTAGGCCATTCATTTTAAGTGTGGTAAATGGGTTGAGGGTAAACACAGTCAATAACTTGGGGAGGCTGTTGAGGACCGGAGAACAGGAAGATCGGGGAAGATATAGGCTACGTGCACTCGACAAATCTGCGCTAGGTCCACAATGATTGACAGAAATAAAGAGAATAAGAGTACCTGTGTTGTAAAGGATGAGTGTTTGTCATGGATCCTTGAAAACGCTTCATACCCTGGCAGATCTCCATGTCGGCCCAAGTCACCTGTAGAGAAAAGTAACACTTTTGGTTGTACTTGTATGATGACCTACCTGTGCAGTTTGCCTAGTTGACACATTCTGTGGTCACCCCGATGTTCCCCGGACCCGATGTTCCCCCGGGGAATCAACATCGGACCCTCCGAACGCCGGAGGGCCGAGTGTTCCCCGGCTGTGGGTCTCGCTCATGGACATGTTATTGCTGTGTGTCTTCATGCGCCCGACAATGAATGTCCTGCTGTGAACTCTTCTAACCGATATAGGCAGTTAATATTCGCCTCTCACTGCTCTTTCTACTCTCTTCACCGCCTGACACCGAGCGACACGCAGATAATGGCGCAACAAGCGGCTAAAAGGTAAAGAAATGTAAAAGTGGCTACACCAAGGTCACCTACAGCCGCTTTTTAAAAATTTTTTAAACAGATCTCCCTTCGTTAATCCTCGCAACCCGCTTGATTGGTTCGTTGGTGTAGCTCTCCAAGTGCCGCCGCCTGTCATACGCTCATTACGCACTGTGTTTTCACACACACACACACACACACACACACACACACACACACACACACACACACACACACACACACACACACACACACACACACACACACACACATATATATATATACATATACATACATACATATACATATATATACATACATACATACACATATACATACACATACACATATACATATATATATACATATATACATATATATATATATATATATATAAATAAATGAATAAATAAATAAATAAATTCAAACATGCTCCTCTTCTCAATTCCATCAGTCTCTGTCGCCTCAATGCGGGGACATTTGAAGGGAGATAATGAGAATAACGGCGGCATTGAGAGAGGAATGTGGACGCAATATGGAATATAATTGTGTATTACCAGATTTCATTAATATCTCAGACTACAAGGGCACAATTATTTTAATTCACAGCAAAAACGACTGACATATGTTTTTGAAAATGGGTTCGGTTATGTGGAGCGCTGTCCGTGGGGCGCGTCATATGCATTCCTATGCGTAAAAGCACAATTCAAAACACAGCGAAATCGCGTGTTTTGGATAAACTAGGCTAACAGATGCAGCTATACTGTCAATCGACTTCATTAAATTCAGTCAGAGATGACAAATAGCAGATGCCCGGGGGAGAGCGAGGAGAGCCGGACAACATGCCCAAAGTTAGCCTATACAGACACAAGCTGCGATCAGCTGAAATATCAACACACTGAGAGCGAGAGGGAAAAGGAAAAGTAGAGTCTTTAAATGCTTAAATCACTGACCCAGTAGCATGGAGCTCCACAGAGGAGCCATGCCCAACCAGTATTTCTCAAGGTGGGGTATAAATGTCTCCGAGTAGTACTGGTTGGGATGGTCGCCGTCACAGTCCAGAGTTGTGGATTTAATGATGCGTTTGAAATGTTTTGTGAATTGTGAATGATTCATTTCGATCTGAAACATGTGAAAACAGTACTGAAATAATTAATGTGAACACCCTTAAGTCGTACAATGCATTTTGTTTGATGCAATTGGCTACCTCGGGCTCAGTCCCATCGCTGTCGACACCAGGAACGGTGAAGGTGGAAAGCATATCTTGTAGTATTTCAAACTTCTTGTGAACATGTGCACCGGATGCCGGACTGGAAAATATTACTGTGATTGTGGACAGAATTGTGTCAAATTCCTTTATGGTGTTTGCTGCTGTCAAAAGACCAATTGCATGCATGGCCAGATGGTAATTGTCAGGCGCACTGCAAAGAAATGAACAAAATAATGAGATGACGTTTGGTTGGCAACATTTAACAATGTTTACATTGTTTCACAGCATACAGTGATTGGTGGCCTTGATTCTTTAATGTCCGTGAGTGACTGTGAAAGCCTTGTGTTTATTAGCCTATTTGCTACTTTTACTGTATAAAAGGTGTCTGACCTGTGTCGAATCAGGGCTCTTTTGTGAATATAAATCCCAATGTGATTATAATACTAATTTAGGCCAACTGAAATGATTCGGCTACTTACTGTTTTTTGCACACTGACTTGGCGTTCTTCATTATATGGCTCAGGCAACGGTGCAAGATGGGTTTTGTAAAATCATCCCGTCTGCCTTTCCCATTTAGAATCCTCCAATAGCAGGTGAGGAGGTCCTTCAGATTGTTTTTTCCAAATGCAATTGATATGGCCTGCATTAAGACAACTGACCCGTCGCACATAATCATGATTGACTGCATCAAAAAGGAGGCAATGGATGGAGTGGAATGGCTTGTTGTTGCCAGGGTGGCCACAGGAAAGGGCGGAGAACCCTTCAGTGGGTGTCGTACAACTAGTTCGTATATGTAAAATGGCCCATCTTTGTGCTTACGCAGCACCCCCCCAGTTGCATCGATGTAAACGATGTCCTCTCTACATCGCTGGTGGAATATGTCGACGCTGCGCTCTGACCACAGTTGGACACTCTTTGGGTGCAATGAGATATGTTGGAGGGTGTTTATTGGGTCGTCTTTTGAGATGCTGTCCAGCATTAACTGTAGGCTTAGCAATTCGTTTTCATCCAATCGTGCACTACGTCTCCTTTCTTTATGCGAAATTGATTTTAGCACAGTTGGTGGGACCGCCGTATCCCTACATCCGGATTTGTAGACCTCGTCATCTAGCTCCTTCAAGTGTTTCAAATACAAAGTCCTCGGCTTGGTAGTGAGGAGCTTTTGGGCCATTTCGACCCGGGCCTCCGCTCTGACGGGCCGTCACCGAATGTGTTGAGGGTGATGGTTCACCCGACCCGTAAAACTGACTGAAGCTGACAAGGTGTGGTCCATGATTTTGACAGTAAATGTGACAGAGCAATCTGGAAATCTGCAATAGCCACTGCAGCTGAACAGAGGCCCGGGTCGTTGTGACCCCCGCGTTTTAATACGGTGCCTTAAAACTTGTAATTACGAGATTTAAACTCGTAATTACAAGTTTTAAACTCGTAATTACGAGTTTAAATCTCGAAATTACGAGTTTTAAACTCATACTACGAGTTTAAATCTCGAAATTACGAGATTTAAACTCGTAATTTCGAGATTTAAACTTGTAGTATGAGTTTAAATCTCGAAATTACGAGTTTAAATCTCGAAATTTCGAGTTTAAATCTCGAAATTACGAGTTTAAATCTCGAAATTTCGAGTTTAAATCTCGAAATTACGAGTTTAAATCTCGAAATTTCGACTTCCTGTTGGGCTTTTATTTTTTTAACATGGCGGAAACGGGCTTCCATAATTACTTCAACACTTTAAAAGGTGAATATTTTATATTTATGCTACAAAATGAACGACTTTTATTACTACTTGTCAACGGATACAAAACACGTTATGTTTGCGAGTTTTTACCTACAATTGAAGGCGTTTCACCACTGGCTGGCGCTTGCTGTCGTTCCGCCATGTTCAACCCGGGAAAAGCTCAGGGCTCAAGTGGAAACAACACTACCCGCAGTTGTTTGCCATTGGAAATGTGCAGGCCTGTCATCACACTGCCCAAGCGGTCACGAAGGGAACTGTGCTGTTGCGACCTTGGAGAGTAGGGGATAGCTGCAGACCCGGAACCGGGACAGATCTACCGTGAAACAAATCCACCGTGATAGTGTGCGATAGTGCTGGTAAAGACAGATCTACGACGGTATTTAGCTCGGGGACTACGGATGGAAACTAGCCATCTAGCCATTCAGCCATTTAGCTGTAACCCGGTGCAGTACATCTCTCTTCGAGCTTAATGTCTGTTAATTGGCCCTTCAATAATGATTAAAGTAAAGTTACGTAAATCTCTTCGGAAGATTTATTTTGATCAACTCAACGAACGTGAGTAGATTTTTACCGCGTTATTTCACATTTGATATATTTGATAAAGCTAACACTTTAAACGACATACGAATTGGCGTTTATGCTAGTTGTAAATTCGTAAAAACAATAAATAATCCCAATTACATAGGCTACCCCAATAAATGCAATTGCAGGCTTTAAGTAAATATATAATTTATTCATTTGTATTAAGGGTACCTTTTACTTTCTGTGGCAAATTATTACATATTTTAATTTTATAGAATCTTCGCCAGGGCACTCTTGAAAAAGAGATTTTTAATCTCTCATTTTTCTCATTTTTGTAAAAGTTATGGCACCATTATTAATGGCACATTGTTGCATGTACTGTATATGTCATTCCAGACTAGTTTTGACCTTATTATTATTATTATTAGGCCCGAGCGCCATACATGGCGATAGGGACTATTGTTTCTGCAACGCAGGGGGCCACCAGGGGGCGAAAGGAGCGCACAAGGGACACGACAGCGACCTAGGACCCCGACAGACGCATAGGCCTAGGCCAGACCTTTCCGAAAATGTATAAAATGTGGTGGGTGGGAAAACGCCTATATTGTTTCTGCCAAAAATATTATTATTAGGCCCGAGCGCCATACATGGCGATAGGGACTATTGCTTCTGCAACGCAGGGGGGCACCAGGGTGCGCTTCGATGGCGTACGGAGTGCACAACGGACACGACAGCGACCACCGACCACGACAGACGCATAGGACTCGGCCAGAGCTTTCCGAAAATGTCTAATGTGTAAAAACAGCTACAATGGAAAAACGCCTATATTGTTTTTGCTTTTGCAGAAAAGCCTTCCCGGGGGCTTCAGCGGCCAACCGCGCGCTCCACGTACACGCCAGAAAAAAATGACCCACAACTTTTTTGTGCGCCTTAGCCAGAGCTTTCCAACGGTGTACAGCATGTGGTGGTAACGGCAACGGCTTAGTTTTTTTTGGCAAAAAACGCTTATTAGGCCCGAGCGGCCTGCCGTCGCAAGGGCCTATTGTAATCGCAATCACAGCGATTACATGGGGACAGCGCGAAGCGCTGTCCCCATGTCAACCGTAAACTCACCGTGTAAAACAGTGACAGCCCACACCGCGGATGCGTGCGGATCGTTGAAAGCTTTCCAAAAATGTATAATATGACATCGTCGCGAAAGCGACGATATTGTTTTTGTAAAAAATATTATTATTCTTTCTCGCTTTCTTCTTTCTTTCTTTCTTTCTTCTGCTCTTTGAGCAGGAATTTGACCCCCTGAACATTGTCGAAAACTCACCAAACTTTGCCCAAAATTCAGGTCCGGTGAAAAATTAATTAAAATGTGTGTTTCATATTGGGGAAAAAAAAAATGGCGCGACAGCGCCACCTACAAAAGTGAAAATACATTACGCCAATGGGGGAGGGGCCGAAGTAAACTTTGTCGTAGAGCGACAAGATTCGGTACAGACGTTCGTCATGTGACGACAAAAAAAAAATATTATTGTGGCCACGCCCCCTGACAAACCGGAAGTCCGCCATATTGACAGGAAGCCCGGAGAATGCTGAGTCAGCGTTTTCGCTGACTTCGCATTTTAACGAACTCCTCCTAGGGCGTTTCACCAAATGAGCTCAAAATCGCTCCAGCTCATCTCGAGATGTGGGGCATCAAAAGTTATCCAAATTTTTTGGCTAAGTTTTACGGTTTGTTTGCGGCAAAGCCGCAATCTTTACCAAGGATTTTAAGATTTATCGGAAACTAAAAATCACTCCCATTCGCACAAAGAAACTCCGATTAAAAATCGGAAATATACATTTTGTTAAGCTTTCACCCCTGGACACAACAAATGTGAAAAACTAACATTGGGCGCGATAGCGCCCCCTCCAGGTGCAGAAGAAAAAATGCATTATGGGAAAAAAATTAGTTTCTCGGAAATGGATAAAATTCGGCACAAAAATAGTTGATGGCGTCCCGATCCAAAAAGCTAATTAGACCCATATCGTATTTTGTACGGTGTTGCCATGGTGAAGCCCGGGGCCCCCCATGTTATTGTAATGGGGCTGACACATAAATGTCACATTATGCAACATTACAGCGCGTTAGCGCCCCCTGTCACGAGCTTGTGGACAGTGGTCATGGAAGTACGGCCCGTCAGGGCTGTCTGATGCTACTTGTGAAATTAAAAAGATTACGGGCGCGCTAGCGCCCTCTGCAGGCTGGAGCCATTGTTCACATTGAGAGGCTAAAAATGTGGTTTTGATGTTTACTGACAAAGATTAATGGCACATCAGGGCAAAAAAAATGCAGTCTGGCGCCCTTGGTAGGGTTGTGGCATGGATAGATAGAGGCGCTAAAGGAGGCACGGCCCGCGAGGGCCGTTCGATGCCGCTTGCGGCTTTAATTTTTCTTTCTTTCTTTCCGCCTTTCCGCCTCTTAAAACTGGATTTTCACCCCCAGAACGTGCGCGAAAACTCAATTAAAAATCACCGAAAAATCCGGTCTGGTGAAAAATTTACGAAAATGTGAGTGTCCAATGTGGGACGTGCAAAATGGCACAACAGCGCCACCTGCAAATTTGAAAAAAATAATTCAGTGACGGAGAGCCTCCACCAACTTGGACACACACTCGCGCCTTTGGGCACAGACATTGTCCAGGTCGTGACCAGCAAAAAACATTATTATGACCCCGCCCCCTGACAAACAGGAAGTCCCCTATTTTGAGTGGAAAAATGAGGAAAAGTCAAATTGCCTCCACGCTGATGTCGCATTTGAACGAACTCCTCCGTGGGCGTTTGTCCGAATGAGCTTCTGATCGCTTCTAACTCATCTACACATGTTGGGGATCAAAAGTTATCCAAAGAATTTTGCTACGTTTTGCGGTCTTCGTCCAGTGGAGCCCCAAAGTTGACCTTTATTTTGGCGATTTCTGAGACCTCAATAATGGCCCCCGTTCGCACAAACTAGCTCGGATTATTACCAAAACTCATACACATGTTGCCCCTTCACCCCCGCATACATGACATGAGGTTTGGTGGCAGTGGACCCAACAGCGCCCCCTATAAAATGCATGTTAATGTCATCACTCATTCACTGGGTACGTACCAGAGAGTAATGACCCTGACAGTTGCATGCGCCTTGGTCAGAGCTTTCCGAAAATGTATAATATATGGTATTTCGAGCAACGGGAACCCTTGTTAGGCCCGAGCGCCATACATGGCGATAGGGACTATTGCTTCTGCAACGCAGGGGGGCACCAGGGTGCGCTTCGATGGCGTACGGAGTGCACAACGGACACGACAGCGACCACCGACCACGACAGACGCATAGGACTCGGCCAGAGCTTTCCGAAAATGTCTAATGTGTAAAAACAGCTACAATGGAAAAACGCCTATATTGTTTTTGCTTTTGCAGAAAAGCCTTCCCGGGGGCTTCAGCGGCCAACCGCGCGCTCCACGTACACGCCAGAAAAAAATGACCCACAACTTTTTTGTGCGCCTTAGCCAGAGCTTTCCAACGGTGTACAGCATGTGGTGGTAACGGCAACGGCTTAGTTTTTTTTGGCAAAAAACGATTATTTTTCTTTCTTTCTTTCCGCCTTTCCGCCTCTTAAAACTGGATTTTCACCCCCAGAACGTGCGCGAAAACTCAATTAAAAATCACCGAAAAATCCGGTCTGGTGAAAAATTTACGAAAATGTGAGTGTCCAATGTGGGACGTGCAAAATGGCACAACAGCGCCACCTGCAAATTTGAAAAAAATAATTCAGTGACGGAGAGCCTCCACCAACTTGGACACACACTCGCGCCTTTGGGCACAGACATTGTCCAGGTCGTGACCAGCAAAAAACATTATTATGACCCCGCCCCCTGACAAACAGGAAGTCCCCTATTTTGAGTGGAAAAATGAGGAAAAGTCAAATTGCCTCCACGCTGATGTCGCATTTGAACGAACTCCTCCGTGGGCGTTTGTCCGAATGAGCTTCTGATCGCTTCTAACTCATCTACACATGTTGGGGATCAAAAGTTATCCAAAGAATTTTGCTACGTTTTGCGGTCTTCGTCCAGTGGAGCCCCAAAGTTGACCTTTATTTTGGCGATTTCTGAGACCTCAATAATGGCCCCCGTTCGCACAAACTAGCTCGGATTATTACCAAAACTCATACACATGTTGCCCCTTCACCCCCGCATACATGACATGAGGTTTGGTGGCAGTGGACCCAACAGCGCCCCCTATAAAATGCATGTTAATGTCATCACTCATTCACTGGGTACGTACCAGAGAGTAATGACCCTGACAGTTGCATGCGCCTTGGTCAGAGCTTTCCGAAAATGTATAATATATGGTATTTCGAGCAACGGGAACCCTTGTTAGGCCCGAGCGCCATACATGGCGATAGGGACTATTGCTTCTGCAACGCAGGGGGGCACCAGGGTGCGCTTCGATGGCGTACGGAGTGCACAACGGACACGACAGCGACCACCGACCACGACAGACGCATAGGACTCGGCCAGAGCTTTCCGAAAATGTCTAATGTGTAAAAACAGCTACAATGGAAAAACGCCTATATTGTTTTTGCTTTTGCAGAAAAGCCTTCCCGGGGGCTTCAGCGGCCAACCGCGCGCTCCACGTACACGCCAGAAAAAAATGACCCACAACTTTTTTGTGCGCCTTAGCCAGAGCTTTCCAACGGTGTACAGCATGTGGTGGTAACGGCAACGGCTTAGTTTTTTTTGGCAAAAAACGATTATTTTTCTTTCTTTCTTTCCGCCTTTCCGCCTCTTAAAACTGGATTTTCACCCCCAGAACGTGCGCGAAAACTCAATTAAAAATCACCGAAAAATCCGGTCTGGTGAAAAATTTACGAAAATGTGAGTGTCCAATGTGGGACGTGCAAAATGGCACAACAGCGCCACCTGCAAATTTGAAAAAAATAATTCAGTGACGGAGAGCCTCCACCAACTTGGACACACACTCGCGCCTTTGGGCACAGACATTGTCCAGGTCGTGACCAGCAAAAAACATTATTATGACCCCGCCCCCTGACAAACAGGAAGTCCCCTATTTTGAGTGGAAAAATGAGGAAAAGTCAAATTGCCTCCACGCTGATGTCGCATTTGAACGAACTCCTCCGTGGGCGTTTGTCCGAATGAGCTTCTGATCGCTTCTAACTCATCTACACATGTTGGGGATCAAAAGTTATCCAAAGAATTTTGCTACGTTTTGCGGTCTTCGTCCAGTGGAGCCCCAAAGTTGACCTTTATTTTGGCGATTTCTGAGACCTCAATAATGGCCCCCGTTCGCACAAACTAGCTCGGATTATTACCAAAACTCATACACATGTTGCCCCTTCACCCCCGCATACATGACATGAGGTTTGGTGGCAGTGGACCCAACAGCGCCCCCTATAAAATGCATGTTAATGTCATCACTCATTCACTGGGTACGTACCAGAGAGTAATGACCCTGACAGTTGCATGCGCCTTGGTCAGAGCTTTCCGAAAATGTATAATATATGGTATTTCGAGCAACGGGAACCCTTGTTAGGCCCGAGCGCCATACATGGCGATAGGGACTATTGCTTCTGCAACGCAGGGGGGCACCAGGGTGCGCTTCGATGGCGTACGGAGTGCACAACGGACACGACAGCGACCACCGACCACGACAGACGCATAGGACTCGGCCAGAGCTTTCCGAAAATGTCTAATGTGTAAAAACAGCTACAATGGAAAAACGCCTATATTGTTTTTGCTTTTGCAGAAAAGCCTTCCCGGGGGCTTCAGCGGCCAACCGCGCGCTCCACGTACACGCCAGAAAAAAATGACCCACAACTTTTTTGTGCGCCTTAGCCAGAGCTTTCCAACGGTGTACAGCATGTGGTGGTAACGGCAACGGCTTAGTTTTTTTTGGCAAAAAACGATTATTTTTCTTTCTTTCTTTCCGCCTTTCCGCCTCTTAAAACTGGATTTTCACCCCCAGAACGTGCGCGAAAACTCAATTAAAAATCACCGAAAAATCCGGTCTGGTGAAAAATTTACGAAAATGTGAGTGTCCAATGTGGGACGTGCAAAATGGCACAACAGCGCCACCTGCAAATTTGAAAAAAATAATTCAGTGACGGAGAGCCTCCACCAACTTGGACACACACTCGCGCCTTTGGGCACAGACATTGTCCAGGTCGTGACCAGCAAAAAACATTATTATGACCCCGCCCCCTGACAAACAGGAAGTCCCCTATTTTGAGTGGAAAAATGAGGAAAAGTCAAATTGCCTCCACGCTGATGTCGCATTTGAACGAACTCCTCCGTGGGCGTTTGTCCGAATGAGCTTCTGATCGCTTCTAACTCATCTACACATGTTGGGGATCAAAAGTTATCCAAAGAATTTTGCTACGTTTTGCGGTCTTCGTCCAGTGGAGCCCCAAAGTTGACCTTTATTTTGGCGATTTCTGAGACCTCAATAATGGCCCCCGTTCGCACAAACTAGCTCGGATTATTACCAAAACTCATACACATGTTGCCCCTTCACCCCCGCATACATGACATGAGGTTTGGTGGCAGTGGACCCAACAGCGCCCCCTATAAAATGCATGTTAATGTCATCACTCATTCACTGGGTACGTACCAGAGAGTAATGACCCTGACAGTTGCATGCGCCTTGGTCAGAGCTTTCCGAAAATGTATAATATATGGTATTTCGAGCAACGGGAACCCTTGTTAGGCCCGAGCGCCATACATGGCGATAGGGACTATTGCTTCTGCAACGCAGGGGGGCACCAGGGTGCGCTTCGATGGCGTACGGAGTGCACAACGGACACGACAGCGACCACCGACCACGACAGACGCATAGGACTCGGCCAGAGCTTTCCGAAAATGTCTAATGTGTAAAAACAGCTACAATGGAAAAACGCCTATATTGTTTTTGCTTTTGCAGAAAAGCCTTCCCGGGGGCTTCAGCGGCCAACCGCGCGCTCCACGTACACGCCAGAAAAAAATGACCCACAACTTTTTTGTGCGCCTTAGCCAGAGCTTTCCAACGGTGTACAGCATGTGGTGGTAACGGCAACGGCTTAGTTTTTTTTGGCAAAAAACGATTATTTTTCTTTCTTTCTTTCCGCCTTTCCGCCTCTTAAAACTGGATTTTCACCCCCAGAACGTGCGCGAAAACTCAATTAAAAATCACCGAAAAATCCGGTCTGGTGAAAAATTTACGAAAATGTGAGTGTCCAATGTGGGACGTGCAAAATGGCACAACAGCGCCACCTGCAAATTTGAAAAAAATAATTCAGTGACGGAGAGCCTCCACCAACTTGGACACACACTCGCGCCTTTGGGCACAGACATTGTCCAGGTCGTGACCAGCAAAAAACATTATTATGACCCCGCCCCCTGACAAACAGGAAGTCCCCTATTTTGAGTGGAAAAATGAGGAAAAGTCAAATTGCCTCCACGCTGATGTCGCATTTGAACGAACTCCTCCGTGGGCGTTTGTCCGAATGAGCTTCTGATCGCTTCTAACTCATCTACACATGTTGGGGATCAAAAGTTATCCAAAGAATTTTGCTACGTTTTGCGGTCTTCGTCCAGTGGAGCCCCAAAGTTGACCTTTATTTTGGCGATTTCTGAGACCTCAATAATGGCCCCCGTTCGCACAAACTAGCTCGGATTATTACCAAAACTCATACACATGTTGCCCCTTCACCCCCGCATACATGACATGAGGTTTGGTGGCAGTGGACCCAACAGCGCCCCCTATAAAATGCATGTTAATGTCATCACTCATTCACTGGGTACGTACCAGAGAGTAATGACCCTGACAGTTGCATGCGCCTTGGTCAGAGCTTTCCGAAAATGTATAATATATGGTATTTCGAGCAACGGGAACCCTTGTTAGGCCCGAGCGCCATACATGGCGATAGGGACTATTGCTTCTGCAACGCAGGGGGGCACCAGGGTGCGCTTCGATGGCGTACGGAGTGCACAACGGACACGACAGCGACCACCGACCACGACAGACGCATAGGACTCGGCCAGAGCTTTCCGAAAATGTCTAATGTGTAAAAACAGCTACAATGGAAAAACGCCTATATTGTTTTTGCTTTTGCAGAAAAGCCTTCCCGGGGGCTTCAGCGGCCAACCGCGCGCTCCACGTACACGCCAGAAAAAAATGACCCACAACTTTTTTGTGCGCCTTAGCCAGAGCTTTCCAACGGTGTACAGCATGTGGTGGTAACGGCAACGGCTTAGTTTTTTTTGGCAAAAAACGATTATTTTTCTTTCTTTCTTTCCGCCTTTCCGCCTCTTAAAACTGGATTTTCACCCCCAGAACGTGCGCGAAAACTCAATTAAAAATCACCGAAAAATCCGGTCTGGTGAAAAATTTACGAAAATGTGAGTGTCCAATGTGGGACGTGCAAAATGGCACAACAGCGCCACCTGCAAATTTGAAAAAAATAATTCAGTGACGGAGAGCCTCCACCAACTTGGACACACACTCGCGCCTTTGGGCACAGACATTGTCCAGGTCGTGACCAGCAAAAAACATTATTATGACCCCGCCCCCTGACAAACAGGAAGTCCCCTATTTTGAGTGGAAAAATGAGGAAAAGTCAAATTGCCTCCACGCTGATGTCGCATTTGAACGAACTCCTCCGTGGGCGTTTGTCCGAATGAGCTTCTGATCGCTTCTAACTCATCTACACATGTTGGGGATCAAAAGTTATCCAAAGAATTTTGCTACGTTTTGCGGTCTTCGTCCAGTGGAGCCCCAAAGTTGACCTTTATTTTGGCGATTTCTGAGACCTCAATAATGGCCCCCGTTCGCACAAACTAGCTCGGATTATTACCAAAACTCATACACATGTTGCCCCTTCACCCCCGCATACATGACATGAGGTTTGGTGGCAGTGGACCCAACAGCGCCCCCTATAAAATGCATGTTAATGTCATCACTCATTCACTGGGTACGTACCAGAGAGTAATGACCCTGACAGTTGCATGCGCCTTGGTCAGAGCTTTCCGAAAATGTATAATATATGGTATTTCGAGCAACGGGAACCCTTGTTAGGCCCGAGCGCCATACATGGCGATAGGGACTATTGCTTCTGCAACGCAGGGGGGCACCAGGGTGCGCTTCGATGGCGTACGGAGTGCACAACGGACACGACAGCGACCACCGACCACGACAGACGCATAGGACTCGGCCAGAGCTTTCCGAAAATGTCTAATGTGTAAAAACAGCTACAATGGAAAAACGCCTATATTGTTTTTGCTTTTGCAGAAAAGCCTTCCCGGGGGCTTCAGCGGCCAACCGCGCGCTCCACGTACACGCCAGAAAAAAATGACCCACAACTTTTTTGTGCGCCTTAGCCAGAGCTTTCCAACGGTGTACAGCATGTGGTGGTAACGGCAACGGCTTAGTTTTTTTTGGCAAAAAACGATTATTTTTCTTTCTTTCTTTCCGCCTTTCCGCCTCTTAAAACTGGATTTTCACCCCCAGAACGTGCGCGAAAACTCAATTAAAAATCACCGAAAAATCCGGTCTGGTGAAAAATTTACGAAAATGTGAGTGTCCAATGTGGGACGTGCAAAATGGCACAACAGCGCCACCTGCAAATTTGAAAAAAATAATTCAGTGACGGAGAGCCTCCACCAACTTGGACACACACTCGCGCCTTTGGGCACAGACATTGTCCAGGTCGTGACCAGCAAAAAACATTATTATGACCCCGCCCCCTGACAAACAGGAAGTCCCCTATTTTGAGTGGAAAAATGAGGAAAAGTCAAATTGCCTCCACGCTGATGTCGCATTTGAACGAACTCCTCCGTGGGCGTTTGTCCGAATGAGCTTCTGATCGCTTCTAACTCATCTACACATGTTGGGGATCAAAAGTTATCCAAAGAATTTTGCTACGTTTTGCGGTCTTCGTCCAGTGGAGCCCCAAAGTTGACCTTTATTTTGGCGATTTCTGAGACCTCAATAATGGCCCCCGTTCGCACAAACTAGCTCGGATTATTACCAAAACTCATACACATGTTGCCCCTTCACCCCCGCATACATGACATGAGGTTTGGTGGCAGTGGACCCAACAGCGCCCCCTATAAAATGCATGTTAATGTCATCACTCATTCACTGGGTACGTACCAGAGAGTAATGACCCTGACAGTTGCATGCGCCTTGGTCAGAGCTTTCCGAAAATGTATAATATATGGTATTTCGAGCAACGGGAACCCTTGTTAGGCCCGAGCGCCATACATGGCGATAGGGACTATTGCTTCTGCAACGCAGGGGGGCACCAGGGTGCGCTTCGATGGCGTACGGAGTGCACAACGGACACGACAGCGACCACCGACCACGACAGACGCATAGGACTCGGCCAGAGCTTTCCGAAAATGTCTAATGTGTAAAAACAGCTACAATGGAAAAACGCCTATATTGTTTTTGCTTTTGCAGAAAAGCCTTCCCGGGGGCTTCAGCGGCCAACCGCGCGCTCCACGTACACGCCAGAAAAAAATGACCCACAACTTTTTTGTGCGCCTTAGCCAGAGCTTTCCAACGGTGTACAGCATGTGGTGGTAACGGCAACGGCTTAGTTTTTTTTGGCAAAAAACGCTTATTTTTCTTTCTTTCTTTCCGCCTTTCCGCCTCTTAAAACTGGATTTTCACCCCCAGAACGTGCGCGAAAACTCAATTAAAAATCACCGAAAAATCCGGTCTGGTGAAAAATTTACGAAAATGTGAGTGTCCAATGTGGGACGTGCAAAATGGCACAACAGCGCCACCTGCAAATTTGAAAAAAATAATTCAGTGACGGAGAGCCTCCACCAACTTGGACACACACTCGCGCCTTTGGGCCTTAAGTGGGTTTTAAGTGGTTCTAAGTGGTCCCACCCATCCTCCGTGGAAATGGCCAGAGGTCTTAGCCAGGCAGCATGGTGGCCTCTGTAAGACTTTTCTCTGAAATTCGTCAATTTTCCAAATTTCCTCCTTTATTCACAATGGCTACAGTTTTAGACTCGTACATGTTTATACTACCCCTCTGTCACAGAAAGATGCTTCAATTTCCATGTTTTTGCCTCCAAAATCAACTTTTTCTAAAGTTTATAGTGACAGGAAGTTTAGTTTACCCGTTTCCTGTCCGTCCCTCTGTGTGTTCCTCCTACTATTTCGCTCTCAACGAAATATTCTTTATATGGAGGGTGCTGCTGGGCTGGTGCACCCTCTCATCAAATCTTTGGGCAGTCAGAGGAATTTACCCTAATTAAAAAGAATGAAATATATTAATGCTTAAGCTGTAATTTCCGTTTTCTGCAAATACTCAAGTGCAGTCTTTCATAACATTAATCTTAAATTGGCTGCAGTAATCACTAAGCTTGTGAAGCTCCATTGGTAGAGTGTCGGGTTCCTATTCGTTAGGTTGTTGGATCGATCCCAGCCATCACCTTTTTTTTTCCCCTTTTGGACTCGGTACTTTCTAAATTCCAGAAATTTAGAGAAGCCTTGCCCTCATCAGGCCCATGTTTGTATGGACTTATATCTCAGTGGTAAAAGGTCGTCTTAGGTGAAGGAGGTAGCTTGTCCTAACATTTCTAATGCACAGGGAGTTTCATAAGACATTCCTTTGTTCAGCTGGTATTTTAATTGTGCCTGTATAGTGTCATAGGTAGAGCATTGGGTTCATAACCATGAGGCGGCTGGATCAATTCTGACCTTTACTATTTCTATCTATTTTTTTTTTCCCCTCGGCACCTACTGGAAATTACATAATTCAGCACCTATGGTCCCACCCTCATGAAAAAAGTGGGAACAACGCTTACAGAATTTGCATAACTAAAGACATGGCAGGATAGTAGGGCAACTATTGAGGCAACACCAGGGACTATGTCGAAAACAATCAAGAAAATGGAGGGGGAAAATTGACCAAAAATTACCTCTCCTCAGGTGCTGGGACCTAATTTTGGAGCGTTATTTTAGGGAATAGTAGCCCACATCAGGCCAATGATAGTATGTCGTTATAGCTCAGTGATAGTGTGCTGGTCTCTGGTATAGGAGTTTGCCAGTTCAAACACTGCCATGACAATTTTCCAATTCTTTGTTTTTTCACATGATTCACATATTTTTGAGCCTGATAAAAGTACACAATGAGAACCAAGTAATGTGACACAATTGTGTATTCCCTTCCCCCTCTTCACTCGTGCAGCCCATTGCAGAGAGGTGTTCCATTGAAACACCCCTCTGGTTCGTTCCACATTACAGTAAAACATGTCTTCCTACAACAAGTATGAAAGGTTTGATGCAACGTCTTTTTCTGATTCTCCTGTATCCGTTTGTCATCTTTGATAGACTTACATTACTCATAGACTTGTGTTACAAGCTTCATATCTGGAACAGCAGCCCAGGCTGAGGACAGGGGGCCTTCAGGCTGAGGCAACAGTGGGCCAGCACCAAAGCTACCTGGGACAAGAGTGAGGCCGGTGTGTGACAAAGGCTGTAAGACAGTGGTTTGGGTGTGAGACAGAGGCTAAAGCAGGTTTGGGTGACACTGAGCGTGGGCATTCGCAAGGGGGGAGGTCGCCAGGGGCAAGAGCGATCAGAAGGGCTCACAAAGAGCATAGCAATCGGGGGGCTCGCATGGGGCGACAGCGAGCAGGGGCGATTGCAAGGGGGGGGATGCCAGGGGCGAGGGCCGCACGACGCCGCTTGCGGCTTTAATTATTTTTCTTTCATTCTTTCAATCTTCTTTCCCACTCTTAAAACTGGATTTTGACCCCCTGAACGTGCGCGAAAACTCAATAAAAAATCACCGAAAAATCCGGTCTGGTGAAAAATTGATGAAAATGTGAGTGTCCAATGTGGGACGTGCAAAATGGCACAACAGCGCCACCTGCAAATTTGAAAAAAATAATTCAGTGACGGAGAGCCTCCACCAACTTGGACACACACTCGCGCCTTTGGGCACAGACATTGTCCAGGTCGTGACCAGCAAAAAACATTATTATGACCCCGCCCCCTGACAAACAGGAAGTCCCCTATTTTGAGTGGAAAAATGAGCAAAAGTCACATTGCCTCCACGCTGATGTCGCATTTGAACGAACTCCTCCGTGGGCGTTTGTCCGAATGAGCTTCTGATCGCTTCTAACTCATCTACACATGTTGGGGATCAAAAGTTATCCACGGAATTTTGCTATGTTTTGCGGTCTTCGTCCAGTGGCGCCCCAAAGTTGACCTTTATTTTGGCGATTTCTGAGACCTCAATAATGGCCCCCGTTCGCACAAACTAGCTCGGATTATTACCAAAACTCATACACATGTTGCCCCTTCACCCCCGCATACATGACATGAGGTTTGGTGGCAGTGGACCCAACAGCGCCCCCTATAATATGCATGTTAATGCCATCACTCTTTCACTGGGTACGTGCCAGAGAGTAATGACCCTGACAGTTGCGTGCGCCTTGGTCAGAGCTTTCCGAAAATGTATAATATGTGCTATTTCGGGCAACGGAAACCCTTATTAGGCCCGAGCGCCATACATGGCGATAGGGACTATTGTTTCTGCAACGCAGGGGGCCACCAGGGGGCGAAAGGAGCGCACAAGGGACACGACAGCGACCTAGGACCCCGACAGACGCATAGGCCTAGGCCAGACCTTTCCGAAAATGTATAAAATGTGGTGGGTGGGAAAACGCCTATATTGTTTCTGCCAAAAATATTATTATTATTTTTCTTTCATTCTTTCAATCTTCTTTCCCACTCTTAAAACTGGATTTTGACCCCCTGAACGTGCGCGAAAACTCAATTAAAAATCACCGAAAAATCCGGTCTGGTGAAAAATTGATGAAAATGTGAGTGTCCAATGTGGGACGTGCAAAATGGCACAACAGCGCCACCTGCAAATTTGAAAAAAATAATTCAGTGACGGAGAGCCTCCACCAACTTGGACACA
This sequence comes from Gobius niger, assembly GCF_951799975.1. NCBI lineage: Eukaryota > Metazoa > Chordata > Actinopteri > Gobiiformes > Gobiidae > Gobius > Gobius niger. The sequence goes on from NC_136866.1 coordinate 20,186,330, forward strand.
CACTCGCGCCTTTGGGCCTTAAGTGGGTTCTAAGTGGTCCCACCCATCCTCCGTGGAAATGGCCAGAGGTCTTAGCCAGGCAGCATGGTGGCCTCTCTAAGAGTTTTCTCTGAAATTCATCAATTTTCCAAATTTCCTCCTTTATTCACAACGGCTACAGTTTTAGACTCGTACATGTTTATACTACCCCTCTGTCATAGACAGATGCTTCAATTTCCATGTTTTTGCCTCCAAAATCAACTTTTTCTAAAGTTTATAGTGACAGGAAGTTTAGTTTACCCGTTTCCTGTCCGTCCCTCTGTGTGTTCCTCGTACTATTTCGCTCTCAACGAAATATTCTTTATATGGAGGGTGCTGCTGGGCTGGTGCACCCTCTCATCAAATCTTTGGCCGGTCAGAGGAATTTACCCTAATTAAAAAGATGAAATATATTAATGCTTAAGCTGTAATTTCCGTTTTCTGCAAATAGACAAGTGCAGTCTTTCATAACATTAATGTTCAATTGGCTGCAGTATTCACTAAGCTTGTGAAGCTCAATTGGTAGAGTGCCGGGTTCCTATACGTTAGGTTGTTGGATCGATCCCAGCCATCACATTTTTTTTTTTTCTTTTGGACTCGGTAATTTCTGGTCCCACCCTCATGAAAAATGGGGAAATGATCCCTCTCCTCCAGTGGGGTGCTGTCACCTAATTTTGGCCTGAGAATTGAGAGAACCCTCACCCTCATCAGGCCCATGTTTGTATGGACTTATATCTCAGTAGTAGCAAGGTTTTCTTCAGTGAATGAGCTAGTCCTAACACAGCCTTCACACTTTTCTTATGCTTTCTCATTTTACATGGACCACTGTACACATTGTCTCAGCCTAAGACCATGAGTGCGGGTGTTTCATAAGATATTTTTTTGTTCGACTAATACATTGTCTGTGCCTGTATAGTGTCATGGGCAGAGCATTGGGTTTATAACCAAGGGGCCCCTGGATCAATTCTGACCTTCATAAGTTTTTTGGGTTTTTTTTCTTTCTTTCTTTCTTTCTTTTTTTTGGCTCTTTCTGGGAAGAACATGATTTACCGCCTTTGGTCCCACCCTCATGAAAAATGGGGAAATGTTCCCTCTCCTCCAGTGGGGTGCTGTCCCCTAATTTCGGCCCAGAAATTTAGAGAAGCCTTGCCCTCATCAGGCCCATGTTTGTATGGACTTATATCTCAGTGGTAAAAGGTCGTCTTAGGTGAAGGAGGTAGCTAGTCCTAACATTTCTAATGCACGGGGAGTTTCATAAGACATTGCTTTGTTCAGCTAGTATTTTCACTGTGCCTGTATAGTGTCATAGGTAGAGCATTGGGTTCATAACCATGAGGCTGCTGGATCAATTCTGACCTGTACTATTTTTATCTTTTTTTTTTTTTCTCTCGGCACCTACTGGAAATTACATAATTCAGCACCTATGGTCCCACCCTCATGAAAAAAGTGGGAACAACGCTTACAGAATTTGCATAACTAAAGACATGGCAGGATAGTAGGGAAACTATTGAGGCAACACCAGGGACACTGTCAAAACAATCTAGAAAATGGAGGGGGAAAATTGACCAAAAATTGCCTCTCCTCAGGTGCTGGGACCTAATATTGGAGCGTTATTCTAGAGAAAACTTGCCCACATCAGGCTAATGACAGTATGTAGTTATAGCTCAGTGATAGTGTGCTGGTCTCTGGTATAGGAGGTTGCCAGTTCAAACACTGCCATGACAATTTTCCAATTCTTTGTTTTTTCACATGATTCACATATTTTCGAGCCTGATAAAAGTACACAATGAGAACCAAGTAATGTGACACAATTGTGTATTCCCTTCCCCCTCTTCACTCGTGCAGACCATTGCAGAGAGGTGTTCCATTTAAACACCCCTCTGGTTCGTTCCACATTACAGTACAACGTGTCTTCCTACAACAAGTATGAAAAGTTTGCAACGTCTTTTTCTGATTCTCCTGTTTCCGTTTGTTATCTTTGATAGACTTACATTACTTATAGGCTTGTGTTACAAGCTTCATATCTGGAACAGCAGCCCAGGTTGAGGACAGGGGGCCTTCAGGCTGAGGCAACAGTGGGCCGGCACCAAAGCTACTTGGGACAAGAGTGAGGCCGGTGTGTGACAAAGGCTCAGGCGAGAGTGGGATGGGTTAGCAGGCGTAAGAGAGTGGTTTGGGTGTGAGACAGAGGCTAAAGCAGGTTTGGGTGACAGCGAACGTGGGCATTCGCAAGGGGGAGGTCGCCAGGGGCAAGAGCGATCAGAAGGGCTCACAAGGAGCATAGCAATCGGGGGGCTCGCATGGGGCGACAGCGAGCAGGGGCGGTTGCAAGGGGGGGAATGCCAGGGGCGAGGGCCGCACGACGCCGCTTGCGGCTTTAATTATTATTATTACTCTTATTCTTATATTGTCCTCAAAATGTACATTATTCCTCCCCTCAGATGGATATTACAATTCAAAAACAGAAGTCCCTGCCTGAGATTAGGCGGTGCACAGATTGCTGCAGTAATTTCCACTGTCCATTCTGTGGCCCTAATCACTTCAAGCCGACAGAGCTGGGAAGGGTGAAGCGTCACCTTAAAATACACTTGGCAAGATCTGTCAATTATGACGGTAACTTTCAAAAATGTTGTAACAATTTACATATTTGTAAGACATTCATTAATATCCTGCTATTTCATTTCATTTTCAGGATTTACCATTCACAGATGTGGCCACTCATGTCGGGCGGACCTCCACTTTCAATTCATCTTTGGTGTCCTGTTTCCAGAGGTACATCCAAAAAGTGTGACAAAGTTACTTTTTTTTTAATTTTTTTTTTTATTTTTTTATTTTTTTATTCATTCATTCACCTCAGACATAGACACAGTCACAGTATACATTGAATAAAACAAAAACATAAATAACACAACAATACCAAAATCACAATACATTTCACAGACAGATGCTTCCAGACTAAGACAAGACAAAGACAAGACAAACAAACACAAAGACAGGACATACAAGACGTACATACAAGTCCTTGACATATTTTCATAAATTCCATATTATTTTTTACATTATATTTTACATTATATTTTATATTTTACATTTTACAGTGGCTCTCAAAAAATGGGCACTCCACCAGTCTTCCTTTATTCTGTTCAACCTTATACACATTTTTAGATTTTAGATTAAGATTGTTGATCTAAATTGGTAGGAATTTGGGATGGTAGTCCTGTGGCAACTGGTTTGTTGCAGGTTGCAGGTTTGATTTAAAACCCACACCCGTCCCACTAGCGCTTCAAAGTTTGAGAACCACTGAATGAACATGAAAAGACATTAATTACATTGTGTACATTAGGAGATTAAAAATGTTAGTACACATCAGTCCCATACCCATTCCACTTTTTGTCATGTGAATTTATTTTATTTTTGTTTATTGCTATAATCTTTTCGATTGTATACTGTTGATGTATTTTTTTCCTTAAGTGTGCTAGACAAAGATCTGCCTTGGATTTACACTTAAAAATAAGAATTTTACCAACTAGAACAATTGTGTTGATTAAGTCTGTTGGACTGTTTTCTAGTACCCCCAATATTATGTTAATGGGACAGATGTTAATTTCAATTTTGAATTCAAGTAACCAATTTTTGACCAACATCCAAAACTTAGCTACATATGGGCAAAAATAAAATAAGTGCATTGAATCCTCCTCTTCAACTTCACAGAATCTACACATGGAATTATCCACAATGTTACATATTTTTAGGTATTTTCTTGTTGCTATGATGTTATAGAATAGTTTTAATTGAAACACCCTTGAATAAGAATCAATGGCTGTTTTATATATCTCCTTAAAAAAGTGTTTCCATAAAATAGGTATGTTAAATTCATCTTCCCATTTTGTACAGACTCTGTGAGGATAAAAGGCAGTTCCAGACATGTACAAATTAAATTTATATATACTTTTGTTTATTTTCTTGGTTTGCCATTTATTACATTTGTTTTGCGGCATGCATACTAATAGCCTGTTTTTGTTTTTAAATGTTTTTTTCCATCTCATTGGGATTGCGGATAATAGCTGATTATACTGAAAGAGTTCAATGCATTGTCCATAGTATGTACAAAATTCTGAATAGGTGAGGAAATCTCCTGATGACTTCATAAGATCATTTACAAACATAACACCATTTTGTAAACATGAGTTCCATAAAACAGGTCGTCCTTCAATTAATACATTTGAGTTCATCCATAAGAGTTGATTTTGAATCTCATGAACGCCATCTGGAGGATAGTATTGAAAGTTTAACCATGCTTTGAGTGCATCTTTGAAAAAAATCGAGATGCCCTTCAATTCTACTTCCAATATATGGTCAATATGATTGGACTTGAGTTGAAAAAAAGGAAACAATTTACTTTGAAAAAATGTATAGGTTTTTGCTAAAATTTGGCTAGATATCCAGTTAGGATTAAGATACATTTTAGAAATCCAGGAGGCTTTCAGAGATTCATTCATCATTTCTATATTCTTTAAATTTAAACCACCGTTTTCGAGCGTGTTGTACATATATTGTCTTTTTATCTTATCGGGTTTGTCGTTCCAAATGAATTTGAAAATTTTTTGCTCGAAATGTTTAAAAAATGATTTTTCTGGTGAAGGAAGAGTAATCAATAAATGTACAAACTGTGGAATTACCAAGGAGTTGATCAATGTAACTTTGCCAATCATCGTTAAAGAAGTTCCTCTCCAAGGCAACAATAACGTTTCTACCTTTTTCATTCTTTTTTCATAATTTAAACGTACCGTATCTTTAGTATTTCCACAAATGTGGATGCCCAAAACTCGAACGTCAGAATTAATCCATTTCACTGGCGCTGAACATTTTATATGAAAATTTGTATCTGAAATATTACCTAACCTCATGATTGCACATTTTTCAAAATTTGGTTTTAGTCCTGATATATTTGAAAATGAATTTAGTTCTTTTATCAGTTCATTCAGTGTCTTTTCCTCTGGTTGCAAAAAAAACGTAACATCATCTGCATACATTGTGAATTTTATATCTGAGTTGTGTAATTTCAGACCTTTTATTAATGCATTATTTCTTATTCTGATGGCTAAAATTTCTATACATAAAATGAATAGATAAGGAGACAGCGGACATCCCTGCCTGACGCCTCTAGATATTGTAAAGTTTCCTGATAAATATCCGTTATTTATAATTTTACTAGTAGGTTGATTATAGAAAGTTTGGACCCATCTTAAGATATTTTCTCCGAAATCAAAAAACTTAAGTGTACTGTAAATAAACTTCCAATTTATTCTATCAAAGGCCTTTTCTAAATCTGAAATAAATAGAATTCCTGCTTTCTGTCGTGTTTTATAATCTTCTATAATGTCGATGACCTGTCTGATGTTTTCTCCAATAAACCTTCCTTTAATAAATCCGGCTTGTTCTTGTTTAATAATATATCCAATGACCTTTCTGAATCGTAGAGCAATGCATTTGGCAAGAATGCGAGTGTCACAGCAAAGTAACGTCAGAGGTCTCCAGTTTTCCATAAAAGTAGGGTCTTTGTATTGACCATCAGAGTTTTGTTTCAACAGCAATGATATGACACCTTGCTTTTGTGATTCAGATAATAAGCCGTTTGTGAATGCATAATTAAAAGATGCTTGAAGTGGTTTCTTGATTTCCTCAAAAAATGTTGAGTATACTTCTATAGGGATTCCATCTAGTCCGCTAGCTTTACCAAAAGAAAAGGACTTTATGGACACATGGATTTCATCTTCGGTGAGATCACCTTCACAACTTTGTTTTTGTTGTGTTGTTAGTTTATAATCATTTGAGTGGGGAAAAAACTGATCAGTATCAGCAGCATAATTATGTTCCTGTGAGAACAGTGTTGTAAAATATTTCACCTCTTCGCTTAGAATTTCTTGAGGATCTGTTATTGATCCATTTGAATTTGTCAGGCGCATTATGTTTTTTTTTGTTACATTTCTTTGCTGTAATCTTAAGAAATGTGCTGTGCATTTCTCCCCATGTTCCATCCACACGGCCCGTGATCTTTTAATGAGTCCGACAGCACGCTCGTAATAAAGTTGTTCCAGTTCGTCTTGTTTTTGTTTAATTACTAAGGAGAGTTCAGATGAGTAATTTTGCTCACTATCAAGTTTTTCATTTAAATCTTTTAGTTCCTGCATAAGAGCCTTTTCCTTCAATAATGTTTGTCTCTTTTTAATGGATGAAATTTTAATGCAATGTCCTCTAAAAACACATTTAAATGCCTCCCAGACAAGTTACTTTTTTAGTTTGATGTTTACTTTTTACTTTCAGATTTTCTTTTTTTTTTTTTTTTTACCAGAAACCTTCCAAACATACATTTGATTTTTACACATTATTGACAACAGTGTTGATCTTATGCTTTAGTGAAGTTGAGGAATTCAACAGAAAGATTTCTGTTAATTACAAGAAACAGGGAAGACCCTGAAGGTACAAATTTTAGTATTTTACTTTGTTATTGCATCTGAAAGCTAACATTATTAACCCAATGATTTCCCTCCTTTTCTGTACTGAAAGCAATGGCCACAATAAAAAATGTATTTTGTTCCAAAATGTTGTCTCTGTCCCTTGTTCCCTATTACTACGAACAAATGAAGGCACCATATTGAAATGTTTAAAAACAAATAATTCATGTAATTTTAGTTCCATGTCAACACATTCTAAATTACACAAAATAATCCCAGAAATACAACTGTAAAACATGAGCTAAATACCGTCGTAGATCCGTCTTTACCAGCAGAGGGCGCACGAGGGCGCACTATCACGGTGGATTCGCTTCACGGTAGATCTGTCCCGGCTCCGGGTCTGCAGCTATCCATTATTGACCTTGCAAAACCACGCGGCAGATCCTCGCGAACCAGAGGCGAGGAGTGATTCGCAGAAGGCAGAATCAAACCCTCACTTTTTTTTTTTTATGTGAAGAATGTCTGTTAAAAAAAAAAAATACATGTGAAACTAACTCTTTGAATAAATCCGAATATTGCGAGGATCCAAGTCTGTGCATAGATTTTTCATAAAAACGTGTTAAGTTTGCCTCGAAAATATCCACATTCGCAAAGAAGAAGAATTCACCCTTTAGGCGGTTCACAAATGCAGCTTCAAATTGGCACATGCAAAAGCCCAGATTCACAGACCGAAAGATACGTTTTATTCACTGAAGCAGAGATTCGCAAACCAGGAGATACATTTTATTCACAAATAAAAGCGTGCAAATTATATTTTACGTGAATAGATACAAACACGCAAATTAGACATTGTGGATAAATCTTAACTGATATTTTTGCATCAATGAATCAATATGACACACATCTCACCCCATAACTGAGGTAGTGTTGTGTCTGAATGAGCCACATGGAGGCAGTGTTGTTCCACCTGTTCCTTTAAGAAGCACTTTTGACACATTCATCCATAATGTGGTGCTGAGGGTCAGCATTGCACCTTAAAACGCTTTCTCTGCGCCTATTCTCAGCCTATTGATATTGCCTGCATTACGCAAACTATCAAGTAGGCCAGTGGTTCTCGACCTTTTCAGCTCTGGGGCCCTACACGGGCTTCCCCGAGTATGCAGCACCCCTATATAATGTTTTGTTAACCACTTACCCCCAACCCTAACCCGAGGCCTAAAAAACGAATCTTAACAGATCTTTCCATGGCTTTTTTGTCACTTATTTGTCTCTTTTTTTATTTCATTTTTTGCGTTTTCCTTCTCATTTTTGTATAATTTTTCTTGCTGTTGTTATACTCTTTTCAAGAAGCTTTTAGGTTTAGGTCATGGCGAACTGGAGAAAATGTGCTCAGTTTAGGTGGGGGTTAAGTGGTTCATGTGATTATGTGTGTCTCAGCTGTTTTAATTCAGGGACGTTGATTGGATGATGCAATTACCTTTTAAAAAAAGAGTTCTTATTTCATAATCAATGTCAAAGGCCAGAGTCTATTCTTTTGGCTCCTTATTTTAGCCCAGGCTGGTGAGGAAACCTGCTATTTGCCTAAATTGCACGGTTTTAACTTCGAGAAGTACAAATATCTGCTTCCAACAAAAATATAACATTTGATCATTAATCCCTATTTGGATTTGTCATATAAATCAAAATTGTTCCTACGACGCCCTTGGACTTGCACTGTGGCCCGCCTACACAGAGTGCTTTTTGCAGCACTCTGGGTGCCCACAGCCTTGCTATTCATCAATTTACTTTTTTTTCTTTCTCTTCTTAAAGATCGTCATCTTCAGTCTTTGAGTGTTGTGTGGTGATTGTGATTAAAGATTCCTACAGATCACTGAGAAAAGTAAGAATATTATTTAGGGACTATCTCTGATTATAATATGGCTCTTCACATCGTAAGTAGAACGCTCCGTTGATTTGAACGGGATTTCCCGACGTTCTACCGGTCATTATTTTCTGATAAAGGACCTCTGAGAAAAATAATGGCCGCTGCCATTGGCAACGGAGTTCGAAGTCTTTCATATCACTCCGCAAGTGGTCCGGTCAATTGTCCTAACCAGAAAAAATCAGCGACGAGCTTTCAGCGACACACTGCGGTCGAAGAAATGAGTGACTTTGAAGTGAATTTTAATATTTATGGCGAGTACGGGGATTTTGAGCACTGGTGGGGCCGAATGCAACAATTCGCCGTCTCCAAAACATAAAAGAAAAAAACAAGAAGAACAGGAGGAGAAGACCAGTAAGCGACATAAACCTCTAACAGCCAACGAGATTAATGAAATTGAGGAAAACCGACACGAGAAAAGTACCAAAAACAGTACAGTTTGGGCTACGAAAGTCTTCCGTGATTGGGTAAAAGAGACCCAAAACACGTCTGTTGCTGAAGATGCAGACGGGTTGAACGAATTATTAAGATCATTCTACCATCCGTGCGAAACAGCGCCGGAGATGTCTACTCTGTGGCGAGCTACACTGCTCTGCGTTGTGGAATAAGCCGCTATTACAGCCATTTTAACATCCTCAAAAACCCGCTATTCAATTCCAGCAACAATGTATACACGTCGATCTTAAAGGCACATCGCAAGAGTGGCAAAGACACCAGCCAGCATCATCCGTCCATCTCCAGCGCTGATTTAAAGAAGATCAAGGATTCAGGGGTCCTCTCTACAACCACAGCCATCGGCCTTGTAAGAAAAGTATGGTTTGATGTCCAGTTACACCTTGCACGTAGAGGAAGGGATGGTAACCAAGACCTAACACGGGAGTCTTTCCAATTAAAATGAGATGAAAATGGAAAAGAATACATCACATTATCCCACAATGCAGAAACGAAAAATCACAAAGATCCCAGGGATCCGATGCAACAGATGTATCGCGGGAGCATTTTTGCTGAGCCAACCAACAAAAATTGCCCAGTTTCAAGTTTTAAAAAGTATCTTTCCCATTGCCCACCGGATGCCGCTCCCTTCTACCTACACCCTCTGAGAAAGCCTCAGGATGCCCTCAACCAGCAGAACATCTGGTATTCCAGGGAGCCCATGGGACATAATGCACTGGGACAAATGATGCCAAACATCAGCAAGGCAGCTGCACTTTCGACGCGCTACACCAACCACAGCCTGCGCCGTACAGCTGTGCAGCTACTGTCAAAAGCCGGCCGGCAAACCAGGGAGATCATGACGGTTACCGGACACAGATGCGAGACCAGCCTGAAGAGCTGCTGGGCTCCCACAACATCCGACCGGGAGAAGTGGAGCCAGATCCTTTCTGGTTTCGCCCCCCTTCAGGGCGAAACCAGACCCCTCCGCTTCGCGTCGGGGTCCGGTTCGCCCTGTCGGTGCTTATTTTCCCGATAATGACCAGCGTTCTATACATTATCCCTTACATAATGGATGAACTTTAAATGTATGAACTAAAAAAATAAAGAACAAGAAAGTTAAATAAATAACACATCCTAAAGGGGATTTCATTTCATTACAGGTTTATTCTTATCAATCAGATTAGAGGCTTCATAATGTTAATCCCAAAATCTTGGTGAAAAATCAATACAAAGTTGAACGGAATTAAATTGTGTGACGTTGCAGAAGCTTAAAGTTGTAAGCAGAATGTGAAATGTGAAATGGATGTGTTTCGGGGACACTCTGGTCAGTCACATTAACCACCTGTGGGAACGAGAGGCGTCTTTGCTTTGGAACAGAAAGTCTTACAGATAGTCTCAGTGTCCCCCACTGAGACAAGGCTGCTGCCCGACCCAAACCCGACTGTCATGCGTGATATCGACCCGGCCCACAGACTGTCAGGACTCCATGGACGTGCTGCACTTCTTTAGCCCTTTCCTTTAGTTGTAGACGCTTGCTGAGCTCTGTGTGAGTCCTAATCACTCCTCACCTGTGCTGAAGACTTTGAGTCGAAGAGCAGGGTACGTAAGTTCATTTGCATTGAAATACAACGCCAGAATAATACCCCCACGACACAACCAGGCAACACAGGTATGTTTAACTTGTTGACATTTTATTGATAACGTTGTGTGGAAGTTTAAAGGACAGTAGCGGATCTTGTCCAGAGCCAGATTTATAAACAAGAGCAACAGTCAGAGGAGCACAAAGTCAGAGAGACGACATGCTTCTTTCAGAGAACCATGTCTCTCTCAAGCATTCAAGAATCAAGTCAAGTCAAGGGGCAAACATTAAGCATCAAGGAAGTCACTGAGATTCACATTATATCATTATATAGTTGTTACAGACCGTGTACATGTAGACAAAACAAATAGACTGCATTCTGTTCTCAGGGAGCTGTGATTGTCTCTACTAACAAATTGTACATAGTTTAGTGTCTGGGGTCAAATTAACCTTAGCATTGTTAAACAAGGTTATAAACACAATAACTGAAACATTATCTCCACAGATTCTGTGAAAAGGTGGGCCACAACATGACAGGTTTCCTTTTGAAAGTTCATGTTTCACAGAGGGATGTCAACATTAACCAGTTTTAGAATTATCATCGTTGTAAAAGCTCGCAGTAGGTTAATCGTGTGAGAAAACAAGAAAGAAGCTTACTTTGCTCTCAAGCCAAAAATGTAATATTGCTCACACCTAGGTGACGTTTCGGGCATCTGATGAAGGGCAAGACGCCCGAGGTGTAAGCAATAATAAATGTTTTGCTCGAGAGCAAAGCAAGCTTTCAAAAAAGTAATCCTCAGCGTATTGATGCCAAACAGTGCGCACTCATCGGTAAAGACTGAAGAAATCCAGCCCAGTGTGCAGAGTAAATCTTATCCATATTTGCATGATAACTGCATAACGTTGCCAAGGGAAGAGTCCCAAAAGAACCATGAGCAGCTGCGTTGGTATGTCTCAGTTAAAACAAAAGTAAAACTGGGAGTGCCTGGAACTCAGATGATTGTTGAGGTCACTCAGAGAGAGAACATCTTGTAGAATATCTTTTGAAAACGTTCACACCAATCTGCGTCCGTTATATATCGCTAATACTGATAATATTGATAATATCTATTTATTATTTTACATATTTTACATCATTAATTTATCAGGCCTGTTTTTATTTTTTGCAAAACAGTAAAAGCATAAAGATAAGAGATAACATAGGCTCAATGTTCATATACCTATTGAACAAGAGGTCGTGCCTCGTTTATAGGAAGGCTTTGTCTGCCCTTCAAGGCAGACAAAGCCTTCCTATTGCACATGTAACACTAGCAAGGTGTTTTAAACTGCAGGTAAGCTTCAATAACAAAGCCAGGCAGTCAATGTGGGTCCAACAGCCCTAAGGTAGAGTTTATTTACAATTAAACACAAATACTAAACATGGTTGTTGAATTGGAACTGTGGTGGTGTGGCCTTGAGCTGGGGTGAGAGGGGTATACTAGGGAAAAACAAACACAAGGTTAAACACAAATAAACACCATTTCCATAACAGAAATCACCCATATATTCAGTGCCACCACCACCCAAACTACAAATAAAATCACCACCTAAAGTGAACCCCTGTCCCACCCAGCTGTTGACAGATTTGGTCCACACCAACTAGAGAGATCTTGTTTAAATTAAATAACACAGTAAACTAAAACAAACTCAAAAATAAACGGTAACCAGCACTGAGCCTATTAAAGCACAGTGCGATTAGTAAACAATATAACAGAACAATTGACGAGATAAAAGCATACCTTTAAAACTGGACTGTTAGGACCCTTAAAAGAATACAAAATAATTCACAATGTCAATGTTTTGTTTACAGTAAAAAGAATATAGAACCTTAAAACCTAAACAGCATCCTCACGTGTAAACTGGCTTTGATGTGACGTCTCCAACCTGGTTTTACCACAATTTAAACTTCACTATAGCGCTCTCTGTAAAGTTGTATGTGCGGAGAGAGGGGGCGGAGTTAACTGAATCGAAGCGTTGTGTCTTCCGGGTTTGAAAAATACCTCCAGAAAACACTTATATTTATCACAAAAATGAGTGCTCCATAGTGGTAGAGGTACAATATATCATATAAATGCCTATACTTAACTTTGGAATGGCTAAAATAGCATGATATAGCTCCTTTAAAAAAACACACACACTTGCGTTAATATGAAGAAGCAATACAAGTTTATGGTTGGCACAACAAAACATGTTGGTTAGTTAAAACTGAAACTGTTAAGTTGAAACAATTCATAGCAATGCTTTATGGACCATTTATAACTTACTGGTTTTACTTGATTGAAACAATATTGGTACCTTCAATGAGCTCAAATCTTTATGGCAGAAATTTAACATAGAATTTTAAGTTGAACTGCTATATTATTTATTACAGTGTAGGACCCTTAAAAGAATACAAAATAATTCACAATGTCAATGTTTTGTTTACAATAAAACGAATATAGAACCTTAAAACCTAAACAGCATCCTCACGTGTTAACTGGCGTTGATGTGACGTCTCTAACCTGGTTTTACCACAATTTAAACTTCACTATAGCGCTCTCTTGTCTGCCCATTCTCTTCACTGTCCCCCTCTCTTTCCCCTCTTCCCTCCCTCTAGTCCATGTACTTTCCGGTAACACCCCCTTCCCCCTCACACTCTCCCCTCTGGAACGGAGGAGTTCACTTTTGGTTTTTCTTTTCATTTGGGGATGATTCAGAATACTAACAAAAAGACAGTGGGGTTCCCGGATTATGGGACAGTCAGCAGTCTTTATTCAATTAAAAGACACATCATTTATCCCATTTTTTTCACATGAGTCGATAATTCCCACCTGGCCTTTTTATATACTTAAAAACAAACATAAAACTTATCAATATCTCAACCCTTATAGCCAGTAGCCCTGTGAAAATCAGTCTGTTTTTTTTAATTCTGGCTCTCGCTTTAACCCAGCAGGCCACTTATTACTCTTAATTCACGGTGGATGTCACACACCAGTCTCTATTTTTCCAAGAAAGTCTGTGAACACAATATAAATGGGTCAAAATGAATTTCACTGATAAACCAAGAGCACAGCCCCTTAATGGAGCCCAGAATGTCAAAGTACATGAGGATATTGTACACGCTGTGACCATTTTACCATGTTCTCCTCCCTTCAAAAACACTCCAGGGCTTGTATTTTTAGTCATATCCACATCCCGTCATATCTCCCCTGGCAACTGTAGAGCTCTTTCCACACAGGGTTCTTTAGCTCCTTCCTGACAGGTTTCTTGTGGTGTATTTCTATGGACACATTACTTTTGCATCATCTCCAACCCTTGGGATGTGGGTTCATTATTTCTGACCTTCTTCATTTCACTGTTGGAACAATGCAACCTTGAAAAGAACTGTGTGCTTTGTTGGTCATAATCAGAGCCGGTGCTGGCCCTTTTGGGGCCCTAAGCAAAAATCCACATGGGGGCCCCACAGTACGCATCCCATGGTTATTCGACGAAGAGCGGACCCATTTACGATCAAAAACAGTTCCACTGCAGTTCCAAGCATCGCCGAAGTGGAAAATAACTACCTCAGTTCAGGCCCTGCATCTCTGTGTGAGAACCACTGACCACTAAGCCATTGTCCAACTGGGATTTAGGACTACTACTAGTCTATTTCCCCCACTTTTTAAAATGGTAAATGGCAAATGGGCCCATTCTCACACTTCTGGCCCTGACCCACAGTTTGGGAACCGCTGATTTAAAACTAACTGAAACCTGCACCTGACGGTTATTTCAGTCTTACCACTGAGAATTAGCCTGTGAGTAACCCAACTCGTTATAGACTGTGCACATTCAGAGAACCAGAGTTACTGTTAGTTACTGTGCTTGTGAAAATGTGGATTCAACTCCTCTTTGAGACAAAAAGGCCACGGACCACGGCTTTACTCTCGTCTATCCATCAAACTACTGTCCTGATTCTAGACACAGCAAGAAGAGATTTTTAAAAAGTGTGTGGCCGATGCCTCGAGTCTGAGCAGAGAAAACATGAGAGCAGCGCCCGGGACACGGGTGACATGATGCAGCCCCGGGAGACAGCCCAGCGGGGACACGAGCGTACCGTAGTTTGACTGAAATGCGGGGCCCCTGCAGCCGCGGGGCACCTTGCATAGTTTGCCTATAGGAAAAAACAGCTCTGGTCATATTCCAGCAGCTGAGCAAAGAAAAGTGCATTATACTCTCTTATGCTTGTGTCTGCTGTGAATCATATGCTTTGGTTAAGTTATTATCCATTATACAATGTAGATTTTTCCTTTCTTTTTTCCTGTGGTAATGTGTTTTTAAGTTTCAGTTTAGAGGTTTTGGGCCATTTCACTTGGCTTGATGAAAAACAAAAAATGTATCTAGTGCTGTCCAACAAATAAAATATTTTATCGCAATTAATCACACAAATGTCATAGTTAACTCACAATTAATCACAAAATAATCTAGCATTTTTATCTAATGAAAAGAAACAACTGATATTTTTTTGTTTTTGTATTTAAAATGCTTTTTAAAAACTGGGTCATTCCGTCCCAAATCACCGAAATTCTCTAAATCTTCCCAGGTGATCCTCTAAGATTTGGATGAAATTGTTTACACGTGTAATGAACACATGCAAAGTGATTTGCTCTAACTCCCAATAGTGAACTTTTTTTTTTTTTACAAAACATGCAGTTGTCACTGCCTTTTCTGCTCGCGGGTGCGTTTTGCTTTTGTGAAGAAGCAGGATGTCCATCTGATAAAGCGTCTTTGAGTTATAGCTTCACAACGATGGGTCCTACTACCTCTGGTCTATGCAGGATTTGACCACGTGGTCAACTACTGAGGAACTTCAAACTTTTTTCACAGATAGAAGGCTTATCAGTCAGTCTGTAGCCAGAAAATGTTCATCTATCTCAAACGACTTGGTTTTAAATTTTGAATGCTACTCTTTATTTTTTTCTAGTGCATCCAGTGCATTTAAAACCATATCCATGTCAAAATCAAAAAGACAAGGTTTACAACGACAAAAAAATGCATATTTATGTTGACAGACAAATATGAATATAACATTTTAGTTTTGCATTTTACATTAGATTGCACAAAATGGAAATGAACCTGGTGCACCCCATGCTGCTGTGTGCACTCGAATCATTTGGAACTGCACAGCAGTCTGGGGATCATGGCCGAAATCTTCACATGGATTTGGACCAATCACAGAACAAGGAGGGACGGCAAGACGATGACACGCTATTCGACAGACGGTAGCTTGCAGACGCCACGCCATCTTTTGATCAAGCCTTTTATTCATCTTATTCCGGAGCCTCGCGTGGGCACCACCATTAATTGTGCCCATCCCTTTTCTCCTATCTGCTAACATGGGACTGGAGAAGTCCACATCAAATCAGTTACTACACGGAAACAAAGTCGTTTGTCAGCCGCGCTGAGAAACCGTGCAGTGTTGACTTGTTGCAAATGAACATTGGCAATTTTACACAAATCAATCTACTAAACATCAGATTTGAGCAGAGAATATTTTTAAATGAATGGGGCTTCGCACTCGACCGGAAGTGTCTGTACAACGGAAGTGCCGAGACAACGCAAAAAGTGGCAAAAGTGGGCGGGGCAGAATAAGGTGAATACCGTGTTCTAAATAGTTTAGCTGTAAAGTTTACAGCGGGTACGTCATACGTCATCGGATACAATTGATACGATTGACTATGTGTGACATGACGAGTGGCATATTTAAATGCCAGACAATGCCATCCAGTAAACTTGGAAAAATGATGTGCTTTAAGGCACATGGCTTCAACCCATAAGGACAGAGGCAGCATGTTCCTTTTACACGGTTTAGTTTATTTCTATGTTTTACTTTTAGGTTTCTTTTGGTATTTCATATCTCTGTTAACATTGGATATTTCATTTCACAGATAACATTCGGTTCAATAGTTTGAACATTTCAGGTCTCAGTTGGTCCACAGTATTCTCACATTAACTTTTCGTTTGCTCACAGTTTGTACATTAGTTCACATTTTGAGTTACTGGAGTCCATGACCAAACAAAACAGGAATGAGGCAAGCAAGGGAAGCAAGACAGCAGCGGTGGATCCACCGTCGCACTCCCATCTCTAGCCTTACTCGGCTGGCGCGGTGCTTTGATAGCCCCCGGTTACGCGAGGGCCCCAGCAGACCCCGGACCAAACACACCGAGAGAGCCATGGACGCCATGAGGTGGTGCGTGTCACTGGACCCGTGGAACAATACGCACAGCCTGGGCACAGCCCCACCAGCCGGGAGACGCTAGTGAGGAGACAGAGGAACTGCATGTGAACCAGGGTGGACTTCCGCGCCATCCGCTGTCCGTTATTTACTTTAAAATGCATGAAGTTTCATTATTTTAAAAATGCATAAAACTGATAATGCCACATATAGCTACGTGCAGAGTGCAGATGCATATGATAGACATATGTAGCGCCCAATAAACGACTATGGACAATAAACCACACCTCTCCTATGAGAAAATTAATTGGTGGTCCCCAGACTAAAGATAACTTGTGATTTTAGTCTGGCAATAGGACCATTTTTTGAAGTGTCCCAGTAGCTGACTACGTCAAATCCTGCATAGACTCGAGGGCCATTTCTGAGATTTTCTGAGTAGGACCCATCTTTGTGAAGCTACAGTATAACTCAAAAACCCTTTGTCGGATCGACATCCTGCTTCTACTGCAGAAAGGTTAGATCCTAACAAATTAAACTCTATAATATGAAGATGATCACTCAATACACTTCTTTTCGAGCATCTGAAAAAAATCTGAAATTCAAATTTCTAGCAGCCTATAAATCCAAAAGTTTACCATCTAGTACCTGTCTACTCATTGTTCTTGGACATATTGTTAGTAGACATAGCACAGACCAGTGCACACAAATGCAAAACGCCCCCGCAAGCAGTAATGGTAGCTACAACTCCCTGTTTTGTAAATTGCTTTAAAAAAAAACATTGGGAGTTAGAGCAAATCACTTTGCATGTGTTCATTACACATGTGGAGGAACTCAACAAAAAATGTCATCCAAATTGGATGGATTGTGGGTGAAACGACACGGAATATAATTATATTATGTTATTATATATTATTACAAGGCCACGTAGGCATAGGTTTTGTGCTGCCCTGCTTCATTTTCTGTCAGATGTTTTGATGAACAAACTACGGAAACATGTTTCGAAAGTGCTTTAACAGCTGACTATCACGGTTTCCCTTTCCTTTCTGTTTACGCTGAAGCAGAGGAGCGTTAGCTTTTTTACATCCTGAGCCAGTTGTGACGGTTATTTCCAAACATTTGGACAAACTTTATTGGGAATTCTGCAGTTTGTTACCTTGACTTGAACATTTACAGACCACAACATTCTCTGGTTGGTGGGCCAGCAGTGATGGCCAGTGACCTCCTCCGGGGGAAGGTCCAGCGAAGGTCCTCCCTCTAATGCCAGAGCCAACAGGAGGCTCTCTCCCATGCTTCTACCAACCTCCGAGCAGCCTTCCTCTTTTGCCCTCTCACTCCAACTTTGGTCAACAAGTTCCACATGGAGTTGGCTGGATAACATCTGCACCCCAAGCCGAGTTTACCATCCCTTGTCCTGACAGTCCTGTACCAACTGCTGATACTTGGCTTTCTTTCTCTCCGCTGCCTCGTGACAGAGACAATCTCTACTCTACACTCTACTAGAAGACATTTCTTCCTTTCTTTAGACAAGATAATAATATCTGGCCTAAGAGTTTTGGACTGTCACATATTTAGAGTTAAATCTCATAGTTTTCTGTGTTGTCTCTGTCCAGGGCTGAAGCCACCTGTTTTGTGAAAGTTGGTGAAAATGTCTTACAACTTTGTAACAGGTTTATCTGATCATAATTTGACGTTGTTGGTACGAAAACTAACCAAGAAGCGACTAGAGGGAATTCACCCTGTGTCTGCTATTAAAAATGGAAAAAGAATTCCAAAACATAAACAGCCCTTATTTGATCTTGAATTGAAAAACATAAACTGGAACGATGTGACACAAATGGAAAATGTAAATCAGTGTTCTACTTTCTTAACAGAGAAACTAACAAATGTTATTCAGAAATTTGCCCAAGTTTCAAAAACCAACAGGAGGAAAATGACTCTGCCATGGATAACTGGTCAGATTTATGAACTTATGAAAAAGAGGGATCTAGCACTGAAAAAATCGATCAAAACTAAATTACAGACAGATATACTGGTCTTTAAGGGACTAAGAAATAAGGTTGTTAGTGGATTAAGAAAAGCCAAATCTTCTTACTTCATGCATCTGTTTGCTGAGTCACATGGAAACAGTTCGCTTATATGGAAACACATAAATAAATTGACCAATCGTAATTCGAATCAGAGTAAATGCATAACTAAACTGGATGTAAATGGAACGATCAGTGGTAATGCTTTGGACATTGCAAATGAATTTAACTTCTATTTTATTGATTCAGTGGAGCAGCTTGCTACAAGTTTCAATTCAGTTTCTGCCCCATGTGTTGATGTGAAGGATTCAATTTCATCCTTTAACGTTACACAAGCTGATCAAAAAAAGATCCATGAAATTATCAATCAATTAAACAGTTCAAAAGCCAAAGACCTTTTTGATTTAGATACACATTTACTCAAAAAGCACAGTAATGAATTGTTAAAACCAGTATCACATTTAGTGAATTTATCAATCAAAAATAATGAATTTCCTGAAAATTTCAAAACGGCTGTTGTGACACCAATTTTTAAATCGGGGGCAACAGATAAAGCTTGCAATTATCGACCAATCTCAATTTTACCTGTGATTTCCAAAGTGTTAGAAAAGCTGGTGGCTGAACAGTTGATGACCTACTTGGAGGAACATAGTCTACTAAATCCTAAACAATTTGGATTTCGACCAAAGCACTGAGATGGCTGTATGTCACTTTACAGAAACCATCAAAACTAGTTTGGATCAAGGCAAATGTGTGGGAGCAGTATTTCTCGACTTTAAAAAGGCTTTTGATACTGTAAACCACCAAGTACTCTTGAGAAAACTGAAACAACTAAACTTTTCCAAACAAGCTTTAAAATGGTTTGAATCATACCTTACATCGAGACAACAGTGTGTAAAAATAAATGGTGTCAAATCAACCATTCAAAAATGTAAATTAGGTGTACCACAAGGGTCAATATTGGGCCCCTTGCTGTTCTGTTTATACATCAATGATTTACCAGAAATTTGCAAAAACACCAGCTGCCAATTGTATGCAGATGACACAATCATCTATGTAGCTGCAGATTCCCAGAAGCAAGCCTCAGACTTGTTGAACAGGCAGCTTGTCAGCATATCTCAGTGGCTGCAGGACAACTGTCTGACCTTAAATTATACTAAAACTGTTGCCATGTGTTTCTCTCTAAAGAGAAAGTCCCCAAATTATCTAAACATTAATATTGACAAAAATAAAATCGAGCAGGTCGATGAGTTTAAGTATCTGGGGGTTATTTTAGATTCTAAACTGAAGTTTGATGCCCATGTCAGGAAAATGTCTAAGACCATCAAGACAAATTTAAATTGTTTCCGTATGATTAGATCTTGTGTATCAACTCAGGCGGCACAAGTTTATCTACATGCTATGATTTTATCACATATGTCGTATTGTTCAGTCGTTTGGGGCCAGGCTTCACAATCTGTCCTAAAGCCTTTAACATCACTCTACAAGCAAACACTAAAGGTGTTTGATCAAAAACCAATGAAGTGGCATCACTGCACTATTATTAAAAAATACAAAATGATGACATTTGATAACTTCATCAGTTTCTCTTTTATGAAAACTATATTCAAGTGTCTTAATGGTCTTGCTCCGTCTGTAATGTGTCAATTAGTACAAAAATACACTAATCAAGGAGTGAGTACCAGAGCTGGAGTCAGCGGGAACTGCAGAGTGAAACGGTGCAAAACTGCTCTGGGTCAGTCTGCGTTCTCAGTGAAAGGGACTCAGTTATGGAACGCGCTGCCACTGGAGTTAAAGTCCCAAATGGACCTGAGACTTTTCTCACAAAAGCTGAAGCTGTGGCTGAAGAACAAACAAAAATGTGAGCACTGAACTGTGAGGCTGAACTTGGGATGGGAAATGGTCAGATATGTCTTCTCCTCTTTCTTTTTATTGTTGTATTGTTTGATGTTTTTCACTGATTTTTCATCTTTCTGTTCTTTTATAAACCCTTTCAAAAGCCTAACCAGGGACGGAGGCTTCAAATTAGCCGATGGCTAGACGCCTTATGTACAGAACATCGGCCAACGAGTTGGCAATGTTTCCTTGTACTGTCCCTGTCAAATAAACAAATAAATAAAAAAAATCGAGAGGAAACACAGGGAGAGGACATCTGCTCAGAGCCACATTTCTACTCAGAGGCTGAGGGACACACTGAGCACTCACTAGACACTGACAACGATGACGACTGGGAACCTCTATTCCGCTGCTCAGGTGCATTTATGGAGACAGAGGCTGATGGAAAGCACTTACAACCAAGTCCAGGGCAGCGAGAGAAGCACCAAACTGTCAAGTCAGGATCTGATGGAGCTGAGAAGAAGAAGCACCAGTGCTCAGTTTGTGAGAAGAGATTTGGTGCAAAAGGGAATTTACAAGCACATATTAGAGTTCACATAGGGGAGAGACCTTAACAATAATAATAATAATACTACATCAAACTTGTATGCGCTTTTTTGGACACTCAAAGACACTTTACATGGGGGATAAAACAAAATAAAAAAGGGGTTTAAGGAAAAGCTAGTTTGAACTGGTGCGTTTTGAGTACTGATTTGAAGGCTGGTAGTGAGTCAGAGTTTCTAATGGGCTGTGGGAGTGAGTTCCAGAGGGTGGGGGCAGCAATGGCAAAGGCTCGGTCACCCAAGGTCCGGCGGTTAGTGCAGGTGATGGGAGTGAGGCAGTTGGCGTTGACTGAGCGGAGGCGGCGGGTGGGTTGGTGTTGTTCCAGGAGCTCGGTGAGGTAGGGCAGGGCCAGGTTATGGAGGGATTTGTAGGTGAGGAGGTGAAGCTTATACTTAATGCGATATTGAACGGGGAGCCAGTGGAGCTGTTGGAGGACGGGGGTGATGTGTTCTCTGGACAGGGTGTGGGTGAGGAGGTGGGCAGCAGAGTTCTGGATGTATTGCAGTTTTCGGAGATGAGTGGTGGGAAGTCCGTAGAGGAGGCTATTGCAGTAGTCGAGTCTGGAAGTGATGAATGCGTGGATGAGGATTTTAGCTGTAGACTGGGTAAGGGAGGGGCGGAGGCGGGCAATGTTGCAGAGGTGGAAGGAGGATGTTTTAGTGATGTGGTTAATGTGTGTTTGGTATGAGAGGGTGGAGTCTATTATGATACCGAGGTTGCGTACAGAGGGGGAGGGGGTGACATTGTGACCGTTGATAAGGGTAAAGTTCTGGACAGAGGGGAGGACAGATTTGGGGCCGGTGATGAGGAGTTCTGTTTTATTGCTGTTGAGTTTGGGGGTGACGGATTTAGTGGAGATGTAGAGTTGAGTATCGTCGGCATAGAAAGTGGAGTCCATGGTGGCGGATGATCTGACCGAGGGGAAGCATGTAGATGGTGAAGAGGAGGGGGCCTAGCACGGCGCCTTGGGAGACACCGTGGGTGACGGGGGAAGTGTGGGAGTTGCAGTTGTTGACAGAGACAAAACGGTTGGAGAGGTATGAGGTGAACCAGAGGAGTGCTGTGCCGGAGATGCCACTTGATTTCAAACGGTGGAGGAGGATGGAATGGTCTATTGCGTCAAAAACAGCGGAGAGGTCAAGGAGGAGGAGGATTGGATATGGAGCCAGAGTCAGCGGCAAGGAGGAGATTGTTTGTGACTTTAAGAAGTGCTGTTTCTGTGCTGTGGTGTGAACGGAATCCGGATTGAAAAGAGATGAGAGGAGTGGAGATGTTGGTGGAGTTGGGTGATGACTGCGTGTTCCAGATTTTTTTAAAGAAGAAGAAGAAGAAGATCTTTATTTATATAGCGCCTTTCACAGACATGGTCACAAAGGGCTTTACATGAGACAATTATACTCGGTGGTGGAAAGCTACGTTTGCAGTCAGAGGCGCTTTCGCGACTACACACGTCTGCGCCAACCACCATACATTCACTCACACATCATTCATCCTGGCCTATTGTGCATGTTTTTAGTGGTAGGGGAAACCGGAGTGCCCGGAGGAAACCTACGCAGACACGGGGAGAACATACAAACTCCACACAGAAAGGCCCCGTCCCTGGTGGGAATCGAACCCGGACCTTCTAGCTGTGAAGGGAGAGCACTAACCGCTGCGCTACCGTGCCGCCCAAAAGTAACAGGAGATTGGAGATGGGTCTGAAGTTGTCCAGGTTGTCAGGGTTGAGGCCGGGTTTTTTCAGGAGGGGTGTGATGGAGGCAAGTTTGAGCGGGGATGAGACAGATCCAGGGGTAAGGGAAGTGTTGATGATGCTGGTGATGAGTGGGATTAGAGTTGGTATGCAGGTTTTGAGGAGGGGAGATGGGATCGGGTCAAGCTTAGCCTGGTTTTACCATACCCTCATACTTACTACGTTTCTTACAAGGGTCTGGAACTTCTCAATTGAGCTCCGTTATCAGGTGGGAGGGGTGAACTTCTTTGAAACGATTGGATCTGATTTTCGCTAGCGTTTGGTCATGACGTATGTAATGCGCCCGAGTGAGTGAAGCAGCTATCATAACTCTTGGGGACCTTGCGCATAATAAGGCTTCAATTTTAATTTCTGGATATTTGGGAGCTGAGCCGGGACGGATTGAAGAGCTTCTGTAACCCCTTGAAGTTTGACCCAGGCTGCAATGACGAGACCACTCAAGCAGGTTTTGTGGCTTTTATATGAAGCTCTGGAATCACACATAGACAGGACAGGTGATTACAGGTGGTCTGACAGTGTCTTCTGCCCCTAAACACACCACACCAGATACACCAGATACAAGTATTATTAAAAAGTATTAACTGTACATTGTATCTATGGAGCTATCGCAGTTTACTCCCCTGACAAGCTAACTGACAAAGATTGACAACATCTAAACTTGACCAAATGTCAATATAAATCCCCCAAAAATCAAATAATCACTTAAAACATAGATTTAACAATGTTATGTTACAGACAAAGCAAATGAAACTGATATAAAGTAGAGTAAAATTACAAAAATGATCATAAAATCACAGAGCCAAACCAGTTATATCAAATCACACAGCCGTCAAAGGGGAGGAGCAAGGTGCATAGCCATGGAAACCACCTCTGCCATGTAAAATACACTCCAAACAAAAGGGGGTGTTAAAGCTGATGATGATTTTAATAATCAGATACATTTTGATGAAATTCAATAAACAAAAAACAACCTCGTTACACTTCCATTTCTTTTGTATCCGCCGCCATTGCCAAACTACAACCAGCAAATCGGCGCACATGCTTGATGTCACCTACAACACCCACCTCCCCCGCTTGCTGAATGGTAGTTCAGCAATAGTTCAGCAAAAGTCAACCGATGTAATGCAGCCACTGAGATCAAGCCCAGATGTACATGTAGGGAAATGATAGTCGACCAGAGTTTACGGATGGCTAAGGCCAGACTAGGTCCAGCTGGCAGTTGGAGAATTTCATGACTGTGAGAAGTTTGGTGGTGTCGGAGGGAGACAGAGGAGAGAAGGAGAGAAGGCTATGGAGTGTGAGTGGGGTGAGTTCATGTTCAGAGGGAGGAGATGCAGAGGAAGTGGATGCAAGTGAACGATGTATGGTATGGATTTTGGTATGGTAGGATGACAGGAAGTTATTGCATTTGTCAGTAGTGAATGTGGAGGTTAGAGTGGATGAGTTGTGAGTAGAAGTTGGACAGTTTTAAGAGCGGAGCAGTATGTGGTTGTAGCATGTTTGTAGGCTTGGACATGTACAGTGAGCCTTTCAAGTTGTCTTTTTTGTTTTTTGAGTTTGTGGAGATCTGGGGTGTACCAAGGGGCGGAGGTGGAGAAGGAGACTGAGGCAGTTTTGAGAGGGGCTATTTGGTTGAGGCAGGAGGAGAGTGTGTGGTTGTAGAAGTTGATGAGCTCAGAGACAGTTGGATCTGAGGGCAGCGAAGAGCTGGTGATGGCATGGGATATGGAGGAAGAGAGAGAGATGGGACTGATTGATTTCAGGTTTCGGAATGTAATTGTTACTGTGTGTTTGGCGGTGGGAGAGGGGGTAATGATGTCCAGGGTGATGGCCAGATGATCAGAGATTGTGAGGTCAGTCAGTGACAGGTTATGTATTGTGAGGGAGGGTTCAACCTGCAACAAAGCCTTTGCACAGAAATCTGACCTAATCAAAATTAGAACACACACAGGAGAGAAACCTTACAGCTACTCAACATGTAATAAAGCCTTTACACAAACATCTGTTCTCATCACACATAAAAGAACACACACAGGGGAGAAACCTTTCAGCTGTCTAACCTGTAACTCGACGGAAAACAACGTATTTGAAGTGCGATGTTTTTGTAAAACTGGAGCCAAGAACAACTTCAGTTTGTCTGCATTATTTTGTGCCTCAGATTTCCATTTTTCACAACATTCACTCTATTTTCACATGAAACAAAAACCAGAAAGGGCAAGCACTATTTGCGACTCACCGCAACTTCCAGTGACTCACGAGCCATGAGTCGCGACTCACCAGTCATAAGTCGTGGCTCGCTGTTAAAAATACCACACGTCTTGCTTTGTAGGGCTATTTATTAATTATTTGTGACTCGCGGTGTCCATAATCCTTTAACTATTTCTTGTGCATTAAAGCAAAACTGAATGCCATTGTCAGAACAAGGGATTCAACAAAAACACTGTCTTCAATATCACTAAAATGCCCTATAAACATCAAGGACTTAAGAAGTGTGTGTCCTCCTGCATTACTGAACCAGGCAAATATGGCAATGCCATGGCTGACTGATAATGTAAGCATATATCAAACATACAAACTCATGAATGCAATATGGGGGTCTGCAACCTTCAACATCGAAAGAGCTACTTTGTCTGATCTGAAAAGAACATCTCAATGTTGAAGAATTGAATAATATCTGGCAACAACCAAACATATATCAGGTTTGTATTGCTCATTAAAAGACTACATTTAATGTATACTCTTTGAAACTGTATTAATATATTAGAAGGAAATATTGGAGGATTTGTCGAGTTTTTCTTCAGTTTTAGTCTCTAGAAAGTACATTTCTCTCTGCATTCATTCTGGCTTAGATGTGTCCTTTACTAATAGCACTGCTTATTAATCATATCAAATATATCATACATACTTTGTCAATCAAAAGTGAATTTCCACATGCACATATTTTTTCCTAAAATCCTGCCTTTATCTGGGTATTGCCTGCTGAGGGCAGATGTGTAAATTTGGCACAGGCACAAAGAACCACTTATGGCTTTTGCATGTGGCTCTTGAGATTGTGGTTGCCTACCCTAGTGTAATATAATTTGAATTATTAATTTGCATATGTACTAAATTTTAGGCAGTGAACTATCGTGTTGCCCAACTGGCACGAGAGAACAAGGTAGGCATATCATCTTTCGTAAGTGATATAAACAAATGTCTCAGTTCGCTTAATAATTCTCTCTTTTCAGTGCGCAGCGCTTAGCCATACAGATTTTATTATTTGATACAGAGAGATGCGTACTAGGGGTTCAGTGACTGACCATACTATCAAGCGCATACCGGTAGGTTCTATCATTTCAATGAATTAATGTCTAACAGTAAATGTTAAAGGGGGGGTATTATGCAAAATCGACTTTTTCAAGCTTTACATCATGTTATTAAGTCATTCCCTCATTAAAACCATGCCTGAAGTGTTGCCTTGGCACATTCACGTATTTTCGAGTAGTCATTTTAGGGATAAAACGCCTGATTCCTTCAGGGAACGCCTCGACCTCCACGATACGCCTCCGACCTTTCGTCACCAGCCGAGTAACCAACCACTGCTCCTCAGCAGAACCCCCTCCCCGCAGTGTCTAGCCCTAAGATGTAAACAGAGTCATCATGGAGGATTAGCTTCATGTGTTGTGAACCGGAGCCTCAGCAGACTTTTACAAAGACACACATCAGTGTTTCTGTTACCTAAACACCCAGGATTAAAACCGGTGACAAGAACACTTATTTCAGTGTCTGGTTCTGCGCTGGGAATGTCTTTGGGCCTTGATGATGCACAGAGCCTCTGGAGAAAGCTAATGCTAAGGTAAACCTCGAGTCATCACGTGAAGACGAGAAATATGCACAAATAAAGTCAATAAAAACACCACACACATAAAGAACCGTTTAACAATGATCACACACGGAGCCTGGCTTGTTGATTTTGAAGTTTATTGCTCACATTTCATCTACAATGGGTCATAGCCGAGTGGCTTTCTCCCGGAGCTAACAAGCTAGCCGCGAGAAGCTAACGGGAAAATTCACTGAATACAAGCAGCATATTATGCATTGAAAACGTCATTAAAACAGGCAACTGCTTGAAGCAGCCTTTATGATGATCACACACGGAGCCTGGCTTGTTGATTTCGTAGTTTATTGCTCACATTTTATCTACAGTGAGTCGTAGCCGAGTGGTTTTCTCCCGGAGCTAAGGCACTATTAGCCGCGACAAGCTAACAACCTTCATCTTCACAACATTCATTGAAAACAGGCAGCATATTATGCACAAATAAGTCAATAAAGCAGCAACTACTCGAAGCAGCCTTTACGACGATCACACAATGAGCCTGGCTTTACACATTTGTGGTTTATTGCAGACTTTTCATCAACAATGAGCTGTAGTCGATTATAACAAGCTAACGGGTAACCTCGAAAAACCATTGTCCACCTGCACAGATAATGTCCGTCTTTGAATCGTATGGGCTCCTGCAGATCCTGGTGTAGTCCATGGGGGTATAGTTAGAGATCCATAGGGCATGGCAGATGCAAAGAGAGAGCCTCCAAACAGCAGTTATTTTTCAGGCAAGAGCCCCTTCCAAGCGTCCGGTGTGGAAGGTTCGTCTCCAAATCATATCCTGTGTGGCCATTGTTCACAAAGTGATAAACAGTAGCTCCTTTCCAACAATAAAAATTAAAATGCACCGATCGTAGTTTCAATACTGTTGAGAAAACGAGCGGAGTGTTGTGATGCCACAGACAGCGTGTGGAGGAGGCGTGTCGGAAAGGGTCAGGGAGCGTCTTAAAGAGACAGGGGCCTATTTCAAGTCCTTTGCTACGGCCATTTTGAAAGAGCAATTTTATACAAGGCAGTTATTCTAATTTACTGCATTGACAGACCAACAGAAGGTTTCGTCATCATTGTAGTGTGCTATAGACTGGTGCTATGTGGCTGAAAAAAGCATAATACCCCCTCTTTAACATTATTTTATCACAGGTGGCTGAGAAAGTATTGCTGCCCAGAATAGTTGGACATTTGACTCCAGAAACCGGCAATCATTTTGTCCTTTGGGCAAGACTTATTTTAAATCCTTTTAAAACTTTGAATTCACAGTATCTTGAACGCTTTCTCAACATGTGTTTTGCCAATCTAGGTGTTTGACTTTCAAGTATTACAGACAAAGACATGAAATTCCTCAGGTAAGATTCATATTAAATGAAATTTGTTTGCAACCTCGTTTACATAATATCAAGTTCCAAAGTTAATAAATTAAAAACAATTGAAATCCAGCTACAACTGTCATACATGACCATATTTTACACAATTCCATACATTATATTATAACTTTAAATAAATAAATAAATCATTTCATCTTATACAAATTAATATATGAATACATAGAGTACAGTGAACAGAACAAGCTATATACAAAATTCATTCTGAGCTTTCTTAATGCTTTTTTGTTGCATTTCGATTGTTTTTCATGGCCTCAGAGGAGGGTCTGTGACATTTCCTCCACAGTGGCAACAAGATGATTCCTATAACTGTGGAATTGTTGTCTGTTCTGTGAGTTCTCTGCATTGAATTCAATATTTCTGCATTTCACAATACAAGGCCATTAAAGTGATAGTCTGGAGTTTGTCAGGAATACAGAGAGAGAGCTCTTTTTTTTGAATAAAACGGCTCAAGCTCCCTCCCCCTCTCCTCCTGATTTGTCTGGGAAGCCACGCCTGTTTTTCTGTACACGCAACAATGGAGTTTTCCAAGGTAAAAATGCATTTTATATTAGAAAATCGTGTTATTTGACGGGGATAGCACGTTTATTCAGCTAACTTTGTACTGAAATGTCAAATAAACTGGTGTATCCAATAAACATGTAGTTTTGACATCATTTGGCATGGTTTATAGCATGCGACATTGTGTTTACTTCTTTGATATGCTAACAGCTAGCGTACAATTTATTGTCCTGTTGTCTTTTTGGTGTGTTTTAGACCACTTCAGATTTAGGTCATATTGCTTTTGTTTTTTCTAATTATTTTATCTTTCAACTTCTGCAAAGCTCTGTAATGTGAGGATCCTCCGATGATGAATAAACCCCACCTGCAGCATCAAGCAGACCATCTCCAAAAGCATCTGTGGCCAGGGTCGTAGAAGCATGCTGGAGACCCAGCTTTAGACCTTAGTGAAGAGGATTTAGCCCCTGGTCATAATCAGAGGCAAGACTTCGAACGTGTAAGTCCCTTCAGAAGTCTGCATAACCATTTACATCAATTGTAATAAAATGTGTTAGTATAACAAAACTACTCTTTCTTTTGGTATGCACATACAGAATATGACTCTGGAGGTCAGGACGGTGGACTAAGACCCTGGTGTTCTGTTTGACATCATCTCTCACTCTGCACCTCCTGGACACACCCCGGTGCAGAAATGCCCACTGATATTGAAAAAAAAATGCTGCCTGCAGCCTCCAGAGAACTGCATATCTAAAGTGTCACAAGTAGAGACTAAATCAGACAGATTATCTGATCCTAGTGGGCACTACATTGGATTTATAACACATCGAGCGTAATAAACATTTCACTTGAAGTCACTTTGCTTTGTTTTCATTAGAATAAACAATGCAAGATAGTACCGTTTGTAATTTCAAAGCACACACAGCTAACACATTACCTAAAAAAAAACCTTGCACAGAAATACCATCTCATAACTTGTAAGGGACACATTTGGTTACACATAGAATCACACAATGGTCAACTATTTTTCGCGAAAGCTCCTAACCATGCACGGAGGGTTCCACCCCAAATCCAGCACTCTGAGACTGTACGCTAGCCGTAAGGAAGGAGGCCGAGTGAGTGTGAGAGCCACTATCCAGGATGAAACATCCAAGATCTGTAAGTACATCAAGGACAAGGCTCCAACAGATGACGTGCTCAGTGAATGTCTCAAACAATGGGGAACAGAAGATGAGGTGCTGGAGGTCCCGTCATGGGAGGACAAGCCCCTTCACGGCATGTACCACCGAAACATAACTGAAGTGTCTAGCCATTGGTAGGAGTATTCCTACACGGCATGTACCACCGAAACATAACTGAAGTGGCGGATATACAGAAATCCTATCAATGGCTAGACAGAGCCGGACTAAAGGACAGCACAGAGGCTCATCATGGCTGCACAGGAGCAGGCCTTGAGCACCAGAGCAATACACACCAGACAAGACCCCAGGTGTAGACTGTGCAAAGAGGCCAATGAGACAATCCAGCACGTAACTGCAGGGTGTAAGATGCTGGCAGGGAAAGCTTACATGGAACGACATAACCAAGTGGCTGGAATAGTGTACAGGAACTAGTGATGCACGATAATGCCAATTTGAACCGATAACCGATACCGCTAACCGATAATGACACCGATAATTATGTATATATATTTGCACTTTATTTTGTGACAAGAACTCAATGTAACAGTTCACAGGTCTGCCCAAAATGTATTAACTCTACCAAGCAATATACAAGTGTATAAATACTTTGGGTTTGAGTCGCCACCTTTTTCTAAAGCTCTGGTTATTTTTTACAGTTCCATCATCTGAGCAGGTCTGTCTCTGCTCATCTGTGTCGCATCTTATTAAAAAAAAAAAAAAAAAAGAAGAATATTACTACTACTACTTCCTTCCTAGTATTTTTCTTTTTGTTGATATCATGCTAATGAATTCTTATTTACAATACTGGAATATAGACAGTATTATAGTATTTCACTGAGTCTAGAGGCGTCTCTGACATGAGAGAGAAGTGATGCCAAATCTGTGACAGATTCAACTTTGACTAATAATACCATACTACAGCACACAAACTAGACTCTCTCCTGCAATGACCTCATTTATGCATTTGTGCCTCGTGCGGCAAAAAAACACGAGCAGCGCGGCTCATTTCATCAATGTAAATCTTCTCTCGTTCATAGCGCTTCATTCGCGGGGCTATCGTGTTTATTTGATCAGAAATACGAAGATAATACATGGGTTTTTAGGCCCCGCTCTGTTCCAGTAACTTACGTGAGCGCGGATCGGCGGTTCGCATTTCCTCGTCTTTTTCTCATTTTGTTGCGGTGCTAATGTTGAAGTTATTTCGATGTAAAAAGTCGAAAAACTCTTCCTTCACGGAGAGTGCCTGCACAGCGCTGTTTCGCTGGAATACTCGTCGTATTTTTCAGCTAAAACCGTGCAGAAGTCGGGGAGAGCATATATCTGCTGCTGTAAATGTGCTGTCCTGAGTCTGCAGCAGCTCCGGGCTGAAGGATGTGCGTGGCGGCGCCGCCGCCGAGAGAAAGGCAGCGAGCTGGAGCTGCAGATTCAGTGTAATTTGAGTTTAGTATTATCGGGCCTGATTATCAGCCAAATTTTTTTATCGGCTTATCGGGGATGGCGCCAAAATGCCGATAAATGCCGATAATTATCGGCGGCCAATATTATCCCTATCCCTACCCCCTATGCATCCCTAACAGGAACATCTGTGCAGAGTATGGGCTGGAAACTCCAAGGTCAAAGTGGGAAACACCTCCAAAGGTGGTCGAGAATGACCGAGCCAAGATCCTGTGGGACTTCCAGATACAGACGGACAAAATGGTAATGGCGAACCAACCGGACATTGTGGTGGTGGACAAAGAGCAGAGGAAAGCTGTTGTGGTCGACATAGCAATACCAAGTGGCTTCAACATCAGGAAAAAGGAACACGAGAAACTAGAGAAATACCAGGGGCTCAGAGAAGAGCTGGAGAAAACCTGGAGGGTGAAGGCATTAGTGGTGCCCGTGGTCGTTGGGGCACTCGGGGCAGTGATCCCCAAACTGGAGGAGTGGCTCCAGCAGATCCCAGGAAATACATCAGACATCTCGGTCTAGAAAAGTGCAGTTCTAGGAACAGCAAAGATACTGCACAGAACCCTCAAGCTCCCAGGTCTCTGGTAAAGGACTATTGTGCGAAGTATAATTGAGTCCATACCATCTCCTTATGTGCTGGTGTTGGAGTAGCTCCTGGGATGTTGGGTCAGGGACCGTTTACAGCAAACCCAGTTGTCTGAGGATCTCACTTTTGCACGGCGTGCAGCAACAATCATTGTCTGGAGCTCTGGAATATATGAATTGTCCATCTCCAGCTTCACAGTATAAATCCTGCAGCACTTGGACTTTTTATTGACAAAACAATGCCAAAACAGTAAATCGTAGAAAAGCAATGAAGATGCATAGTTTACAAAATGTGTACATACTGTATGCAATTATACATCTGTCAGCATACCTCTTTGCAGGTCTGTGTACACGGTGAGGGCTGCAAGTTCCATTCTTGTATCCATAATGGGCTAATGGCATAACTGAATCTTTTGCGGGCGTACATAAGATGACTGTGCAATGCCTCAGGCATGCTGTTGATCTACAAAAAAATAATGCATACCTTGAAGCTTCTATAATTTACATTTAAAAGACAAAGAACCGTTTCAGGGGCACATTCCTAGATGCACAAGTACATGAGCAGTTCA
Source organism: Gobius niger (assembly GCF_951799975.1). Taxonomy (NCBI): domain Eukaryota; kingdom Metazoa; phylum Chordata; class Actinopteri; order Gobiiformes; family Gobiidae; genus Gobius; species Gobius niger. The sequence goes on from NC_136866.1 coordinate 20,218,704, forward strand.
TTTCTAAAGGAAGTACCTCTTCAAACAACATTTTGCAGCAGATTTAAGGTGGTAATGCTCATATACTGTAACTCCGCACTAATAGCTACAGAGTCGGAGATGAACTGCATGAAGAGGAAGGCACAAGGAGCAGATGTCTTTAGTAGGGCTGCATAAAGGGGTGGCCTCACAAACTGGGCACCTGCCCTCCAACAACCACCACTTGGATCAGGAGGATTATGCACGTGAATGAATATGAAGTAAATATGTAATAATATAACTACTAATGGATAGCAATGTATATTGATGTTATTAAAATGCTATCACTGGAATACAAGAGCGATACGTCACCAAATCCCTGTTTCACTAAGACCTGGATCTGCACAGCTAAAATAAATCACAAACATCTTTTGTGATGTTGAGATTAAGGAGTTTTTCACTCCTTCTCCTGTGTTGTCCACTTCCTAATTAATTACCCAAACGTCGGACAACACCAAGCGTGTTCAACACTGGAAGGAGAGTTATTGACAAACAACGCTACACTACCAGCTAATAACACATACCAGCACAGATGACCCAGGATTCAGAAGATTAAATCACAAAGGTTTATTTCCCTAACAGGTCATCTAATACAGAGCTCTGCTTCCCTAGTTCCCTAACATCGAGCCTACCAGCTGTCCATTGCATGGGAGAGACTGGATTTTTCTTAGGAAGCAGAGTATTTGTATCACATTAAACATTGGAATATTCATGAACCTAAAACTAAATCTCATTGGTTCCTTTGGCTCCAGTGCTGCCGCTGCGTCACATAGTTCCGCCCCGCGACCCCCAATTTTATGTCTTCAATGGAATGTTGCAACTGATAAGATCCTCCTGGAGAAAGGCAGTTGTTTATCTTACTTTTGGGGCACGGGGGTTTTGTGCTCACACACTTTGGTGCTCTGGTACTTTTCCGCTGTAACAGAGAACTGAGAATACTTTGCATACATTTTGTTAAGTCAAGCTAAACAGTAATAAGAATAAAAACACAGTATAAAACCTTGTATATATTTTATAATTCTTCATTCCCCCTTCTGATCTCGATAGAGATCAACTAAAACACTAAGTCCCTTAATTAATAAATGTAAAACCTTGATTGAACAGTGATTCACCGTTTCCCTGAGTATAAAAACCACCACCAGGTCTCCATCTTCATCTGAGCATATTCAATCAGTTCCTGAGGAGTTTCAAAATCATCTTTTTCCTCCCAGACATAGTCTCCACTCACCAACCTTTCCCAACGAAAGGTCAGCGATGGAGTACCAAGGTCAACAGTACACTTTATTTTTCTGTGCCTCGCGCACCATCACGTATTGCTATAAAAATAAACATTCCTGCAACACAAAGCACAACAAAACAAAACAAAACAACACTCTTAAATGTTTGGTTAGATAAAATCTCCTCCACATTTTCCATCATAGCCTTCGTCTGGGTCCAATCGATTTTAAACGCCATTCTGGCTCTTTCAGTATACAGATCTTAGACGCCCCCTTCAGGCGTCTCTGTAAAACCCATCTCCAGATCCTCAGGGCCTCCTGAGAGGGCTAAAGCCCTGGTTATCATGCTGCGAATGAGAGGTACTACACAACAAAACAAAACACAACATAACAGTAACACAACACCTATTATAATACTCACTTTTTGAAGGATGTGGATCCAGGAACCGGACTCTAGCCAATTCAACCAAGTCCATTGTGGATTTTGGTCCTTGAATCTACTCACCTTATCTCTAATTGCGGTCCAATTTATTGGATTTACCCAGTTTGAAAGGTTAGCATAGTTAGCATACTCCTTGCAACCTGGGTGTGTGTATTTTCCTTTTTTATTCCAAGTTTCAATCGCTTGTTCTGTATAATGAGTAACCCATTATAAGTGTGGCGGTTGGATACTACTCCTCGCCTTTTAACCAGTATCATTCCGATTTGATTACAATAAATGACTACATTTCCACCTTGTTTTTAGCCTACTTTTTTACACATGTTATACAGTGTCTGTTTTAATTCTTTCACTGATTGACCTTCAACCATTTTATCACAATTGTTTTGATCTTCTATTTTAAAGCCATTAATATTAGTAGTATGCAGAGAGCTAGTATTACACCCCACACCCCGTATGGGCACCTAAGTGGGCCTAGCTTTTGTAGCCATGACTTTAGAGACTTTAGAGACTTTAGGAGCTTTTGTCCTTCTTTATCTCTAGTTCAAGTTTATGGGTTTGTGGGTTTGCTTGCCCACCCCCTTCAGTGGGGCTCCCAGACCCACTTTCACCATCATTAGGCAAAGTGTGGGACCAGTGGTAGCCAGTCTTGTCCGAGCAAGGTTTCAGATGTGTCCAATGAAACCAGCTGTCTTTTCCCTGCACTTTAACTGCTGTAGCAGTCCTCTAAGTCACTTCAAAAGGTCCTAAGTAACGGGGAGAGTTCCATAATTCTGTTAAGGCCTGTTCTATGCCCTGTCTCTATTTATCATGGCGAAATGGCCTCTGGGGACATACACATGTGCACCAGGAAGCACCGTTAGAACCACTGGATCAACTTTATTACAATGTCCGATATCAGCGGGCCCTTCCGCCCACAGCTCTCCTGAGAACCCAGCCAGCATTTGAGCATCCCCCTCATGATCTGTAAGTTCACAGCCGTGTGACCGTGAGACTACAACTGCATCAGTACAAGAACCAATGTCAACTTTGTAAGCTTTTTCAAATGGACTATACATTATGCCAAGAAGTCCGGTCTGTTCCCATTCCAGGGTGTGGTTCAATTTATAAGTCAGAGGCCCTAGTTCGCGCGCTTCATGACCAGAGCCTAAGAATAGAGATATGTGGGTCAGTAAACAAGTCTCTTTTATAAAAAGGTTTCACAATTTCAGGCAGGACAACTGGGGCAACAACTCCTGTTTTGTGGACATAGAAATGGGTGGCTGTTATCGTATATGTGTTTCCCTTTAACTCTTGTTCAAAGTCTAACTGATATTGAGGGTCTAATGCTCTATCATATAAAAGAGTGCAATGCAGTGGGTCTTTGGGAGGGGCTTACGGGTGCAGCATCGAGAACCATGGTTTCCATTCTTCTGTGGGGTATCGGGTTCAAGGAGGAGCCAGTAGATTGAAACACCAGGATATTCAGGGTCCTCTCGAAAAACATAAAGTCCATGAGAGGTTGAAGGTGTGCAGGTGATTTTCTGTCCATTAGACCATGTGGCCTGCATTGCGTCCGGGGAGCATTAGATGGAAGCTCCCGTAGCTTGTAAAATGTCTCTTCAATTTCTTTGTCATCCGTAGAGGGGTCGCTTTTCCCGTGAGCCCTGAAAGGTTGATGTGTTTATCACTTTGCATGTGCGGGGCAGCCTTCCTCATCGTAGAATGCATCTCACCCGTATCCACGAGCATCATCAACTTTTCCCCACCAACCTCTACAGGAACAAACGGTTCTGGGGTGGAGACAGGACTCACCGGGCACCCCTAGCAGTGGTCATCCCTGTCGTAGGGAAAACATCCTTGGGTGTCGTACACAGGGTAGTTATTTCCTCCACCCCCATGCCTCCACGGTGCAGGGCCAGGCCCTCCCGCTGGATTTCTCAGAGGAGGCCCACCTCGTCCTCCTGGATTAGCTTGGGCTGGGGGTTAGGAACAGTCTCTAGCCCAGTGATCTGTGGCTCCACAATTGTAGCATCCTGACTGAGGGCACTGTTTGGCCCAATGGTCGGTTCCTCCACATTGGAAACATGACTTGTCTCTGTTATTTTGTTGCTGCCGTCCCCCATAGCCCTGCCCGCCGAACCCTCTGCCTCTAAACTGTCCCCTATTATTCCCTCTGCCCCTCCCACCTTAGTTCCCATGTAAGTGGATGTGTGTTTGGGTTTGGGGGATTGGTAGGAGCATGTTGGGGTTATGTTGCCCTAAGGGCTGTGATTGGGAGGCGTATAAGGCGCTTGCGGGTGATGGGGCAGGCGTGTCTGCTGTTTCAGTTGTCGAGGTTGTTGCCACCATTTGCCCCTGGGCCTTGTTTTTTACGTCTTTACTCGCAGCTGTGGCCTGTTGCCGTGCTTGGTTCAGCTGAGATTTTAGCAATTCTTCTTGCATTTCTTTAAAATTTGTTTCACGCTCGCGTTGTTTTTTGTTATACAGATCGGCATGATGTTTTAAATGTGTCAAAAAGAGAGTTGAGTCCGAAGACAATCCTGGAACACTCATCAGACTTGTTTTAATTGGTTCCGGCAAAACATCCAACACCCCCTGGAGGAACAGACACATTGTTTGGGGGTTTCTGTATGGGTGAGTTTGCATTGAGCTCACATAGACCTGAACACATTCTTCCAAGAATTTAGTAGGGCACATCCCAGGTAAATAGGCGGAAAAGGTTGGGGGCTGCGGGTGTGGAGGGGGATACATTAACTCCACCACCGCTAAAAAGCCTTCCACATGTGGGTCAAAAGGTTGATGCAGGGGCAGATTGTCCAAACCGGATGTTCTCAGGAGTTGATCCACTGCGTGCGGAGGAGCACACAACGCCACTAGGCCCCTCAAATCTCCTACTGCTAATGTGGCATTTGCGCACTGCATTTGAAGAGTGCGAAACCACTTCCTGCCCCCTTCCTGTAGGGGTGGCAGGGTGTTTTTCATCTGTTGTATTTCTGTACATTTAAGTGGTTTATATGCCATAGGGAGAACATTTCCCACCGCTGGCGCCCCAGTGGGAATTAGAGGATATGTTCCTTTTGCCACTGGGTCTGGTTTGGCTTTAAGTGTGAATTCCTCTAGTTTCCGTCTAAGCTCATCAACTTCTGCTTTCCTCCCTTCTGCTTCCTCTTTCATTGTTTTAACCTGGTCTTCATAAAGTTCTCGTTGTCTTTCCAATGCTGTATCATGCGCTTCTTTGGTCATTTTCTGAATTCTATCGAAGGCTTCTCGTGCCTCTCCTTTCGTTAGTTGGTCTGATGGAGCCACATCCAGATCCAGAAGTCCGTGAAGTGATTTTTGAGGGTAGAGAGAGCTACCAGCTCTCCCCGCCTCATATGAAAGAGGGGCCGAAGGGCCCAAGACGGGGCCTCCTCCCTGTGGGAGGGGCTGTTTTGTCCCGCCCCCCGAAGTGGGGGAGAAAATCTTTTTTTCCTTTGTCCATTTAGATACGGCAGCCTCCAAGACCGGTTCGATTCTTTGTTTGATCTTAAAATATCTTCTTATTGTGAGGTTTGTGAGTTTTAGGTCTTGCTTACCCAATTTTCTTTTTTTCTTCATTGCTTCCGCATCTTGCATTTCCATAGTGCAGAGTTCTACTCCCGCCGTAAGCGTTCCACAGAGTGTTCCTAAATCATGTGGTTCCTTAGGATTTCTCTTTTGTTCTTCATACATTTGTGCACACGCCTCTGTTGCCTTCCTTACCTCTTTCTTTGACCTTCCCTTTAGGAAGCCCGTTCCCTGGCACAACCACATAACCCATTTCTCACAATCGTGTTTTCTCGACATTTCTCTTACCTTCTAGTCGCTTTTTCTTTTTCTTTTTCTTTTTCTTACCTTTAATTCCTTTTTCTCTCTCCGCGAAAACAACTTCACGTATCTCTGTAATTCACTTCACACATTATTACGCTTCTTTTACACTTCTTTAATTATTTTTTTTTTCTCACACTTCTTTAATTAATTTTTTTTTCTCACACTTCTTTAATTAATTTTTCTCTGCTATTTGGGACTCTAACCCACTATTTTAGACGGTCCCCAAATCCGTCAACGACTTATTTCAACGTTTTAATTTTAGTCCACGCGTCCGTGGGCTTGGGAGGTCCTACCTACGCACCTTTCGGCTTTTAAAGGGTAAAACCCAGCGTGCAGTCCTCTACTTCTTCTTCTTCTTCTTCTTCACTATTTCTCACTTCTTTTGTCATTTCACTACTTTTTCTCTACTTTATTTTCAACAGTTTATAATTTTAACGTGTGTCCCTTATTCCTTCCACCATCAATTCACAGATTATACCAGCCAACAGTCAATTTCAGTAAAAATCTTTAAACTAAACTTTGGAAAATAGCCAAATAGACGTACTTTGAGACTCACATTTTAGTAGAAGTCAAAAGTCGTCTTACCTTAATCTAATTGGACGTCCGTGAAATCGCTGATGGCTGGATGTGGAAAAGAATGTCTGGTATGTCGCGTCCCGTGTTGTCTGTCTATAAGTCCCCCTGCAGCACGTCCGAGGTCACCACATGTTGAGATTAAGGAGTTTTTCACTCCTTCTCCTGTGTTGTCCACTTCCTAATTAATTACCCAAACGTCGGACAACACCAAGCGTGTTCAACACTGGAAGGAGAGTTATTGACAAACAACGCTACACTACCAGCTAATAACACATACCAGCACAGATGACCCAGGATTCAGAAGATTAAATCACAAAGGTTTATTTCCCTAACAGGTCATCTAATACAGAGCTCTGCTTCCCTAGTTCCCTAACATCGAGCCTACCAGCTGTCCATTGCATGGGAGAGACTGGATTTTTCTTAGGAAGCAGAGTATTTGTATCACATTAAACATTGGAATATTCATGAACCTAAAACTAAATCTCATTGGTTCCTTTGGCTCCAGTGCTGCCGCTGCGTCACATAGTTCCGCCCCGCGACCCCCAATTTTATGTCTTCAATGGAATGTTGCAACTGATAAGATCCTCCTGGAGAAAGGCAGTTGTTTATCTTACTTTTGGGGCACGGGGGTTTTGTGCTCACACACTTTGGTGCTCTGGTACTTTTCCGCTGTAACAGAGAACTGAGAATACTTTGCATACATTTTGTTAAGTCAAGCTAAACAGTAATAAGAATAAAAACACAGTATAAAACCTTGTATATATTTTATAATTCTTCAGTGATTTATTACGCCTTTTTGACCACCATTACACACCTCAATGCAACAAAACATGTTTTACTGCGTCCCACCTCAGCAGCAATGGCGCACTGCGTGAGGCTCTGCTTATGCAGCTCAGCAACCCGACTTGGTCTTCTAAAGGCATGTGGTCCTAAACTTTTGATCAGCTGCAAAAACAGACTATTTGATTGACTGCGGAATTCTTCCGCAGTCAATAATTGGTTTTCATGTTCTTTATTATTATTCCTCTTCCATCTTTTTCCCGATTTTCTAGAGCTTTCAGCACCTTCATGCTTTGTGCAATTTATGCAAGTTATGCATCAAAATGTTCCGCATGTTGAGGAGAAGGGTGCTATTACTTTTGGGACTTCTGCAACTTACGGTTTTTCCGCAATCGGCCAAAATGTCGGAGATTTTTCCCATTGACTTATAATGGGGCTGCCGCAAATCCATGCTTTTCTGCACTTTTTTCTGCATTTTATGCAATTTCTGCACTTTGTGCATGTTCAGTTTCTGCAACTTGTGGTTTTGAGAAAAAAATGGCCTTCTGCAGTTTTCCAGTTTTTTTTATACGGGAGTTTGAATTTTTTGCATTAGTGTCCAGTCCACTCCAGGCCTTTCAGCCATTTGTGCAGCTTCTGCCAATCAAGCACTGAGGCCATTTCAACAGTTTGACCAGTTTATGGAATTTAAAAGTTTATGCAATATTAACAATTTATGCAAATTAACCACTTTATGCATTTTAAACCGTTTATGCAGCTTAAGAGTTTATGCCATTTAGGATTTATGAATTTTAAAGAGTGTATGCAATTTACATAATTTATGCAAATTAACCCATTCATGCATGTTACCACTTTATGCAGTTTATACAGTTTATGCAACATGACATTTTATGCATTTTACCAGTTTATGCAAATTAGATTATGCAAATTAAAAAATGTATGCAATTTGAAAAGTTTATGCGATTTCTGCATTCGCTTCCCGCAATTCCGCAGTCAATCGCAATGGTGCAGCCATTGCATTTCTAGTTCAGTTTGATTCTTGATTTTTTTGGGGTTCTCACTCCCTTTTTTTCTTGCTGCATTTTGAAGTTCTACTTGGAACCTTGTTTAGACCCAACCATGCAAAATGTGATATTTTTCCGTCTAACTGGTAACTTAAAGGGATATTTCGAGTGTTGCTGATTTCTGGAGATATTTTTTAGTCATTTATGCAGTTCTTCTGTTTGGAGAGCTACATGGCGCTAGGCTAATGCAAGGCTAGCGCATTTCAACGATATCAGCTAGCCGGAATTAAGAACAGTCTGACCCGCTCCACAGTGCACCTGAGGCAAATCACTTATAACACCAGACTAACCATATAAATGTTTGTGTCAGTAGAATATTTTTTGGAATACAACTGACCTTGCATCACATGAATGATCGCATTTTGAGGGACTATTTTCTAGCTGATGACTCCGCCGCTGCGTAGCTTATACAACCACGAAGCTGATGTTGCTCAAATATAAGGTATTTTAAATGCAAAATGGTTAAAAATGACTCTATCAACACAAACATGTACACTGCGTTCCAAATTATTATGCAACTCATCGTTTCAATACATTTTAAAGCTTGTAATTAACTGAAAATGGTCATTTGTTGAATTTGTAGCATTAGGAGGTCATATTTACTGAAATCAAAAGCTATTTCAATAAAAAAAAAATCTTAACAGGTTAAGTTATATTTTACCATAGGAGGCCTTGTGTGATAGCAGCTTCAAAATTATTAAATCCACTAAACTTGAGTTTTTGGACAGTTTCTGCTTGGATTTCTTTGCAGGATGTTAGAATAGCCTTCCAGAGCAAACTGCCTCCCACCCTCATAGAAGTTTTTTTGTTGAGGCTCCAAAGGCTCTCAAGGTCAGGGGAGGAGGGGGTCCATGAGTGTCTCTCCTTTTATGCCCATAGCAGCCAGTGATGCAGAGATATTCTTTACAGCAGGACATGGTGCGTTGTCATGCATGAAGATGATCTTGTTAGGGAAAGCACGGCTCTTCTTTTAGTAGCATAGAAGAAAGTGATCAGTCAGAAACTAAGTTTTCTAAGGTAATTCCAGAGCAGAGGCACCAGCAGCTTCAAATACCTGTCTGCTGCTTTGTAGCATCTGTTCTATTAATCTGATGTGTTTGTCTGGCTGAAACCGTCCATATTGGGCCTTTATCTGCACAAACCCGAGTGTGCTCTGAATCATCCACAAATCTCTTATTTGTATGATGATTGCGCTTAATCTTTCTTGAAATATCGAAGGTTTTCATACCTAGACCAAGGCATTCAACTATTTCACGCTTTTCATCGGCAGAGAGACCCTTTTTCTTTACCATATTGCTTGAAAATGGTGATCTGCTTAATAATGTGGAACGTCCTTTTTCAGTAGTTTTTCCCTTAACTGGGTTTAACCTGACAACTAATCATCCCAGGTCTCTGAGATTAATGTCAGTGATTCATAGAGCCCCGAGACACGATACCATCCATGAGTTTCATTTTTTTTTTTTTACCTTTTTGACACAAAAATACAATTTGCATAATAATTTGGAACGCAGTGTATATAGTTAGTCTGGTGTTATAAGTGATTTGCCTCAGGTGCACTGGTCAGACTGTTCTTAATGCCGGCTAGCTGATATCGTAGAAATGCGCTAGCCTTGCATTAGCCTAGCGCCACGTTGCTCTCCAAACAGAAGAACTGCATAAATTACAGGCCCTATGTCAAAAATCTTGAAATATCCCTTTAAACTTTGGATGGGTACTGTACACGCACACTGATACGCCTGATTGCAGGTTTGCCAAAAAAACAGATGCCCTCCTCTGAAGCACTGTGCTGATTACACAATAGGACTGTAGGCTCCACACGGCGATCCATCTGGGGCTCCGAGGCAGGCCAATCAAGCACTATTTTTTACTCATATCCAAAGCGCACAGAGATGTACTGTAGATCAGCGAGTGCACAGAGCTGCTTCACATGTGCGGCCGCGTGTCCTGCTCAAAACAGATGAGCAATCGGTCAGTCTGCCCCAGATCATGCTCCCAATCTTCGCTGTGTTCCCGTGCAATCGATTGAGTTCAAAATAAATTCTGGTCGGATGAGTTCTGGGAAAACAACAGGAAGTGCACCAAATGAAATGAGTATGGCCTTTCCCCAAGAGAGTCAGGTGCACAGAGATGTTCGTAGACGGATACAGCAGATGAAGCATAGCAGAGCAGATATAAAAGATAAAAGTGCCAAAACTTGTATAAATGCTCTCTGGGCCCTATTCTTTAATTTTGTTTTTACCCTTTGGACAATAAAATATTAACAATAGACCCAATAAAGCGGTTTAATTACTATTCACATCATCTTAGGATATTTTGTACAAACTTTCATTAACCTTTTGTCGAATACAGTATGTTTATGACCTCATCATAGTCGAATGAAGCAGGTCAACGAGGTTTTAAGACCTTTGGGAGCAAACACAGCAACTTTGTCGACTGGATGCCACAAGATCTGAATCAAAAAATCCATCTTGGAGGCTCAGGCTGACACGCTTGGGCTAATATCCCCAGGCGGACTGGACGATGCAGATGGGTTGCGTGGAAATATTGAGTGGGCGGGTTTTACTGTACATTTGCAGACAACAATAAGCATTTTTATCAATACTAATTGACAACACAGCGATGACAGAAAAACAAGAGGTGCTGCTACAGACTTGAATAATATTCAAAAAATCTACTCAAAAACCTTCAAATCCATACTTAAGTGAGTTGTTAAAGGGACTAGATGCAAGTTGTCATTTTTGTACTCACTACTGCCACCTCAGGTCATACGTGTAACTGCACCTTCTGTATTAACCTCGTGCATGACTGCACTTCAGACCAAAATGAACACCTTTTTGAGTGACAGTGCAGGCTTTAGAGGCAGTTGTGATGTATAGGTCTGGGCTCATTCTACACATTAGGACATGGCTAGAACATCAAATTATTTTTTAACATTAGTCTCTTAAACTAAATGTACATGATTGCTTATGTAGTGAGGTGGAGTAAGGTGTCCCCGCATTAAGCCGATAGGATGTATAAAAAGACCTATCCTCTTACATCTCTGACATCACACCTGCTACTGGACTCAGGTCGGCAAGTGGCTAGTCATTGTGTGGTTGTTCGTGAGGTACCGTATTGCTGGATGTGGTCAAAGGTCCAGGGTCTGCGGTGCGGGCTTGTAGGGTGTCCCATCTCATTTTGCGACCTGGTAGCCGATACTTTAAACTGTATTTTTGTATTTATATATTCTTATTATATGGCTCTTCACAACGTAAGTAGAACGCTCAATTGATTTGAATGGGATTTTCAACGTTCTACCGGCTATTATTTTTTGATAGAGGACCTCTGAGGAAAATAATGACCGCTGCCAATAGCAACGGAATTCGTGCTTGTAATACAGGTCTTTCATATCACTCCGCACGTACGTAGTAGCGGACACTATCTCTGTCCCCGTCACTGCGAGAGAAGTTGGGCGAATCGCTCGTGAAGGCACCCTAATCTAAGTAGCTTGGCTAGCTACTATTCTAGCCAAACGTCGCAAACCTTTGCGAACTATTTACAGCGGAAGTCATTAAATAAACCTTTCGGCCTTCATAAAAGTGTATGAAGTTTATGTTGTGTGTGTTCAGTTGGCAAATGGCCGTATAATAAGCGGGATAATGTATAGAGCACTTGGGCTATTATCCCCTGGCGGACTGGACGATGCGAAACAAGGTCCAGTTCGCCCTGTCGGCAGGGCTGGACTGGCCATCGGGAGATTCGGGAGTTTTCCCGGTGGGCCGACGTACTTTAGGGCCGGATGGGCCAATCACACCGAAATAAGGCCCATAATACCTTACACCGGCCCACAATTAATGGGAAAAGCCATCAGAATGTCTATCATTACATTTACGCAAATACACAACTTCTCCACTAGAGGGATGTGACGCCTTTTATACCCCTCTAGTAGCACACGCTTTCTTGAGTCATGGTTCACAGATAATCTGGTATAATGAGCAATGGGCCTCTGGGACATAACATTCATGCCCCTCACATTGTGAATATAAGAGGAAATAGTTTATTGTAACTCCCTCCAGGACCCACAGAACCTCAGACCTCTATATTTTATACATTTTAGACAAATGTTTGCAAAGAAGTCTGGGAGTTATCAGGTGACTCTGTCGTGCCCCTCGTCGTCAGCGCAGTTTGTAAATCTAGTTTCCATTGAAAGGATTTACAATGTTTGGCCTTTTTGGGATTTCTGTTCTCACTCCTCACCTCTGTAACTCTGAGGTGAGCTTTACCATTTCATCTTCATCTACAGTGCGAAAATTTGGTTGGTTTTGAGAAGTTTATTTGTGTTGCAGTCGCGAGTGGAACTTCATTAACGGAACGCACATTTTAAGATTGTTAAGTCATTTTACAAAAGTTCCTTCAAGTTATAAATGACAAGATTAAGGTGTTGAGTGCTATGAGGTGTTAGCTTAAATTCAGCAGAAACAAAATGCAACTATTGTCCTCGATTTGTAGCTTTTACTGTTTTAGTTCAAGCCAAGGGCGTATTGTTTTGCTCATCACCTCAACTGTTTTTTTTTTTTTTTTTTTTTTAGAGGGCCGGTCTTGACCCAAAAGTCCCGGGCCGATTTTTTCTGCCAGTCCAGCCCTGCCTGTCGGTACTTATTTTTAACCAGCGTTCTATACATTATCCCTTACATGTTCTTTATGTATTTAATTTCAGTCATGGCAGCATGCACCATCATGCACTCCAACCTGTACATTCTGGACTGAACTTTAAATACTGTAAAACCCATCCAAAGGGGACACATTTTGATGAAACTAAACTTATTTCATAAAACAATTCATATTTATGTGAATCAATTTTAACATGCCTGTGTGCCTTTAGACCTTTGCTAAAGCTATTTCCCCCGTTGTACATACATTACATTTGTTCTATCCCATCACCTCCGCTCTAGTAATGATCACTGTGTCTTCTTGACTTCATAAATGTGCAAAATCAGACACTTGGATTAGAGATGCTTTACTTTATCATATCAGCTGCTAGCTCCAGAAGTATCACCAGCGCACGGTGATGTATCACTTATCAGCTGTTATTTCTCCAGGCTGACAGTCCTGACAGATTCATGATCGCGCACCTGGAGTCCAAGCGCTGGATAAAACAGGCTATTGATATCAAGTGACAGGGTGCCTTTATCCATCCATCCATCCATCCATCCATCCATCCATTTTCTTCCACTTCATCCAGGCCCGGGTTGTGGGCACCTAACCAACAACTGACCACCTCTACACACAGCCTGGGTGTTGGGTAACGTTACTTTTAAAAGTGACTTGTTGAGTTAGCTCGTTTCTCCTCTGGAAAAGTAGCTTGTTATGTTACAGCGCTACTTTATTATGAAGGTAACATGTTAGAGTACTCATCTGCTACTAAAACTAAACATCAATATATAGCCTTCATTTGTCAATCATTTTTTTCGGATGCGGAATGCTCCATTTCACAAACTGAGTTGCCAAAGGCAAAAAAATGAACTCACGCTAACAGCCCGATACCAATAAATGTATTCAATAATAGCACAATAAATTAGCTTCTGAGCTTTATTTTGTATGTGGACAAATGACAGCTAAAGGCAACAATAATGAGCATGAACTAGGGGCCTAGTCAGCATAAAAGCTTAGTCGACTGAAAAACAGTTTTATCCACCAGGCTAAGAGGAACTCCCTCTCTTCTCTTCCCTGCCCTCCCTGTGCTTCCACCCCTTTCTCCCCACTCCCCGCTGCACAACAAGAACATCTCGATTCATTGTAAAATGAATTGACAATCAGTTTGGCCCCATTAGAAACTGTTTTTCAACAAAAATAACATCTATAAAGCTGCTCTTACGCTTTGCAAAGTGCATTGAATTACTAAAAATAAACACACAACATACTTAACTTGATTTAGATTAAATTTTTCCTCAACCATGTGAAGCTACGAGTTTGCTGATAACATTAGAAGGGCCGATACTGCCAAAAGCTAAGTATCGCTGTTTGTAAGGGCGAGTTCCATCGTGGTTTTCTCTTTAGCTTCGTCACCGGCACTGTATTGTCCTTTTCGCCTTTTCAAACTATTGCATGTACTTCCACGTTGTGAACGCGCTCACTGAAAACTCTGGCGTGTTGCCGACTTGCTATAAAATTTTGGAGGACACAGTCTGCGCATGCACATACGAGCACAGACGTAAGGTGTTGCAGCACTGCAGCCGTGGAAAGATCAGGACAAAAACTAACAGCGTCACTGATTTGAAAAGAAACTAGTATTAGATTAACCTGCAAATGCAAAACTAACTTGTTTACTCGTTACTCCGAAGACATCAGTGTTGGGAGTGAATGGAGTAATCTAATTCATTACTCTCCCCATTGCTACAACACCGCTGTCGTTACTGAGAAAACCAAGTGGCACATTACAATTCAGCTAAATGAAGAGTGTCAGCTCACTGCAGCTCTATGTCATGCTGCAGGAGCATAGGTGAGCAGGGAGAGGGTGGGCGGAGTCTCTTCTAATATTCAGTGTCCCCTGTCCCTCCAGAACAGGGACAGCTGTGACTGCAGAACCTATTGCACACATCTGACTGTGTCTGTGCAGAGCGTTGCATCGTGCTTTCTGCTCGTTGTACGTTTTGCCTGATGAGTGAACGGAGAGGCGTCATGCCCTCGTCGTTGGCCACGTTGGCAAATAATTCTTTTACTCCTGTTCCTCCCCATTCTCTTTGAATGTGGTCGTATTCCTACATTAAAAAAACAGAAGTGCAAATACTGGTCAATACCATTCAGTCACAAGGGCCTCCCCCATTCTACCCACCATTCAGTTACTATGAACATCTTTGACATTACAGAACATAAATGCAAACACCTGTCTGTTCTACTCATTTCAACTGACTTGTAAAAACTGCGCAGAAAAATCCAAATTCTTTGACATATCGCAACTTTTTTTTTAAAGTAACACAAATAGTTACTTTCCCTGTTAACGAGTTACTTTTATTATAGAATAATTCAGTTACTAACTCAGTTACTTTCTGGAACAAGTAGTGAGTAACTACAAATAATTACGTTTTTAAATTAACGTTCCCAACACTGGAAAACATAATCTGAATACTCTAACGCGTTACTAAGTTGTGCCTCACCCCCAACACTGCACAGCATAGATACAATATATGTATCTCTATTTGTTTGAACAGCACAAAACGAGGAGAACAGATAATAATATTCTGACAAGCAATAACGGCCTCATTTTTTATTGAAGAGTGGCAGACTTGCATGAATGAATGGTTTACTTTGGTCGATTGATGCATTTATATCAATACAATTTCCAAACAGTAACAATAACAAAACAAAAAAATATTCAACCACGAAAGGAATTTGCTGGAGCAATGCTTACTTATGCTGCAATTGACTAACTTTGCACAGTGAGTCAATTGCAGCTCGTCTAAAGCCCCTGGACACAGTTAGGTTGTTTTTTTTCAGCCGAGCGATTCTCTTTGTTCTATGGATCATCTTCAGCTGAGCTGTTGGGAGGAAAGCCAGAACGCATTTGTGCAGATGGAAAAATACAGACAGCGGGAGACCCGACGCCCACAGTCCCATTGGCAACTTCAGCATCCAATTTCAAATCAAGCAGTGTGAGTGAAAAGTATTTAAAGGTTTGAGGCATTTTAACTGATATTGGAGGTTGTGGACACTGCTGGTAAAATCTTGTGCACTCCAGTAGCTGAGAGCAGCTGAGAAGATCATCCTTCTCCCCTGCAGACATTTACTCCACTCATCTCTCCCACTCAGTGTCACAGGTGATCCCTCGTGCCCATCAGTCTCTTGAGTGTACAGCCTTCAGGGAGGACACTGCAGAGTCTACGGCCAGGTCCAGCCGACTGAAGAAGCGATTCATGCACCAGATTGCTAGGAAGCTGAACTCCAAACCCACAATTTTGCATCAAGGGTTTAAAAGAAATTAAATTTCAGTTGAATCTGTGAACTGACAGTATTATGACATTATGCTAACAATTTCATTACTTTATTTTGTGCTGTCATTCATATAATATTCAATTTCAATTTTTCACTTCAACAAAACGTAGGATGTATAAAAACATAAAACTTACCAGATACCAGTTGGTTGCCCACTCTAAATTTAAAATATAAATTATACAGCAAGCTGAAATAAATTACTAATATCCAATATACATTTATTTTAACATGTTTTAACGTCAACTCATTAACTAGTACTTTTTTTTTTGTCACAGGGCCGGACGAAATTACCTAACTTTATTAAGTTTCGGTCTGAAAATGACGTCAGCCGCATTGTCCCAATTCTTCTACTTGTTCGTCTATAGTCTATACCCACTCCTACCCTTCTCAGATGTCAAATTTAGTTGTTGCTGTTGTTCTTCAACTTTATTAAGTTTCGGTCTGAACGTAGGGCGCAGTGTGGGTATTGAGGGGCCATTTCTCATTTCTCAGAGTGCAGACTCCGTACTTGTGAACTCCTGGGTACGGACTTGCGGGTGCAGACTTGGAGAATTGAGGAGTTCAGCTTTTGGAACGAGTGAACTCGCTGACATCACAGGAAGTAGCTCATGAACATGGGGCTGACTTCCACCTCATATGAAAATAATAGAGTGAGACACTGCAGGCCAAGTAGAAAGATGTTTTTAAAAACATAAATGACACTTTTACAGTAAACAAAAATATAATTTTACATTTTAGCCAATTTCTTATTATTTATGCAATTAAAGCCTACATAGATAAGGCGTCATGTGGAAAGTATTTAAAGATATCTCTTATGTGCAAACTGAAACACTTATAAAGAAAAATAGGTCAAATATTAGGCTATTGTTGGGGGTTGCAAATTATTCTGATTAATACTTCTACTTAAAAATATGAAACTGTTTTTAAAGTTCTCATATAAAGATTTGTATGCAGTTCCCCCTGTGTAAAAAATAAAATGCATTTGTCCTCAATGACCTGTTCATGACGATACGACTCTACAATAGTATTACTGATTAAAAAATTAAAATTGAAAATTAAAGCATGTCCAAGTGTTTTTTTGACACATCTGTTCAGAAAACCCTCAAAGAGGAGACACTTCTCTGAGGATGAAAGACTCTTAAGCCGGTCACATCTCCACATTTATCTACATGCACACGATCAGCTGTTGTTCAGCTGGAGCAGAGGCGGAGGCTCGCAGTGATCCACGTGCTCAAAGCGAAAAGGATTGTGGGAAATATAGCTGGTAGTGAACGCGCAAGTCTCCTCTGATGCATCCTCGGTAAAACGGGCGGAGCAAGTTCTCATCCGGGGATTTACAGCGAACTTGCTGAGAAGCGAACTTTGAATTGGAACAGGACTTAGGCTGTTTCAGGAGTACACGAGCACACAAGTCCACAGAATAGGTGTGTTTCAGATGAAGTGCGCCTCGCCTCGATTCCAGACGAGACCAGGTGGTGGCGTCCGAGGGCGGAGAAAGGCGCCTCTAATCAAGTCAGACACATCTCAGCTCCGAGAAACAGAGAGGAGCCTCAGATCACGCAGAGTCTCGCGTTTGTTAGAAAGAGTTAGTGAATAAAACTATTTTAAAAGTTTGTGAACAGATTTCTGCTTCTCTCAAACACCAGACAGACGCCCCATCACTACAGTAAAAAAAATAGACTCTCCTCTTACAGTTTAGGATTAAAATAATAAACTCATGCTTATTTAAATGTAGGTCATATATTGAACATACTGGCACTTTCTGTCAAATATGAAGCCTGTGAAGCATTTCTGCATCAAAGTAGATCTCAGTGATGAGAAACGAGGAGGCAGGAGGCTGCAGAGCGTCAGGGCAACACGTTTCTGATCTAAACACAACTCAGATCCAATCATCTGTCAGTCCGCTGTCAGCGCACGTGTTGACTGCACTTCATTTCCCACAATCCCTTTGGCCTTTGTAGTTCAGGCAGCCGAGTGAGGCAGAGAAAAGCAACTTCACTCGCCTACCCAAGGCGCTCCAGCCGCCTCGGTCTCTCGAGAATACTGGCACCATCGCACAAGTCGTGTCAGAGCAAAGCGGTGCCATCTTGGACACGAATCTGACTCTGGGCGCGTAATTGAAATGGATGCCAGCCAACAAATGGAAAACAAAAAAAAAGAAGGCTCAGTCACCTACTGATAGTGACAGCATTGAGGAAAACTTTGTGGTGGGCACGCATGCCATCACACGAGTGGATGGGATTTTTAAGGATCCCCACGAGGTGGGGAAGTTTGTTGGGAAAGAGGTGGGAGAAGTTCGATACATCAGAGTGACCCGAGGGGGAATGGTGAATATCAACTGTAAAGATGAGCAGCAAGTGGAGAAAGCTTTGAGAATTGAAGTGTTCAGAAATTACCTGTGTGTGAAATGCTTTAGACTTGGTGGGGTGAAGAGGGTGAATGGAGTGATCACTGGAGTCCCACTTGATCTGTTTGAGGACCGATTCTTGAAAATTCCTGGTGTATGTAGTGTGCGCCGTTTGACAAGAATGACTAATGGAGTGAGGACTGACTACATCCCTGGGTTAATCGTTTTCAGAAGAGTTGCCTGAAAGAGTGCTTATGCTGTCCTTCACTCTTCTAACAAAGGTGAAATCTAGCCAGCGTCAACAGAATAAAAGGCAGATTCAGCCTTCTTTCTTTTGTTTATTTCTTCATTCTTATTCTTCTTTTATATCTGTGAAACTTAACAGAAATGACAGCATCAGCGCTGTGCATCATAGGCAGTGTTGGGTGTAACGCGTTACTAAGTAACGTGTTACTGTAACGAAATTACAATTTGAGTAACGTAGTAGTGTAACGCGTTATTATGAAAATACGTTTAATTATATTACAGTTACTACCTAAATACTTGTTACCGGCGACACCGGGCCTCGGGAAAGCGAGAGAACTGCACTACCGCTGCCTGCGTGCCCGCGTGCTTACGTCACGCTGAGCACATGAGGGAGATTGTTTGTAAAGCAACATGGAAGAGTCAGAGCAGAGGAATTCGTTTTACCGGTGGAGATATGCACACTATTTTAACTATATCAGTCAAAAAGATAAAAACGTTGTCGTGGAGTGCAAGCTTTGCGCGGGCAGCAAGCGATTGTCCACCGCAGCCAACTCATCCTCGAACCTTTTAAAACACTTGCAGCGTCAACACTCAACTATTAAGCTAGTCGCTAAAGAGCGTCTCAGCGAAGCCACCGCCGCCTCCGACAGCACAACACCAACACGATATAAGCAACCTCGACTTGAATTACGCTGTCAGGTAACCTCAAAGACTGAAATAAATAGACTTGTAGCGGCGTATGTTGTTGAAGAGATGCTGCCCATTTCTACTGTAGAGTCGCCGTCTTTCAGAAACATTTTACGCAAAATACAAACTGCGGATGGATTGGACAGTACAAGCGACAGAAAAACATTTGTAAACTATCTGGAGAAGTGCTACAGCAAGATGGAAAGTGAGTTAAAGTCAACCTTCGAGAGCCTGGAGTATGTTTCGACCACTGCTGATATTTGGACCTGTCATAATAAAAGTTTCATGGGCATGACAGCACATTGGATTAACCCAAACAACCTCAAACGTGAAAAAGCAGCTATTGCCTGCCGAAGAATAAAAGGACGTCATACATACGATGTCGTGGCAAGTGAAATAGAACGTATACATTCAGCGTTTGGACTCACTCACAAGGTATCTGCTACTGTGACAGATAATGGGTCAAACTTCGTAAAAGCCTTTCGGATCTACGAGGCAGCAACAGCATCTTCTGAGTCGGAGGAGGACGGTGGTGAAGAAGAGGAGGAGGACAATGTTGTTTTTGCTGATGTAAATGACATACTATCTAATGGCACTGCAGAAGGAGATTATATTCTGCCCCCTCACTTACGGTGTGCTTCACACACGCTGAACTTGATTTCTAATAATGATGTGAACAAATGGCTGTCTGCAAATGCTGAGTCCAAATTTGTGTACAGAAGTGCTACAACTAAGTGCTCTGCTCTCTGGACCAAGTGTAGCCGTTCAACTGTAGCCTCAGAGCTTGTTGAGGATGTATGCAAAAAAAAGCTCATTGTCCCTGTAACAACAAGATGGAACTCATTCCATGATTCCTTGACATGCATCCTCACTATTCCAATCCCACAGTTAAACCACTTGTGTGCTCAGTTAGACATAAGAGTCCTCTCTGAACGTGAACATAAATTTCTTACTGAATACTGTTCAGTAATGAAACCCCTCACCGTTGCCTTGGATATTTTGCAAGGTGAAGATAACTGCTACTATGGATGTCTTCTGCCAACACAAGAAGTTTTAATGTCCAAGATGTTGGCACTGCAACCTGGGCTCTCAAGAATCAGAGAGAATGAGAATTTTTTACATGCAGGCCATCAAGACCAGATTTGGGTCTGTGCTGGAAAACGAGGATGCTCAACTTGCTGCTGTCACACTGCCAAAGTTTAAACTGAGGTGGCTGAAAGAAGAGCAGAGGAAAGACTTTTTAAAGACACTGCTGGTAACACAATGCCGATCTTCAATGGACACACAAGAGGTGAACCCATCTGAATCTGAACCACAGGCTTCTTCTTCCTCCAAGAAAGGTGAAATGGACTTTTTTGCTTTCGAAGATGACCTTCCAGCTTCACGCAACTGTGAAAGTGAAGTCTTTAGTTATTTCCAGTCAGGTTGCGAAATAGACATTCTCCATCAGTTTCCAAACATTAAGGCCTTATTTCTAAAACTGAACACAGCAACACCTTCAAGCGCACCAGTAGAGAGGCTGTTCAGCCTGGGCAGCCTGGTGCTAACTCCAAGAAGGAATAGGTTGTCAGCCAAACGATTTGAGAAACTATTGCTACTCAGGTACAACCATTACTTTGAAAAACAACATTAAATGAGGAGTTGGTTGCTACAACAGTTAAACTGTTATTTTTTGCACTTTTGATATGTTAAAATGAAACTCGGGTTGTTTTTGTTTACATAGAGTTTTATTTTATTGTTAAAAAAAAAAATTGCACTACCAGCCTTAATTTTATTTTGCTGGCTGCTAAGTAATTTACTTTCATGCTAATGTTCTGCCCTTTGAGCCAGTTTTGAACAACATAAGTTGACCTTTATTTAAATGGCTTTAATAAAGCAAACATACAAACTTGATTCTGTTCTCTTTTTTGTGACACGAAGTAATCCAAAAGTATTGTAACTTAGTTACTTTCTTGGGGCAGTAACTAGGTAATGTACCCAATTACTTGTTTTAGAAGTAACTAGTAATTTGTAACTAATTACATTTTCAAAGTAACTTACCCAACACTGATCATAGGAAACATAAACAAACGCAAGTACTGTAGCCACAAACTGCCGCAAATGTAACAAACTAAAAGAAATTCCACCATAAAACATATATCAAACAATGATGGAAAAGAAATATACATACAGCCGATGCCACACGCAGACGCAAACCACAGATGGTGTTGGATTGAAGAAGACCTCTCACCGGTGCTGCCAGGTGCTCTGAGGCTGCTAGAGCTACGTAAATAATAGCTTGGCCACTACGGGCAATATTTGCCCAACAACTAGGGTTGCCAGGTCAGGGCAGCCAAACCCGCCCAAAAATATCTGAAAACCCGCGGACATGCGACTGGAATTTTCAATATTGTTTGCTAGTTAACAGAGCCCATGTGCTCCTGCGATGATGAGAAACCGCCCCTACCTCCCTCCCTTATTGAAAAAGCAGCAAACAGAGCCTTGGATTTGAGAGTTTGTCATTCAAAATAGTGAATTTGATCAAAAATAAGACAGAAATAGGCAATTTGACATTTATTACAGCAAGGCAAAAAAACGCGGACAGTTTTTTTCACCCGGTTTAACCGCGGACCTGGCAACCCTGCCAACAACTAATGCAGGGTCAGAACAGTGCTGTTGGATTATGTCAGCTATTCAGTCCGACCTTTTGAAAAAGCACCACTACGTTGTTATTCATGCCAGGAATATGGCCATGCGGCAGCTGTATGCAGAGGAGCTAAAAGATGTGCTTATGCTTATTGTGGTAAAAATGGCTGTACGTCAGGAGAGTGTTGATGTGAAATGTCTTGTGAGGGGAACCACAAAGTGGGATCAGTAAACTGCTCACGGAGGAAACATGAAGACCAAATTCGAAACATGAGAGTGAACAGCACAGTGTCATATGCTGAAGCTGCGAGGAGAGTGAAATCCTGCAAAGTGCTGCAGGAGCAGAGCTTGCCAAAAGACCCAGAGGTGGAAGCCAGAGCCAAGAACAGGTGGAAGGTGGATAAAAAGCTGTTTCTGGCATTTATGGCCATAGAAGTGAATTGTTCAACCGAAGTGACAAAGAAGTCAGAGAGAATTGAGATGTTGCTTGATGCAGCTAAAATATTTCTGGACGTGGATGATGTATTGGGGGAGGACATGCACCAGGCTTTAAGCGAGGGGCTGTCGCAGTGCAAGAGATGAAGAACACTAAACTGGAATGTGATGGATCATTTGGATTGTCGTTATCTACTTTATTTTATTTATTTTTTCCTTCAATGTTAGTTATTTGGACTGGTCTATTGTTGCATGCTCAACACAGTAGGTGGCGGCATGCGCTTTTGTTTGGCCTGAAGCCCGCCAATAACAATAAGAAGAAGAAGAATTTGCCCCACACCTTGCGCTCATGGGGAAGAGACCGGATGGATTGTGTTTGTGTGGCAGAGACAGTCCTCCATGTCTAATGGAGTGCGTTTGTTATAAGAAGGAGCAGAATCGATTGTTTTAAATTGTGTTGGGAACGGGAGTGGACAGAGTATCACTGAGGACACTTTTGGACCCACGGATAAGTGGTGATGTGACTGCTGCAGTAATAGAGTTTGTTTACTCTAATCTACATGTGAGGATCTGCCCATGATACAGTTCTGCTAGACCGTGGAAGGCAGCAATATGCCTGGCGGTGTCTAGCCTGCCGGAAAAGAGCAAGAAGAAGAAGAGGCACTTCCTGAGGTCAGAGCTGCCCCTACGGACAAAACAGACACACACCCTGAGCGTCTGAACAGATGTCATGTTTGCACTGGAAGCTGTGAAGAAGGAGCTCTTTCTAAACTATTCTGGACACCTGTTCTCTTTTCTTACCCAACGATAATGTGGCGAAAATGCGCAAGAGGACAGACTTTACTTTACTCAACCTTCCCAAAGAAGAGGCCACTCGCCAGGAGTTGGAATTTCTCTCCAGGACTCAGCGACTATCAGCCAAAATAGTATTTTTCTGTGACTGTCACTTGATGGATGTTTGGTGAACCTTCGCCAGAACCAAATTGGATTAATTTTTAAACCAACGCCAGTCCCATAATGTAAACAGCAATGGACCAGAGCGGTGGTGAGTCAAAACGCATGTTACCTTGTGTGTTAGCATGTGTGTTAAGCTTGTGTGTTAGCTTGTGTGTTTGCCATGTATGGAGCTGTGTTGCAAATGTAACTCCTTATTAGAGCTGCAACCAACGATTTTTTTGGTAATCGATTAATCTACTGATTATTTTTACGATTAATCGATTGGCTGTGAAAGGTGCATGGAAATTGTATTTTTTCAATTTTTTTATCACATAGAGCTAAAGTGGTGCCGCTTGAGGACATGTCAATGGAGTAAACATAAAGTAAACGTTTGTAGGGGGCTCTTTGTGCTAATTCTGCTTTGTGATTGGATGAGACAAAGACAGATATTTATGAAATTTAAAATGTACAAAACACTGCAGACCCTAACTTTAAAAACAACAGTTTATTCTGTGTTTACTAGAAAACGATTAATCGATTACTGAAATAGTTGACAACTATTTTAGTAATCGATTAGTTGTCGAGTAATCTATTAGTTGTTTCAGCCCTATTCCTTATTACTGCATTGTGAAGTAAATTCACTTTTTGCTGTGTATTTTCTACAACGGTAAAGTTGTATGAGCGGAGAGAGGGGCAGGATTAACTTCCGAGTTTGAAAATAGCTGGGTCATTCTTTAAATGCGGTGCCTTTTGTGTCCCCAGTCTGAAACAAGCTGTATTTTCTGAATATATAAAGATTTTGATCTTTATATATATTTATTGTGAAATACAAACTATGGTGTATTATATAATCAAGGACATTACCCCTATTATTCTGCATATATGTTTTTTTTTAAATGCTTTGTTTTTTTGTTTTTTGTGATTTTGCCTTGTCCCCAGTGCAGTTTCCACTATTTCGTTTGCAAAAGTAAAGTAAAAAAAAAATTAAACTTGAACTTTTTTTAAAATACTTATATCAAAACAAATGAATTGTTTTAAATACTGAACAGTTTTTTTTGTTGGGTTTTGTTTTAATTGTTTAAAATGTCGGTTTAATGTTTGTCCCTGGGTTCTCTGTCCACTGTGTTGACCTAAGTGACTGTCCCTTTAAGTAAGCTCCGCCCACTTCTCCTTGACCCTAGCTTCTGATGTGATGTCACACCAGTGGAGGGAAATTCAATAGTGGTAAAGGTTCTTACTGTAATTTTAGCTATTTTATGAAGTAGATTTAGTATGTTCAATCGTATGGTGTCCACTGTGTTGACCCTGTTTTGTTCAGAAAACAATCAAATTATATATTTTTTAGTGTCCACTATGTTGACCTTATTTGGATAACATAGTGGACACCTGTATACAATGAATGGACTGATTTATGGATTGATTGATTGATTGATTGATTGATTGATTGATTGATTGATTGATTGATTGATTAGTTAGGTTTGTGTAATTAATAATTAATGTATAGGCAGCGTTGCGCAGGCAGAAAAAGATCACGAAATATGAAAAGAAAGCTGAAAAGGGAGATAGAATATTTGAAGGGGCAGTTAACCAAAGAGAGACAAAAGTAAGAAAAGTGGAAAAAAAGATACAGCAGAAGTAAAGCTACCTCGTCATCACCTCAAACAGCAGCAAAAAAAATGCTCAAAAATCAGAAATGAACTCCACTGGTACGGAAGACTTTAACTTTCCATTCAGCTCTGGTAGCAGATAATGGCTAACTTATACAAAACTTCGAAAAAAGAAAAAAGTAAAGCAAATGATTGTTAAAGTGGTGTGTGGAAAACTGCTAAAAAAAGAAGTCCTTTGCCTGCACAAGCCTGGGATTCTCTAAAAAGAGAGCAAGATTTTTTGGGAATGGAGAAGTTTCAGAATTTCAAAGAAAGAGGAATACTCGAAGAGAAGTAGCCAGAGGTTCCCTACATACATTTTTCCTTCGCGACGATGTGAGTCGCATGACAACTGGCTGCAAGAACACAATCACAGTGAGGAAGACTGCTCACAGACACATTAAAAAATCTTCATAGAAGATATGTGTCAGAAAATGACAGTGTGTCCTACAGTTTTTTTTGTGCCTGCCGTCCATTTTGGGTTGTGACCCCCACTGAAGCTGATCAAGCATGTGCAACATGCCAGTGCAAAACACACGAGAACCTCCAGTTCATTGCTGACATTTTGCAAGGTCAAGGAATCATAAATTCGAAGAACCTGGAAGAGATGGCCAATGACACGTTATGTTCGACAGGTGTTAAAGCTTGTGCTTATGGTGACTGCAATGAATGCCGTCTCACCATCTACCCTACACAGAGAGCCACCACAAAGGAAGCTGCAGAATTTGTTCAGTGGTGTACTGAAAAAACAGAGGAAAAGAAGGTCATAACCATTAAAAAGGTTGTGCAGTCCTCAGAATCAGAGCTGGTTGATGACTTCCAAACTCGTCTTTTCAAATTTCGTAAGCACATATTCAACATCAAATGGCAATACAATTCTTACAGACATCTTCGTCAAAGCCTTCAACCCAGTGAATGCATGATCCACATTGACTTCAGTGAAAATTACACCTGCAAATACCATGATGAAATACAGTCGGTGCATTTTGGGGGATCCCGTAAACAGGCCACTCTGCATACTGGTGTACTATACACCTGTGACCATGAAACACCTGTTCCTTTTTGCTCCATTTCTCCTTCACGGCGCCACGATCCCCCTGCAATCTGGGCCCATTTAGACCCAGTCTTGAAGAAAATAAAGTCTACGTTTCCTCAGGTAGAGACCCTTCATTTTTTCAGTGATGGCCCTGCCACACAATATAAGTAAAGGGGAAATGTTTACTTTTTGTCTACCGAGCCTTTTGCCCATGGATTCCAAGCTGTGTCATGGAATTTTTTTGAGGCAAGCCATGGGAAGGGAGCTCCAGATGGAATTGGGGGGAGTTTAAAACGGTCAGCCGACCGTATTGTCCGTTTAGGTGCAGATGTCCCTGATGCCTTAACCCTCTACCAGAAACTTAAGACCCAGGACTCATCCATTGAGCTATTCTTTATTACCGAGGATGATGTTGAGGCAAAAACGGAGGTAAGGAAATAATGCGTAACCTTGAATAAAAAAAGAAAAAAAAATCAGTGTCATGCCTTCATTCACTCATAGCATCTATCCCCAATCACACTCACAAGCTTCAACACACTTCCTTTCATCTATTCTTTCCCCAGGTCCCTTCTCTGTCTCCAATTAAGGGAACAATGAGGATGCACCAGTAATGAGCCTCATACCTGGTCAGATCAAGTATAGAGACATTACTTGCTTCTGTCAAAGATTGTGTGGCCAACTAGACTGTGTCTGCTTTGACTTAAAAGTTGCAACTCTAAATGATGCCACTACACCTTCTGAAGAGCTGACCCCTCCAGCACCACCAGCGACCAAAGAGGCCCTGTGGAGACCTGATGTAATAGAGAGCAGCTTTATTGGACAGTGGTGTGTTGTCCAATATGATAATGACATCTACCCGGGGATCATCACTGATGTTGAGGAGGGCAGCATTCAGGTCAAATGCATGCACAGCAATGGCGTGAATACATTTAAATGGCCATGCCCAAGGGAAGATGTTAACTGGTATGCTGATGAGCAACTGCTATGTCTCATACCAGAGCCAAAAGCTCTCAACAAGCGCTCTTTCCAACTTGAAGCCTCTATCTGGAATTATTTGGAGCATTACAAATATTAAAAGAGAAATATGAGTTCACAAAGATTGACACTGTTGTACACTGTTAGGTAGGGCTAGGAATGTTTTATTTTTCAAGACTTCAGCACACTAAAATGTGGTTTACATTATTGGTAACTGAACAATACTTTTTATCTATACCTGTCCTAAATGATTTTTATGTTTTGTTTACCAGTAACTGGCCCTACTGTTAAGTCCACTTTGTCCACCGTGTTGACCTTTGTTCACCTTGTTGAGTTGATGTTTTTTGTTATCATTTTATTAAAATTACATGTATCATACATGTTTGGTTATTGACATAAATGTATAGAGGTGTTGGATAATACATGCAACAATTTGTGTGTATTTTGCTTTGTCCTGGATGTTTTAAGAAATAACAAAACCAAATACTTCTGTGGTTAACACAGTGGACATCTTCCTAGTGACACTGTGACAAGTTTGAGTTTTTAAACTTGTACAAAATATACAATTTAGCATATTGAGCATGACCATTATGTTTTTCAGTAAGTGTACAGTCTTGTTTTTAGGAGGAAATCTTTTTTTTTTCTAAGATTTTTTTTTTTTTTTAAGTTTATGACATCCAAAAGGTACCGCATTTAAAGAATGACTAGGGGTGTAACGGTTCACGGGGATGTATTGAACCGTTCGGTTCGGCCTGTTCGGTTCGGTCCACTTGCGTACCGTTTCGGTGTATTATTTTCATTAAATAATGTAAATTTATTATTAGCGTCATATTAAGTGCCGCGGAACAAAGTTCCTACGCGAGTTTCCGCACGGACGCTATTGAGTGACCTACATTGAAGCTGCATGAGTAGCCGAGAGAAACTACAGGCGCTGGCTTTAAGTATTTGATTAAAAGTCTTGAGCCTCGCTACAATATCCCGTCACGTCCGCACTTCAGCCAAAAAGTTACACCAGCGCTCAGAGCCGGTTCTTCCTATACGCAAACTACGCAAGGTGCGTAGTGTTGCTTCACTGATTAATCAACGCGTTGTTACGGGGACAGGCTCTTCCAGCGCGCACTCACTCTCCGCCTACTTCGCCACATATAACACCAAAACGGAGTAGTCTGGTGAAGTGAATGAGCAGGAGAGACCGACCGCCTTCCCCCTGTCTCTTCCAAAGCGCGAGTGCTTCTCCGCTCGTGTCCCGCTCGGCCGTCTGTCTCCCGGTGCTTCGCCTCATGCGCGGCTCCTCCGCGGCTGCATCATGTCACCGTGTCCCGGGCGCAGCTCTCATGTTTTCTCTGCGCAGACTCTGGGCCTCACTCTCATTTAAACCCTCTTCTTACTGTGTCTGGTGAGTCGAGAGTATCAGGACAGTAGTTTGGCGAGTAGACGAGAGTAAAAAG
Organism: Gobius niger; assembly: GCF_951799975.1. Taxonomy (NCBI): domain Eukaryota; kingdom Metazoa; phylum Chordata; class Actinopteri; order Gobiiformes; family Gobiidae; genus Gobius; species Gobius niger. Next base: position 20,246,978 of record NC_136866.1, read on the forward strand.
CCGTTCGCTGTGGCCTTTTTGTTGAGTTGAATCCACATGGTTCTCATGAGTTACAGTAACTCTCATTATAAGAGTGCAATTTATTTAAAATATCACCCAAATGGGTCACTTTTATTTATTTTATGCAAGAATTCTATTGTGTATTGGCAGCTTTTCAAAAGAAAAATTTTGTTAGTTCTTATTTATTTGTACCGAAAATTAACCGAACCGAGCCCTCCAAAACCGTGAACCGAACCGAATACAATTTTAGCGTACCGTTACACCCCTAAGAATGACCCAGCTATATTATATATAAAAATACTTATATTTATCACAAAAAATAGTGCTCCATAGTGGTAGTGGTACAATCAGTGGCGGCTGGTGATGTTTAAACCAGGGAGGGCTGTTGCCTCTACCTATCTTTAATTATATTTTAGAAGATGCTTATAAACATTGCTTTTAACTTAAAAAAGAAAGTTATCTTTGGGGCATGTAATAATATCATTATTTTATGTAGAATATATTCAAAACTTATTGTTTAGTTTTATTCAACAAAAAAAAAAAAAAATTCTGACTTAAGTGTAGTGATATAGTCACTATACATATTTGTGTTGTGCACCACTGATTTGTGTTTGTACCAACAGAACCAGAACAAAGGCAGGAGGTGTTTCCTCTTTGATTTCATGGACAGTTTTAGTCCCAGACCTGCTATGGTTTCATTATGAGCCTCAGAGCCACAGGTTTAAACCCGTATAAACCGTCAGACAAATGATCCGCTCAGAAATAATGTGCAGCTCACGTATAGACGAGAGTCCTCCTCCTCCTGTAGCACCTGGAGCTCCTCCTGTAGCACCTGGAGCTCCTCCTCTGTTTCCCTCAGTGAATGAATGACGTTCCCCTCTCCTGTCGTAGCTCCTCCTCATGGTCCTGAATCTTCTCTCCATCAAATGTCCACGTCCTGGGACAGAACTGTCTGTCCAAGTCAGCGAGGGTTGTCCCAAAGTGTGAGATAAACAAGCAGCAGCTAAAGCAGACGAGCTAGTTAGCATCGTAATGCTACCTCCAGGAAAGTCCGTTTAGACGTGACTTCTGACGGAAGAAAGTTGTCCCAAGTCCATTAGTTTGACTAAATCCTTTCACCTCCTCTCAGGAAACAACAGAAGCTTCTCCGTCTCTCAAATGAGAAGTTTTTCCTCCGATCGTCCGTGAGCTCAGAGCTGCTCCCACAACGAGCTACTCGCGTTTGTTTACAGGAGACGCTTCCTCGTCTTTCACCTGTTAAATCCCCGATGGGCGCTTGGCCTCAGCGCCCATCGGAGATTTATTATTGCGCGTCTCTGATTGGTTGAATTAATGATATACAGTGACGTTTTTATACCATATCAGAGCGCCATTGGTTAGATGCTTGGGGCGCTGTTCCTCGCCGCCCCGAGCACAAAACTACACATTTATGAGACTGTGTTACAGCGGTTACGGCACAAGATGAACCAGGCAGACAAAATGACACGCTCCTTCACCTCCGCTCCCCCTCCCTCAGTGTAAAAAACACCTGTACATAAGAAAGTTATGACTTTTCTAAACTTAAAACTTTTTATTTTATTTGCAAAATTGATAGGAGGGGCGGCGCCCCACCGCCCATAATGGACCAGCCGCCACTGGGTACAATATATCATATGAATGCCTATACTTTACTTTGGAATGGCTAAAATAGCATGATACAGATCCTTTAAGGTAAGGGGACACCAGTTCAGTTGTGGATGTTTGTAAAGCGGACGATAAAGCTGATGGTGCGTGAGTTTTGGAAAACTGCCCTGCACCGGCTAGTACTCGTGTTCACCCGGTCAACATGCTGAACCTCTGTCTGGGCTCTAACTTAGCCAAATAACATAGGAATCATTCGTTTGACAGGTGCATTTTTGCTTCCTTTCTGCTCTGACTTGATTCGGTACGTCTTAATGGGAAATGTACAAGCGCAGAGATGCTCTTAGTGCATATGACAGGTTGTCAAGTTTTTATAATTCTTGATTTGGTGCAATAATACCTGTGTTAGGGAAAATATCACAGTTTTTACACCCATAAAATATCAGCTTGTGGAGACAGTATGATTAAAACGTCAAACTTTGTTTAAAATAGCAGGAATCTGTCCTTAGCAACACCTTTGCAACAGTAGAACGGTCTTCAGTGCTGACGTAGAAGAAGGTAGGTGCACTAAAAATACAGCAGATGGCGCTCTTTTTTGCAGGTATTTTACAGGCTTTTTTTTTTATATTCTTGATCAGATTTTATGATTTGCTATATTTATAGTAAACTGCATTGGTAATTTACTTCTGGTGGAGTTTTTTTCAGCTCAGGTGTAGCTTGTTTTATTTTAAAATGTTTATACAATTATTTGCATTCATTAAAAAGTTGAATACTTAGAAATGCACCTTTTTTAGTTTCTTTTTAATATATTTATTTTAGGGCTGGTGTTCACTGCGATTTGTCTAAGATTTTTAGATGTCACGTAGAATCATGGTTGCCAGGTCTGGGCAGCCAAACCCGCCCAAAAATATCTGAAAACGCGCGGACATGCGGCTGGAATTTTCAATATTGTTTACTAGTTAACAGAGCCCATGTGCTTCTGCGATGATGAGAAACCACCCCTAACTCCCTCCCTTATTGAAAAAGCAGCTCACAGCGCCTTGGATTTGCCTTCGAAATAGTGATTTTGATCAAAAACAAGATAGAAACAGACAATTTGACATTGATTACAGTAAGGCAAAAAAACGCGGACAGTTTTTTTCACCCGCGGAATGCTTTAAAAAACGCCCAATTCCGTGGTTTAACCGCGGACCTGGCAACCCTGCGTTGCATGATGTTGGGTTTGTAACATTGTGAGCTGCTTTGTCTCCAGTGTGCAATGGTTCAGAAAGAGAATTGTGGCCAACCAATGTTTATCAAAATCAGGCTACAGACATGTGCAGCCGCATGCTAACGGATACTAGCTGTGTTTTTACTTCCAGAGTCAAATCTTGCAGTTTATGGCGCGGTCATGACACATATCCACATGTGATTTCATTCTGCATACTTGATATGACGTATCAGTTTGTGTTTGTAAGCCTTTGTACCGCGTTTATAAGCCGTGTGGTGGATACAAAGCACAACATAAAAGTGGTGTGACGTAAACGAACTAATTTGCCAAGCTGCATGGCAGTGACCCCAGGTGTACTGGCCTCCATTACCTGTTGCTCCATCAAAGCCACTAGTGGTGAAACAACCCCCATGACCAGATTTGCGTTCATGCCATTTTCTTAGCAACCAGTTGAGCAAGCTGATCAATCAGAAAAGACTTCCAAATCCTGTCAGAGCAGCTGTGGCTTTAAAGACAAGTCCAGCTCATTTAAAACAGAAGAAAGGACACTGATAAAAGATCGCTGTGTCACAGCCGCAGCCGGCACTGTTTCTGTTATGGGAAGAGTACTGGTGTTTTATGGGAAATCTTGCCGTGGAAGAGATGACGCACCGTTAACTTCTGCCTCCCGTGCTATGATTGGCTCTGCTTGAGTCAGCGAAATTCAAATCACAAATTAACACATTTCTGGATCAGGTTACCATAGATATAAAAAGTCGTCATTCAGGAAAAAGACCGAAAACAGCACAACAGAGGCGACCCAGTGTTTTCCAAACACACTGCACTTTGACGAAGCGAAAGCGCTCCACACGCCAAAGATCCTTACATGGTGTGAGCGCTCACTCTGCCACTAATAATTTACCAAAACTACCAACAATGTCTAATACAGAGTGAGCGCTCACTTTTCTATAAACCATCTTGGATATTCCCCTCTCTGCAGCTGCTTGTAAAGTTGTAAACAACAGCACGTACGCTCAGCCTCCGGGTCTGTCGCTAAAGGTAAAGGCGTCTTTCTTGTTGTCACTGCTTGGTTTTGCTTTTCAATTTGCCTAAAAACTAAAGTTTCTTATTCAGTCCTGGTTTATAACTGGTTTAGTTTAGCTCTGGGTTTTACGAAAAACTACTAGCCTAAGTCCTGGTATAGACCTGGCTCAGTCCTGACGCAGACCAGTTATAGCTATAAGGCGTAGCTTTTCTTTGCTTCATTTGCGCTGAAGCGGCTCATTATCTGCGCATACGTTTTTAGACTCAAAACTGGCACCGAAGGAATTTAATTTTTTCGATGCCACCCCCTGGAGCTTTTCGGTCAGTACCAAGTCGGTACCGTTTAACGGTGCCCATCCCTATTGTGTCCTAGTGCAAAACACTTGACCCACCTCGCCTCCAGTGTCTGTGTACATTGATGTATGAATGAGAGCGTGAATGGGTGACTGGTTCCTTCCTGTAAAGCACTTTGGGCCTGATGAAGGTAGAAAAGCGCGATTTAAGTTGAGGCCAATGTAAACCAGGGTTATTGCTGCTCAATATTTATGATGTAGCTTTGTAGTGTAGGGCTTTGATGTAGCATGCTGCAAAACACTATTCAAACCAACACACGTTTCACATGAAACAGCATGGGCATATAAAGATGTTCTCTTTTTGCATCATGTGTGTTGCCCATGTGCCCAGTGCTTTGACTAAGACAGTATGATTCTGGGAGCAGAGTGGAAACCATGAAGTCTGAACAACGATCAACAAAAGATACATGATTTTGCCAAATTACTTTCCATCAGTTGGTGGCCTAGTTCAGTCGAGGGCATTTAGTGTCTTATTTATTCGCAGATACATTACAATGGAGCCAATTAGACAGTCTCGCTGTTCTGCCCTTTTCTTTGTGATTCTTTGTGCGGCTTAGATCTCCCACGGCTGAGCTAAATTACAGGGTGGCTGGAAGGATGAAGGCTGTGAGAGAGAAACGATTGTTCTGGTTCTTAACAAAATGTCAAACTGCAAGTAGTGTTTGAAATGCCATGTGTTGTTGATTCAGATAAAACTATGGAAATGCAAATGACATGGATAGGATTATTTTCATGTTTTTGGGCACCTTGGCATTGATATTTCACATTGTATGATTGAAATAATACTCAGGGTGGAAAAAGCCGCAGATGAAGGACCGCTTGCTTAGCCTCTGGTTTGGAGGGGAATCAAACGGGATAAATACTTAAGGACCTGCTTTGCCTGAAGATGTAGACCAGAAGTTTGACACGTGGGATGAAAGCAGGGCCTTTGGATTTATCAATTCATTTGCATGTCATACATGTATGAATTTTATTTATTTTATTTTAAATAATGTATCTGGACCACACCAAAAAACAACAAAATACTTGTTCCTACTACTAGTAATACTAGTTAGAAGGCACATAAACAGAGCGATAAAGTTCAAGCTTCTCTAAGTAAACGCAGCAGCTGTTTTTTCTCATTTCCGTGACTGTGTCAGTCCTTAGGACAAGGAACCACTTCCGTCTTCGGAAGTGGTTCCTTGGTTCCTTGTCCGTCGAAACACGTAAGGTAATTGAACAGCTTTTGTTTGTTCCAACCTAGTGTCTTTTAAAAAGAAACCAGAAAAAGTTTATTACTCAAGAAGACACAATGAATGTAAAAAAAGAATATCAAGGACCTTTTTCTCAAAATGCATTTTTCTCTCATTGTGGCGACGCCATCTCCATGTCAGGAGCACCTAAAGACTTCAAATTTTCCAGCCTTGGACTGAAAGAGTTTTTCAGAGGGATTTTTCTATATCTAATTCTTAGCCTGATACATTGAGTTTTAAATGTAAAAAAAAATGTTTTTTTCCCACTAAAAAACAGATAATTTTAAAACTCAAATCCATATCCAAAATCCCCTCTGAAAAAGTCTTGGTAACTTCTTTATCAATGAAATGAAACCATACATTTGACTGTAGCTCAATCCGTTATTCAGACGTCGTTGCTGAAAAGATTGGAAATTTGGGGCATTTTTAGGCATAAAACATCTTGTTTTTACATGAAAACATAAAATGACAGAAAACTTGCTATATATATGTTTTCTCACATTTATGCCAGTAATCTACAGCAAAAGTTTCAAAGTGATCTGTAAATTCAAAAATATTCCCTTTTCAACTGCAGTGTCTCGCCTTACTATAAAGCACTTTGTATTTTGTATGAAAAGCGCTTTATAAATAAAGCTTGATTCGACTTGATTAATAGGTTAAGAATGTCCAAAGACTGGCCCAGGCGGACAGTGGTCTTGCTCTCCTCAGCGGCTCGGGAAGTCCTCGAGGTGTTAACGGACGCATTGCTCTGCGGTCGGGACGGGACACAGAAGAAACCCTCTGGAAGTCTTCAGTACTTGGCCAATCCGCAGTGGGCGTGGGCGCCAGCTCACATCAACCTCATGGAGATGATAGCAGTGCAGAATGTATTGCTACACTTCCTTCCTGGTCTACAGGGAAAATATGTTTTGGTCAGGTCGGGCAACACAATGTTTATAGTTATTATGGCCTATCTGAACAGGCAGGGGGGGTCCAGATCTCCTCCCCCACACCAGAAGGCGGCGGAGATTCTGCTGTAGGCTGACCAAGATTGTGCCTCAGATCTGGAACAGGTTCGGTCACCCCATGGCTGACCTTTTCGCAAGTGCAGAGAACGCACAGTGCCCACTCTGGTTCTCGGTCAGGGTCGTCAGACGAGCCGCCTCTCAGGGTAGACGCCATGGCTCACAGGCTATGGCCGACAGGCCTTGCCACCTCTCTGTCTCCGCTCCCCTCTCCTCCGCAGGGTGAGGTTGCAGGGCCTTCACATTTTGGTGGTGGCGGTCAGGGATCCTTGGCCCCTCCCACGATGCCCCCAATGCACTGACAAAGGCGGGGGGCGCCCTGTGCCCCCACCCGATCCTGGGAAGGAGGCTCATAGTCTGGATGCTGAGAGGGGGAAACTGACTGAGCAAGGTCTCCCCTCGAGAGGACCCTAGAATAACACCTTTATCTGAACTCCTGTTTAAACCTGTCTAATGGAGGATTATTGAGGTCAAATTAATTTCATTCATTATTTCTTAAAAATATACTGAATGTGAAAAAATTCAAAAATAAAGATATGAAACTGTATTTAGTTAAAAAAAAAAAAGTAATGAACAATTTGTTTACAACAATAAAAACAATAATTTTCATATTTTTTAAAACAAAAACAATCAAAAAACATATTTTTAAAAACAACAACCACAACAATCTGTTGTTGTGTTTTGCTAAATATGTTCAAAGGAAGGGCCTGGTCGGTGATGGGAGACCGTTTCACCAGGAAGCCTAGCGAGGCCAAGTTCAGGGCCACAGTGGGGTAACAGTGCGAGTATGTGTGTGTAATGATTGTGTATATGCGGATGGTTTTAAATGTTGTAAACAAATGTAGTGAGTGAGTGGTCGGAGGGGCCAATGGCGCAGACTGGTTGCCTCGCTTCCGTCAGTCTATCCCTGGGCAGCTGTGGCAGCAGTAGCAGTAGCGCTCTGTAAAACTGAACAAAAAAACATTCATTATAACCATAAGAAAAGAAAAAACAAAATCTTTACTTTAGTCTGCTGAGCTTAACCCCTTTCAAAGCTTCAGCTTGCCTTGGCTCTAGATGTCCCCTGTTTTGGGCTCGAACTGTCCTGAGCCTTTGGTCCCGGATCTTCTTCGCCACTTTCACAATTTTATGCAAAGCATAAAATGTTTATTGTACACAGGAGGTGTGCCCCATGAAGCTGCTAACCTCCGCTCTCAGTGCTGGGTCACTGCGTTTTGAAATTCTAAGAGATATCATATAATTGTCAAATAATATGTAATTTTCATCCAGTTTGAATTTACATTTAATTTACACATAGGTCGCAATCGCAGACCGGAGATGAACGAACGAGGGAGCTGGCCCCAGCTCCATGTCATCCCATGTAACTTTTTAGGGCCGGTCCCCAGGAAACTGAAAAAGAATTTAATCCTGGGTCCTGTCCTCGCGACAAGCACCGACCATCTCTGACACCACCCATATACCTCGGCATCGAGGTAGAGCTGGGCAGGGCCGTATGTTTGCACAGTTTTGTGCCTCTCAACCTGAAAGCAGACACAGATGATCTGACACATGACACATAGATGATGCTTGTTCGGGCTGGGGGCAGGTAAGTATGGTGGGGCTGGGGAGGCAGGTACATATGGTTGGGGGCAGGTAAATACGGACGGGACGATGGTCAAGTGAGCAGTAGTTGTAGTGCCATTTGAAATAGTACTCGTAGTAATAGATGGAACAGCTTTCTAATCATTTTTTATTGTTTTGAATATCCCACAGAAGAAACCCTCTGGAAGTCTTCAGTACTTGGTCAAGTTAAGACACAGACTGAATTTAAACACCTCCTCGAAAGGCTACAATCTATAAAAAATTAGTCATTTTTGCACTCACATTAATGGAGGTACCCAGCCTCCTCATTCCCCTCAGCGCCGTCCACCTCCTCACAGGTCATCTGAGTCAAGACCCCCGTCCGATGGTCATAAATGCAAGCAAGGTAAATGGACAGGTAGCCCAGGAGTAGAAACCGGCTGGGCCTGTCCCTCGGTGGGGCTGCTTTGTCTAAATAGAGACACATATTGTTTACATTTTTAAAAAAATACGGAAACCCCCCCCACAAATTAACAGCAACAGTGAATTCAACTATTACCCAGGAGGGAGGGGATCCGATTTTTGGCCAGGTGCCTGCACCTCTCCTTTGGGACCAGCCTTTGGGCCCTGGACGCCTTCACCGATCACCTGGTGGACCGCGATGAGGCGGTCAGTGTCTCGGCTTAATTTCGTTAATTCATGCTGCAGGGCCTTCCTCTCCTTTGAGGTGATCCGGCTGTTCTCTGGCTGGTCCTGGTCCATATAAACCAACAATGCGTCGGCGTCGTGGAGGTAGCCCACTAGGGTTGTGATTTTAAAGCCTGCTCGTCGGAGCATGGACTGGTAGCTGTTGAAGAACATTTTTGAATTAGTAATAGACCTATATGCCAAAGAAAAAAAAAATCATTAAAAGCTTTCTACTTACGCTCGCAGGGCGGTTGTATTTTTAAAAATGCTCCAGTCCCAGTGGAGCTTCACTGAGCCCAGCACCAAATACTTGATGAAGATCTTTGCTTTAGTGAGTTTTCTTGAACTTTCCTCGTCCCACCGGTCCTGAATATTGCCTCCTCGTACGCATGCATGAATGTGGCTGCCACGACACACAAAAAGTAGTTAAAGGGGCTGGAAGCAAGTTTGCCATTTTATACTCACTACTGCCACCTCAGGCCATATGTGTAACTGCACCTTCTATATTAAGCTCGTGCATGACGGCAATTCGGGCCGAAGTGACACATTTTTGAGTGTACAGGATTTTAGAGGCAGTTGTGGTGAACAGGTCTGAGCTCATTCTACCCATTAGGACATGGCTGGAACATGTAGGGGGAGGAAAATACTTAATTTTAACATTTTTAAACTCCTTATAGTCCCTTTAATGAATCATCATGTATACAATCAATCCGAAGCTTGCCTTCAGACGTCAAACAAAAGCTTAATGTGTTCTCTTACTAATAGGCTTGGAGAAATTGAAGTTGTCTGTTGAACCTCTCTTCCTAGGTGTAAAAAAGGCTCATCAGGGCAGGGTGGAGGGGGGACGCTGTTTTCCAGGCATCTTCTTCACCTCTCTTTGATTGATCAGGAAACATTAGTTAGTGAGAAGAAACAGTGATAGAATAAATATGTCCACAGCTCAAACCACTCAGGCAAGTCGATAAAAGAAGAAATTCAACATCCAAACATTTACTCACTATATCCGCCTGCATGGCCTGCTTGATTGATGTGTTGTTATTTATTATTTCTTCAACGTCCTCCTCGTCCGACACCTTCGCTTCCACAAGGTGTTTTGTCTTTTGTAAACATTTCTAATGAAAAATAAAGAAGCCCAAATAAATTATTCTCTTTGGTATGGTTGGGGTTTAGGGGGTGGTGGGGGCTACATGCTGAGGAGTGGTGCAGGTGGAAATGGGAGTAGGTGTTGGTAAAACATGTCTAATGTTTAACCTCTTAACCCCCGCCCTAACAATACTGTTTAAACAGCATTGTTGGGGCGGGGACAGCTTGCAATTTAAGTGGTTCAAACTCCTCTAACAGAAAGGGTCCAGACAGCAAAGACAGTGCTTGTTTGCATTCTCATTAACCCTTCTTCGGTAGGTCTGCTGAGAACTACAAAAGGTTAAGGCCCCTTTGAAGTGAGGAGACAAAAAGGAGTTTAGTCCACTTAAATTGCCAGCTTACTCAGTCCAAGCTGTCCATTTGAAGACCACGCAGCTGATGGCGCTTGTGATTTGGAGCAAAACATTCTCACAACAAAAATTCAAGCTTCACTACAATGAACGATCGACGACAGAGCATTCACAGACATTGTATATTTCATTGCAAGAAATTGGTTGGATGCAATTCAAAAGCTCGATTGTGGTCTCAATACCATGATGTCAGTTTTCTAATGATGAGACTCAAATCTTTTCCTACAATGCATAGCTGAATTATTTCTGAAAATTCTGGCAGACCACCACATGATCCATGCACAACGGTCATATCTTTTTTGTACTTTATGCCATTAACAGTGACACTTCGAGCCAGGTTCAGTAGTTAATTCAGGGTGTTTTTGGTTTATTGTGTTTGCAACACAGATCTTGATGTCCTGACATCAAGATCTGACCAACATCCAAGGAGAGGTTTTCATTGTCAGGACAAAGCATATGACGGGAAATCATTAACTGATGCTTTGTTGCCAAAGACAGAGTTACATTTCTGAAGTTATTGATATGCCAAGCCACCTGTTTAAAAAGCTGTGTTTGGCCTCAAACCGCATGGTCCATAATGACACATAAGCACCAAAACATTTTATCATTTCTGGATAGTGTTCCAGAAAATGATGTTTGGGCAACAACCTTTGAGCGGGAAACAGTTCCTTATAACGTCTTCGATGCTCAGATATTTGCCATCAGGGACCGCTGTTTCCATTACAACCGTCTCCCATTCGGTTACTCCCTCGCCCCACGCACCTCTTCTAAATGCGTGTAGGACGTGCGGCTGCTACATTGACCGCACCGGGAAGGTTTCGCAAAACCGACCAGCTATTTGTCGGTTTTGGGGCCAGAGGACATGGGAACCCATTGTCATCCCAACGGCTTGCCCGCTGGGTTCGGTACGCCATTGTTGCGGCGTATGAGGCACGTGGCTGGCCTCCACCTGCTGTGGTTCGGGCCCGCTCTACTTGTTGGGTCTCCACGTCGGTGGCTTTGAGTCGAAGAGTCACTGTGAGTGACATCTGTCAGGCTCTTGGTCCTCAGCATCCACTTTCGTGCGCTCATATCTTATGGATATGTGCACTGATTCAGTGGCCGTCTAGGTGTTAAGGTGCGTACACACCAAACGTGCGTCCACGCCCCATCTGCCTCTCGTTGGACGCCAAACAACGCCGCTTCACACACGCGACAAACGCCTGTTTGCTGGCGCGTGAAGGTTGGTAAGCGTCATACATGGGAGGCGTGTCTGGCCACCGGTTGTTGAGGGCGCACTCACACTTGACATCCGAACCTGCCACTCTCTAGCTCGTTTGAGAAAAGACCTGGACGCCCCGAACGGCCCGCGCTCACACTTACGCCAGTGATACACTGCACGCGCTTTTCAGAGCCGAGCGCCCTGAGCGGCCGAGCTCTCTCGCGCAGAGCGCATACATGTACACTGCAGGCGTGCGCTGAGAAGCGCCACGCTGTTAACTCCACCTGTTTCTTTGTTGAACTGAACGTATGTCTTGGCCTCAATCAACTTGATGTCATCCACCTTCACTGCTTTCCTTTTGGGAAAAGTGACGAGGCCACAAAAAAGAGCAGCAGAGTGACTTGAGGGAAAGTCTTGATGTGGAAAAATGTCAAGGTGGTGTAGCTGTACTGCCATATGTCAGGCAATATTCCTCTCGTTATGAGATAAACACCCAATAGCCTACTACTACTATAGTCGTAATAATAATAATTATCATAATAAAAATCATAATAATAATCTTAAACTTGTATACACTCACTTAAATAATAATACAATGCAGGACAATCTTTTATTTATTTAGTAATAATGTGTTTTATACATTTATGGACAGAAATCGGCTTCGCACCGCGAGCCGCAGACGAGAAAAATGCGCGTGGAGCGCATTTTTGAGTTTAGGAGCGGAAGCGGCAGCGGGCTGAGGCGCTCAGCTGTGCGCCGCCTCGGCTGCAGTGTACACGCACGAGAGCGCGCTCATCTGATAAACAGGGAGCCAACTGAAGCGAGCCTTGCGAATGCACGCGGAGAGGCACTCCAAGGGGCAGCACCTGCCGCTCTGAGCCTTTCTTTGGAGTCATATACAGCCTGAACAGAAGATCTGACTCTCAGTTTATGTCATTCATTGCTGCTTCGGCCACTGGTTAAACAGCTTTATCTTGGCGAACTCTTGGAAGTTTACGCTTTACGTTACAACAAAGCACTTAACACGAACCTGCACCAAAATCACAAGTGATCTAAATGCACCCGCAGGTTTTATCTGTCCCACCAAAGCCTGTGGCCAAACCGGGTACAGTAGCAGAGAGGGCGGGAGAAGCGCAGCCGCTCCCCGTAAAGTCAGCCCGAGACGCGCGTGAAGCGGCCAGGGCGTCGGGAGTGAGCAGTCGGGGAGACGAGCGGTATGTGGCCGGGGGTCCGGGGGAGCCACCCGGGAGCGAAGCGGTCGGGGCCGGGGAGACGAGAGCGAGGCAGCCGCTGCTCTGTTTGATAAATACAGCCTTTTCTCACTGTTTTACGTGACAAATGCACCCGCCCATACAACAGCCGCTTGTATCTGTGCGTGTGCGCAAACACGAGCAACCGAGCCGCGCTCTGGCCCCTCCTCCAAGCGGGCCAAAGTCCGGAACCGAGTCCGACTCGGGCATGGTTTGTTGCAGGTAACAGGTGACGCCTGAGCCCAGTCAGCATCCCTGATTGGTTAACAAGGCATAAATGAACGCACGTGTAGATTGGATTACTTGAGTGCATGAAGCAGTGGGCGCGGCCTCCCTGTTCGCTCACCGCGCTGTTCTCCCTGGCTTTCACGCGCGTCCTTCCTCATCCGCTCGCGTTTGCTACGCTCAATACGCGCGGACAGCTTTGCTTGCATTTCGAAGCGCGTTGAAGCGCCTCTACATAGGGTTAACATGGAAGTTGGAGGCGTGGACGCTTTTGGTGTGTACGCACCTTTAGGCAGGGACAGGGGTCCCGTCGCCTAAACCAGGGGAAGACGGTACTTTTTGGTTCTCATTTTCATGGAGTACGCACTCCTTTGCTCTTTTTTCCCCGTGCCAATTTTGTGAGCCTGTCCAGCTGGGAGTAAATTTTCCTTACGGCCTACGTTATTCAGAGACTTGAAACTGACTTTGTGGAAAAACTTGGCCAAACCTTGGTATATTATACAACGTGGGACCCTGTATCACATACTAAAGAATTAGCCATCTAGCATTCATGGTTTTGGAGAAACAGGAATCTCATGAGTGCAAACGCGTTCTCTCGATTAAAACACACCACTTTGCGGAACCCGGTTTTCACCCATAGCGAAGCCCGTATGTGGGCTTTGTCCACACAAAGAACAAATTATAGTTTCTTAACGTACCTGCAGTTCTTTGAGCGTGAGCGTGCCCACCTACCGGCTGGCCAAGCTGCAACGTCTCCCGCTGTTGAGCTGGTTCGAAGAAGGGAGAGTGTGTTGGGGCCATGGGCCTTTTATAGGCCATAGGTTTCGCGGGCATGTGCCATGCTCTATGGCCACAAATGCATACAACCTACACAAGGACCTTACCAAAAGGAAAGGAGGGACTCCAATGTCACATGCATTTCCGGGGGGAGCTGTGCGCCCAGCTGTGTGGGGTGGAAGTCACCCCCTCGCCAAGCAAAAGTGGCGCATTTGCTTGTCCCCAGTGGCCAGTACTCACCAGGAGGTTCAAAGCAAGGACGCCAAATGGGAGAAGATAGTGTGTGATGTGTTTGCTGCTTCTTGTGGATCCTCAATCAACACCATGGAAATGTAATTCATGTGATGTGCTTGATTGCAGACAGGGTCTGCTTTTTTGAGTACCACCAAGAGCAGTAAGAGCGAGTGACTTTTTTTTTTTTTTTTTAGACTAAGCATATTTGTCCCTAAAGGTCAGCACACACTACACGACTTTTATGCCCGATTTCGCTCTAATTCTCAGTCGTGCCGGGTCTAATCGAGTCGCGTCGAAGGCCGTCACAGAGTCGGGTCGTGTAGTGTGGGCGATAGAAAGACGTTTGATTTTTAAGCCCGATTTTACCGTCCCGAATGTGAATGACAGAGTGATTTAAAGACAGAAAAACACCGCCGCGCCTCCTTTTTCCACTTCTCTGTTAAACCAGCGGCACAAACTGGCCACAGCCCCACACGAAACAGCACAACTTTATATCACCAAAAGTTCACGACAACCACCTTTTCCAGCTACATTTCAACCACGAACAGAGTTTAGCGGCACTTACTCAGTTTGGAGACGAACTGCTCAACTTCACCCCGCCGCTAACGGCTAGCCGCTCCCCGCTTTCTCCGCTCGCCTCACCCTGCTTTCTCCTCCGCTGTCTCCTCCATCACTGAGGCCCGTCTCCTCTTCTTATTAAATCCACTGAAATACATCCCGCTTCTTCGCATCGCCAACTTTTATCTCCATTTGACAGAACTGTAGCCAAGTTGAAGGCTTCGTAGTAGCAGTAGCCTAGCACTGCGGTGTTGTGACATTGTTGACACCGTTGACCAATCGGGACCCGCACACGTTTTCCCACGCTCACAAACACAGGCCTGTCTTTGCGGATTTGGGGTCAGTTTTTGAAGCCGGAGGTGAAATGAAGCGGTAGAGAGGACAGATGCGCTGTGTTATAAAACATCAGCTGTTCAGAATCGTGTAGTGTGTTCACTCTTACGATTCTCAGTCGTGTAGTGTGAACCCCCAGACGTTCTATAATTACACTGAATCCAGTCGTGTAGTGTGGAGCCCCCATTCTACATAAAATCGTTTAAGACTAGAAAAGTCGTGTAGTGTGTGCTGGCCTTAAAGTAATTTTTTTTCAGCTGTATAACCTTGGATATGTGTGTTTGAGTGTTTTTTAATAGAAGTTGGTAAAGACTTCAATTGTATTTCTAATAATATTGCATTTTACTACATTCATATGAGTACGCCACATATCTGTAAAATAAAAGTGACAGCTGTATAGAGCTACATTGTTAGATTAGGGCATGTAAAATGGTGATTTAAACCCATTTCTAAGCACTAAAAATCCAGGCGAGAGAAATGGCCTAAAATGGCTTTGAACCCAGGACAGTGTCCTGTCCATTGTCCAACACTACGCCTTCATACTAGAGGTGGGCATAGATTATTTTTTTTAATCTAGATTAATTTTGAAATTAATCTAGATTAATTTTGAAATTAATCTAGAAATTAATCTTTTGAAATTAATCTAGATTAATCTAGATTAAAATGGCTCGCTTGAATTCTGCCGAAGCCATTCAGAATATGTGTGCTACCCAAATAATGACTAAAAGTAAGTCTTTGAGAACGAGTTTCTCAAGTCAGACGGTGCGTTAGGCCGGGGGCTCATCTCCTGTTTCCAAAATGCATCACAAACTGAGAACTTGAGAACATTCTACATGACGCAGCCGCTCGCTCCAGAGGCCGTTCCATTTTAGCTCAAAGGCGGCGGTGAGAGGACACTCGGCTCTGTTTTGGAGGAGCCACCACCGAGGACGTCAACGAAATGGCCAAACGGAGGACGGATCCTCGCAATTGAGAAACAGCCATAGAGTCGCTTACACCGGAAGTGTCAACAAGATGGTTTGTACCCTTGAAATGATCACGTGTGTCCAGCAGAATGCTGAAACTCTGAGAGATGCCCTGGCCCTAATCCAGCAGTTTAGTGATGTGTCCTATCATCTATTTGCTGATGATCTTCAGTTGTACTGTTCTTTTAAGACTTCCGAGGTCCACAAACTGAGCTCCTTACTCAAGTGTCTCACACAAGTGAAGCAGTGGCTAAGTGAAAATAGTCTTCAACTGAACTCCACCAAAACTGAAACACTTATCGCCCCAGATAGTGCTACCCCCACTATCAAACAGTTCTTGGGTGACTTGGGCCTCTCAGCCAAAGTAAAGCTGAGGAACTTAGGGGTGATCTTTGATGAATCCATGTCACTGGAGAAACACTGTAGACAGCTGGTAAAGAACTGCTTCTTTCAGCTGTGCAACATCGCCAAGCTCAGGTCCATGATGCCCAGAGAAGAGCTTGAAATGATTATTCATGCATTTGTGTCCACCCGCCTGGACTACTGCAACAGCCTCTTCACATGCCTCAACAAAAAAGAGCTGGCTCGGTTGCAGTCAGTCCAAAACTCAGCCGCAAGACTTTTAACCAGCACCAACAGGAGGGCCCATATTACCCCTGTGTTGAAACCCTGTGTTCAAGCTCCCCGTTGAATTCCGTGTTCAATTTAAAATCTTGCTAACTTTTCGAGCCCTACATGGTCAAGCTCCCTCTTACATTGTTTTTTTGAAAACTTTATTTATACATTTTTGTTTTCCTCTTACATTGTTTATTTATACATTTTTGTTTTCCTCTTATATCGTTGACCTCATAAAACCCTACAGCCCGACGTCTGTGCAGAACCTATTGATGGTTCCACGTACCTGTTTTAAAACTTGGGGAGATTGCTCATTCAAAGCTGCCGCGCCCCGACTTTGGAATGAACGCCCACTCGACTTTTTAAAAAGTGCCTAAAAACACATTTGTTTACAAAAGCATTCTAGTCCAATCAACTCACGCTGTGTATGATCGTCGGCATATGATATGTTTTAAGATGTTTTCCTATCTGTTTTTTACTGTGAAGCCCTTTGTGACTTTGTGTCGTGAAAAGCGCTAAACAAATACAGTTTTCTTACTTACTTACACACAAACAACGTCACCATGCAAACAGCTACTGAGCTGGAGGAAAAGAAAAGTTCAAGGCTGCGTTGGAGCAGTGCAGATAATTGATTGTTTATTTGTTTCCTTAATAATCGAGTGAGTGAGTGCTATGTGAGTTCTATGTGACTTACAACATTTAAGAGCTTCTTTATACAGTATATTCAGCAGTTGTCTACGAGAAAGAGACAGAGAGAAGAACAACAGCCAAGTTATAGCTGGGAGGACGACACGAGAGGTGTAAGAGGAAGGTGGAAAGAAGTCTAGGGCAGAAATCCGTCCACTTGGCAATATGTAAATGGTTTTCCGGCCTCCTGGTGGTTATTCATTACTTAAAACATGAAACTTCCACATTTTGCATTTCATGTAATGTCTGTATGTAATACACCGCACACTGGATGTCATCATTTAGGCTACCTTTTTCTTAGAGGGTGGTTCTATGGGAGGGAGAAAGAAATAGAGAGAGAGAGAGAGAGAGAGGACAAAGTTGTCTTCCTTATCTTTACAGTATTGCAATGTAATAACACACACTGGATGCAGACTGGTAGTGTACCTTGTTCTGTGAAGGTCTGTCATGATGCGCCTCATCCTCCTCCTCCTCCTCCTCTTCATGGCTGTATTTTGAAGAACAACTCTTTTTCATGTCAAGCTTCAGAGGGAGAGGGAGAAACAGAGGACAAAGTTCCCTATTGTGTTTTTTTTTTTCATACCTTACAACAGCTACTGTTAAAGTAATTTAACGGTGACAGTGTTGCAGATGGGAGAGTGGACCGTCTCCTGATCGGAAGGTCGGGGGTTCAAATCCTGACTGCAGACTGTGGTTGTGTCCTTAGGCAAGACACTTCACCCAATCCCTATGTGTGAATGGTTGGCAGTGGTCAGAGAGAGATGCGCAGATGTGAGCAGCCTCGCTTCTGTCAGTCTACCCAGGGGAAACTGTGGCTACAAATGTAACTTACCACCATCAGCATGGAGTGAATGAACCCCCCTCCCTTTCATGTGTAAAGCGCTTTGGGTGTGACTTGTGTCTTATGAAAAGCGTTATACAAATAAGATTCCCTTATTTCCCATAAAAATCTTACTCATCATGAATGTGTTGTAATGTAACAACAAACACAGGATGCAGACTGGTAGTGTAGCTTGTTCTTTGAAAGTCTCTCATGACCCTCCTCCTGCTTCAAATCAATCCCTCAGTAATGATAACTACCTCGAGGTCACAGCACAGTATTTCGACCCTGTTGCAGAGCATTTCATGATAGTTGCCACTGTGGAATATTGAACACAAAGTTGTCACGGATAGTACATGCAAAATGATTGCTGCGGCCAAACAACTCCCTTTTGAGCACATGCCTTGCATCACACACAGTGTGCACTGAGCAGTCACGGTTTCTTTACACAACAGCCCGTTTGACAAAGCATTCGTAAAATGCAGAAAAGTCGTTGGGTACTTCAAGCTCACAGCAACAAATTGCACACCATTGTCAGGTTATTTAGCTTTGTACGGATTGCCACAGCTGACGTGAGATGGGCTCACTACTGAAGTTAAGTACAGGAATTTACTCAAGAGGCAGGAAGATGTCTTTCTCTTTTATTTTCACTTCATTTGTTGGTGGTTTGTTAGGTAAAAAACCTTAGTGGAATATAAGAAAAAAATACAAATATACAGGTAAGTATTCAGTACAGTATAGAAAGTAACATTTAACCATGCACTTTTAGTCATGTTTTTTGCCTTTAAGTCTTTTAACTTTTACACTTGCAATTATGAATTAATCAACCTTTCATACAGCATATTTCAAACCGCTACACTTTTAATAGGTTTTACAAATCATCTGAATGGTTTAGTAAAATGCAGTGATGAATTGCTTAGGACTACGAACTGTACATTAAACCCATGTAAACCCCTTTACGCACAAAATAAATCAATATTTACAGAGTGCCACAGAACGCAGCATTAACACAACAGAAGCAAACTTTCAGCACAGACAGAAGCACACGCTGGCGCTTACCGGCAGTCTCTTCAGGTCTTAAAAAGTGAGAATCCGGTCCCGCTCAGCGTTTGTGTTGGCTTAGAGTCTTTTCTTGAATTTGAGGAGCTTTCCTGTGCTCCTGCCGTGGTGTTGGGCTGCTCCCGGTGCAGGACAGTGGAATGAATGAGCGTCATTATGAACAGTCCAGGTGTGTGCACCTGATTGCAAATTGGTTCCGCCTGGCTTCAGACGAGGAGGGCGGAGGACACGGCAGATCGCCGCAACAACCATCATAGGTTGTTTCTCAATTGCCAGGATCCTCGGCGTCTCGACCACTTCGGATGCAATTCACGTCATCACAGCGCCGCCAAGTGGTGTTCCATTTCACCTGGACCACTCGCCCCCTCGCAGCTCGACTCCTCCGTTTGGCTCATTTACGAAGGATACAGCTGTGGATCCTCCACTGCCTTGGAGAGCTGAAATTACCCATGATGCACTGCAACATTGTTTTTTTTTTTTTTTTCTCGCAAAACTTTATTATTTTGAACTCACTTTAAAAAAGTTTTGTTCCACATTTGTGCAAACAAATTATTGTAATAATAAAATCATTGGTAGAAGTGTTGTGAGCAAGTAAAGATGTAAAAAAGAGGTTTATATAAAGTTAATGAAAGGCCTAATAATTATTCAGAAAATAGTAGCTATGGCTGATAAACTGAACCTGCTAAATATATTTAATATTTGAATTGAATTTGTTACAAATCCTTGCAGACATGTTATTATTTTATTCAGGCCAAAATTTTCAAAGAGTAAGACATCCAACCAAAACCAATATATAAACAGTTTCCTGGCCTCTGTTATTCATAAAACACTTATTTTTGTAAGCATTGATTCACATTTGATTATATGATTTGACACGTGACATGACGCAGCCGCTCGCTCCAGAGGCCGTTCCATTTTAGCTCAAAGGTGGCGGTGAGAGGACACTCGGCTCCATTCTGGAGGAGCCACCACCGAGGACGCCAACGAAATGGCCAAACGGAGGACGGATCCTCGCAATTGAGAAACAGCCATAGAGTCGCTTACACCGGAAGTGTCAACAAGATGGTTTGTACCCTTGAAATGATCAAGTGTGTCCAGCAGAATGCTGAAACTCTGAGTGATGCCCTGGCCCTAATCCAGCAGTTTAGTGATGTGTCCTATCATCTATTTGCTGATGATCTTCAGTTGTACTGTTCATTTAAGACTTCCGAGGTCCACAAACTGAGCCCCTTACTCAAGTGTCTCACACAAGTGAAGCAGTGGCTAAGTGAAAATAGTCTTCAACTGAACTCCACCAAAACTGAAACACTTATCGATAGTGCTACCCCCACTATCAAACAGTTCTTGGGTGACTTGGGCCTCTCAGCCAAAGTAAAGCTGAGGAACTTAGGGGTGATCTTTGATGAATCCATGTCACTGGAGAAACACTGTAGACAGCTGGTAAAGAACTGCTTCTTTCAGCTGCGCAACATCGCCAAGCTCAGGTCCATGATGCCCAGAGAAGAGCTTGAAATGATTATTCATGCATTTGAGTCCACCCGCCTGGACTACTGCAACAGCCTCTTCACATGCCTCAACAAAAAAGAGCTGGCTCGGTTGCAGTCAGTCCAAAACTCAGCCGCAAGACTTTTAACCAGCACCAACAGGAGGGCCCATATTACCCCTGTGTTGAAATCTCTTCACTGGCTCCCCGTTGAATTCCGTGTTCAATTTAAAATCTTGCTGCTAACTTTTCGAGCCCTACATGGTCAAGCTCCCTCTTACATTGTTTTTTTGAAAACTTGTTTTTTTGAAAACCTTTTCCATTGTTGACCTCATAAAACCCGGAGCTTGAGATTGTCTGTGCAGAACCTATTCACCAGAACCTACTCATTCAAAGCTGCCGCGCCCCGACTTTGGAATGAACGCCCACTCGACTTTTTAAAAAGCGCCTAAAAACACATTTGTTTACAAAAGCATTCTAGTCCAATCAACTCACGCTGTGTATGATCGTCGGCATATGATATGTTTTAAGATGTTTTCCTATCTGTTTTTTTACTGTGAAGCCCTTTGTGACTTTGTGTCGTGAAAAGCGCTAAACAAATACAGTTTTCTTACTTACTTACACACAAACAAGGTCACCATGCAAACAGCTACTGAGCTGGAGGAAAAGAAAAGAAAAGAAGTTCGAGGCTGCGTTGGAGCAGTGCAGGTAATTGATTGTTTATTTGTGTCTTTAATAATCGAGTGAGTGAGTGCTATGTGAGTTCTATGTGACTTACAACATTAAAGAGCTTCTTTATACAGTATATTCAGCAGTTGTCTACGAGAAAGAGACAGAGAGAAGAACAACAGCCAAGTTATAGCTGGGAGGACGACACGAGAGGTGTAAGAGGAAGGTGGAAAGAAGTCTAGGGCAGAAATCCCTCCACTTGGCAATATGTAAATGGTTTTCCGGCCTCCTGGTGGTTATTCATTACTTAAAACATGAAACTTCCACATTTTGCATTTCATGTAATGTCTGTATGTAATACACCGCACACTGGATGTCATCATTTAGGCTACCTTTTTCTTAGAGGGTGGTTCTATGGGAGGGAGAAAGAAATAGAGAGAGAGAGGACAAAGTTGTCTTCCTTATCTTTACAGTATTGCAATGTAATAACACACACTGGATGCAGACTGGTAGTGTACCTTGTTCTGTGAAGGTCTGTCATGACGCGCCTCTTCCTCCTCCTCCTCTGCCGCCTTCTCCTCCTCCTCCTCCTCTTCATGGCTGTATTTTGAAGAACAACTCTTTTTCATGTCAAGCTTCAGGGGGAGAGGGAGAAACAGAGGACAAAGTTCCCTATTGTGTTTTTTTTTTTCATACCTTACAACAGCTACTGTTAAAAGTAATTTAACGGTGACAGTGTTGCAGATGGGAGAGTGGACCGTCTCCTGATCGGAAGGTCGGGGGTTCAAATCCCGACTGCAGACTGTGGTTGTGTCCTTAGGCAAGACACTTCACCCAATCCCTATGTGTGAATGGTTGGCAGTGGTCAGAGAGAGATGCGCAGATGTGAGCAGCCTCGCTTCTGTCAGTCTACCCAGGGGAAACTGTGGCTACAAATGTAACTTACCACCATCAGCATGGAGTGAATGAACCCCCCTCCCTTTCATGTGTAAAGCGCTTTGGGCGTGACTTGTGTCTTATGAAAAGCGCTATACAAATAAGATTCCCTTATCCACCTTATTTCCCATAAAAATCTTACTCATCATGAATGTGTTGTAATGTAACAACAAACACTGGATGCAGACTGGTAGTGTAGCTTGTTCTTTGAAAGTCTCTCATGACCCTCCTGCTTCTCACCCTCCTGGTGCTTGTATTTGGAAGTCCCTCCCTTTTTATTATCAACCTTGAGAGACAGAGAGAGACAGACAGACTTTTAGCCCAACTCTTATTAACTTACGTTACACCACCTCGCACATACATCTTGTCATCAGAGCACATGAAATAATCATATGTGGCAACTGAGGGGTTAACAGACTTTAATATAATGATAGTCTTAACACAGTATAGATTTTCAAACAACGCCACCCCAGACTTCCTGGGGAAAAGAGAGTACTACAGCTTAGAGGCTCGCAAGTAAGTGTACTGAAACAAAGGCACTGGTTCCATTTAGTTTACAGACTTTATTTTGCATTAATAGAGAGCATTCCATTTAATTTCAGTTGTGTTCAATGTATTTACAATTTCGTAATAAAATACCATTTGTTTAAAAGGAGCTCACATTTTCAAAAATAAAAAGGTTCAGGCATTTAAAACCTCCTGCCTACCTGGCAAACAGAACCCAGGGCATAGGCAGTGGACGCACTTTAGCGGTCTGGAGTGCGGTGCCATCCTCCAGGCACACCAGAGACCGCAGCAGGACGTGTCCGCTTTAAGACACCAGTGCGTAATGCGCAAACGGGCGAACCAATCGAAAACAAAACAACACAGAAACAGGAAAGAAAACAGCGGAGGCAACGTGCCAGTGCCACTGCAGACCACTGAGGACACCTACAAAAAATGAATTTGGATTACTAAACTAAACCTAAGTGGAAACAGGAGCTACAAAAACAACTAAAGGAAAAACATACCGCTGAGGATGCGTGGATGCACACGGACCACGGCTGGTTGACGTGGAGAGCAGCGTGCCAAGCCGTCGGCTGGGCCTCCAGCGTGGCTATGACCAAAGCGCCGGTTAGTAGTGACTTAAGACTGTTGGAAGTCCGCATGGACAAGTGAATGGGCTAAAGTGATAGTTACCTGCACGAAGGCGTCACGCTGCGCGCACAGTAATGGTGCCAAGCAATATAGCGCAGCGATGCGGAGCTCACGGCCAACAGCGGCACTAAAAAGTGACACAAAGCGGCTGCTTAAGGAACGGATTTTGCGTTAAAGCGCTATGTTAAGAATTTGGACATAGATTGGAAACTACCTGGAGCTGGAGGACAAGGCGGCCAACACAGAGAACCCAGAAGAGTGTGTGGGGCAAAGACGGAGCGAACAAGAATGGGAGCGCTTATACACTGCGTTCCAAATTATTATGCAAATTGGATTTTTGTGTCACAAAGGTGAAAAAACAAAAACAATAATGAAACTCATGGATGGTAGAAGAAGAAGAAGATCTTTATTTATATAGCGCCTTTCACAGACATATAGTCACAAAGCGCTTTTACATGAGACAATTGTACATTCACTCCATACTCATTGGTGGAAAGCTACGTTTGTAGCTTCAGTTTCCCCTGGGGGAGACTGTCAGAGGCGCTTTCGCGACTACACACGTCTGCGCCAACGGACCCTCTGACCACCATACATTCACTCACACACATCATTCATCCTGGCCTATTGTGCATGTTTTTAGTGATAGGGGAAACCGGAGTGCCCGGAGGAAACCTACGCAGACACGGGGAGAACATGCAAACTCCACACAGAAAGGCCCCGTCCCTGGTGGGAATCGAACCCGGACCTTCTAGCTGTGAAGCGAGAGCACTAACCGCTGTGCTACCGTGCCGCCCACGATACCACGGTTGTGCTACCGTGGTATCGTGTCTCGGGGCTCTATGAATCACTGACATTAATCTCAGAGATCTCAGAGATCTGATTCGTTTTCAGGTTAAGCCCAGTTAAGGGAAAAACTACTGAAAATGGGTGTTCCACTTTATTAAGCAGATCATCATTTTCAAGCAATATGGTAAAGAAAAAGGGTCTTTCTGCTGATGAAAAGCGTGAAATAGTTGAATGCCTTGGTCTAGGTATGAAAACCTTCGATATTTCATGAAAGATTAAGCGTAATCATCATACTGATAAGAGATTTGTGGATGATTCAGATCACACTCCGGCTTGTGCAGATAAAGGCACAATATGGACGGTTTCTGCCAGACAAACACATCAGATTAAGAGAACAGATGCTACAAAGCAGCAAACAGGTATCCCCCGAACATCAAGGTGTAGGACCCTCCAGAGGCTGCAGTTGTGCATAAACCTTCTATCCGGCCTCCCCTAAACAGTTAATTGAATGCTGATGAACAGAAACGGCTGCAGTGGCTCAGAAATACATGAGGACTCATTTTCAAACAGTCTTGTTCACTGATGAGTGCTGTGTAACCCTGGATGGTCAGATCAACGGAGTAGTGGATAGTTGGTGAATGGCCACAATGTCCCAACAAGGCTGCGACTGCGACGTCAACAAGGAGGTGGCGGAGTCATGTTTTGGACCAAAATCATGAGTGGAGGAAGGTGAGATGAGTGCTGTGTAACCCTGGATGGTCAGATCAACGGAGTAGTGGATAGTTGGTGAATGGCCACAATGTCCCAACAAGGCTGCGACTGCGACGTCAACAAGGAGGTGGCGGAGTCATGTTTTGGACCAAAATCATGAGGAGAGAGCTTGTCGGCCCCTTTAGGCCCTTTTAAGCTCCCTGGAGGTGTGAAAATGACCTTTGAAAAATATGTGGAGTTTCTGACTGACAACTGTCTTCTATACTACAAAATAAAGAGCCGTGCTTTCCCGAACAAAATCCTCTTCATGCATCGCAACGCACCATGTCCTGCTGTAAAGAATCACTGCATCACTTGCTGCTATGGGCATAAAAGGAGAGAAACTCATGATGTGGACCCCCTCCTCCCCTGACCTCAACCCTATTGAGAACCTTTGGAGCCTCAACAAAAAAAAACTTCTATGAGGGTGGGAGGCAGTTTTCGTCCAAACGGCAGCTCTGGGAGGCTTTTCTAACATCCTGCAAAGAAATCCAAGCAGAAACTCTCCAAAAACTCACAAGTTTAATGGATTTAAGAATGTTGAAGCTGCTGTCACACAAGGGCTCCTTTAGTAAAATATAACCTGTTAATATTTTTTTGATTGAAATAGCTTTTGATTTCAGTAAATATGACCTCCTAATGCTACAAATTCAACAAAGGACCATTTTCCGTTAATTACAAGCTTTAAAATGTATTGAAACGATGAGTTGCATAATAATTTGGAACAGTGGATTTTGAGGTTTTTACTATTTATTTTTGAAAAAAATACTGTTATCACTAGGAATTTTTTTCCACCACATTTAAATGATCCTCTACCCGTTAAAGACTTGAAAATTATGCTGACTCTCATTTGAGTTGACAATTTAGAAAATCTTAGAAAAATGTCATTTGCATAATAATTTGGAACGCAGTGTATAGTCCACCAAGCCAGCGCGACGGGGCGACAGGTAAGAGCGCACCCAAACACAGACCTCCAAAGCCCATCTTACCACACATAGATGACACAATTACAAACCTACACACATGCCTACACATTTAGAAACAAGAGAGAGAGAGAGAGAGAGAGAGAGAGAGAGCACGATTGGTGTAGTTCCACCAGCTTCTCGGTTTTTTCAGTACTTTCAAGAAAATCTTTAACTGGACAGTCGAGGGCCAAAATACTATGGGCCCCTCTGTCCTCACCCTCAGTCCATTCAAGAAGGACATAGCGGATGTCCAATGCTGTTATTGTCAGTCATTTTCACTCCCAACCACTATCTATCAGGGTTCTGGGCCGCATGCGGATGACGTCATAACCTACGCGACACGTTATCTTTTTCTTCATGGAAACTAGTATGCAATGGTGTAGCAGCCGATCGGTATTAGCAGAGTAAGGAAAGCCAGTATAACTGACTAAGAAATTAGACATACCATAAATTCTCTAATACTGGCCTGTATTCCATTAGCGGCCGGGTCTCTAACAGAGGCCGGGTTTGCGGCTGGCGGAGGCAAATTAAAGCCGGTCTCTAAAACAGGCCGGGGCTTTTATTAGAAACTATAGCGGTAGAAATATTCCCCATGTTTGGAATTTGTCTCATACTAGTGTAAATGAAAACTCACGTGCAGGAAGTAAACAAACGGGAACCCGGGCCGAGGGGGAACGCTGCGGAGGAGCTGATCTGAGTGTAACTTTGACACAGATTTAGCCACTTTTCAAACCCCCTGTGACTATATTTGGAAACAGGGCAAACAACAAATGTTGTGTGACCCTCCAGGGTTTTAATAAAGTCACCATCGCGTCTTCAAAGCACGTCCAGCTGCTCCGTGTGCAGGTAAGTCCCACGCCTCAAAATAACTCCTCCGATCAGCGCAAGCATCTTGTTTTCTCTCAGGTAAGTCTCATGATCGATCACAAACACAAACGCTCCGTCTAAACTCGCCTTTAACACAAGATAACAACAAATAATCCGGTCCGTGGTAAAAACGAAACCGAAACCTGCAGTGACATTGATGTCAATGTTCCGCTAATAGCAACGAAACACTTCCTGTTGTCCCGACAAAATAAAAGGCATCAATGTTCCAGCCGCTGTGAGAGTGTTTGAAATGTTAAAGAGGGGGTATTATGCTTTTTTCAGCCACATAGCACCAGTTTATAGCACAGTACAATGATGACGAAACCTTCTGTTGGTCTGTCAATGCAGTAAATTAGAATAACTGCCTTGTATATAATTGCTCTTTCAAAATGGCGGTAGCGAATGACTTGAAATAGACCTCTGTCTCTTTAAGATGCTCCCTGACCCTTTGCGACACGCCCCCTCCACACGCTGTCTGTGGCATCACAACAACACTACGCTCGTTTTCTCCACGGTATTGAAACTACGATCGGTGCATTTTAATTTTTATTGTTGGAAAGGAGCTACTGTTTATCACTTTGTGAACAATGGCCACACAGGATATTATTTGGAGACGAACCTTCCACACCGGACGCTTGGAAGGGGCTCTTGCCTGAAAAATAACTGCTGTTTGGAGGCTCTCTCTTTGCATCTGCCATGCCCTGTGGATCTCTAACTATACCCCCATGGACGACACCAGGATCTGCAGGAGCCCATACTATTCAAAGACGGACATTATCTGTGCAGGTGGACAGTGGTTTTTCGAGGTTACCCGTTAGCTTGTTATAATCGACTACAGCTCATTGTTGATGAAAAGTCTGCAATAAACCACAAATGTGTAAAGCCAGGCTCATTATGTGATCATCGTAAAGGCTGCGTCGAGTAGTTGCCTGCTATTATTGACGTTATTTGTGCATAATATGCTGCCTGTTTTCAATGAATGTTGTGAAGGTGAAGGTTGTTAGCTTGTCGCGGCTAATAGTGCCTTAGCTCCGGGAGAAAACCACTCGGCTACGACTCACTGTAGATGAAATGTGAGCAGTAAACTACGAAATCAACAAGCCAGGCTCCGTGTGTGATCATCATAAAGGCTGCTTCAAGCAGTTGCCTGTTTTAGTGACGTTTTCAATGCATAATATGCTGCTTGTATTCAGTGAATTTTCCCGTTAGCTTATCGCGGCTAGCTTGTTAGCTCCGGGAGAAAGCAACTCGGCTATGACCCATTGTAGATGAAATGTGAGCAATAAACTTCCAAATCAACAAGCCAGGCTCCGTGTGTGATCATTGTTAAACGGTTCTTTATGTGTGTGGTGGTTTTATTGACTTTATTTGTGCATAATTCTCGTTTTCACGTGATGACTCGAGGTTTAGCTTAGCATTAGCTTTCTCCGGAGGCTCTATGCATCATCAAGGCCCAGCGCAGAACCAGACACTGAAATAAGTGTTCTTGTCACCGGTTTGAATCCTGGGTGTTTCGGTAACAGAAACACTGATGCGTGTCTTTGTAAAAGTCTGCTGTGGCTCCGGTTCACAACACATGAAGCTAAACCTCCATGATGACTCTGTTTACATCTTAGGGCTAGACGCTGGGGAGGGGGTTCTGCTGAGGAGCAGTGGTTGGTTACTCGGCTGGTGACGAAAGGTCGGAGGCGTATCCTGGAGGTCGAGGGCGTTTCCTGAAGGAATCAGGCGTTTTATCCCTAAAATGGCCGCCATCAGAGTTTTTACAGATTACTCGAAAATACGTGAATGTGCCCAGGCAACACTTCAGGCATGTTTTTAATGAGGGAATGACTTAATAACATGATGTAAAGCTTGAAAAAGTCGATTTTGCATAATACCCCCCCTTTAATTAATAAATTAACCTAATATTTTAGGTGCAAATGGACACAAATCTCGCTTTTCTTCATTTTCCTGGTCGTCTGTTTTGCTCAAATAGAAATAAAGGCCTGTCTCTAATTGTGGCCTGGTTCCCATAAAGGCCTGGTCCTAGATGCCCTTGAGTAAATAAAGGCCCCGGCCTATATTAGAGCATTTACGGTAATTAAAGATACTATGGATCCAGTTAGTTACAAAAGGTACCTCGTCGACGATGAAGCACCCGTTCCAGAAAGAACAAAGAGAAGACGTAAACGAAAGTAAGTATTGTGACAAAATGTGCTAGAAGCTAGCTTGCTAAGTTAGCCAGCTAACAAAGCTACCAGCTACAGATCATTTCCCATACCTTGTAAACATATGAGGCATAATTTCCCTTGAAGGAATAGGCCACCGTTTTTTCATCCTGAGATATGTTCTTACCTGAGCTTAGACGAGTTATTTTGTACCTGTCTGGTCTTCATCCATGCCCTTAGTCACGTCAACACAGCACAGACGGCGTTAGCATTTAGCCTCTCCTCTATATCTCCATATGAGGTGAAGATAGAAGCGACCGAGCTCTTCCACTTTTTCCCTATTCAAATGTAATATACATTACATGAAGTGTTACACGATAGTATAATTACACAAAATTAAACAATGTGGATTTTTTAAGCGGATTAAAAGGGGAACTATATTGTAAGGGGTAAATAATACCAGTAGTTCGACATCCACAGTAATGTCTTCACTTTACTGTGCGGATGTCGAACTACTCCTTACAATATAGTTCCCCTTTTTATCTGCTTAGAAAATCCATATTGTAACACTTCATGTAACCATATTTTAATAGGGAAAACGTGGAGGAGCTTGGTAGCTTCTATCTTCACCTCGTTTTGAGCTATAGAGGAGAGGCTAAATGCTAACGCCATCTGTGCTGTGTTAACGTGATTGAGGGCATGCGTGAAGACCAAACATGTACAAAAAAGAACTCCTATAAGGTAAGAACATATCTCAGTATGGAAAACAGTGCCTACTCCTTTAATCAGTCATATCAATCCTATTATATTGAGTGATGCATGAAGTGTTTTAGGGAACTTTCTGAAGATATAGGTGATGTTGAAGCTGTAGAAAACATGCACATATGCATTAGGCCTACATATTTCTTGATCAAGGATTTTTATATTAGGTATCTCACCCAAGAGGACAATCAAGATGACCTGGTGTCTACTGCTTCTGATGACACAGTATGTTGCTAAAAAAAAAAGTCTCATCAAGTTATGTGTTTTTTGTTATGTCCGTGCATGTGCATGCATAGTAGTTACTGTAAACCATAAGTTAATTCCACAACCTAAACTTCCACCTGATGTTGCTTTAAGTGGAGCACACATTAGAATTACCAGATTACTTTGTCCTTTCCATATTGCAGCAATACCCATGTGTTTCTCATTTAAAAAAATAATAATAATAGTTTTGATTCAGGTGCAAATGCAGCCTCTCTCTCAGCTGGCCACATACACTGGGTTCCAAATTATTATGCAAATTGGATTTTTGTGTCAAAAAGGTAAAAAAAAAAAAACAATAATAATGAAACTCATGGATGGTATCGTGTCTTGGGGCTCTATGAATCACTGACATCAATCTCAGTGACCTGGGATGATTAGTTTTCATGTTAAGCCCAGTTAAGGGAAAAACTACTGAAAATGGGTGTTCCACTTTATTAAGCAGATCATCATTTTCAAGCAATATGGGGAAAAAAAGGGTCTCTGCTGATGAAAAGCGTGAAATAGTTGCCTTGGTCTAAATATGAAAACATTTGATATTTCATGAAAGATTAAGCGTAATCATCATACTGATAAGAGATTTGTGGATGATTCAGAGCACACTCCAGTTTGTGCAGATAATGGCACAATATGGATGTTTTTTGCCAGACAAACACATCAGATTAAGAGAACAGATGCTACAAAGCAGCATACAGGTATTTGAAGCTGCTGGTGCCTCTGGAGTCTCCCGAACATCAAGGTGTCGGACCCTCCAGAGGCTGCAGCTGTGCATAAACCTTCTATCCGGCCTCCCCTAAACTGTTCATTGAAGCTGATGAACAGAAACGGCAGCAACGGGCTCAGAAATACATAAAGACTCATTTTCAAACAGTTTTGTTCACTGATGAGTGCCGTGTAACCCTGGATGGTCAAATCAATGGAGTAGTGGATGGTTGGTGAATGGCCACAATGTCCCAACAAGGCTGTGACGTCAGTAAGAAGGGGGCGGAGTCATGTTTTGGGCCAGAGTCACGGGGAGAGAGCTGGTCGGCCCCCTTAGGCTCCTTGAAGGCGCATGCTCCGGTACATGGTTCACCACTACTTACATTAGTCTGTTAAAATGACAGCTTCTGAGTTTTATTTATTTATTTATTTCAGTCCTGTTCAGTCAGCTTTATTGTCCATTCTATATACACATATATACCACAGAGAAAGAATTCAGCTTTCTGACAATGCAACCTGGAGAATGAAGCTGTCCCTCAGTCGGTGGGACCCGACAATGATCAAAACACGATAGACATCATTTTGTTCCCCTCATTAAAAGAACCTGCAACCTGAAAGCAGTGTCTTCTCATTTCCTCTGTCGTCCTGGGCAGATAATGTTGTCTATTTCAGATCAATCCCCAGCTGCGTGCATGTTCCCCTGCCATTATCGAGGCAGACAGATCAGCTCTCAGCGACGCACTTCATTCGTGTCAGTCCCAGGATAATGGACTGCTCAGTGATGGAGAATTGTGTATTGATTGATATCCACCTTATTCCTACGCCCCATGAGCCCTTGCATGCAAAAAGGGGGGCATTTCCGGTTAGACCCGGTTCGCGGTTTGTTTACATCACAACCGCTCGCAGAAATCCACTTTTGATGCTCCCACCCGCGTTAACAATCCCGCTACCAGCTAAAATTGAGGGATGGGGGGATGATATTAAAAAGTGGCCAAAGATAACGTATAGCAGCATTTTTTACTATTTTCTTAACTCTATCGCGTCTGACGGCGAGGCAATGAAAAATCTCAAAAGCTCCGAAGCTTACCAGTACTTGCATAGTAATAAGATTGGTCGTGTTTTGTTGACAGAAGTGGGACACAATCGTATTTACTTAAAAGCAGACGTAGAGCCCAGCCAAAGTCCCCCATCACCAAGCATGGGTTTTAGTTTCAACATCAGGTGAAATACAAACTGCAGGGTGTTCATGTATTGCGGGTCAAGGCAGATCTTGCAGCCACGCTGCAGCTATCCTGTGGAAGCTAAATGGTGATTGTTCTGGTAGATTTATACTTTATATTGCATTTAATGATGTTTGCGCTTCATGCACAAATACATAATGCACCTGCACATTTGTAAATACACACTCATGCTGTTGTTCTATGTCAAATTGTTGTCTTTATCATATTTGAAATGTCATCTCAAGTATAAGTTATATATACTACTTAGATAGATTAATAGCTTATTATTAATCTAAGTTATGTGTTATAGCTTTTATGTTTCATGATTGAACCGAAAGGAGAAAAAAAAAATGTTTGTGAACCTGTTCATAACATTGGCCAATAAAATGATTATGAAAACATTAGGCTCTATTACAATCTAATTTAATAGTATTTGTTTTTATTAATTCAGGTTGAGAATGCAGTCAGACAGGGAAAGACAGGGTCATCATGCACTGATCGACAGAGAAAGTGGAATGCAGGCACAAGAAAGAACGCTGAGCTGAAAAGAATAAAAAACAAATCAATTTTAAACGACATAAAGCAGGCTCATCAGAATCAGGTACCACAAGTGCTTCATCAGCAGAGGAGGTTCCCAAAATATTCAAGGATCACAAAGAATTTAAAACCTATATCAGTTCTTCTGTGATGGCTCCACTGTATCAGTTGTAGACTAATGGTCCCCTTCAGAAGTGCTACAGGTTAGATATGCTTAGTGAGTCTTCTTAGAGCCAGTGTGATCTACAGATGCCCCATACAGAACATAGTCCAATGCTGACTTGCAGGAAGTGTCTCACTTTTTATGAAACCTATGTTCAACTAAGCCCAGCTCAATTGGAGGAGATGAGCAGAGAGACCCACAACTGTGGCATGACACAAGGAAGCAGCGACTGACCGCGAGCACTGCAAAGAGAGCACAACGGACCCACAGAAATTCATGAATGAACACTTACACCCCACCTTCACTGGCAATACTGCAGCTAAACATGGTAAAGAAAGCGAGGACAAAGCAATTACAGGTCATGAAGGCTCAAGGGCACACAGTGGAGCGGCGAGGCCTGGTGGTGTGTCCCGATCATCCCTGGTTTGGGGCAAGCCCAGATGGAATTTTGGACTCCTCACATCTGCTAGAGATCAAGTGTCCACTAAAAGGCAAGCACATCAGTAGCAGAGTTTCGAAGTCAGCCAACTGGTGACATTGGGTGTTAGAAGATGGGCGGTATCTCATTCTTCCCAATGGGCCACGTGGATACTACCTCCAGGTGGGCAAATGTTGCTTTTTGCAATGTTTGAACTAATGAAAAAACGTGCGTCTTTTATTAAAATAAACCCTATTTTACATCTATTCCTCCAGGTACAGCTGAAAATGATGTGCCTGCAACTGCAAACCTGCAAGCTGGTTATCTGGACACCATCTGAGCTCTTGGAGTTGGACATTTCATTTGACAAAGCTTTTACAGACATACACATGACACACCTTCACAATTTCTACTTTTCACACATGCTTCCAACGTTAGCGGATAACAGATGAATTTGTTGCAAAGAAGGTTCTGCTCTGCCCGAAATATCTGAATCTCTTGAAAATACAATAAGCACTTAACATCAAAAGAAGGAATGAAGAAAAACAAAGTTTTAGTTGTTTAGAACAGTTCTACTAAAGAAAACAAGATAAATGTTGTATATTACGTTATATTACAAATGTACCTCTTAACCCCCACCTTCTTAGAAAATATGTAAAAAGAGCGACTAAAACGTGCTGGAAAGGCACGTTTTTGCAACAAAAAAGCATAAAAAAGGCAACAAAAAAGCAACGAAATAGGAACAAAACACAACAAAAAACTCTACAAAAACGTGACAAAAACGTGACTTAAACGCTGCAACAACACAACAGAAAGTTACGATCAGTTTTGTTGGTCTTAGCTTTCAAATGAGGCGTTCACTGTTGCTCTCCAGTCTCCAGCTTTTAGATTTGGGTAAAGCTGAATTGGAAAAAATGTGCTGGGTTAAGAGATTAAGTAAAGCTTTACCTCAGTTGTTTATTAAGAACGTTCAGAGAATGAAATATGCAATATATGTTACTAAAAATGTGCCATGTTATAATAAATACATATCTGCATGTAAAAGTACAACATTAATTATCTTTTCAGTGGCCATTTGAAACTTGCACAGATTTTTAGAATCTTGTCCATTTTGGGTACTAAATTGAGAATCCTGTCGACCTTCAAACACCTTATTGCCCGCTCAACATAAATGCGAGCATGAGCAATGCGACGGCTATCTGTGACCCTTTCGTTGGTCAGCTGGCACCCTTTGCGTGTGAATGCTGGAATGATGAGGTTCACCCTACGCTCCTCTAGCAAGTCCCTCACTGTAAACCCGCGGTCACCCATCACCTCATCTCCAGCACGCAAGTAGTCCAAAAAACCTGAGTTCTGTGTAATGTACCTGTCACTGCATTATCCACCATAAGCGTCAGAAATGAACATGGTTACTCCAGAGGGAGAAACAGCCACTAAATACTTGACTGTGTTACTTGCATAGTAGTGGAAAGCAAATGGACCAACATCTGCCGATAGCAAATGAGACTCTTGTATCATAGCAAAGTCTATGCCCTTCTTTCTCAAAAAGTCTAACACCATGGTTCTTTTCTGTGGAGTATTGAGACCCCTGTCATTGATAGAAATAAAATTAAGGCCTGATCATATTTCCATGTCCGCGCTCGCAATAGAGAATCTCCACAGTATCAATAAAGTTCTGGACTTGCCCCAAAACCCCCCAAGACAAAGTTAAAAACAAAACACTAAAATAGAACTTGAAGTGAAGAGGAGGTAACCAGTTCTCTCCATCAGCCCTAATTGGTCCTTATAGGAAAACAAAACCTACAACTTTAGCAGAACCACACCACCATCATAAAACTTCAACTGTTCATCAAAACAATGCTTGTTCCCATTTGGTGACATGAAGAAAAGTGTGGCTGGATATCCGATGCCAAATGGAATCTTCGCTCGGTGGAGCAAGCGCTTAAATTCTGCGAAAGCCTTCCTCCGCATTTGCATAGCTCTGGAGAAGTCCTGGTAGAAACTGATCTTGTGCCCTTGCCAGAGCACCTCTCCACGCTCCCTAGCAAGCCTCTGCACACGTTCCTTCTCCTGGAATCTCAAAAAGCGCACTACGAAGGGTCTTGGACGAGCTCCAGGTTGCACGGGACCAGGCGCTCTATGTGCTCGTTCTAACTCCAGGCCGAGCTCGAAATCACATCCCAAAACCTCTGGCAGCATTTTCCTTAAAATAGAAATTGCATCCTTATCTTCACTTTTCTCTGGACATCCATATTGCGCAGGTTCAGTCGCCTTTCCTTGTCTCCAACTTCAGCCAGTCTTGTGGTCAAGATTTCGATGTCCGACACAGTGGCCGGCGGGTAGTCCCAGCGCTGACTTTCTGCCTCCTCCAGCGCATCGAGGCAAAAATCTACGCTGTCCAGCCTCGGGGTCATGTCCGACAACTTGACTTCAAGGGACAAGATCGATCTTTTTGTGTCTAGTAACTGACCCTGAATATCCGCGAAGTGTTTCGTTTGGTCGTCCATAATCTTATTTTGATCTGCCGCTAGCTTTTCAGCTGCGATGGTGGCGGAGCTCTGCCATTAAGCTGCCATTCTGCGTGCTTCCTTCCGGAAACTAAAATCATCTTTGCGGTATGTTTTGAGGTAATGCGAGTCCTACAGTCTTTTTCTAGTAGCGGTATGAATAAAGTGCATATGTTTTTGTTACACAGCACTGATGATCCAATGCAGGATCACTTGGATGACCTTGATGAAGATGCAGGGGATTCAGCATCAGATAGCTCCACCTTTCCAGGCCTTCTGCGTGTGGTTGCTGAGAGTGACCTAATTAGCCAGCAGGCCTGCATTACATACACCAAAAGCCTCATGCAAATGGACACTTTTCTTCAGCTGCCCATTTCTAACTGCAACTATAGTGATCACAGCACAGGAGTGGAGTGTGACGGCCGTCCTCCTTTCACTGTCCAGTCGCATAAGCTGGAGTGGCCAGAGTTTTTGAAATGCTTTGCGATGGGGTAGTCCATATTTTGAGTTCTAACTGCATATTTGTGTTCAGCAAATCTTTCTTTGAGTTTTCTCTTTGTGTGTCCAATGTAAAAACAACACATTCCGTTCGGCCAATTCCAAAGGCTAAGGCGGATTTGTAATTTGGACAGTGATTTCAAACTACAAGAGCAGGATATGTACAACAGATTTTCACAGAGGGGCTACTCAAAGACTACTGTATATTGAACAATGCACTCTCTAAAGCCCGCACCTTAGACAGAGGTAACCTCCTGCAGAAGCAAAAACGCCCTTCTGTGCCCTTTAACACCAAAATATTCTGTCCAATACAATATAGCAATATGGCGAACAAAATCAAAGGTGTCATTCTCAAAAACTGGAGCATTTTATCCTGTGACCATACTTAGGGCTCTCTGTTCACTGAACCACCCATGTTCTCCTTTAAACGTCCTCCAACCCTAAGGGACAAACTTGTGACCAGCTACCTACCTTAAAAAACCCACAACTTTCTTCAAAAAAACGATCGGAACCTTCAGGTGTGGGGCATGCTCCCACTGCTCCTACATTAACAAAGCTAAAACTTTTACTGACTCTAAACATGAAAACACCTTCCTTTGTCGTTATTGCCAACTGCAACTCCACCTACATAGTATACAGGATTGACTTTTATTAATTGACTGCGGAATTCTTCCGCAGTCAATTATTGGTTTTCATGTTCTTTATTGATTGACTGCGGAATTCTTCCGCAACTGGCAACTGGCAACTTTATTTATAATGCACTTTAAAACAACTGAGTTGACCAAAGTGATCAAAATGTTCCGCATATTGAGGAGAAGGGTGCTATTACTTTTGGGAATTCTGCAACTTACGTTTTTTCCGCAATCGGCCAAAATGTCGGAGATTTTTCCCATTGACTTATAATGGGGCTTCCGCAAATCCATGCTTTTCTGCACTTTTTTCTGCATTTTCTGCAATTTCTGCACTTTGTGCATGTTCAGCTTCTGCAACTTGTGGGTTTTGAGAAAAAATTGGCCTTCTGCAGATTTCCAGTTTTTTTATACGGGAGTTTGAAATTTTTGCATTGGTGTGTATGTGGACCTGTCGCATTAGTGTGTATGGGGTGAATCCAGCCAACCGGGAGACTCCAGGACTTTCAGCCATTTGTGCAAGCACTGAGACCATTTCAACAGTTTGACCAGTTTATGGAATTTCAAAAGTTTATGCAATATTAATAATGTATGCAAAGTAACCACTTTATGGGATTTAACCAGTTTATGCATTTTAAAGCGTTTATGCAATTTACATAATTTATGCGAATTATCCCATTCATGCATTTTACCACTTTTTGCAGTTTATACAGTTTATGCAACATGACATTTTATGCATTTTACCAGTTTATGCAAATTTGATTATGCAATTTGAAGATTTCTGCATTCGCTTCCTGCATTTCCGCAGTCCATCGCAAAGGCGCAGCCATTGCATTTCTAGTTTTATTTATTATTGTATTGTTGTCATGATTGGTCACATGATCGCTGTTTTAAAATCTCAACACCTGTGATCAATTTTACATGCCCTGACGAAGACCTGTGCGGTCGAAACGCGTAGGCTGGTCCATAATTAATAAAGGACTTTTATTTTTGCTATGTGACTTGAGTGCCTCAGACTTTATTTTGCTTTTTTGACTGCTTTCGCTACTTAGCACAAGCTGTTCTACTAGCCAGTCTCAGCTAATTTACTCTTAAGGATATATTCCTATTGGAATATGCTACTTGGCAGATCAATAAAAACGGCTAAACCCCACATATCTTCGAAGGCCTGTTTTGGCTTTGACGGTAGTGTCATAGTGCCATTTGATTGTTTATTAGCTTGAGACATTTGAGTCTACTTTGTTGACCAAGTGTTTGGTGTGATTATTATTTGGAGCTTTTACAGTACAGTACAAGTAATAACTTATATTATTCATTATCGCGTTTTCATAATAATACAATCATAAGTGGATACAGTAAACACAACAGTTCAAAATGGAGGGGGAAAAAAGAAGTTTTCTCCTACCCCCGTTTTCCCCTCACAATTAAATAAGTATATAATTTACTAAAATGCCTTTCCTTTCACATATTCAAAATAAGTTGCAGACTTAAAACTTTCTTACCTCTGAAGACATTACGACTCTAAAAAAAGATTTGTTCAATCTCGAGTCTGGAGACGCCCTGGAGAACGTTCTGCTGCTGCAACATCATCCAGCATGACCGGTTTGGTGGTGGGTCAGTGATGGTCTGGGAAGGCATTTCATTGGAGGGCCGCACAGCCCTCCATGTGCGAGCCAGAGGTTCCCTGACTGGCATTGGGGACCGGGATGAGATCCTCAGACCTATTGTAAGACCATATGCTGGTGCTGTGGGCCCTGGGTTCCTTCTGATGCCTGATAATGCCAGGCCACATGTGGCAAGAGTGTGTCAGCAGTTCCTGTATGATGAAGGTATTGATGTTATGGACTGGCCTGCCCGTTCCCCAGACTTAAATCCAATAGAGCACATCTGGGACATCATGTCTCGGTCCATCCATCAACGCCACGTCGCACCACAGACTGTCCAGGAGCTGACTGATGCTCTAATCCAGGTCTGGGAGGAGATCTCTCAGGAGGACATCCGTGGTCTCATCAGGAGCATGCCCAGGCGTTGTAGGGAGTGCATTCAGGCACGTGGAGGCCACACACTACTGAGGATGATACAGACTCGTTTGAGGAATTTCTACAGAATTTGGATCAACCAGTGACCTGATTTGTCACTTTGATTTTGACTATAATTTTGGATCCAGACCTCCAGGGGCTGAGAATTTGATTGCCCTACACTATGAATAAAGATTTTCATCCGAAAAATCGAATTGATTGACATCTAGGATGTGTTTTTTGGGTGTGCCCTAAGTTTTTGTGAGCAGTGTATAAAACACCTGGACAAACAGATGTGGGAGAGAAGGAAATTTGAGGAGTTGAGAAATTAAGTCCATTCTCTTAAAAATGAAAATGCACGTCTGACAGACATTAGCATTAATCGTAAGTATTCCTAATTTTCATATTCATTAGCAGGTTTTTTTTCTGGAAATTGATATTGCGGTGGCAGAGAAGTATACATTTAGAAATTTTATGGGCTGAATTTTTGGCAAAATAAATGCTATGTTGTTTGCTTGTAAGGTAGTGTGGGTGCTCATATAGCCGCTGATAATAGACAAATTAGAATTATTTGTCTATTTTTGGAGGAATTCGTAGAGGGTTAACAAAAGTCATGGCCATACAGTTCATGAGAATAAATGATGCTTCACTGACTTCAATGGCTCAAGAACGCAATCAGCTCCAGAAAAAAACCCTGGGGAATCTGAATTTGGGAGAAATTGGAGCAAGGAAATTGCGTTCACAATCAAAACGCGTTCCCTATACATGGGCTTTGGAGGGTCGTAAGACAAGGCAACTTTATTTATACCGCGCATTTCGTACACAGGTTCACAGCCTGCGTTCACAGCTGCGGGAAATTTCTTTCGAAGAGTAAGGACACTGATTTGTTGGGTGCCCCTGTGATCTAGTGACTTTAATTATTGTGTTTTCTTTGTAAAACCTCTTTCTAGAAATCCCTCAAATGAAAAGTGACCTTGCCATTATTGCTCAAAAGGTAAGTTCCTCTGATTTTCGTTGCTTTTTAAAATTGTTTCTCAAGCAGAGCTGCAGAGACTTGTGATATTGTTTGATGTATTTGGACTTTATTTTATTGAAGAGAATAACTCTATTTTACTATTACTATTTATATTTTACAAGACTGGAAGGACTCCTGTGGAGGATCTAGATTCCTCGACTTTTGGAGAAGAGCAACCGGTGAGTAACACCCTTGCATTTTTATTTATTTATTTAGTTTACTTGTTACTCAAACTGAGCTATATGGATTTTTGGGATGTTTGGCTGATTACTTTTGCATGTAACTTTAATTTCTTGACATGTTTAATGTTTTCCAAGCCCCCCGTGTAAATTAGAATCTATAGTGGCTTGCTTGGATGAATCAAAATGGAAGTTTTACTATGTTTCTTTCTTCTCTAAGACTCTAGAGATGAGATCTAGCACCAAGGAGACCGAGCCCTCTGAAGAGAGTCCCATGGTGACTGAGTGCTCTCAAGAGACACCACAGTTGTGTGTAACCCTTTTATACCTCAGATTTTTCTGAACTTATTTTACTTAAGGCTGCAACTGAGCTATAGGGCTTTATATGTTGGGATAGTTAGTGGTAATATGTAATTTACGTGTTAAGAGTTTAACAATGTTTTTATTCTCTAACAAGACAGCATCAACAGCTCTGACCTCAGCGAAAACACAGGTGAATAACATATTATGTAGTAAGAACGGGTAGAACTGTATGCTTTGTAGTAGCCAATTAGTGTTATAAGTAACCATCATCTTTTTCTCTATCCAACCTCCTCCTTCTCTCCTCTCTCCTTTAATAACGCTAAGGGCAATGATTAATTTGTTTAATATCTTTATCATTAATCTGCATTTATACATAACAACCTATTAACTATTGGGAAGCTAAGCATAATAATCAATATGAAACATGAAAACGTTTCTAAAAGTTGCCAATAAATTAATATTGTGATTTGAAATTATTTTTCAGATTGAAGTTATAAAGGGCTCTGGGGTGTTTTGCCAGGCAGAAGCGTGGAAAGCAGCCCGTCTTGCCACCTCTGCTACTGCCATGGTGCGGAATCTGCTGCTGCACCTTTGATCTGGAGACTTTGCTGAAAAGCAACCTGAAAGGTACAAAACAATATGTTCCTAATCTCTTCTGTCCTTTGAAAAAAATAAAAAACAAATCAGTCATATTCTGTGGAATAATGGCATGCCATCGCCTTTTTATTTTTTTTAACTTTATTTTTGGATGTATTTGCACCTCAAGAAAACGTGATGTGTGCACTAAAGCAACCAACTACAGACTGCATATCTCCAAGTCGTACAACCCATGCACATGGGCTAGACTAGGTGCCGTGAAGGCCGCAGAAGGGCGTGTTGAGTATGGATAGCGCAAAACAAATACATACTAGAGGCTCCATAGCTTTCTTACAACGGCTGCTTGACGCTAATGGGCCATTGAGGCATCCTTCCTCCCAATGCACCCACCGCTGCCCAGGTATGAGCAACTACACACGATAAAAAAATATTCTTGAGCTCCCTAAAGGCTGTGCGCCATTTAGTAATCGAGGAACTCACATCTCGCCTTACCTACACCGCTACTCGGGGGTTTGAGCCACCACTAGAGGCCACCAAATACGGGACTATAGGACCGGGCATCAAGATGCTGTGACCTCACCCACTACAGTCCTGCAAGTTCCCCTCAGCTAAACTGGACTCCTCTGCTGTTGCCTTGTCTTTAAAAACACAGAAAACAGACATCGTTATGTTCAAGTTACTGGAAGATTTAGCTCTAGCGTAGCACAAGCGTTGAAACAGTAGCATTACCACAATATTCATGTAGGTTTGCAAGTCACATGACCACCATAAACTTAAATGTAAATGCAGAAAATAAACATGAAATCAAGCTTTTAACACAAAAGCACAACATGCAAAAATTATGTGCAGTAAAACAAAAACACAAATGGCAAGTCAGGAGAGGCTTTGGCCTACTATGAAATCAGGACTACTGCTACGCTGACAATTTAGCTTTAGCATTGCCTGACACAAACAGTAGGCTATGGAGCACATGCCTGTGTTGAGAATCAATCCTGCCGACAACGCCAAATGTAGCAAGTCGAGCGGTAATGGCGACTTAAAAACAATATCTTAGCCAAAATAAACAACTGTTAACATAAATATTGACAACACCACCGGAGAGAAGGCTCCGGACCTTAAGGCACGCAGGTTCGTTTATGATTGACACAGGCAGAGTCCATGCTTAGCAAAAATACAAGTTTTATTTACTGTATTTTTCGTTTCAATAAATTATTTTCTGTATTCGTTGTTAAAAGTTCAGTTGGTCCACAGGTTTACATTTTCACAGACATTTCGCATACTACCACAAACTGCAGTATTGAAAATGAAAACAAAGAGTATAGGTCCGTGAGTGAACCACGATTATTATACGGCTCTTCACAACGTAGAACGCTCCGTTGATTTGAATGGGATTTCCCAACGTTCTACCGGTCATTATTTTCTGATAAAGGACCTCTGAAAAAAATAATGACCGCTGCCAATGGCAACGGAGTTCGTGCTTTCATATCACTCCGTGCG
Source organism: Gobius niger (assembly GCF_951799975.1). Lineage (NCBI taxonomy): Eukaryota > Metazoa > Chordata > Actinopteri > Gobiiformes > Gobiidae > Gobius > Gobius niger. Next base: position 20,288,933 of record NC_136866.1, read on the forward strand.
TACGTAGTAGCGGACACTATCCCCCGTCACTGGGGGAATCGCTCGCGAAGTTAGCGTGAGTCTGACTTTCAACTTACCCATAGATTCACCACCATTCCTCCTCTCCAACTGCGCCTTCAACTAAGTAGCTCGGCTAGCTACTAGCCTTGCTGCTTCTAGCCTAGCAAAACGTTGCCGAGCAACGCGCCAACTTTTGGGAACTATTTGTCGCGGAAGTCATTAAATAAACCTTTCGACCTTCATAAAAGTGTACAAAGTTTATGTTGTGTGTGTTCAGTTGGCAAATGGCCTTCAGGGCGAAACAAGATTCGCTATATATACAACATATAGGACAGCGCCGTCATCGCACCAGCGCGGGCCAGGAAGTGAGTGACGTCAGAGAACGAAGGAGTGAGTGCATTGCACTTACATACTCGCGGCACCACCAGCTGGCGGGAGGAGGTGCAACAGGCGCCATGCCACATTAGCTTTAAACTGACATCTATTTATCCACCTATCCATCTGTTTTCTTCCACTTTATCCAGGGCCGGGTCGCGGGGGCCGCAGTCTTAGCAGAGATGACCAGACTTCCCGATCCACGCACAGTCGCACACCTCCTCCAGCTGTTCTGGGGGACCCCAAGGCGACACCAGGCCAGCTCGGAGACATAGTCCCACCAGCGTGCCCTGGGCCTTCCACGTGGCCTTGTCCCAATAGGACATGCCTGGAACACCTTTGACTGCTACCCAGTCCTGTCCCAACTCCTACGGATCCATCTGCGGGTGGTGGGTCCACAGGAGCCACCAGACGCTCGCATTCTAGCCCCAACCCCAGGCCTGGCTCCAGGATAGGGCCATACCGGGCGACGTCACGATCCTTGAATGTTGTACATCCATATGGGTCTTCTGAACAGCTCTTAGTCTGACCCGTCACCTAAGACCTGTTTGCCATGGGAGACCCCATCAGGGGCATAAAGCCCCAGACAACATAGCTCCTAAGATCATTCGGGCACTCAAACAACCCCACCACGTTTAGGTAGCAGTTATTTAGTTTAGTCTTGGTTCAAATCTGTTAGTTTTGTCTTCATTCTTCCCATTCACATCACTAAACTACAGTACGAATGTGGCCTTGTGTGCATCATGAGTCATGCCGCAGTCGCATTACCAGGCATCACTTCTGCTTCTAGGGAGTGTGGAGCTCTAATTCTATTTGCACATTGTTATATTTGACTATCGTCGCGTTTCCATCAAAGAAGCTGTGCATCTGTCCCAAGTCTTGGGAATCCTTCAGATTTATGTTGTTATTGGCATTAGACTGGTGACTGGCAGTACCGACAGTCGTGCTTTCAGAATGTTTCTTTCTATTTAAGCAGTAGATAGAAAGTTCAAAATTTGACCTCTTCACCCCCACCTGAAATGAGCAAATTTCTTCACTTTACCCAAATCTAAAAAGCCTCTTGAAATAACTTGCGGTAGTGACAGAAGTAAGATGAAAACGAGGATGAAAACGCAATGAAAATGTGACAAAAAATGTGACGGAATGTGACAAAAGTGACAAAAAAGGCAATGAAAAGAAATGAAAAAAAAAACGCAAAGAAAAAAAATCAGTTTAAATGAGTTTTGGAGGTCTTAGCTTTTAAATGAGGCATTACACTGCCCTACATGTGTAAGCTTTTAGATTTGGGTAAAGCTCAAATGCATTTAAGGCGGGGGTTAAGAGATGACAAATGCTCATAACACATGTTACAGTATTTTCATTTTTGTTTTCAATTTGAAAATCGATTGAACGAATGATACATAGATTGTTTTAGGTGTTTCCATCCCTCATTACTGATGCATAATTCAAAATACGCATTTGAGTCCAGTGATGGAAACGCATTTCATTGAATGAAGCAAAATACTATTTCAGGCTTCATGTACTTGGCAGGAGTTCTAACATGATTAACAGCTCATAGAAGTCTATTGCGGATGATAAGTTTAATTTTTGCACTGAGAACACTGGGATGAAGGTGAGAAGAGGTGCAATGGTCCGTTGACACTCACTTTTTTCAGCCAAAGTGTAAGTGAGTGGTGGCGACTGGCACAGAAGGAGCTTATTACCACCCGAGTGTGACTGAGGACTGGCACTGCGGCTAAACACTGGGAAAGCTTTATTATAAAGAGCATGGAGGAAAAAGTCTCATTACGCTTTCCAGCCTGTCCCTGGGGATGTTCCTCTGCACTGCACAGAAGACGCGTACATATCTTATACATTGAAGTTATCAGAAGAAAAAAGAAAAATGCAAACAAAACAATATCATGAAGTCTTGCTGTATATCTAACAACAAGCAGCAATATTGCCAAATGTCAAAACCTGTTTTCAGTCCATGTATCATGTTCAATCAAGGGAGAAACTAACACACAGATTGTATTCACTTTATGCAGTTGTTCAATGCTCAGTTCTTTGTCCTGGAGTATTTACACTCATTGGACTATGACATCCTCTGAGATGGGATTGGACCTCTAGCTTTTTAGCTACAATTACACATAAACTACAGCACTGTGCCAAGTGGCCAATGCATCGTTACCTGGCTGTGTCGGTGGCGCGACCTGTATAGCTTGTGTGCTCCCCTGAGCTCCTCTCCTATTTCAATCAAAAACATCTTAACAGGTCAAGTTATATTTTAACATAGGTTTGTGTGATAGCAGCTTCAAAAATCTTAAATCTGTTAAACTTGTGAGTTTTTGGAGAGTTCTGCTTGGATTTCTTTGCAGGATGTCAGAATAGCCTCCCAGAGCTGCTGTTTGGCTGTGAACTGCCTCCCACCCTCATAGATGTTTTGCTTAAGGCGCCAAAGGCTCTCAATAGGGTTGAGGTCAGGGGAGGATGGTGTCTACATCATGAGTTTCTCTCCTTTTATGCCTATAGCATGCAGAGGTATTCTTTACAGCAGGACATGGTGCGTTGTCATGCATGAAGATGATTTTATTAGGGAAAGCACAGCTCTTCTTTTCGTACCATAGAAGAAAGTGGTCAGTCATAAACTACACATATTTCCTAAAGGGGCCGACCAACTCTCTCCCCAGGATTCTGGCCCAAAACATGACTCCGCCCCCTCATTGCTGACATCACAGCCTTGAAATACAATTTGCATAATCATTTGGAATGCGGTGTCTTATTTTATTTGATAAATGGATGAATCACATGTTCAAATTGCTGCATGTTTGATATGGCACATGGACACGCTGGCCTTTAGATTAATCTTATAAACTAGTGGTGCAGGTCCTGCATGACTCTGCACCTCCAGACTAACGTTAATTCCCTTCACTTCACTTTATTATTTCACTTGTGCTGCAATTAGTTTTGCAGCACAAGATACATAAAAATAGATACATAAAAACAGGCAAGAAAAATAAAAATGCATTCATTCACCAGTTCAACAAGATGCCGAAGTGCAAAACCTTACAAAAACAGAGTCCTTGGCAATTTTTGTACAACAGAACAAGAGAATACAACAACTTTTTATTCCCTCACACTGAATTTGGTGCCTGTATACTCCTTTTATACTCAGCGTTTAGAGTGGAGATGGCTACAGGCACGAAGGAATATTTATATCTGTTTTTCCCCACCAATGGAGCCCTAAGCCTCGAACCAGAAGGCAAGTAGCAGAATTCACCATGAAGAGGATGAGCATCATTAGCCAGAATACTCAGAGCCTTCCGCGTCACCTGTCCAGAACACAGGTCAGAAAGTGGAGTCTGAGGAGCTCCCAGAATCTTAGCACTCAAATTTACAATTTTGCTGAGTGAGTTTTTCGCTTTGATGTTAAGGTTACCAAATCAACACATAATAGAAAACGTTAGCACTGACCAGACACAAGATTTATAAAACAGTCTCATTATAGTCCTGTCCACATGAAAGTAAGCCAGTTTCCGGAGGCAAAACAGGTGCTGCTGCCCTTTCTTACACAGCTTCTCTGTGTTTTCATTAAAGTTGAGCCTGTTGTCAATCAGCGTCCCCAAATATTTGTATTTGCCCACAAGCTCCACCTTTTGACCCTTGATCGCAGTGGCTTGAGGTGATGTGACCTTCCTCCGAAAATCAATAGACATGTCTTTAGTCTTAGCAACATTTAGTTGCAAGAATGAGTCATCACATCATCATGTCCTCAACAACAGGACCATGCTCCTTTTCATCACCATGCAGAAGACTATTTATGACAGAGTCATCTGCAAATTTAAGTATGTGGCGATTCTCATGGCGGCTGCGACAGTCATTTGTGTACAAAATATACAGAAGTGGGGACAGAACACAGCCCTGGGGAGCTCCAGTGGAGGAATACAAGACATCAGATAAACAACCATTTACCTTCACTCTTTGCGATCGCCCAGTTAAAAAATCTAAAATCCAACCCACCATATTAAAATTCAAATTAAATCTGGCCCTGGACTTTTCTTAGCCTTGGTTCTTCTGAAACAAGTAACTACTGTATCTTCATTAAAAGGTGGGGAGCCAGGGCAAAGTAAGTTGTTTTTTAATTTGCCAGTATAGTCGGTGAAGTCGAAAGTGTCATATCTCAAGTAAAAGGAATTGAAATCCTGAGCCAATTGTTTGTCTGATTTAATTCCATCAATAGCCACTATAGATTTTTTCTTTTTGTTGGTACCTAAAATTGTGTTTAGGCCGTCCCAAGCGGAGCCAATATTGTTCTGTGTTAGTTGTTTTTCAAGTTTAGTCGTGTAGCATAGCTTTGCTTTCCTAATTTCACACTTGATCTCTCTTTGTAGTTTCTTCAACTCTAAAATGTTCCCCTCCCGAAAAGCCTTAATTTTTTATTAATTAAAATATGTATAGTTTTTGAAAACCAAGGCTTACGATTCGGGTATATTTTCACTGTCTTTTTAGGAATCACATGGTCCACACAGAAAATGGATTAGCTACTCATAACATCAGTCAACTCATCGATGTCAGAGGAAGACTCTTTAAAGATATCCCAATTTGTGCATTCAAAGCATCCTTGTCGGCTCATAATTGCATCCTCAGTCCACAGCTTAATCTCCTAAGTCGCGACGTTGCCTTTCCTCAGGACAGTGCGATACGTTGGGATCAGCTCCACGCAGTTGTGGTCAGCACTCCCTAACGGTGGGAGCGGGTATGACTTATACGCTCCTTCACTGAGCCGTAGCACATGTCCAGTGTTTTATTCTGTTGAGTTGCACACGTGACATATTGATGAAAGTTTCTCAAGACATGTTTCAAAGAGCACTATTAAAATCCCCAAGACAGCAGCTTTTGGGTCACGTTAAGAATAGTCTCAGAGGCTTGAGTTGCACACGTGACATATTGATGAAAGTTTCTCAAGACATGTTTCAAAGAGCACTATTAAAATCCCCAAGTACGAAAACGGTGCGCCCGTTTTCGTACTTTGGACAGCAGCTTTTGGGTCACGTTAAGAATAGTCTCAGAGGCTTGAGTTGCACACGTGACATATTGATGAAAGTTTCTCAAGACATGTTTCAAAGAGCACTATTAAAATCCCCAAGTACGAAAACGGTGCGCCCGTTTTCGTACTTTGGACAGCAGCTTTTGGGTCACGTTAAGAATAGTCTCAGAGGCTTTGTCCACATTGGCTTTGGGGTGCACATGTACAACGATGACAAAAATGTGTGGAAATTCTCGAGGTAGATACGAGGGGCGTAAAGACACCGCTAACAGTTCTGGGTCTTTATTGCACTGGCTGTCTCTCACGATGACATTTTCACACCAGCGCTCATTGACGTAGAGGCACACCCCCCCCCGCCCTGGGATTTCCCAGTGACAGCTGCGTCACGGTCGAGGCGAAGGGGTTCCGAAGTTGTCCAATGTCGAATTTGGTTGCAAGTCACCATCCGTAAGCCAGGACTCCGTAATAGCCAACAGGCACGCATCCCTGAATTCCTGTTGGAACCGTACATGAGCCTGTAGCTCGTCCACTTTATTCCTGAGTGATTGTGCATTCATCAGGATCATATACGGCAGGGGAATTCTATTCAAGCGCTGTCTCCGCAGCCGCTGGCGTGCGCCGCCCCTTTTTCCCCGCTTCCTCAATTTGTGAGGAACCGCGCTTTGAGAGTTAAAGTGTTCAAATAGGTCAATACTCCGTAAAAGATCCGAAATATGGTTGGCAGGGGATGAGTTTTCCCATTTAAGAAGGGGTTCTCTGCTGTACTGGATACGCGTTGATTCCTCAATAAGAGGCCTGAGACTCTGCGCGGCATGGTACACAGTCCACAGCAGCAGAAACAGTACCGTAAACTCCATTTCCCCGACACTCCTCCAAACAACCACAGTAAGTTTCTCTGCCACGACTCAGTCAAGTTAGAAGCACTGCCATCGACACCCTGGCATCCAAAACGGGATCATATATTCCAAAAGAGAAGAAAAACGAGACAGACATTCCTTTGCTGCAGGTCGCTGCACGAGCATGCACCCTGAGACACATGTTTCCAGTATTTCAGAAGCAAATTTTCATATCTAACGTTTGCCTGCATTATTGTAGACCTAAGTGTTCACCTGTAGGCTATACTTAAAGTGAATTTAAGCGCTGCGTCCTCAGATGACAATCTTTCTACGTACTTTGAACTATTTTCAAGCCTTAAAGGAATAGGCCACCGTTTTTAGATACTGAGATATGTTCTTACCTTAGCTTTGACGAGTTCTTTAGGACCTGTCTGGTCTTCCCCCGTGCCTTCAATCACGTAAACACAGCGCAGACGGCGTTAGCATTTAGCCTCTACCTCTCTCCACTATAGCTCCAAAACAGGTCAAGATAGAAGCTACCAAGCTCTTCCACGTTTTCCCTATTTAAATATGGTTACGTGAAGTGTTACACTACAAAGTATAATTACACAAAATTAAACAATGTGGATTTTCTAAGCGGATAAAAGGGGGAACTATATTGTAAGGCGTAATAATACCAGGAGTAGTCCGAAATCCACGCAGGAATCTTCACTTTACTGCGCAGTAATCTTCACTTTACTGTGCGGATGCCAAATTACTCCTGGTATTACTACCCCTTACATTATAGTTCCCCCTTTTATCCGCTTAGAAAATCCACATTGTTTAATTTTGAGTATTATACTTTGTAGTGTAACACTTCACGTAACCATATTTAAATAGGGAAAACGTGGAAGTAGCTTCTATCTTGACCTATTTTGGAGCTATAGAGCAGAGAGGGAGAGGCTAAATGCTAACACCGTCTGCCCTGTGTTTACGTGATAGAAGGCACGGGGGAAGACCAGACAGGTCCTAAAGAACTCGTCAAAGCTAAGGTAAGAACATATCTCAGTATGTAAAAACGGTGGCCTATTCCTTTAACAGCGGTTCATTCATTGCCATTTTTGGAGCGTAACCCATGTAAACAACTGATTAAATTACTGATACATTATATATTGGAAGCACCTGGTTTCTACACCTACTATGCATGCAGACATCAGTCACGTGTCTGATGTTTGTCAGCGTTAAAATCCGTCTGTACGGATGCGGACACAATGAACGCATTACAAACATGTTTTAAAGGGGATTTAATCATGACATAATCACTGGATAGACGCGTACTACACACTCCAAACCCACACATATTGAAATAATATCCGGGACAGGGAGGAAAAATGTTTGCCTCAAGTGTCAGAGAAATGTATAAAACTATTCCACTCACTAATAGGGCTGAACGATTTTGCCAAAAATCAATATTGCGATTTTTTTCAGTCAATATTGCGATTTCGATTTTATTGCGATTTTCCACAAATAACTTTTTGTTGCAATACAATTAAATATTTGCAACTGATTTAATAAAGTATTACTCACTCTTAAGTCCTTCATAATCACATGGAATATAATTCCAAATAGTCCACATAGTCATTTAGCCACATCATTTCCAATAAGCTTATATTGAATTTTTCTTTTTTTGTAAATAGCCTAAATAATATCTTGCTATTTGCTCTTGTGTATTAGTCAGTGGTTGGGAGAAAAGTTCTTATCTTTATCCAAAACATTCCCAAACATAAGCCTCCAAACATGAGCTGCAAAGGACTCATCTGTGTGGAGGCAGGGACGTGTGAATCCGGAGGAAAGTTTCTGTGATCAGTGTGTAGCACTGCAGCTAACGCAATGCTAACGGAGGAAACAGCAATAGTCCTGAGCGGTGGCTGCTTTATATGCGCTGATATTTTCACAGTACATCCACGATCTACCGCGCACCTTAAGTAGACGGAGAAGTAAACAAAAGCACGCGGTGGTGCACGCACCGCGGTGGTGCACGCGGCGGAGCGCAGAGCGGACGTCGGTGGCGTCTCTCGCCGCTACATTCACTTTTATGGACCGCGGCCATCAGCTGCATCAGCAATAGTCCTTCGCGGTGGTTGCATTATACACGCTGATATTTTCACAGTACATGCACGATCTACGCGCACCTTAAGTAGACGGAGAAGTAAACAAAAGCACGCGGTGGAGCGCAGAGCGGACGTCGATGGCGTCTCTCGCTGCTACAGTCACTTCTATGGGCAGCGGCCATCAGTTGCATGGGCCAAAATCGCGTGCCTCTGCGATTTCGAAATCGCGTTGTGTAATATCGCGATAAAATCGCAAATGCGATTAATCGTTCAGCCCTACTCACTAAAGCACAAGCAAAGAATTAGGAAACTATTGTCATTCACATCTTAGTGCTTAGCAGCAACAGCACAGCGTTTTTTACATAACTGAGCAGCAGTGGCTCTGCCTGAAGTGAAAACATGCGAGCGACTGACAAATGGAGTGCGATTCGTCCGGTTAGGTGTGGATGTACCCAAGGCCGAGAGGAAGAGAGGAGTATCAAAGTGAGAGGGGGAGAGAAGAGAGTCAGGGTGAGAGTAAACCAGTGGAGTGTATAGTGTTCCCTCATCTGTCGCGGGGGTTACGTTCTAAAAATAACCCGCAATAAATGAAGTAGTCAGCTTTATTTTTTACATTTACTATGTTTTAGGGCTGTAAAACTCCTCACCACACACTTTATACACTTTTGTCACTAGTTCACACGGGTTCTCCCTCATGCCTGGTGTCACTGTGCCATTTTTTGTCTTATAAGATTTTTAGATGTCAAATTACAGACGTGGAGATGGAAACATCGTGAGCTGCTCTTGTCTCCGCTGTGCGCTTGTTCAATAAGAGACAATCGGTTTTATCGTAGCAGTTTCAGCTTCAGAAGGCGAGTGTTTAGCTCAGGCGAGCGCCACATGTGAGCGGTGTTTATTCGCTTGATAATCCAGATAATGTAAATGCAGAGCCGGACCTGCTCATGCCTGTGCTGCTGTGACTCTGCGGTGTCCGGTGTGTGCGCTGACACTACAAAGATCCTTTCTGCAGCGAGAGAAGGCTCACTTTGCGACTAGCCAATTCGGATGCAGAACACAATGCTGGTATGCCGTTCATATAGCCTGGCATCCAGACTAATCTCCAATGTTTATTAATTAATAAACAGGAGACTAGTCTGGCGATCCTGTCATAGAAAAGCTACTGCTTTTACAGCAAGTTTGTGACCACTAGGGGGCCTTTCAAGAACATACCATGTCTGACTAGAGTACAGTACAACGGAGAAATTCACTGTGTGGTGTGGTGGTTGTGCGAATGGAATTTTTGGACAATTCCGTACGTTCAGAAGGTAGGTCTCAATGCTCAAGTACAATTAAGTAAAGTATTTTTGTTTTTTTAATAAGAAAGACTCGTCACCCATCTTTCCTTTAGCTGCGGTGCTGGCCAGACCCACACTGAGATCATTCAGCGCACGGCTCAGCACACATTCATTGCTCTGTTTGTCCTTCATTAGCACGTAAATCAAAGGAGAGCCAACATATCCATGAAGACAAGTGACTCACTACTAACATATAGCAAAATTATTATGAAAAGCATCAAGGCCTGCTGTTGACCTTGCAATCACTAGATGATAAACTGTGAATTCTTATATAGGATAATGATATTTTCTGCTGCAACTATATTGATGCTTTGTGCAGTTAATTTAATGTAACATTGTTTTAAATGAAGCCTATAGCCTAACCCAGTGTTTTTCAACCTTTTTTGAGCCAAGGCAAATTTTTTCATTGAAAAAATCACGAGGCACACCACCAGCAGAAAAAAATTATAGCCTATATTCAGTCGTTCTCATCAAAGTGTCTTGAATAGGAACACATTGTATAGTCTCGCTCGCCACAATGCCACTGTCACCGCCACCTGCCGCACTAATTCTCTTGTCTCATAGAAATGGGCTATCTGATATGGAAGAGAATTACATGGTTACTCTGCCAATTATTAGACAGCACAGACACTCGAAAACAGTACATTATTTGCGGATAAAAATGAATTTGTTTTCAAAAAACAACTAGGTGAAATTGGATAATTTCCCAAGACACACCAGACAATATCTCACGGCACACTACACTGCGTTCCAAATTATTATGCAAATTGAATTTTTGTGTCAAAAAGGTAAAAAAAATAATAATAATAATGAAGCTCATGGATGGTGTTGTGTCTCGGGGCTCTATGAGTCACTGACATTAATCTCAGAAACCTGGGATGATTAGTTTTCAGGTTAAGCCCAGTTAAGGGAAAAACTACTGAAAAAGGGTGTTCCATTTTATTATGCAGATCATCATTTTCAAGCAATATGGGAAAGAAAAATGGTCTTTCTGCTGATGAAAAGCGTGAAATAGTTGAATGCCTTGGTCTAAGTATGAAAACCTTTGATATTTCATGAAAGATTAAGCGTAATCATCATACTGATAAGAGATTTGTGGATGATTCAGAGCACACTCGGCTTTGTGCAGATAAAGGCACAATATGGACGGTTTTTGCCAGACAAACACATCAGATTAAGAGAACAGATGGAAAGCAGCAGACAGGTATTTGAAGCTGCTGGTGCCTCTGGAGTCTCCCGAACATCAAGGTGTAGGACCCTCCAGAGGCTGCAGTTGTGCATAAATCTTCTATCCGGGCCTCCCCTAAACTGTTCATTGAATGTTCATGAACAGAAACAGCTGCAACGGGCTCAGAAATACATGAGGACTCATTTTCAAACAGTCGTGTTCACTGATGAGTGCCGTGTAACCCTGGATGGTCAGATGGATGGAGTAGTGCAGGGGTGGCGAACAAGTCAGAGACAAAGAGCCACATTTCTCTAACCTGGCAGTAGCCAGATTGGTATGTGTAGAACTAAGAGTTCTACGTTATCAATCTGGGATGGCTGCCATTCCGTCTGTCTGTGAAAAGGAGGGACTTTCTGTACAATACTTCGACCTGATTGGGTGAAGTGCCAGCAAGTACCCGCCTTCCATAATACGCTTTTAGCCAATCGTAGCATCAAGCCAAGTGACGTATCAGACGTGCGCCAGGAATGACAGGTGGGCCGTGTTTACTGAAAGTAAGCCCATTGTTGGATATCTACGGAGAAGTCATCATGTCATCGTGCAACGACTTTTGCCGATTTTGCAAGACAAATCTGCGCATAAAAGGCGTTTTAAGCAACACAAAGTTGATTTTTGAACATCGTCAATCCTCTGACGAGAAAACTTTGCATGAACGATTGATGGACGTGGGATGTAACTTGTCAGAAGATTCATCAAAATCATCGCGAATGTGCAGGTCATGCTTCCGTCTATTGGAGAGGATAGAGGGGGACTTTGCCATTTTAACGAAATGGAAAGAGGCCGAAAGCGAAATGACGGGGGAAGCATCTTTTTCAGCTAAACGGACGAGAGAGTATACTCCATCTAAAACTCCGAGGTCTATTAAAAAACAGCGGCCCAAGCCACCAACGCCAACACAAGCCACTGAAACCAGTGACACCACCGCTTGCCGTGTCCCCGGACCATCTACCGCGATGCCATTACGGCAAACTCTGACAGAGGTAAGTTAAAAAAAAGAACTAAATGACTTGCCGTAGCCGTGATAATGTTAAGCATGGTACAATGTGTTATTGTCTACAATGTTAAATGTTTACCCTATGACACGAAACGTTTTTAGATTGTATAAAGTGAACACATTTTTTAAGTAGCCTAACTATTTTCAAGAGGATCAAAAGGGTAGGGGGAGGGTAATTTGCACAGTACTGCAACAGTAGGTGAGATAATGTGTTGATAGGGGACAAATGATTTTGAATGTAAAACAGACATTATAAAAGTCAAAACAGCAGACTGTAATTGTCTCACTGTAACTTTGAACATTGACATTGATTTAACTTATAACTGAATATTTTGTTTTTTCCCAGGTGTGTGTTCACTACAGATCACAGCGTAGGTCTGACAAGATAAAATGCCCCACAGACACGGCAGGCATTATTGAGAACATCGCCAGAGGAAGATGGACAACAGCTGCCAACCTCATTGTGAGGCACCAGGAGTTGTTTTCAGAGATGAAGCGCCTGGTTCTGCATGTTATAGAGGATGAGTCCAAACTGCTGTGTAACCCGAATAAGGGTTTCATGTTGTGGAGGACCTCAGCTGATGATTTGAAAACATTTTCATTTGAAAATCTTTCTTCTGACCTACAGAAGCTGTCACCACTTCTGTTTTCTTTTTTTTTCTACCATCACAAACCAGACCCAACATTCGACTTGTGCAGCTGCAGCTATTGCTTTGAGAGGAAGAGAAGCGCGTCTCTCGGCTTTTGCTTATTATATTGACAATGTCTTACTCTATGGAGGAGCCAAAAAAGCAGCCTTTAAAAGACTCTCTAAGCTGGGAATCTCAACTTCACATTCTTGTGCCATTGGCAAACAGAAAGAGTTAGCCAGAAGTTGCGGTGCAGACCTCCATCTGCTAAAAGTTGAAAATGAAATGTATTTGAACACTCCAAATGACAACACTTGCACTACTGAAGGTGTGTTGTCTGTTGATGCATCATCTGACCCAAACCTTGAGGGTGCCAGGGAAAGTGTGCAGTTTCTCAATCTTTCAGGTAAGAAATATAGAAAATATGTTTTGCTATTGTCATTGTTGTAGTGCAGTCATTTATTTTTATTCTTTATTTATTTTAACAGACAGCCAAATTCCATTGGATGGCATCGCAGCGACACATGAACCTTCTATACAGCAGCAGGATGAGAGTTTTGATTTAACCTCCTTCTCCATAACTGAGGAAGACATGTTGGATCTAGGTGTCTCATCTTTGCCTACAGCTACAAACTCACAGTCATCTCCCCCACCTTCATTTTCCTTAATATTTGACAATCTGGACTTTTTCATACATACACATCACCAGTCTCTTGCCCAGGGAAACAAGTCCCTCCATTGGATACACCACATGGCTGTTGAGGACAGAGTCCCAATATACCAACTCTCCAGAGACAAGCCAGTCCAGCCAGTCATAGATTATGACATTGGAAAATCTCTACCTGGTCCTGACACACAAAACCACATGCGCCTTGAATACATTGTACTTGGCAGCCGGATTCTCACCCAATATCTCCATGCATTTCAGCCATTATCAAATGTTGGAGTCAATCACATTCCTCACCAGTATTCTGTGGAAATGTCTGCTGCCTCTGTTCATGTATGTGGAAACTGAAATATACCTCTATAATGTATCCAAGTGCTACACACTGCAAATACATCAAACTTTAATGTGTTTATTTTTCTTTAGTACCCCCTTGGACTTCTGTTCAAAAATGAAAATCTGTCAAGTGACTTGACACAAGTTTTGCTTCACTTGCAGAAAGAGTAAGTTGTGACTTCACACTTCTCATTGAATTTGCTTAATGTGGTCAACTAAATTATTTTATTGTGGTGTTTAATTTTTCTAGATATGTTCCACAATGCACCCAGGGACAGTCCAGCATTTTGGTTGGTGGAGATAGATTGACTGAAGGTAACAGCCAAAACATACAATGGTCCTTTGCTGAAGGAGAAGACTCTCAGGAGAGACTAGAAGGACTTGTTTTTAAGTTTGAGGATTGGCATGCCATAAGAAACCTCTATGAAGTTAGTAATATTTGAGCTATAACAAACCACCATCATATGATATTTCACAAACATTAATATACTTTATTTTTAATTAGATCTATCATCGGATTTTTTTCAAAACGGAGGCTGCCAAAGATCACGGAACACTGGTATCCAATATGAATAAGTTGAGGTACAATATCGAATTATAAAAAATGGGAATTATTTTAAGTGAATATTTGTTTGCTGTATAATGATTTGATTGCATTGTTAACTTTCATTACTGTTTTTACAGAAGGCAAAAAAAAAAAAGAAGTCCAAGCACAATGAATTCTGACTTGGTACTTCAGCATCACTGCATGCTTAATGGTGTTAAGTGTTAAGTTAATATAATCTGCACGATTAAAACTGTGAAATGGATATGCCCAGTTCCTGGGTATATGGTATATCTGTTATCAAAGACTCATATTACCTTATACTATATGCAGATGCAGCAACGCTAAACAGGGTCCACATGCGGCATTCAATGCCTATAAAGACTTTGTAAAGAAAGACACCACTGCACTCTTCATTGCTGCAGCGCTGGAACATTTTCAGCTGACAAATCTTGAAGGTAATCAAATTAGTGTAGTATGGTCCAAAATGAGAGCAGTGATCATTTGTGTGCCCCTTCACCCAAACTACAACACACTACAGGTGAATGTTCATTGTGTTTAAATTATTGTCAACATGCTAAAGTTTACATTTTATCTTTAAAGTATTTGTTGCTGCAGTCACTGTTGGATTTTTATGGCACATCTGCACATTCACCTGAAGTTTGTACCGTGTATATATATACTATTTAGATATGCTGCATGCTGTAAAATAGTGATATTTTCTTTATTTTTTTTAAAGATGCTCCAGAGGGATTCATTCCTGATCATATCCAAAATGGGTCTACAGATATGAAGCGAACCTGGCTACATGATGCAGTGGCTGGAGTTGTGGACAGATTTGTCACATTTGATGACATTGCGGACATAGCATCTGGTGTCAAAGATGCTTGGATACAACCGTCCACACAGGTGAAGGAGTTCCCGTGCCGCCAGCCAGGATGTCCTATCATCTACAAATACGGAAAGGCCAGAAATACCCATGAGCGCGTTGTGCATGGCCTTCCTTCAACATCACTGACTACACCTGCTAGACCAAGAACCCATTTGATAGACCACATTAAACACCACACAGAAGCCAGGCTCAGTTTTGGGTTGTTCCTATTAGACATGCAGGATGCAGTGAAGGAGGGAGATGGAGAGAGGCTGCTCCGATTGTACACTGTAGCCCTCTTATTCTATAAAGCTTATGGACATCACCAGTATGCTTATAGTACCTTTTTATTAACTGTACAGGTTAATGCCACACTTTCGCCATCTCTAGCACATAGCCTTAAATGGAACAGGTTCTGGAATGGGAAGGGTGGTAAGGGCAAAAATATTCTCCTGGACCTACATCTCGAGCATCTCAACAACTTTCTCAAGTCCTTTTTAAAGCGTAGTGGTCCAAACTTGACCGAACAGGCTGCAGATCGCGTC
The DNA here is from genome assembly GCF_951799975.1 of Gobius niger. Lineage (NCBI taxonomy): Eukaryota > Metazoa > Chordata > Actinopteri > Gobiiformes > Gobiidae > Gobius > Gobius niger. The sequence goes on from NC_136866.1 coordinate 20,304,405, forward strand.
AGCAAGTCACTTGGTGTCCTTAAAGAAATGATGGACACAACAGATAGTGAACTGGAAGTGTCCAAGAGTAGCGGTGTCCATCACACTGCAAATCTAACAGAAGACATTGCATGTCAGTGGACATTTTCAAAGAGGCAAGGGTTTTTCAAAATATCACAGGCAGACAGTTCAACGCATTCCCAACATTCAGCAGGGATCTTTTTTCAAAGTTAAAACACACCGAGCTGTGCGGATGGATGAGGTCAAAACTACATGAGTGGAGGAGTGTTCCCATTTAGTATGTGTATAGTAAAACTGAGGACACTGAGGACGACTCCTGATTTTATATATTATCTTTTTTTGTATGTTCAAATCCTTTATTTTTAACTCTGTGTGTGTGCTAGCAAAAGTAATTTATCATAATTTGTTTGGTTTATATTATAATTTTTGGTTTATAAAAGAAACACTTGCAATAAATGAAAATGTATTTATTGAAAACTTGCTTTTTAATTTACATACATTTAAGTTGTGTTTACATAATGTTAACAATTTAAATAACTAATGATACCACACATCTGAATCTCTGCTGCTGTGTTGTGTTTCCATGTCAAAGTCATCATCCTCTTCATCATAGTAACCTCGAAAGTACAGATCTAGATCGGACGACGGCTCCTCAGGTGGAGTTGTATGTGCGTATTCAAAATCTCCAAATACTTCACTGATTATGAGTAAAATCTCTCTGGCATGCTCCAATTTAAAGACCGGCAGGTTATTGACAATGTAATCAATGTCAAAAATATATGCACAGTGCTCCAATACTGCAACAACAAGCTCTGTGCTGAAACCAGTACAAAATGCCTTGCTTGTAAAGGTATGTTCAACTTTAGCACCTAAAGAGCCCATATACTCCTCTAGTAAATCTTGGACCAACTCTTTATCAGCAGGTGTAACATTTCTGCATTTCAGTGGTATGGAAGAATGATCAGGCAATGACTCATAGGTAGGAGAGTGCTCCGGGCAGCCATCATTCTCACATGTACATTGTGAGTGACAAAATGTACAACATAAATGACCTGGGTTGACACTAGTTGTATCGTCTTCAAAATGAGTATAAAGCGCTTGTCGAAAGCAGCTTTTGTTGGCCTTGGCAATCAACTCTTTAACTGTAACATCATGCTTAGACTGTTTAATGACATACAATATAGCATGTGACTGCTCCCCATCTCTACCAGCTCTGCCAACCTGTTGAACAATGGCCTCCACATCTTCTGGTGACCCATACATGACAACATGGGAAATGTGGGGGAAATTTAATCCCATCCCCAAAGCTGTGGTTGCAACTACAATCCTACATTGCCCCTCCCCTTGAAGAGATTTTAACACCCTCTCTTTGTGCCGTTGCAAAGTGTTACTGTGGAATATTCCGAGGAGGAGGTTTTCAGACCTTTGGGTTTTGTCTCTGTCCACCCATGCTTCTTCACCAAGTTCTGCTTTAAGATAGCAGAAAACTCTTCCAACTACTTTTAGTGATCGGCAGTAGATGATAATGGGAGCCATTGTCAGTCCTTTTTCTTTAATCATTTTCACAATCCAGTCCAAACAACTAAGGTTGCTAACTGGAACAGTGCACAGTCCAAGTCTGATGTTTGTCCTGTTGGGGCTCACTGTCACTTGTATTGCAGCATCCATGTTAAAAGCTTGGTAACGTGGTCTCTCTGCTTGGTCTCTGCAGAAGCAGTCAGTGCCAACACAGGGGTTCCTGTAATTACAAAAAATAAAAACATCTCAGCAACAAATTTACTAATGAATGACTGATATAAACAATGATTTATTATTTTTTTGATAATATGTAAATGTAGACTGTATTGTTTGACCTACCATTAGATTTATTATAAATTACAGAGTACAAACAAAAGCAATACTAAAGGTCTATAAATATGTATATAGATCATGTTTATTATAAATGCTAACGCACCTTCAGGGACAATTGATCGCAGTTCTCCAATCTTGGCAAATGACTCTCTAAAGGCTGGCTTCCCTTTAGCACCTTCTCCCCTGAAAAATAAACGCACGGGAGGTTAAGACAGTACAATGTACAATGTTTACTGTATGCTTCTTGTGTAATAATGTGACTACATGCTCGTATAGATTGGCATAACATAATTAAAACCTCACAATAAAGCTTATGAGCAAAACAATCCATTGCAGTAACATTGTAACATTTGCAATACGTACCATTTGTATGTGGCGTGCACTTCATCCACGACAACTCCAACCAAGTTATCTTGATAGACCTTCGATGAAAGCATGCTCCTCCACTTTGAGTTTAGCAACCATGATTCTGGGCTACCGAACACCAGCTGGTAATTGCCATTCAGGACTTCACCGTCATTGTCACCTAGCTTCACAGCAGAAATCCCCAGCTTAACAGCTTCGGCAACTTGGTCGTCCATGAGAGCCACCAACGGAGAAACAATGATAACAATAGGAGTCGTCTGTAGCTTCTTCAGTTGTTTCACAACGAGCGGAGTAAGCTGATAAATCAAACTTTTGCCAAATCCAGTCGGAAGAAAAGCACAAACATCTTTCCCACTCACAAATGCACTAAGTGCTTCTCTTTGCTCCTTTTTTAAAAGAGAAATTCTCGCTATTTTAGCTAAAACCAAGTCAATTGCGGTATCAACAGGTGAGTCCTCCAGCGTAGCCATGTTTGTTATGCCGCGGCTAGGCGCTTCTGACTGTCGTCATTCCTACATGTCCCGCCCCAAACCACACTGCTGCCATGTCATTGGTCAGACTCGCTGGTTGTTACGAGACGGACGTATTAGCGGGAGTCTTTCAAGATGGATTTGTTGTGAGACTGAAAATTCAGATCTCGCGACAATCCAGCTTGCAGCGCAAGGTTAACATTTCTCAACTTTAAGAGCCACACCATGTGCTGACCTGCCAAAACACACATAAAATAAAATTCTTAAAATTAGGCCAGCTGGCACATTCCGCTCCTTACAATGTACCAGAACTCAACTCTACTTGTGCTCATTTCAAGCTAAAATGTCACCATCAAGAACATAGCAAATCAAGCTATGCCAGAGTCAATACAGCAAATACCCCCTCCCCCCCATCTCTCTCTCTCTCCTCCTCCTTACCCTATCTCTCTCCCTTTCTCTGTGACAAACACTGCATAAACATCAGATTGACCAGGTCTGAAATATGAATTGACTGACAGGATATTAACATTTAAAAATATACACACCACTTGGAACAGTGCTCAGGTGTTTTAGCTACATCACAGGGTTCTTTACCTTGTTGGAGTGATGGGATGATAAACTCAGTGGGACTTCTGGCACCTCTTGTTGTCAGTAATCCTCTGTAGGTCAGGTCTGTATTCGGTTGTGGTGACTCGGAGAAGTTCCTTCACGTGAGCGTCGGTCAGAACAGATCGATGCTTTGACTTCACGTGCTTCAAGGTGGAAAATAGGGACTCGCAGACATATGTTGATGAGAACATTGAGAGCAGCTTGAGTGCAGCTCTTTTTTCAATTGGGACAGCTCTCCAAAACACAACTGGCCCTTCCCTCAGAGGAGATTTCAGATTGTCGTCCTCGCGTAGTTCAATGATCTCCAGCTCACTTGCTGCCTCATCAGTGACGAGTGGAGTTTTTAAGCAGTCGGTCTCCGCATTAAATGGGTCAATTAGAAAAGTGATTTGTGGCCTTTTCTGCTTCAGATCCTCCAACCGTGCCGTAAAGTTCCCGTTCAGTTGCGCAAGCGCTTGTGCGTACCTGGCTGTATCCATTTTAACAGCAGGGGGCTGCGGGTGCTGGGCGTTACGCAGAGATGGGAAGTGGGTTAAATTGCCCTTTTGCATATGCTCTTTGAAAAGCTTCAGTTTGTTGATAAACGCAAATACACTTTGCGTCAGGTCAGGAAGAGTTTTCAATTTCCCCTGCAGGTCCAAGTTTAGTTTATCCAAATGTGAAAGCATGTCCACCAAAAACGCCAAATCCATAAGCCACTTGGGGTCTGTGAGCAGAGGATTAGTTTTGTTCTTTTGTGCCATAAAGATTTTCACTGCTTCTAAAAGTTGGTAAAAGCACGACACCACTTTTCCTCTTGAGAGCCATCTCACAGTGCAGTGTAGTGGCAAGTCACCTGGCAGGTCTGTGTCAAGTTCAGAGATGAGATTTTTAAATTGACGGTGATTAAGAGCGTGTGTGCGGATGTAGTTCACAATCTCCATCACAGGTTTCATGACGTGGTCGAAATTCAGTGTCTTGGACACGAGTTGCTCCCGGTGGATGATACAGTGGAAATTCCAAAAGTCAGGAAATCCCACATCGCTCTTGCAAAGGCCCACAAGTCCGTTCACAGAACCAATCATCGATGGCGCTCCATCCGTGGCAATTGCAGTGAGCTTCGCCAGACACACATTTGCTTTTCTGAATACATCTGTCATTGCTTCTTTCACGTCAATACCGCGGGTCCTGTCTTTCAATGGCACGATATCCAGAAACTCTTCTTTAATCACGCAGTCCTCAGAAACCATCCGGGCAAATATTGCCAACTGTGGCTTGTCCTGTATGTCACACGACTCGTCTAATGCTACGCTAAAATACGCACATTTGTTCAGGTCGGTGTATAGATCACATTCAATTGCATTATTTATTTCTGATATTCTACTTTCAACTGTGTGTCGTGACAGCTGGAGATCTCTAATTGAATCTTTCAGTGACTTATTATCTGGAGCCAAGGTTTCAATGACATCCACAAGACATTGTTTTACAAATTCACCTTCACTGTATGTTTTTTTAAGACGGGCAATATTCCACGCCACTTTATACGAAGCAAGCGTCACAGTTTCTGCATGTTTGGAAAATTTGTGGAAGATTTGAGTCTCTCTTTTTGCCTGGCTCTTCAAGGTGCTCACTTTGTGCTTACGTAGTTCAGTACCTTTGGGGAAGTCCTTGTCAAAATTAGCATGGAGTGTGCTAAAATGACGCTGAAGATTTGAAGCTTTGAAATGTGATATTGATGTGTTGCATATTAAACACAGCGATTTACCATTCCGTTCAATAAAAAAGTAGGCGTCTTCCCATTCTTCCAAGAATGTCCTGTGTTCATCTTCATATTTTCGTTTAGTTTTGCATTTTGCCATTTTGACGAAGGGGACTAGCGTGCTTGCTTAAGAGCGCACTATGTTTACTAAATCTCCTGGCATTAAACCCAGCTCACGCAGATGATTGGCGGTCACATTTGCGTACAAAAGCAGTAAAAACACAGACACACATACACATCTGCAAAGAAATTTTAATGTAATTTATTATTTGTACTTGATAAGCCCCAATTGATTTGGGAGTGTTTTTAAATAAAATCAAACATAAAATAAGGCAAAGAGCCTCAATATATAGGAAATCTAATGAGAGCCAAAGAGCCGCATTCCTATTGGCCAAGAGCCGCATGCGGCTCGAGAGCCTCGTGTTCGCCACCCCTGGAGTAGTGGATAGTTGGTGAATGGCCACAATGTCCCAACAAGGCTGTGACGTCAACAAGGAGGTGGCGGAGTCATGTTTTGGACCAAAATCATAAGGGAGAGAGCTGGTCGGCCCCTTTAGGCTCCCTGAAGGTGTGAAAATGAAAAATATGTGGAGTTTCTGACTGACCACTGTCTTCCCGAACAAGATCCTCTTCATGCATGACAACGCACCATGTCCTGCTGTAAAGAATACCTCTGCATCACTGGCTGCTATGGGCATAAAAGGAGAGAAACTCATGATGTGGACCCCCCCTCCCCTGACTTCAACCCTATTGAGAACCTTTGGAGCCTCAACAAAAAAAAACATCTATGAGGGTGGGAGGCAGTTTTCATCCAAACAGCAGCTCTGGGAGGCTATTCTAACATCCAGCAAAGAAATCCAAGCAGAAACTGTCCAAAAACTCACAAGTTTAATGGATTTAAGAATTTTGAAGCAGCTATCACACAAGGGCTCCTATGGTAAAATATAACTTGACCTGTTTATATTTTTTGGATTGAAATAGCTTTTGATTTCAGTAAGTATGACCTCCTAATGCTACATATTCAACAAATGACCATTTTCAGTTAATTACAGGCTTTAAAATGTATTGAAACGATGAGTTGCATAATAATTTGGAACAGTGGATTTTGAGGTTTTTACTATATTTATTTTTGAAAAAAATACTGTTATCACTAGGAAATTTCTTCCACCACATTTATGATCCTCGACCAGTTAAAGACTTGAAAATTATGCTGACTCTCATTTGAGTTGACAATTTAGAAAATCTTAGAAAAATGTCATTTGCATAATAATTTAGAACGCAGTGTAGTGTGCCACGGCACAGTGGTTGAAAAACACTGGCCTAACCTATTTTCTAACCTATACCTCATTTTCGTATTAGTGCTCCTCCTTCTGTCTTACTAAAAGAACAAAACAACAATTGTCCTCCTCACTTATAAGCTCTACTGTCCAACTTCCAGCGTTATAGAACTGGTTTCCCTACATCTGGTTGTCATGTCAACAAGTCAAACTCATGTTTTTTCTTTGTCCTCAATGGTAAACAGAATCATTCGTTGACTATCAAAAACATTTTCAGAATAGGTTTCCTCCATCCTTCATACAAGGCAAGAAATAACTATTTTTATACACACACAACTGGCAAAGGACGGGCCTTTACACCGATAACACAACCCAATGTTGGCAAGTATGACAGAACTACAGCGCCGCGACTTTTTGTCCTCCTTATGTCAACATGTTCAGAACAAAAGGAAACTATATAACCACACACACACACACACACACACTACTTTATGGTTTTTATTTATGTTGCCTTTTATATGCATTCCATTTCCTTTCCTTTTCTGTACTGTCTCATGTCAATATATTGTCTTGTGAGTCTGTAAGTGTTATGTGTATCAGCATTATTAAATAAATGAATTTAAAAAAACGACAGCGCCACGGATCTGGCAATGTTAATGTTGCTAACGGAGCAAAGGATCAAATACGTATCAAATTTAGGAAATATCCAAGTGCTCTGGGTCACATTTGAAAACATCAGATCTGTGTCGTTCAGACTGTCGTGAAGAGATCGGATACACCCTGCAGTCTGAGCCGAAGTCTTAGTCACTTTCAGTAAGTGTCATTGGGGAGGACTGGTTGTTTGTCTTCTTGTTTGGTTTGGGTGCACACTCTTATCGTGGGACTGCAAATGGAAATCCGCTTGGAGATAAATCTGCCATATTTACAGCACCAGTTGCCTGTTCATAAATATGCGCAGCTCCATTTAAATAAATCAATATAGGAAATGAAGTGAAGATGACTGAAGTGGGCAGAGCGGTTGCAGCATGTCAGAGCAGGAGGAGTCCCAGGAGGCTCGAACAGAGAGTTAATATGGTGCCTACATAGGAACCCATGTAAAATGGATGTGGTAGATGGACGGTGAAAGGATGTCGGCAGAATGTTAATAGGCTCCGTGCCGGTTCTAGTTTCATAAAGGCTCCAGTGCAACAGGTCTGGAGACGTCGATGGTGGAGAAAATTGATTTGACCCACAGCCAGAGAGTTTGGCCCCGGACAGGACCAGAACTAGTTTGATAAAGGTGACGGACTTTAAAGCACACATGAGCGTCATGGAAATCTCCACGTGACAGCAGAAGTGTGAAGGTTTGTCTAAAGCCTAGGTCACAACCGGTCGTACGGACTCCTATGGCCGATCTACGTGCAGAGAGTGTGATGTGATCTCGAGCCGTAGACTGGCTGCTGACCCGCTGCAGATGTTATTTGTCATGTCAAACAAACTCACTTACGCTTTTTTTTCAGGTTGCAATACAAACTTATGCACATTGTACGTTTTCATATGTTTTGTAGAAAACGTTGTTGTATGTCGCACTTGTGTGACATTAGTGTGGTTTTTACTGTATATTCATAATAAACTGAACTGCCAACGCACGGTCAGACGCATCTCATGCGTTGACCATACATGTCGTCGTTCGTGAATTGCCTGTTCGATGAGAGTGCATTAATCGCACGAAAACTCCAATAAATAAAGCTTCAGAGGTGCCTGCATTTGTACAAAGCTTTTGTAATATACCATGGGGGAGGGAAAGAGGAGAGAACAGGTGTTAGAGCGGGATGAGATGAAGGAGCAGTGTGTCATACTGACCAAACATGCGCCTTCTCTGTATCCAAGGACATACCCACCATCGCCTTGGTCTTTGTTCTGGTTTTTGTCTCGCACAAATTAGATAGAGAAGTATATCTTCTTCGTCAGCTTTGCAAAGCTGTAAATATAGGAGACGAAGCTTTTGTGGAGAGCGCTCGGTGTTGGTACACACAACTTACAGATCTTGTGCAGTTCTAGCAACCTTCCTAGGAAGCCTGCCTGGAACCCATAGATAGACAGCATCGCGTCATAGGAAGGGGCGTGGCCTCTCCGAGGGGGAAGGAAGTATCTTTTGGGAAACACAGTTTATCACATACAAATAAGTATATGTGATAAAGTGTAAATTGGGTCCATATGGATGTTTTTTTCCCCAACAGATTGTTTAGTAGAAGCGAAAAAAAGCGGCAGTTGGAGCTATTGCTAGCTAGCATTAGCATGTAGCATGACGTGAACATGAAGCATTATGTTAGCATTCTCCATTATTTATGTAATTATGGGCTCTTGAGCCATTTTGCTCCTCCCCATGTCTTTGTATTTTTATTGAGTAGAAAACTATATTGGTAATTCAGCATTTGTTAAAGTAGTTTTTGAATAATTGGAGAAACCAAATTGGAGACACCATATATGGGTGTTTCCAGAGATGCTGTCTGTATCTATGGTCAGTACGTTTATTGTATGTTAGTCTCATGACTTATGTGTGTTGGCTGTACGAATGAATCGACAGCCGTATGTCCGAGTACCCAACATTGTGCGTTGGGTGTGACACCACAACTATGTTCTCCACAAACAAAAAATAAACGCAGCAATTTTAAAAGACGCCAAAAATCGCACGGCCAAAAAGTCACACGTCCGGTTGTGACCAAGGCTTACAGCAGAATCTCCATGACTTCTTTCTTCACCTGTCGCTCTGTGACAGACTGAAGGCCTTTTTACTGATGTTACCGTCACTCAGGGTGCCTGTTCTAAACAGTAACTAACTTCATAGTAACAGTGGTAGGTTGGAAGAATATAGACCATAGAGAAAGTACTAAACTTTTTTTTTTTTTTTTCAAGCGGCCGCTGGAATGACTCAAATAGGCTACGGGTTGCTTAAGTTTCAAAACACCTTAATTATCTAATTAAATATTCACGAGTGAACATAAAGTGCAAATAGCGCTATTTTTCCATTGTTTTATTTTTAAAATGCCGCGGTGCATAAATCTGACAATAAGCATCGTAAAGTGATGGTCCAAGTTCTACATTTCTTAATATTAAGCTCCGTGGTGCGTGTCATGGGTGTATGTGCGCACCCAAACTGAATGCATGTGTGTCATCATCACTAACCGCTAAACTGGAGGCTGCAGACAATCCTGACCTTCAAAGTCAGGCTGGCGCTGGGACATAATTTCGGCCCAATAACATCTACATCTGGGGTGCACTTTGTAGAACGCCAGCCTAGAGTACGGTAGTTCTCTCTCTCTCTCCATCCCCTCACTCTAACTTTCCCTCTCTCTCTCTCTCCCTCTCTCTACCCCCCTTCTCTTCTCTCTCTCTCGTCCTCTCTCTAACCTCCCTTTCTCTCTCTCTCTATCTCTCGCTCTAAAACGCACCGCAGCTGAGTCCGAGCCCACAGAGCGCTCACGTCTGATGCGCACTAAACAAAAGCTCCGCGAACCAACCACGGAGACATTAGTTCGTGCGTAACGCAGAACCATGGGATTCCCTCCCGTTGTAACGCTCGGATCCACAAACCAAGCACCACGCCGGTCGCATTCATGGATCTGTTGGTAAATATCTACTTACTCTTGGAGACGCAAAGGAAGCACGTCGCCGGACACTGCGCAAGGAACTTTACGCGCGGACAGAGTGATGGATTCGTGCCGTGTTAACTGCTGATCGTTCACCGTAAAATCGCTTTTGGGCCAATCGCTTTTTTTTTGGAGATGACTTATTTCACCAACGGGAGCCAGACCAACGCGCATCGCAGTGACTACGTGTGGCAGTACGAGTACTACGACGACGAGGAGCCCGTGTCCTTCGAGGGACTGAAGGCGCACAGATGTAAGCGACTGGAAACATTTCAAATAATGCTAGTATTTGGTTACTACTAGACTTGGCTTGATGATATCATGCGATCCTTTATAGACAGGTGCAAAGCGCGGTGAACTGTAAAAACAGGAACTTCTCGAGCGATTTTTTTGTCGCTCTGTTTTTGAGTAGGCTAAAGACGGCAGTGTGATTGATGCACATTCATTTGCACGTTGTAGCTTATTATTTGGGAAGTTATTGGACTGATGACATAGTGCCTTTAGGTTTGTTGGAAAAAATACAACATTTTCCCACATTACATTAGCCTACATAGCCATAGATGGTGCGTTAACGTTTAAACACAAATAAGATAATAATTGAAATACAGAATAATTTATTGTGTTGGTAAAATTCAAACAGCCTTATTTTTTTAAATTAGAGCCATACAGGTAACATGTTATTACAGCGCTGGACCAGCATATGGTCTGAGTGAGCGGTTCAGGTAAAAACCCATAAAGGAAGAGGCCACTGTTTTTCCAGACTGAGATATGTTCTTACCTGAGCTTACATTCGGTGGACATTCGGACACAGCCAGCGCGTTCCAGGTGATTAAACTCATATGTAATAAAACAGCTAATGCTACAACAGTTAGCTCATACGATGCTAACGTTACATGAATGTCTCTCCAAACCAGATATAATTAAAAACATGCAACATAACGTTAAAAGCTGTGACCGAGAGTAGTGTTCACTTCACTGGTGCAGTGGTTTTGTAACAGTTTAAGCTTTGCCTCCTGGGGGGGGGGGCGCCGTCACTGTCTTCATCTCGCCTTTGAACTTGTTGCAGTCTTGAGGTTTCTGAGTTCACAAGGTGTAATTACCAGTTTGAGCGGCTCCAAGGCACTTTTCTAAGTGGGAGGTAGGAAATGTATCAGTTACCAGATGCCTTGATTGTAGAATAAGAACTTTAAACTTCACTCCTTCTCCTTACTTTGCAGACTTACAGGCAGGGGAGTAGCACCGAATTCTGGGCCCTGGGTCCAAACTATCTTGGTGGACCCTCCCATATGAAATTCACATTTCTTATTCTATGTTCTTTGACCACATAACAGTGGTTTGACAGTGCAGTTAATGTATGTTCTACATTAACTGCACTGTATTGTCAGTGGTTTGACAGTGCAGTTAATGTATGTTCTATTAATACTTTATTATACCTTAACTAAGTGAAAAAATGGGTTGGCCAAAAAAGTGCTTAATATACAAACATATATCCAATCCAATGGGTACTTTGGTTTGTTTGTTTCACGTCAATGTTTGACTTGAAATTGCATCTGATTTGGATTCAGCTACAGAAATTGAATAACCTTTAATCCTGTAGTGATATAGATGTTTAAATTTGGGTGGAATATTCTACTTTCATTGGGCCAATTGAACTGGCTAGTTTTAGGTAGAGCATAATAATAATTATTATATTACATTAAACAGGAGGACTGCACCAGGGACATGGGATATTTGTGCTGAGAATAACACATTTGTGACTTTAAAAAAGGCATTAAAATGCTATATGTTGTCTCTGTGGCCCACTGGCCTGAACAAAAAACTCAAGGGCTTCAGTCTGATTTAGTCTCTCACCATATTTGAAACCTATTGTCAGTAAATTCTTGTTGTTAAAAGTTCCGCTGGAATAGGGTAAATGGCACGAGCTCCACTGTCTCACTAGAACCACGTTGACGCGTCTCCAAAGCTGCGCATTTATAATGCGTGAATCCAAATGCACGTAGCTAATTAGCATAATGAATTCGGAGAAAATAGCGTGCGGGACCTGTGGCTTTGGTCACTGTGGGCTGGTGGCCGTCAATTATAATAAATATGAGGAAAGAGAAACTTTAGAGGTTAAAACGAGGAGAGAAGGAGCTCTGGCTCTGACTCTGCACCATCCTCAGCGCAGGCAGAGGCAGGACTCGCCTCACCTCATGTTTAACTGTCATTTATGACAAGAAAGTTGCCTCTAAGGTCCGCTAGAACAGGCTAGTGTTAAATAAAAGAACATTAGAGCGAGGCAAGACTTAGATCTGTCTTTCCTGACTCTGTGTCAGTGCATTGCAGAGCTCACCTCATCAAAGTCACTGCAGAGTTTAAGCGCGCGGTGCTGAACCATAGACTGTAAAAAATAATGGACGTCTTCTGCTCACTCCTCCCCGTTTACCATAATGACCACGGTCGTGGGGGAATTCATGGCGGATTTACAGACTCCCCCTCCCCAGCTCTAACGAAGCATGTTCCTAAAAAGGACATACAGGCGGGATTTTCACCGTAGACTCGGCCCTTGCGTGACGTGTAGCTCGCGCTGCTCCAATGCTAACAGTCCGAACCTCATTAAGTACGAGATTTCTTTTTTAAAAAAACAGCCTGGTTTCATATATTGTGACTAACCCAGTGTTATCTCAGGAGGAATATCTAGCCTAGTCTAGGTTTGAAAAAATTGAAACCAGGCGTTAAAGTTGTTTTTAAGGTGTCTAAACTCCAATGCTTTTCAATGGGGGCCTAGTGGCGATATGGAGGTACTACAGCAATGGCGGAGCAATGGCGGCAGTGTCGTGGTCATAAAGCAGAGCAGCCAGCGCCCATTGTGCTGAACGCTGGTGTGTGGGCTGAACCATTTGGCACATTTTTAAAGGGGTGTCATTTTTTCCATCATTATTGTTTGTGCAAAATTCTGTGTAGCAACCATTATATTTTAGCCCGGTTATGTTCAGTTCTTATAGTATCAATTATGAGGAAACTTAGAGAGTACAATACAGAACGCTTTTTGCTGCATTTTTGAGGGCCCATACCCTGCTCTGGGCCCTGGGTACTCAGTACCCTTAACCCCCCCAGTCCGACGCCCATGCTTACAGGCACTTTAACGAATAAATCTAATGTATCAACAAAAACACACATTTAAAACTGGCTGTTTGTCGCAGAAAATATTGGCCATTTGGATGCTCGAAATGTTTTTTGAAAACACAAAATTAAAGAACTTTTTATATAATCTAGAGTGAAAGTTTAAAATGGCCATCTCTCAATTTATTTAAGTTTTCTTCTCTTTCCATCACTGTAAAAGGGAATAGCCTTAGAAAACATAGTATGTCCTTCCCTCTTCCTGCTTTAAACAGCGCAGATGTATGTATGGCAGAGGTCTGAGGAACAGTCCAAAACCGTTATGGATAAT